>NC_073228.2:175316111-175977222 GCF_029281585.2 Gorilla gorilla gorilla
CCAGGCAGCTGGGAAATGAGTGCTTTGGTCTTGAAGAAAAATCTTAGGAAAATTAAGTGCAATTGAAAAAATTATGTCATTTCCCAGGCAATTCATAAAATCATTGTTGGTCACATTTTCCCTAGTCATCTAAGTGTCATCTGACCCCCTTAGCATCCCTTAAACATTTTGCAAAGGGCAATGCATATGCTTCATTTCAAACAGCTTTACTAGAGTGCATTGATACTATACTTGCACCTCATTCAGTACTCACTCTCATTCACACAACCTTTTGAGGCAGTTGGGATTATCACGATCCCAGTTTTTATTTTTTTTTGAGATGCTGTTTCACTCTTGTTGCCCAGGCTGGAGTGCAATGGCACGATCTCAGCTCACCACAACCTCCGCCTCCCAGGTTCAAGCAATTCTCCTGCCTCAGCCTCCCTAATAGCTGGGATTACAGGCATGCGCCACCACGCCCGGCTAATTTTGTATTTTTAGTACAGATGGGGTTTCTCCATGTGGGGCAGGCTGGTCTCGAACTCCCGACCTCAGGGGATCCACCCGCCCCGGCCTCCCAAAGTGCTGAGATTACAGGCGTGAGCCACCGCACCCGGCCCATGATCCCAGTTGTATAGGTGAGGAAACTGAGGCGCAGAGAGATGAAGTTGGTGGGGCATGCTCAAGTACATTCTTCAGGTCTCTGATGCTAAATTGTGCTTTTCCTTTTAGCCCCAGAGTTCCCTCCAGAGGCAAAGCAGGGATTCTCAACACAGTTTGCTAATGAAGAAACCAAGATACAGACAGGGGCAGAGGGGGCGAGCAGTGGAAGGGGAAACCAGGGCATTGTTGGGTTTGGAACAAGGGCTCTGACTCGAGGCCGGAGCCATGTCTCTCAGTGTTGGGTCCCTGAACGGGCTTGCGAGGCCCTGAAAGTAACAGTATGGTGGGCTGGGAGGCCAGTGGCCCCAGAGTCAGGAGGTCATCACCCTGCCCTGCCCTGACCTCAGTTTCTCACACCAACCAAGGGGTCACGGGGGAAGGGACTTTATGGCCGACGGGATTTATGGCAGAGACAACAGTTTGTTCTCTGAGCTGCCCTGCTCTGGCCTGAGCCACCCAGGGAGCAGTTTAACACACACCCCTGCAGCCCCCAAATGGGGTTTCCAGCTGGAGCTCTGGGGCCCACCCCTTAGCTGGAGCCTGAGATGACCCCTTTGCCCATCTGTGCAAGACAGGAACCTATGGGGCTCGCCTGCTCCTGTGAACCCTCCATGAGCCCCAGAGAAAGGGGGAGCAGCTTAGAGGTCCCTCCCTGCTCCCCCTACAGAAGCTCGTTTATGGCCCTGAGGCCTCTCCATTCCAATAGGATTGCCAACTGTGCTTTCCTACTAACTGAAGACTCTACCCTCAGTTCTCTACTCCTTAAACTCCAGCCGCTCATGTCCCCCACCTGCTGAATGTCTCCCTAGGGATCCCACAGGAACTGCCAACCCCGCATGCCCACTGCTGCGGGGCATGCGCAGTGAACTGCCCACTGCTTCCCCTTCTCCTCCCGTCTCCTTGTTCTCGGGCAATGGTATCTCCACTTATCCATTCTCTCAAGCCAGACACAGGAGTCTTCCTTGACCCCATCATCTTCTTTCTGTCATTATGTCCTGCCAGTGCCACTTTAACAATGCCACCCACATCTATAGACCTCTTTCCATTTCCATCACACCCACCTTGTTCCAAATGGCCTTCACTTCTAGAAACATTAATCAGAACATATCATTCCCTGGGTTAAACCACTTCAGTTTCTCCTCATTGCCCAGAGCTGTTCTTCTCAAACTGGATGCCTGATAGCATTGGAGGGAGTACACAATGTCACAAGTAGATATGAGGAATCTCCCTAAGTGCCAATATTACTTGAGAATTTTGAGGAAAAGCCAATTTTTTTTTTTTTTGAGATGCAGTTTCACTCTTGTTGCCCAGGCTGGAGTGCAATGGTGCAATCTCGGCTCACTGCAGTCTCCCGGGTTCAGGTGATTCTCCTGCCTCAGCCTCCCGAGTAGCTGGGATAATAGGCATGTGTCACCACACCAGGCTAATTTTTTGTATTTTTAGTAGAGACAGGGTCAGGATGGTCTTGAACTCCCGACCTCAGGTGATCTGCCCGCCTTGGCCTCCCAAAGTGCTGGGATTAAAGGCGTGAGCCAGCGAACATTTTTATATTGAAACAAATGTAATATTCTATGAAGCCATATAAAAGTCCTCTAAAAGTTACCATGTAAATAATACAAAAACACTCAAGATTGATAAAGTTTGTATTGTGAATTTAAACATTCTGGTTTGTAATGATGATAAACATTTAAACTTTGAACTTTTTTTTTTTTTGAGACAGAGTCTTGCTCTTGTCAACCAGGCTGGAGTGTAATGGCGCAATCTTGGCTCACTGCAACCCCCGCCTCCCAGGTTCAAGCAATTCTCCCGCCTCAGCCTCCCGAGTAGCTGGGATTACAGATGCGTGTCACCATAACCAGGTAATTTTTCTGTTTTTAGTACAGACGGGGTTTCACCATGTTGGCTAGGCTGGTCTCGAACTCCTGACATCGTGATCTGCCTGCCTTGGCCTCCCAAAGTGCTAGGATTACAGGTGTGAGCCACTGCACCCGGCCAACTTTGAGCCGTTTTTTAACTCATGTTTTTAGAATTGCGAATTAGCTTACCATTCACCATGGCTATTGCCATCAGTTTTGTACAGAACATTCTTGGTGATCATGGTATCTCCCTTGCCAGGTAAGTATAACGTTCTTAGGCACAAGGGACTGAATGCAGCTTTTATATACAGAGGATCTTTATAAAACCTGGACTTGAAGATGCATTTCAATCTTGCATTAAGTGTTTATGTTGGGCATTTACGTAACGTAATTAAACAATTTTTTTTTTGAGACAGGATCTCACTCTGTTGTCCAGGCTGGGGTGCAGTGGTGTGATCATGGCTCACTGTAGCCTTGACCTCCTGGGCTCAATCAGTCTTCCCATCTCAGCCCCTCTAGTAGCTGGGACTACAGGTACACACCACCACACCCAGTTATTATTATTATTATTATTGTTATTGTTATTTGTATTTTTTGTAGAGATGGGGTTTTGCCATGTTGCCCAGGCTGGTCTCGAACTCCTGGGCTCAAATGTTCTACCTTCCTCAGCCTCCCAGAGTGTTGGGATTTACAGGTGTAAGCCACTGCACCTGACCTAAATTTTTATTTAACCAAAAAAAAAAAAAAAAAAAAAAAACAGAATCAACAGGATGTGGGTATAGATATATAGACGCAGACAGATTTATTTTAAGGAATTGGCTTATGTGATTGTCGGGGCTGGCAAGTCTAAAACCTGCAGGGCAGACTGACAGGCTGGAGACGCATGGAAGAGTTGATGCTACAACTGGAGCCTAAAGACCGTCTGGAAAATTTCTTCTGTCTTGGGGAAACTCAGTCATTTTTTCCTTAAAGCCTTAAACTGATTAGATCTGGCCCACTCACATTATGGAGGGTCATCTATTTTACTCTAAGTTTACCGATCTAAATGTTAAATTTTTCTAACAAATACTTTCACAGCAGCATCCAGACTGGCATTTGACCAAAAATCTGGATAGTGCCGTTTCATCAAGCTGACACATGAAATTATCTATCCCAGCCTGTATGTCTTTGTATACATGGAATGTGGGTAGCTGGATAGCTGAATGGAGGGATGAACCGATAAATGGATAACTGGATATGTGGATGGGATGATGGAGATATACGATTGGTTATGTGTTTAGAGGCCAGATGAATGAATGAATGAACGAGTGAATGAATAGGTAGATGAATCATGGAATGATTGGTTGTGTGAGTAGGTGGGTGGGCAGATAGGTAGAGAGGTGAATATATGTATTGGTGAGTGACTGGTTGAGTAGTAAATGTGTGGGTGGACGGGATGGTAAGGGTTGAATGTTGGTTGGATAGCTGGATGTTGTCTAGTAAGACCTGTGGTTGGATGAAGTGCTGACGGACGCACATATGCATGGACCAGTGGATGGCTGTGTGACTGGTGGAGTCTGAGTAATGAGTAAATGAGGGGACGGGTGGATAATTGAAAGACTAAGTGTGTCAGATGTAGGCAGGAATGGATGGGAGGGTGGGTGAACAAGTAGATGGGTGTGTGAATAGATATATTGGGAATCTATAGATCTCTTTGGGAGAATGCTAAATGGGGAAATGCTAAAGTTAGCAAGTTTGTTTTATGGAAGAAAGAGTTAGTAGAAAAGAAGCAACATATCATGTACCCTTTATATGATTGATACAAGTGCCTTCATTTCTCTGAGCCTCCATTTCTTCATCTAAAAATAAAAGGGAAATCAAATACTATTTACCTGGCAGCGTGCTGTGAGGCTCAAGTGAGGTATGTGTGCAAGTGTCTGGCACAGTGCATTACATATTATTAAGTTCCCAAAAATGTCAGTTTTCTGCATTCCTCTGCCTCTCCTCTCCTTCTTCCTTGTCTGTAGGTGGCAGGTTATGTTTTATAGAGCGAAATCATACCGAGGTCTCCTCTGTGTCCCCCACCCCAGCTTTAATAGAAACACATCCCTGACATGGCTGGAACAACCTCCTGGGGCCTACACTTGGGCATAGAATAGCCCCCTCCACCTCCCTCACCCCAAAAGGGACACCACTGCCTGACCCTCTTGCTTCAGCTGGGATGATTTCTTTGTCCTCAATGGATCAGAGACAACATCTGGCCTGGCTACTGCTTCTCCTTGAATCTCCTCATGACAACTCAAACATGATGAGAAACACATTTGGACTCCTTGGTGGCAGCAACACTTTCTCCCTGAGAGATCAGAGACATGTACAAGGCCACACACACACACACACACACACACGAGGTTTGTACAGGGGACTTGGTGGGGAGGAAGTTTGTGGCATAGTTTAGGAGTCTGAGAAACGGGTTTGAACCCTGGTTCTGCCATTTTGGGGCTGTATGATTCTGGAGATGTCTCTCTCCTTTTCTGAGACTCAGTGCTCCTATCTGTGAAATGGGAATAATATGGCCCACCTCACAAGGCCTTTGTTAGGAAGAATTGAGATAATTATGGACACAGTGTCTGGTACATACCAGGTACTAAATAAATACCAATCCCATTTTCACTGGAAGAAAAGCTTGTCTAGGAAAGAAAGACCCAAAATGTGTCACTTTGGGTTCCACCCAAGTATTTGGAGCCCTGGTGGGAGTAGTGAGAAGGAGTGGGATGTTGAGTAAGTTGACGGATTTATTTATTCGCCAACTTATTTCTTTTTTAAAAAATCAGCTTAACTGAGGTATGATTCTATACCATAAATTGCATCCGCTTAAAATGAACAATTTGATGCGTTTCAACAGCTGCATGTGTCTACCCATGAAACCATTGCCACAATCAAGACACGGACCATTCCCAACTCCCCAAAGATTTTTTGTGCCCTTTCACAGTCCATCCCTCCCTCCAGTGCCATGCCCGTGTAACCACCCTGCTTTCTGTCACTATGGATTTGTTTGCATTTTCTGGAATTTTACATCAATGGAATCATATATTATAACATCTTCTGTGTCTGGCCCCTTTTTTACTTGGCTGAATCAGTTGGGATTTATCCATGTTGTTGCATGCATGAGTAATCCATTCGTTTGTATTGCTAACTAGTATTCCGTGTACACAACTTTTTATTTCCCACTCATGTAGCTTTTAATTAATTTATTCACCCATTATTCAGCTACTTGCTTGTTCATGATTTACAATTTTGTTCATTTATTCATTCTTTCATTCATCCATTCCACAAATATTTACTGTGTGCCATCTCTATGCCAGATATTGCTTTGGTATAGGACCATAGCATGCATATATATATATATATCTATCTTTATTAAAGGTGCTGGGGATAAGGCAGTAAACAAAGTAAAGAAGTTCCAGCATGGAAGGAGATTATATTCTATTAGATATAAGCAAGTAAATACATGACAAGTTGTGATAAATGACATGAAGTGAGAGAAAGCAGATTTAGGGGTGGATGATGTTTATGGAAGTGTGCTACTTTATATATAAAGTGGCGAGAGAGGGTGTCTTGGAGCAGCTCTGCTGATGAATGTACAGAAAGAGAAAGTGCAAAGATCTGGATGTAGGTAGGTGTTGAGGATCTTGATGTAGGTGGGTGTTGAGGATATTCAAAGAGCAGCAAGTCTGGAAGAGGTCTGCATCGAAGATATAAATTTGGGAGTAGTGGGTGTACAAAGGGTATATTTAAAGAAGAAAGACTGATGAGATCCGTCTCCAAGGGAGTTGGTGTATGGACAAGTCCACATCTGAGGGCAGAGCCCTGAGGCCCTCCTACATTTATGGGGCAACAGGATGGAGAGCAACCAACCAGGCAGCTGGGAAAGAGTGGCCCGAGGGTAGGAGGTGAATAGGCAGAGTAGGGTCTGGGAGCTAAGCATGAAGCAGGTTTCAAGAAGGAGGGAGGGGTCATCTGTCAAATGGATGCTGCTGGTAGATTGAGGAGGACAAGGGCTACAAACTGACCAGGGGAGCTGACGGCTAGAGGTCTTGGGGTTACAGAAACGCGGTAGTGATGGGAAGGGGGTAGTTGGAGTGGGTTCGAGACAATGGGAAGAGAGGAAGTGGAGAGAGTGAACACAGACTATTTTGAGGCGTTTGACTGCAAGGGGAGAAGGCAACTGGGGTGATGGGGATGTGGGGGTAAAGGAGGTTTTAACATGGGAGCTAGCTGCCATACTTTCATACTAATGAGATTGATTCAACATTTACTCAAGGTTTCTCTTTTCAAGACTGGTGCTTTTTATTCATTCTTATTTCTCATCCATTTCAATGCTTTTGTCCTTCCCCTTGCTGTTCAGAAACTGTTTTCTCTAGAGGGAGATCCATATTGAGTGGATCCCTAGGACTAGGCCAAAAAGGAGGAGTAACTGGGCAAGGGGAGACATCATTTTCCTTTTTTTTTTTTTTTTTTTTTGAGACCAAGTTTCGCTCTGTTGCCCAGGCTGGAGTGCAGTGGTGCGGTCTCGACTCACTGCAACCTCTGCCTCCTGGGTTCAAGCAATTGCCCTGCCTCAGCCTACCGAGTAGCTGGGATTACAGGTGCCTGCCACCATGCCTGGCTAATTTTTGTGTTTTTAGTAGAGATGTAGTTTCACCATGTTGGCCAGGCTGGTCTTGAACTCCTGACCTCGTGATCTGCCTGCCTGGGCCTCCCAAAGTGCTGGGATTACAGGTGTGAGCCACCATGCCTGGGGAGACATTTTCACCTGTCTGGGTGGCCCACCCTCCCTCACCTCGGAAAGGGCTAGACAAAGGAGGCCTGAGTCCTCTTCAGCTCCTGGCTGATGGGGCAAAGCATCATCTCAGCTTCTCCCTCTGCTGAGAGAGGCGAGGAGGCCCGAGGGAGGGGAAGGGGCCAGGCAGGAGTGGTTCCTGTCAGTGGTGACTTGGCCACTCCTGAATGAAGTGAGCCTGGCCCCTGCCCTGAGGTCCCCTCCCTGCCTGCTGGCCTCCAGCTGGCCCCTGCTCAGCCCCATTTCCACCAGCCTGTGGTCCCTGCGGACTGGGAGGGCTGGGACCAGCAGCCAGGAGCTTCTTTCTTTCCTTTGGAGGTTACTTGGGAGGGCGAGTATGGAGTCTGACAGATGCGGGTATGAATCTGGTTCCACAACAATTCAAGGGAAGACTGGGGTGGCCAACTTGTCCCTCTTTTTCTGGGACTTTCTTAGGTTTAGCATGGAAGGTCTCACATCCTGGGAAACTCCTCAGTCCTAGGGAAACTGGATTGGGGGTCGCCCTAGAAAAACAGTGGATGAACCTGACAGAAGGCAAGGACTGTGACTTCTTCAGGCTTCTGCAAGGTGATCTGGCAGGGTGGGTGTGAGCCCAGGCAGCAGTCCTTGCTTCCCCACTGCCTAGCTGTGAGGCCTGGGTAACTGAACTTCTCTGCATCTCAGTGTCCCCATCCATAGACTGGAGAAAATAACATCTCCTATCTTTCAGGGTTGTTGTGAAGATTATATATAAAGCATTGAAAACTGCCTGGTTCATAATAAGTACTCAATAGACATTAGCATTTAGCTATTATTTGTAACCTCAGTGCCCGTAATAGGTACCTAGGTACTCAGCAAATGTTTGTTTGTTTGATGAAACTGTGAATGAATCCTCTGGTAAGAGGATATGTAAGATGTGAAGGTTAGGCCGAGGAAAGAGACACTGGTTCTGTTCAGTGGGAATCAGAGGCAGCTCCATAGAGAGGCTAATAATCAGGCTGGGTGTTACAGGTTGAGTAGGAGTTTTCTAGTTAGAGCTGGGACAGGGAATAGTTCGTGCTTGAGAGGGAATAGGCGGAGAGGTATGAGAGTGAATAGGTGCGTGGCTTCCCTCTCACCCCAAGCACAAGCTCAGCGACTCAGTTATCAAAGAAACCAACTCTCTCAGGGTTACTTTTCCCACACCCATGATTGTAAACACCTCTCAGCCCCCGTCCTGTCTATGTTTTCAATTCTGTATCCCAGCATCCAGCTTGGTGCCTAATACATAGCAGAGGCTAAGTAACTACTTGCGGCTCATCTGCTCTGTGCCTGCTGCTGTGCTATGTGCTTTCTTGTATTATCTTATTTTACTCTTTCCTATCACCATCTTCCTTTTTTTTTTTTTTTTGAGATGGATTCTTGCTCCATCACCAGGCTGGAGTGCAGCGGCGCCATCTCAGCTCACTGCAATCTCCGCCTCCCGGGTTCAAGCGATTCTCCTGCCTCAGCTTCCTGAGTAGCTGGGACTACAGGCACGCACTACCATGCCCAGCTAATTTTTGTATTTTTGGTAGAGACGGAGTTTTTCCATGTTGGCTAGGATGGTCTCGATCTCCTGACCTCGTGATCCACCCACCTAGGCCTCCCAAAGTGCTGGGATTACAGGTGTGAGCCACCGCGCACAGCCACCGTGTTCCATTTTAAAAATGAGAAAATTGAGGTACAAAATAAATGACTTACTCAAGCAAGCCCCAAGAGTTGGTAAGAGAAAGAGCTGGCATTTCAAACCAGCAAGTCTGACTCCAGATTAAGCTTCTAACCATTCCCTTACATGTTTCTTTAGTTCTTGGCAAATGGTACCTCTGGCTACAGTTCCAAGAACAGGAGGAGGTTGGTTGAAGTCTCTAGGGCCTCCACTTCTTCTGGGGTGGGAGGTAACCCAGTAAAACTCGACTCAATAGATGGATCATGGGCTCCTGCCTCACGAGGTGAGGCCTCATCTGTGAGGTCAGGGCATAGACTGTGGAGCTCAGGTCTTGGCTCCATGCTTCCTAGTGGTGTGATGCTGGCCAAGTTACTGCTCCTCTCCAGCCTCAGTTTCCCTTCCTCTAAAAGGGCTTCGATGGGATTGTTGGCAGAATTGCATGAGTGACCTCATATCCTCATATAAAGCCCTGAGCAGAGCCTAGCAAGTGGCGCGCACTCAGTTTCTGTTAGCTGCTGTTAGAACTGACTTTCTCACTACAGGGTCTTGTGTGGCTTTCAGACTGTGGGGATACAGAGTGGCATAACATGTAGCCCTGCCTTGGAGGGGCTCTGGACACAGTGGGACAGGGCGACATAGAGAGTTTGGTTGGGGGGCCTGGGCTGGGACCTGCCTTTGGGAGTCATTGGCACACGGGCTTTATTTAAGTGCACAGGGGCGGGAGATCACACTTGGAGCAGGAGAGCAGAGAGGGGAGAAAAGCTGCTGAAGACCAAGCTCTGGCAAAGCAACAGGGATAGAGAAGGTGGCACCCCACATAGGATAACGAGCAGCCTCTCCGTCCTGGGCAAGCTGGGACCTTGGTCACCCTGGCTCCAAGGGAGACTGGAGGAGTAGCCAGAGGCAGGAGAAAACCAGGAAGGGGAGGAGAAGCTTTGAAGAAGGAGGGAGCGGTAACCTCCAATGCTGCTGGGAGGCCACGGATGCCGGAGCAGACATGCGGCCCCAGTTTTGGTGGCGAGGCTGTCATTGGCAGCCTCCTGGAGTATGCGGCTGCAAGTGTCACTGAAGTCAGTTGAAGAATGGAAGGGAGATGAGGAGAGATGAGGAGAGAGTGACAATTCTGAGAAATTTGCTTGAGAAGTGGAATGAAGTCCAGAACATTTTTCTTGTCTTAAGATGGGAGAGACTGGTACATTAAAAAATGCTGATGATGGCCAGTCGAGGTGACTCATGCCTGTAATTCTAGCACTTTGGGAGGCCAGGGTAGGTGGATCATTCGAGACCAGGAGTTCGAGACCAGCCTGGCCAACATAGTGAAACCCCATCTCTACTAAAAATACAAAAATTAGCTGGGTGTGGTGGCGGGTGCCTGTAGTCCCAGCTACTCAGGAGGCTAAGGTGGGAGGATGACTTGAGCCCAGGAGGTGGAGGTTGCAATGAGCTGAGATCACACCACTGCACTTGAGCCTGGGTGGCAGAGAGAGACCCTGCCTCAGAAAAAAAAAAAAATGCTGAAAAAATGGCACCCTGCAGAGAAAGAGGAAATGGAGATTCAGGAGAAAATGCATCGGTGAGAGCAAGATGCACGAAGAGATGGAGTCAGGAACCCAGGGCCGGGGATGGCGGCTGGGCCACCATCTCCATGGTGAGGGGAGACAAGGGGAGAATCACGGGGCAGGGAGATGAGCTGGGGAGATGCGAGGACCCCCATCTGAAGGCCTCCGTTTTCTTTATGAAGATCAAGAAAAGACAAGACCACTTCCTGAGGGTCGAGAGGAGTTTGCTGAGGCTGAGGCTGAGTTTGAGGGTGGGTGGAGGAGAGGAAAGGAACGATGCGGCGGCCGTGGTGGAGAGAGGGAAAGGAAGCCGGCTGGGGCCCAGGGAGAGGCTGCCAGCGATGCGGATCACCCAGTGCGGGCCAGGGACTGGGAGCACAGAGGCCAGCTGCCCCTCAGGGTGAGTGTCTCTGGCCCAGCTCAGCTGTTCAGGCACAGGAGCAGGGGTGTGGGTTGGAGGGTCACCCAGGCTTGCAGCTCAGGCAGGTGGGGGTGGCAGAGGCAGAGAGGGCAGACAGGGATGACCGTGCTGGCCGTGGAATCTGGGCTGCAGCCGTGGGGTGGAAACTCTCAGGGGCAGAGAGAGATGTGTTTGAGAACAGTCTGGGGACGGAGGGGGCAGTACAGGAGCTCCCGAGCCCCAGAGACAGAGAGAGGGCTGCCGGTGAAGAAGGTACTGATTGGGTCCTTGATGGTGGAAGTGGTGCAGTTTCTGTGATGACTAGTCATGATGGCTGATTCGGGGTGGAGGAGAGGCATTGGTGACGAGGAAGTCCAAGACAGAGGGGCCAGGACATTGAGAGGGATGTCTGTGAGGGTGTCAAAACAACGCAGGGCAATGGCAAGAGATGCAGTTGGGGGGCTCCTCAGGGAGTGAAGAGTGCCCAAGAGGCTGTGGACAAGTGAGGGGGGTGAGATGTTGCAAACAGCCTGTGTCCTGAGAGAGCAGGTGTTTTTGGGAAGGTGTGGGCAGCATAGGCCAGAAAGTGGCCATGGAAGCAAGGGGACACCGCCTCTGTCTCCTGTCCTGAGGTGAGAGAGGAAAGCCAGCCTTCTCTTGGGAGGAAGGGGAGGAAATGATGTCCCCAAGGCAGAGGCGGCTCCCCAAGGCCATGGAAGGGAGGAGCTGGGAAGTGGAGGAAGCTGTGTGCGAGGGAGTGTGCTGTTTGTGGGGCTGGGGTTCTTCGGGGTCCTGGGAGAAGGTTCTGGAAGGAGGGAAGGCTGGAAGCTGGGCCAGGGGAGAGACTGTGCAGAAAGCATGAGAATAGGAGCTTGTAGAGCTGTGTATGAGGGGATGGACCCCCTTACAGGGATGTGAGGCCTTGTCCTGTGTCCTCCCTGAGGACACTTGAGTTCAACAGGATTCAGCTGAAGCTGAGAAGTGTGAGAAGGACCTACAGGGTGGTGGGAAGGTGCTTATCTTGCTTCCCAAGGAGCAATGGAGGGGGCTTTTTGCCACCTCCTGGGGTGGGAGCCTCAGTCCTTGGGGCTGGGCCCCCTAAGGCCCGTCCCAGCTGGTCCTGGGAGGGTACCACCTCCTCCCCACCCTGTGACCCCTGGGTCAGGGGCCATCTCCTGGGGAGATGGGAGTTTATGGCTGGCCTGAGCCGCTGCCTGGAGGGGAGGAGGCCCCTTCGATGACCAACCAGCTCTTTCACACCCCAAGGAAAAACAAGCCCATCTGCAAAAACCCAGAGGTGTGAGGTGGAGGCTTGGCAATCTGCGGCTGGGAGGGAGGAGCCTCCTGTCTTCCCGCTGAGACAGTGTGGGAAGGCCGGCCAGCCCAGCCTGGGATCCAGCCCCCTCCCTCCGTGGGGCCTCGGGCAGGGCCTCCGGAGAGCAGTGTGGGGCTGGGAAGGACTCGGAAGCACCTGGAGGAGCAGGAAGCTCTGGGGACACTTTGCAACTCAGGCGGCTGGCAGAGAATGAGCACTGTGCAGCGAGTCGGGAGATCTCAGCCACCCACACCCCCAGACTCCTGCGTGCCCTGGGGCTGTTGAGGGGTCCCCACTTCAGGGTTCAGTTTCCCCTGCCATCCAACTGCTGGAGTCGGTGGCCTGGGATGCTCTTTCTGGCTGGTGAGGCTGTTGAGGTCCTCCCAACATGGGCAGAAGAACCCAAGCAGAGGGTCTGAGCGCCTGCCCGCTCTGGGCACCCGGAGCCGGCTCAAGTTCCATTCCTGAATATCAATGAGCAGGCCTAGGAATGTCTGCCCCACAGCTGGCTGCAGGCAGGCGGGCGGGGCGGGAAGGGAAGGGAGGAAATGGCCGGGCCTGGCCCTCCCAGACCCACCTGCCCCGCAACAGCAGGCAGAGCTTGCAGGCAGGCAGGGCAGCCTCTGCCCAGGGCAGAGGCAGATGGGAACAGACAAAGGCCCTTGAGATGTGGGGGAGGTATGAGGGAGGGCAATGGGGGGAGGGTGGGACAGACCTTTCGCAAGCTGCAGTCATGCCCCGTGCCTCTGTGCCATCGCACCTTTAAGTCTCCAGCAAGCTCCGGCATTCTGCACTGTCACTCCTGCGACTTGCCCACCTTCTCACTGTGGGAGGAGGCAGAACTAAGGTTCAACCGCAGGCCTCTTCAGCTTGCAACCTGTGACATTTGTGTTATGTCACCCTAGGAGATAGGGAAAGCTGCACATGTAGACAGCTTAGGGGCTGCTGGGCTGAGAGCTGCCTTTATTCATTTCTTCCTCTTGCAAGAAACAAGGCCTGTGCCAGCCTGGTGTCGGGTGCTGGGAATACATCTGTGAGCAGGCCAGGGAGGTTTTAGGAACTGGAGAGAAAAGAGTAACATTAATGCTCTCTTAATCATCCTCAGCCCCTAGTGAGTCATCTGAAAAAGCTGCTAAAGGGCTGCATTCCTCTGCAGTACAGAGGATTCACCCAAGTTAGTAAGAACATTTCAGAACAAATCACATCTCAGAACAGAGCTTGGTCATTGCAGGAGAGGTCAAGCCTTCAGAGAGTCAGGACATCAGGAACAGACCCTTAAATATGCCAGGTGCTGGGATTGACCAGTGAGGGGATGGGTAACAAGATTATTTGACAAGGTTTCTTCTGCACGTAACTCACAGTCGGGGCAGGAGACAACTCCATCACAAGGCCATGATGGAACAGAATGCTGGGATGGAGAAGTGGGAGGAGCCAGGTAGGAGGAAAGTTCAAGGGTGGGGCCTCCAAGGTGGCATTACAGGAGGAGTGAGAATTCTACAAGGGATAAAGCAGGAACGTGCCTCCAGGCAGAAAGGACAGATAGCATTTGCAAAGGTCTTGCAGTGGCTATAGCCCTGCTGGAAGGCCAACAGTGTAAAGCTAGGAGATGAACTGAAACCCAGAGAGGTGTGCTCTGAATACCAGGCTGAGAGTATGGACAACCAGTGTGACACTTTGCTTGACCGGATGAATATTCCACCCTCCTCCCTGGCCTAGAAAACCATTTTGGATGTGTGTTTGATTGGGTCTGATAAGCTGTCAGGGCTGCCCATGAAGCTGGAGGCTGTCTCGAGGCTGATCAGCTTGCCCCTCCACAGGCACAAGGACTGTGTCTGGGCCCCAAGCACTCCGTCTGCAAAGAAGGAGTTATAAAAATGTACTCAAGGCAAAGGATCCCAGGGAGCTAGCACAGAATGGTGTTTGAGGCTCTTTCCATGCAGATCAAGCTCAACCCCAGGAACCAAGGCTGACTGACCTTGACAAGTCCCTTCCCCTCTCTGTGCCTCCATTTCCCTGCGGTCTCAGGTTACTCTCCAACATTCTCATTCAGATGACTCAAGGAGAGGTAGAATTAGGTGACCACTTAGAAGGTGGCTGGAGAACTCACTGGATTAGCCATGATCATCATTTCTGACCCCGGCCCCTCTATGGGGTGACGAGGATAGGAGACAGAATTGTGAGGGCTGCTTGCAATGGTTTCACTGTGGGGCCAGCTCCTGGGGAGTCTGTATTCCTTGAAGCTGACGTCTGGGCATCCATGGGTTTTAGACCCTGGTCTAGGCCTCGGATGGTGAGTAGAGCCAGAATTGGGACCTTGGTTCTTTTTATTTTTTTGAGATAAGTTCTCGCTCTGTCACCCAAGATAGGGGTGCAGTGGCATGATCGTAGCTCACTGCAGCCTCAAACTCTCAAACTCCTGGGCTTAAGCGATCTTCCTGCCTCTGCCTCTGGAGTAGCTGGGACTATAGCTGTGAGTCCCTATGCCTGGCTAATTTTTTAAAAGATTATTTTGTAGAGACAAGATCTCGCTATGTTGCCCAGGCTGGCCTTGGACTCCTGGCCTCGGACTCCTGGCCTCAAGCATTCCTCCTGCTTTGGCCTCTCAAAGTGTTAGGATTACAGACGTGAGCCACTATGCTCAGTTGGGACTTTGGTTTTTGATATGGATCAAGATTCATATGTCAGCTCTGGATCTATTCATTCATTTATCCATCCAACCATTCATCCATCCATCCATCCATCCATCCATCCATCCATCCATCCATTCATCTATGCAATGACTAATTGTTGAGCGCAGGTGCATGCTAGCTGTGTGGTCAATAGCGGATGTTGAAGGTGCATCAGAAAGCATGGTACACATGTTAGTGGGATCTCACTTTAGCAGTGGGTCCATTCCATTCAGCACTTAAGGAACTCCCCTACTTCCTTTGTGTGCCCAGGGAGACCATTTCATCCCTGTGAGCCTCAGTGTTCTCACCTATACAATGAGATTTAATGATCCCCGTTTGTAATGCTGTTGTGAGTTTAATGAGATGATGGATGGAGGGCACCCAGCATGGCACAAGGACTTTGCATGGGAGCTGTCATCAGTGTTCCTTACAGCATCACACCCGAGCCTACAGCTCACATGGCACAGTGGTAGGACCAGCTGTGGGGAGTGGAAGAAGGAGGGCAGTGGGGTTAGGCAGAGCTGGCTACACTTTGGCTGTGTGACAACAGGCCAGCCCCTCAACTTTTCAGAAACCACATTTGTATATCAGCGATAATAATTCCTCTTTTGCGGGGCGGAGGCACACACTGGAAGCTGGCCTCCTTCCTTCCCTTCTCCGAGGGGGTGGGCTGGGGACATCATGACCCCCAAGGGCTGTCAATGGGAGATGCAAGAGACATGTCCAGTGGGCCTGGGGGCCCTTTCGTTCATCTACATGTCATTGGGAAAGTCTTATGCAAGGTGCTTGGGATTGATGATTGACACGACAGATGGGAAACCTGCTCTCATGGAGCCCTGTGCCTGGGATGGCAGAGGAGTGAAGACCAGATGCACGGAGCGGTTTGTGATAGCTGCTCTGCGGGAGAGCGCCAGGAGCTGGGATCACAGGTCAGGAGGGGCTGCTGGAGATGGGGAATCCAGGGAGCATCTTGAAGGAGGTGGCTTTTGAGTTCTGAGCTGAAGTGCCAGGAGTCAGCTGTTTGAAAGGTGGGCAGAGGTGGGCAGGGCACAGCAAGTGCAAAGGCTCTGGGATGGCAAAGGCTTTGAGAGCCTGAGAAAGCAGAGGCCATGCTTTCAGGGACTTTCACGTGTGATGGGAAGCATATAAGAGATTCTCTCGGGGAGTCAGGCAGGGGCCAGAGCAGACAGACAGCCTCATTCATGTGGGTGCTGATGACTCCCCTTTCCCAGTCGAGGAAACTGAGGTCTCAGAAGAGTTAAACCACCTGCCCAAGGGCAAGTTGGCAAGAGATGAAGCTCAGGTGGGCCTCCCATGTCAGATCCTGTCGGGAGGCCAGGGGCAAAGCCCCCAGGTGCTCTAAGGTCCCCCTATCCTCGTGAGGGGTGAGAACAGGAGAGGCCCAGCCTGGGAGAGAGAACACTGTGTTTGTGGGAGAGAGTCAGAAGAGGCAGCAGCCTAAACGCACGGCAGACCCCGGTCAGCCCCGGCTGCCAGCACAACTGCTTGTGCGGCTGCCAAGCAGCCAGATGCCGCTTCTGGAAAAAATATCTTCCTGGCTTGGCACTCTCTGGCCGGCCGGCCTGCCATGCAACGGGAGGAGGGGGCTGCCGAGTGTGGGCCGCTGTTTAGCACCCCAGAACGGCGCTGCTGTGCCTTTGAAGCCAGGCAGGAACAGGGAAGGGAGGGGGCAGGGAGGATGCAAGCAAAATATTTTCGCTAAAAATATTCTGGTCCAGGAGAAGATCTTTTTTTCTTTTTTTCCCCTACTCTTGCTGGAAAACCAAAGTCTTATTAAAACAACACCAGAATATTTCATGTTGATATCAATTAGGCGAAGGAGAAGGAATCTTGAATTTTCCTCCCTGCCAGTTTCACATAAAAGGAATATTCTCCCAGAGGCCAAAGGATGAAAGTTTTTAGTTTTTTCCCTTTCTGCAAAAAATTCCTGCAATGTGGACGGAAAGTTCCTCATGTCTGAGAGCT
Organism: Gorilla gorilla gorilla; assembly: GCF_029281585.2. NCBI lineage: Eukaryota > Metazoa > Chordata > Mammalia > Primates > Hominidae > Gorilla > Gorilla gorilla. The sequence continues at coordinate 175,333,024 of NC_073228.2, forward strand.
TCCTGAGAAGTTGGGGCTCTGGAGCTTGAAGCCAAGTTCTCCCCCTAAGCCTGGAGGGGCAGGGCAGGTGGCTGGCTCTTTCACAAGGCCCTCTGAACCTGTCAGGGAGGGACGCGGCCAGGCCCACTCTGCGTGAGGCTGGCCCATCCTGTGTACTCTAGAAGGCCTCAAGCCAGCTGGGCCGCTTAGCCAATGGCCAGAGATCAGCAGATATAGACAGAGCATTTGGCCTCTGCCTCTGGCACCCCTCATCAAAGCTTCTAAAGCAGCGTCAAGACAGGAGTTGCTTTGAGGTGTCTGGCTGAGGCCGCTGTCTCTGGTAGAGTCCTTTCCTAGCCATGATGGCAGCACCATTGCCTCACACTTACTATGTGCCAGGCACTTACAAATATATGTTAATATCTCATCTACTCCTCACAACGACCACAAGAAAAAAGGATTATATGATTCCCCCATGCCCCTGAGAAAACCGGGGCTTAGAGTCACACAACTAGAAACCTGCACTGACAAGATTTGAACCCAGGCCCCTCAACCCTAAAGTCTGTGTTCTGTCTTCTATTCCAACCTGCCCCTCATATGACCCATTAGCTCAGAGTTTGGTCTCCTGTGGAGAATTTGGTAAGTAAGGGAAGCTTTTCTGTCCTGGCTATCATCTTCACCCTCCAGCTCTAAATCAGAGCTCCTAAAAACCACCCCTTCAGCAATGTTTTCTCTCCCTTTTCTCCTTTGCTAAGCTTTCAGAATGTCCCTTAAACATTACTTATTTATTTATTTATTGAACCATTCATTTATCCATCCATCTGTCCATCCGTCCATCCATCCATCCATCCACCCACCCACCCACCCATCCATCCATCCATCCATCCATCCATCCACCCACCCACCCACCCATCCATCCATCCATCCATCCACCCATCCATCCATCCACCCATCCATCCATCCACCCATCCATCCATCCACCCATCCATCCATCCATCCATCCATCCATCCATCCATCCATCCACCCATCCATCCATCCACCCATCCATCCATCCATCTATCCATTCATCCATCCATCCATCCATCTATCCATTCATCCATCCACTCATCCATTCACCCACCCATCCCATGTTTACTAACTGCCAGGCATCAGAGGTGTAGAAATGACTAGAACACAGCTCCTGCTGAGGCCTCATTCAGGTTCATCAAATATTGGAGGTGGAATGTAATATTAGAAAGTGTCTAATGCCACCCCCTCAGATGTAATCTAGGTGGGAGGAAGTATCTTATTTTGCAGGTGAGAAAACTGCAGGCCAGGAAAAGCAATGAGACTTGCTGGGAAGTTGTGCTTTGTAATTGAAAGATTGAGAATCCTGAAGCTCAAACAGACTTCTAGACCCAGTTTGTTTCCTTCCTAGCTGAGGGACTTGTGCAAGTCACTGAAACTCTGTAAAGGAAGGAGAGAAGCATGAGGTCAAAGAGGGCTCAAGGCCATGTAGGGCTTTGTAGGCCATTGTGAAGAGCTCTGGCATCTACTCTGAGTAAAAATGGTGCTATCACAGGGCTTAGAGCAGAGAAGACATGATCTAACTGTGGTTTTAAAATGATTACTCTGGAGGCTGGGAGCAGTGGCTCACACCTGTAATCCCAGCACTTTGGGAGGCCGAGGCGGGTGGATCACCTGAGGTCAGGAGTTCGAGATCAGCCTGACCAACATGGTAAAACCCCCTTTCTATTAAAAATGCAAAAATTAGTTGAGTGTGGTGGTGCCCACCTGTAATCCCAGCTACTTGGGAGGCTGAGGCAGGAGAATCGCTTGAACCCAGGAAGTGGAGGTTGCAGTGAGCCGAGATGGCGCCACTGCACTCCAGCCTGGGCAACAGAGCAAGACTTTGCCTGAAAAACAAACAAACAAACAAAACAAAATGATCACTCCAGGTCTTGTATAGAAAATAGCCCGTCAGGAGGTAAGTGTCCAAGCAGGATGATGATCCATTAGGAAGCTATTGCAACCATCCGGGTAAGAGATAATGTTGGTTGGGACCAGGGTAATAGTAGTGGAGGTGGCAAGAACCATCAGTATTCCAAGTGAGGTGAAGGAGGAAGAGAGACATCAAGGATGATTTTGTTTTTATGCCTGCACAACTGGAAAGATTGCCATCACCTGAGAGGGAAGGCTGTGGGTGGAGCTGGTTTTGTTGGGGGGAACAAATATGAGAAGCTCCTTTTGGATATGTTGAGCCTGAGGCATCCATTAGATCTTTAAGCAGTGATACCATGAAGACAGCTCAATATCCAGACTGGGGTCAGGAGCAGGTCTGGGCTGGAGGCGTCAATCTGGTATAGGAATGGTGTCTACAACCTTCAGACTGGATGAGATCACAAAGTGAGCGAGTGTAGACAGTGAAGAGAAGAGGTCCAAGGACTGAGCCCAGGACCTTCCATCACTTAGAGATTTTCCTAATATACAGTGAGCCCTCAGGGTACAGATATGAAGAAAACGTGGTTGTTGCCTTCACAGAGTGTGTGTTTTAAAAAGGGCAACACATGTGGAAGGAACCAGCAAGTTCACCAGGCCAACAAGCTGTAGAAAGGGGTCAGCCCCACGACTGTGGGAGCCCAGGGGTGGCATCTCATCCAGCCCAGGGAACCCATTAACGTGGCCTGTTACAGTTCCACTCTGACAGATGTTGTCCTACCTGGGGCTCCCAGTGGCTGCTAGCAACCCCTGAACCTACTCTGTTCCATAGAATGGGGAAGGGAGGATTCACATGGCCCAAACTCAGAATTTGGGAGCTCATCTCATTCTCTCCATAGCCCTGTCAGATCAATACTGTTAACATCCTCATTTTAGAGATGAGAAAACTGAGGCTAGAAGTGGGAAGCCACTGGTCTCCCGCCTGACTTTAAAGATCATGCACTCAACATGGGAAAAAAGGGGGTGCAAAAGATTGCTGAGAAAGGGAACTCAGAATCTTTTTTTTTTTTTGAGATGGAGTTTCGCTCTTGTCACCCAGACTTGCCACCCAGTGGCGCGATCTTGGCTCACTGCAACCTTTGCCTCCCAGGTTCAAGAGATGCTCCTGCCTCAGCCTCCCAAGTAGCTGGGACTACAGGCATCTGCCGCCACACCGGGTTAATTTTTGTATTTTTAGTAGAGATGGGGTTTCATCATGTTGGTTAGGCTGGTCTCAAACTCCTGACCTAGGTGATCTGCCTGCCTTGGCCTCACAAAGTTCTGGGATTACAGGCGTGAGTCACTGCACCCGGGCCAGAATCTTTACTTTAGGGTATGGGGTTGTCTCCTGGGAGGGAGCTCCTGGGCCTGTCAGTCAAAGTCAATGCCTTCCGAGGCCAGGCAGGGGACATCAGTGAGGCACGTGGGCTGCGGCGCAGAGTGTACGGCTTCGTCTAAGGGAAAGCCGCTCCTCAGCCCGGCCAACTGTGGCCCTGCGGAAATGTGGGCCTAGGGTTGACAGATCTGGTTTCTAAAGAGAAGCCGGAAACCTGGATTTTTATGTGAAATTTCCCACTTTTTAAAACAGCGTCAGGTCCAAACAAAACACATGTGCTTGCTGAGTTGACCTCATGGCCACCAGCTCCAGACTTTGGCCTTTTGGATGGTGTTTAAAAGCAAGCAAGGATCACATATGCCGGGTTCAAATCCTGCATCCCTCCCAACTGGCTGTGTGTTCTTGGGCAAGTGAGTTCAACTCCCTGTCAGTCATCCTGTGCCTCAGAGCTATACAAGAACCACGGGGCACAGGGCCCCTCACAGATGCTGGATAAATGGTGATGAGGAGGTGGTCTCTGTGTGTGTGTGTTGGGTGGGGGGGTGTGGTGTGCATGGTTTTGGGTGGGTTGGAGATTTTTATTGCCTTCACATTCCTGTCCCGGCCTTTCCTCATGGCTCCTGAGAGCTATGGAGCCCATGTGTGGGATCCATCACACGCCTGAACTCTAGGAGAGCCCTTCCCTCGCTCACCCTCTTCCAAGCCTTCCCCGAGGGCTCCTTACGGCTCTCCAGAGCAGCAAGGCCTCCAGCCCGGAGCCTTCCTCGCCAGCCTGGCTCCCCACTCCTGCCACTTCTCTGCAGCACAGGAGAGCTGTGGGGACGTCTGGATTCCTGAGGGGATGTTTTCCACATTTCTGGAAACCCACTGCGGTTTGGTTTTCCGTGGTAAAGGGCTTGGCAGTGGCTCAGCCCAGTGGAACGGCTGGTGGCTGGGAAGGGCCCGAGTCAGAGGTATTCATTGAGCACCCACTGTGTACCAGGCCCCTGAGATTCACAGATGCTTAAAACAGTCCTGGGCCCTCCAAGAACTTCGTTATCTCAGTATGAATTCAGACTTGAAATCCGAGAAGTTAAAAACATCTCAAAACCACGTCCTTGCCACTCAGGCCAGAAGCCTGCCTTCCTCTGGCTTCCTCCTCATCCCAGCGGACACGGGGTTCATCCTGCTGTATCCTCTAAATCTCTTGGGCCCGCTCATTTCTCTCCACCTCATTGCCAAGGCTTTGGTGGGTCGTCATCCTCCCTTTCCTGAATGATGACAGCTGCCTCCGCCCTGGACTCCCTGCATCCAGCCAACCCTCCTTCAATCCCTCCCCACGGCCCCTGAAAAGTCTTTCTAAAAGCCAAATCTGATCATGTAATGTCCATACCAAGAGCCCTCAGTGACCTCAAGGTAGAGTCTAAACTCCCCATATTGGCCCACAGACCTTGCGGGACCTGCCCTCTCCTTCCTGCCTTCGACAGCTTTATCTCTGCCCCCATTTCCCAGAGCCCTCTGTACTTCAGAGGGCCTTCTCGGAGTTAACTGTACAGATGCATTCTGCTTTCTGTCCACTCTGGGCCTTTGCACACACAGTCTTCTCTTCCTAGAATACATTCCCACCATCACATTCACCAAGTGAATTCTACTGGTTTTTCAGGTCTTCGCTTAAATGTTACTTCTTCCAGGAAGTCTTCCCTACTCATCCCCATCTCCAGGCTGGATAAGGTAACTTTGCTCTGTATCCCCAGTGCTTTGCTTATGTTAATACTAATTAACTACTAACAACAGTACTATAACTACTAAAAATACTGCTAATAATAGTACTAATGCTAATCTTAAAGCTAGTACTAAGTTTATTTTTTAATTTAATTTAATTTTTTTTTTTTGAGATGGAGTCTCACTTTGTTGCTCAGGCTGGAGTGCAGTGGTGCGATCTTGGCTCACTGCAACCTCCACCTCCCAGGTTCAAACAATTCTCCCACCTCAGCCTCCTGAGTAGCTGGGCTTACAGGCATGCACCACCACGCCCTGCTAATTTTTTTTGTATTTTTGGTAGAGACGGGATTTTACCATGTTGACCAGCCTGGTCTCAAACTCCTGACCTTAAGTGATCTGCCCACCTTGGCCTCCCAAAGTGCTGGGATTACAGGCATGAGCCACAGTGCCCGTCCTTAAGGCTAGTACTAAGTTTAATGTCAATACTAACACTAATACAAATATTAGTGAACACTAATGCTCATAGCAAGTGCTTCCATAATGTCCGCATGTGCCAAGCACTGTTCTAAGCCCTCAATACATATTAGTTCCCTTTAGCCTCTCAATGCCCTCTGAGGTGGGAACTATTATTGTCCGCCCTTCACAGGTGAGGTACAGAGAGGTGGCGTCACGTGTCCAAGGTCACATGGATAGTAAATGGTAAAGCTGGGATTTGTTATCGTTCACATGTCAGTCTGTCTTGCAGAGACCTATTTTCCTGGTCTGTTTCTGTCCCTGTCCTAAACTCTGGGACAGCAAGGCCCAGTGCTGCCTTGTCTGTGGGTACATCTCCAGCACCCAGCACAGTGCTTGGCACAGAGTAGGTGCTCAATAAATGCCTGATGATTGAAGGAAGCCATGCTAGATGTACCGGAGATCTCAAGACCTGCCTGAGTGCAGAGTTGGATCAAATAACCCATGTTGGACCCTTGCTACTTGGGGTCTAGCATTCAGGGTGCAAACTTTATCTAAAAGCAATTCACCAAGGGAAAGTAGACAAGAATACATGTAACCTCTACACTTTTAACACTTGCTATCTTATTATTGATTCATTAGGATAATAATGAAGCACTTGCCCAGCTCCAGCAGAGAGGAGCTGCTTAATTAATAGAGAAGTGGGGTCAGATGTGGTGGCTCACACCTGTCATCCCAGTGCTTCAAGAGGCCAAGGTGAGAGGATAGCTTGAGCCCAGGAGTCCAAGGCTGCAGTGAGCTACGATTGCACCACTGCACTCCAGCCTGGGCTACAGAGTGAGACCCTGTCTCTAAAGAAAAATAAAATACAAATTAATAAAAAGAGAAGTCGTAATGAGCAGAGACTCCTGGTTATGACCTAGGAAAGTGGCATGCCTATTTTACAGATGAGGAGACTGAGCCTGTGGGAAAGGACGACGTGCCTTACAGAGTGCATCCAGCCAGCCAAGGAAGGAGTGGAGATTTAAACTCCCAAGGCTGGTTCTCTTTTGCCTGAGGACAGCGGCCTCCATTGACCCATCCCCAAATTCACAGAGAAATTTTTACATACCAAATTTATATTTCTTTTGAGATAAGAATATTTCAATCCCCTTGAGACCGTTGAGATTTTAAAATCCACTTTTCAAGTATCCTTTTCTATTTTGCCCACTTTTCAATATTTCTAGATTAAACAAAAAAGCCCAGGTCAGGAAGATCAGATGCTTTTATCTTATTTGTGCATTTCTATTAAGTATCAAGTTGATGGTGCTTCGTATGTTTCATTAGATTTCTCTATTTTGTGCTTCTTTTTTTTCCTTCTTTTTCTTCTGTTTGGGTGTGCTGACATTTGTGCACTGTGTGAATTTGTTCCATGCTAACAGAGTGAGCCAGAACTGCTTTCAGGGGAAGGAAGACAGGGTGGGGCAGACAGGTCGGGCGTGTACTTGGCTTCATTGCACTTTATTATTTATGATATAGAAATTGCAGACATCTTTGTTCTTTTCTGTCTGTTAAAAGTATAGCTTACTTACTGTTTTCTCATTATAAGGAATTAAAGAAACTGGATAATAAGATGAATATGAAGAAAACCCTTAAATCACTGATGTTCCAATCACATTAATTTTTACATTTTGAGTTATTTCTTTCTTGTCTTTTTTACTCTATTTAATTTTGATTATTACAGAGTATGGATTCCACTACATAGGCAGTTTTTTTTCCTGATTTTTCTTCATTTAATATTAGGTGATAAGCATTTTATGTGTTTTTGTTTGAATTTATTAATATATCTTTTACATATCACTGTAAATCTTTATAATATTATTTTAAGTGAATTAATAGGTTGTCATCTCCCCAATCATCCCAATGTTACTGAAGATTAAAGTGGTTTCAGTTTTTAAACTATTCTAAATAAAATTTAATTTTTTAAAAAAATATTGCTTTCTTAAGATAGATGCTCAGAAATAGAATTACTGAGCCAAAGGTCTTGAATACTCTTAACAAATTCTGTTATACATTGTTAATTTCCTATATATATAAATTCACATGTCCACATGTAAATATTGAGAATGCCTGTGTGACTCCATCCTCATCAGCGTGGGCTGTTATATACTTTTAAACTTTAAAACTGTTGTTAATTTGACAACAGAGAATTGACATCTTCTTGTTTTAATTTATATTTCTTTGATTGCTGGTGAAGTTGAATTCCCTGTTTTTTAAAAAATAAGTTAAATCCAGATTTTTTTTCCTTTCCAACTTTTATTTTATGCCAAGGGGTACATGTGCAGGTTGGGGTATATCATGGGTAAACTGCACGTCACGGGGGTTTGGTGTACAGATAATTTTGTCACCTAGGTAATTGGCATAGCCTCTGATAGGTAGTTTTTCTTTCTTTCTTTTTTTTTGAGTTGGAGTTTCACTCTTGTTGCCCAGGCTGGAGTGCAATGGCGCTATCTCAGCTCATGGCAACCTCTGCCTCTCGGGTTCAAGTGATTCTCCTGCCTCAGCCTCTCAAGTTGCTGGGATTACAGGCATGCACCACCATGTCTGGCTAATTTTGTATTTTTAGTAGAGATGAGGTTTCTCCATGTTGGTCAGGCTGGTTTCGAATTCTTGACCTCAGGAGATTCGCCCACCTTGACCTCCTAAAGTGCTGGGATTACAGGTGTGAGCCACCGTGTCTGGCCTCTGATAGGTAGTTTTTCAATCCTTACCATCCTCCCGTCCTTCACCTTCAGGTAGGCCCCAGTGTCTATTGTTCCCTTTTTTGTGTCCATGTGGACTCAATATTTAGCTCCCACTTACAATTCGTGTGAGAGCATGTGGTATTTGGGTTTCTGTTCTTGCATTAATTCAATTAGGATAATGGCCTCCAGCTGTATCCATGTTGCTGCAAAGGACATGATCTCCTTTTTTATGGCTGCATAGTGTTTCATGGTATATATGTACCACATTTTCTTTATCTGGTTCACTATTGATGTCGGTTGTTGGTTCCATGTCTCTGATACTGTCAATAGTGCTATGATGAACATACGTGTGAATGTATCTGTGGCACAATGATTTATATTTCTTTGGGTATGTACCCAGTATGAGATTGCTGGGAAGAATGGTAGTTCTATTTTGAATTCTTTGAGAAATCTCCAGACTGCTTTCTACAATGGCTGAACTAATTTACATTCTTACCAGCAATGTATAAGTGTTGCTTCCTCTCTACAATCTCATCAGCATCTGTTATTTTTGACTTTTTATTAATAATAATAGTCATTCTGACTGGTGTGAGATGGTATCTTATTGTTAAATCCAGGTTTTTTTGTGACATAATAATTTATATCCTTTGCCCGCTTATTTTTTGATTTTGTGTCTTTCTTAACTAATTTGCCCTTGATAAAGACTTTAGCCCTTTAGTCATTTTTGGTAGAATTTATTGGTTTTTTTCCCCCCAAACTGTGGGTCTTGTCATGTTCCTTTTGGCTTTTTTTTTTTTCATGTACAGATATATTTATTTGCTTTCTCTCTTGTCATTTCCTCAGATGTATCTGAGCTTAAACCGTCACTGCCTTTCAGTGGCGGATGGAGCCCCCTTTTTAAGCTGTGGGTGCTAGCCTACACTGGCCATTCAAAGGTTTGGGACAGCATTGGTATGTGGCCTGAGGGCTGGTTGTGACCACACACACACACCCTGAGCCACCAATGCCTGGGAGACTCCACCTTCTCCCCACTCTTCCCCACCTTTGGCTTCCCACGTCTGAGCGAGGTGTCTTATCTATAACAAAACCTTTTGACAAATGCCACAGCATGTCAAAGTCATTGCTGTGAAACTTCATGACAGGCTCCTTTGAACATCCAGATCAGTCATCTTCCTTCCACGTTGAGCATTCAGTACTCTCAAATGAGTGTCATAGATATGTGTGGCGTCACTGCCTCTTTCAGAAGCCGTGGCGTGAAAAGGCTTAGCACCCAGGGAAGAGCACCTGCCATTGACACTTGGGCTTGGGAAATAGAAATATCCTTTCTTCCCTCCCCTTCTCCTTTTCTCCCTCTTCCTCTTTTTCCTTTGATGAATCTTGACTTAGCCTCCCAGGCTGCTGACAGTGGCACGGAGTTGACTTCTGCTCAAATGATAAGTGGGTGCCATGATCCCCAAATCGGGCACTTGATGTGAGGAGCCAAGGCAAGGAACAAAAAAGTCCTCGGAGACAGCCCCCAGCTGTGTCCATCGCCCCCAGCTGTCTCAGTGCTTAATCAATAATCCCCAGCACCTGTCAATCAGCAGTGACCAGGGACCTTCAGTGTCCTAATACTGGACACGGTGACTCAGCATTTTGGCTTTCAAAGACCTGCCCCATTTCTTTTTCCCCAAACCTGGTCCTACTGAGTGGGGTTGGCTTCCCTGCACGCAGTTCCCCTTGGCATGCAATCTTGGCTCTTATAGTCTTTATGTTTTCTCTGTTCTTTTTGTTTATTTCAACTAATCATATGAAATAGAAGATATTTTACTGTTTTTGATCTATCAAAATGGCAATTTCATGTGGTTTAACTTAATATTTTCAGAAATTGTATAAGGGATACAGGAGTATCATAAAAAATAAGGACAACATAAACAAAGAATATACACAAATGTTATCACTGTTAAATTTTTTTTGTATAAACCTCTGTTTTTATGTGATGCATTCACATGTAACTATACACAGAGATTTTATAGAAATGGAATCTACCTACCTGTATAAAATTACCTTGTTAATTAGCAATATATTGTGAATGACTTTCCATGTCAATATACATGCTTCTTTAACACCATTTTCAGTGTTTATTCTATTGTATGGTTGTACCATAATTAAGCATGACCAGTAATTCAGAAGATTCAGGACTGTCGGGGCAGGAGAAGGATGGGGAATGTGGTCAGAGGGGTAGGGGGCCAAGGTGGTGTAGGGTTACTAAAGCCAAGGCTGGAAAGACTTTTAAGATGCTTTATATTGTAAAGGGCCCTGGAAAATTTGAATAAATGGGAAGGAGCCTCCAGCTCTGGAGAGGGGGACACTGGCAGCCAGAGAAAAGGTTGGAAGTCATATTCACTTATTCATTCATTCAAAAGATATTTATCGAACTTTTACTGTGCGCCAGACATTTTAATGGGGGTACTGCAGTGACTGAGACAGACACAGCTCCTGCTTTCAAGGACTTTATTTCATAGTGGGGGGAGACAGACTATAAACAAATGCAATAATTGCATATTAAGAAAAGTGTCAGGAAGGAAAATGAACAAGGAGTGTGATGAAGCTTCAGGAGGCACTGGAACAGGGGATGGTAAATCTTGGATAGGGTGATGGGGTACAGCAGCTCTGAGAAGGGGAGATTTGAGCTGAGACCTGAGTGAGTCAGGGGAAGAAGGTTCTGGGCAGAGGGACCATCGAGTACAACAGCTAAGTCAACTCAGTAAATGCAACCCCAGGTTTGAAACATTTTATTCATTCATGTCTTCACCCAACAGACTTGCAGTTGAGCTCCTCCTCTGTTTCAGATAGGAATGAGGAAATCAGATGTTACTCCTCCCTCAAGGAGGAGAAGCATCCATTCGCTTCGTTTATTCACTCATTCATTCATTCATTCAAATACTTTCTGAGTACCCATTATGTGCCAATCCTTAACCATTAATAAGGAAATGAAGATGAGTAAGAATTAGTTCTTTTCTTCCAGGGCATTTGGGGAAAAAAACAAGGAGGGTGAGCAGAACAGCTCAGAGAGAAGAGATGGTCCGCCCAGGATCATGACAGGACTAGAGGAAGGTGTCCTGTTCCCCAACCAGAGTTTCGAGCCATGTTTCCTGTGACCCCGACCCTCCTACGTCAGTCCTTTTTCAACCCAAGGTTTATGCACACAGCTTCCCCCAGCCCACACCTGGAAAAAGCATTAGACATTTATATCATTGCAGGCCCTAAGATGAAGTCTATAAATGGTTCTGGTTGCAGTTCTCTCATGTTCACTGGATGTCATAAAATTGGCTCAGTGCAAACAGGGAGCCATTCCCTTTAACAGCTGGGTGTTAATGACTACACTGAGAGCGGTGGAGCTGTGTCCGGGTATCCCCCAAACAGCAACCAGAAGCCCTTGTCCAGTTGGTTGCAATTGTTATGGGGCCATCAGTCAGTGAGTGTGGAGTATCATTCATACCGAGGTAACCAGGCGGAGCCCAGCAGGAAGTGTGTAATTGGCCAGCGGAAGATTCAGGAATGTGAGTAAAATGAGCTTCAAGGCATACGTCTTCACCTGTTATCACGGCACTATGGAAAGACCCTTGATTCGGAATATCTCAACTTGGATTTGAATCCTGCTTTTGCTTTTGTGTTTTTTTCTGTTTGTTTTGTTTTGTTTTGAGACAGGGTCTCACTCTGTCGCACAGGCTGGAGTATAGTGGCGTGAACACAACTCACTGCAGCCTCTACCTCCCTAGCTCAAGCAATCCTCTCGCCTCAGCCTCCTGAGTATCTAGGACCACAGGCACATACCACCATATCTGGCTAATTTTTTCATTTTTTTGTAGAGGTGATCGGGTATGTTTTATGCCATGTTGCCCAGGCTGGTCTCAAACTCCTGGGCTCAAGCAATTCTCTTGTCTTGGCCTTCCCAAATGCTAGGATTACAGGTGTGAGCCGCCAGGCCTGGCCATACTTTTGCCTTTTGCAGGCTGGGTGACCTTGCGCATTTGGCTTAACCCCTTGGAGCCTGTTTCATCATTTGTAGAATAGGCATGACAGACACTGTTCGTTGCCCACTGAATAGTTATTACCTCCATCTAACAGAGCCCTGGGTTCATCCATGTTGATGATGTCCTTACCCTGGGGATGTGTCATGTTTGGGCTAAGCCAGTAATTGTTTTAAAAGCGGACATGTAACCAAATTCTGACCAGCAGGACATCTGGTTGGAGGTTTATGAAAAACATTTTGTCTCCCTTTATTTCCTGCCGTGAATTCATTTCTGCAAAAATGTGGTAGTCACAGCTGAAGAAATCATCATAGAGCAATGAAATGATGAGCTTATAAATTAAAGCCCATGCACTGGGAATGACACAGGGGAAGGAGAGAAAGATCCTGATGACAACACTGAACTGTTGCATCAAACTGGGACTCTTTGTTACAGGAAGTAATTAAGTCTTTGATCGTCTTCGGGTGTTCTGTTACTCACATCTGAAGCATCCCTAGCTGACATAAGGAATGATGATTACTTTCTACAGCTCCTGGGGGAATTAGATGGCATTGTGTGCATTGTGCTAGGTATTTCATCGTCACCCTCTTCCCTGATCCTTGTTGCATATAGTGTGACCTCTTACCCAGGGCTGGAGAAAGCCTCACCTCACTAGAAAAGAGTGACATGTTGGTAGTGGCATTTGCAAGACAGTCAGTGGCTTCTAGAAATACTCACAGGGGCATATTGTAGTAAAACATAATTCAGAATAATTGTCAACTGTGCAACCACCTGACCAGTCAGAACCCACCTAATTAACTGAACATTTATTAAATGGGTGTAAGTCCAGAGGGATTCTTTCAACAGAGTTTGTCCCACATGTGAGGGGACAATGAAGTTGGTTGTCTTCATTTATTCTGACACCTATCCCATCCAAGGTAGTTAGTCTAGATCAATTAATATGATTTCACTCACCTTGGTAGTGATTGGCTCAGGAGTGGTCATGTGGCCCAGTTCTGGCCAATGAGATATGAGGGGAATTTACTGTGGGCCTTTTGGGAGAGTTTCCTCTTTCCTAAGAGACAGCCACAGGAAGCAAGGATCTGCCACTTTGCCTTGATGTTGCAGTGTCTGGTGGAGACATCTGGAACCACTGTGGCCATGTTACTGCCAGGCTGAGGATGAAATTAACACTGAGACAGGGAGGATGGCTGGAAGGAGCCCACTCTGGTGGCAGTGCTCAGTTACCGCAGTGCCAGTCCTGGAGCCTGACCTACCCTTGGGCTTTCTAATACGTAAGCTAAATATTTACTTGTGAGTTGGGGTTTTTGGTTTTTTGCTGAAAGCATCCTGTCTGATACTCTGAGTTTACTTAAGAGATTTTAGTTTATGCAAAGAAAATCCAGATGTATACCCAGTTTTACGGCACCAGGCTCTTGCAAGAAATGAGGCAGGGCTTTCGTAAGGAAGGTGGCACCATGCTTGTTGTTATGGATTGGCTAAGAGGCATCCCTGTGCCAAAGCTGGACAAGAGAGCTTGGCTCTGCTGAAGCTGCAGGGTGGTAAAGGAATGGAGGTATCTCTACTGCATTAGTCTCCAGTGAAACAGAACCAATAGGCTACATGTGTGTGTGTGCATACACATACGTGTGTGTGTGCATGTGTGTGTGTGAAGAGAGATTTATTTTAAGGAATTGGCTCACTTGATTATGAAGGCTGGCAAGTTCAAAATCTGCAGGGTAGGCCAGCGTTTAGAGACCCAGATGAGAGCCAATGTTGCAGTTCCAGTCTGAAGACCATCTGCTGCAGAATTTACTCTTGCTTAAGGGTGGTCAGACTTCTTGTTCCATTCAGGTCTTCAGCTGACTGGGTGAAGCCCACTCATATTACAGAGAGCAATCTGCTTTACTCAAAAGACACTGATTTAAATGTTAATCTCAGAAACATCCAGAAACATCCAGAATAATGTTTGACCACATATCTGGGCACCGTGGCCCAGCCAAATTGACACATAGCATTAACCATCACACTTGCCATAATGTTGTCATAGTGATGACAGTGAACTTGACAAGCACTCAGCAGATGGATGTGCAAAGATGCACTAGGTCAGTGTCCTTAGCAGAGATCCAGGATTGATGACATCCCCCCATGTCGTCTACAAGTCCAGAAACCTGTCCCCTTTCACCACTCCGGGTCAGGGCTGTATATTTCTCCCCTGTCCAACAGCCATAACAGGCACCCTACTTCCAACCCCTTCCTTCTTCCAGCAGTCTTCACTCTGATTGTGCCCCAACAAGTGCCACTGCTCAAAAGCTTTTGATGACTTCCATGTGAAAATGGAATGGAGATGAGGCCTCTGAGCCTGACCCTGAGGTCCTTGGCATGCTGTCCTGTGTCTTCCCATGTGCAGCTTCCATTGTTCTTCCCCCCAAATCCTTCCTCCTACTGTCTGCTTTGCTCAGACTAGCGCATCTCAACCCTAGTTGCACATCAGAATCCCAGAGAACTTAAAAAAAATACAGATGCCTGGGCCCCACCCCAGACCAATTGAATCCCACTGTCTGGGAGTAGGGCAGGGGTCTGTGTTTGTTGTGTTTTTTTTGAGATGGAGTCTCGCTCTGTCGCCCAGGCTTGAGTGCAGTGACGCGATCTCAGTTCACTGCAACCTCCGCCTCCTGGGTTCTAGTGATTCTCGTGCCTCAGCCTCCCGAGTAGCTGGGACCACAGGACTGCACCACCACACCTGGCTAATTTTTGTATTTATAGTAGAGACAGGGTTTCATCACGTTAGCTAGGCTGGTCTCGAACTCCTGACCTCAAGTGATCCGCCCACCCCCCTGCTTCCCAAAGTGCTGGGATTACAGGCGTGAGCCACCATGCCCGGCCCAGGGGTATGTGTTCTTAAAAGCACCCCAGGTGCTCCTGAGGAACACTGCTCTAGACGGTCTTCTTCTTTCCCCCATCCTTTGTCCTTCCCTGAGGAAATACTTTTATTATTAAAGGACCTCTCGCAGGCCCCTCCTCCAGGCTGTCTTCCCTGACCAAGCTCTTCTAAGTTATTATAACTCAGAGCCCTGTTGCCCACTGCTCTGTTCTTAGCACCCTCAACTAATTCGGCATTGTATTTGGCTCTTGTGTGTCTTATACCCCACAAGTTCCTCTGTGCATCCCAATATGGACCATATTTTGTCACTGTGCACTCTGCCTCCTCTCCTAGGATGCTTAGTCAAGACTCCCTTCTTGTGTTTCTGATGGACTCCTCTTCAACCTTCAAAGCCTTGCTCAGGCATCATTTCCCTAAGGACCCCTTCCATGAGCCTGCACTAGAGCCCAGAACCGACTCCCCTGTGCTGCCTCTGCCTGCTGCCAGTGCGTTCATTTGCTGCTGTGCCCCTCTCCCCCTGCAGGGTGAGTGTCGTGGGTGCTGAATCAATGCCAGTCAGATGGCTCTGCATTTGCTGTGTGTGACCACCATAACCATCTTTACCCACATCTCACCGAGTACTGACTCGTAGTAAGCATTTGAAGGTTTGCTGAAGATGAGAGCATTAGACACTGGAAACTACTGGAGAGGGGAGGGATGAAGGGCTGCAAAACTACTTATTGGGCACTGACCTGGGCGATGGGATCAACCATACCCCAAACCTCAGCCTCACGTAATATACCCAGGAAACAGACCTGCATAGGTACCCCTGAACCTAAAATAAAAGCTAAAATTAAAAAAAAAACAGGTTTGCCGAATTGAACTTGACTAAGGAAGAAAGGGAGGAAAGGAGAAAGGAAAGAAGGAAGGAAGGAGGAAGGAATGAATTGAAAGAAAGAGGGTGAGGAAGGAAGGAGGGAGGGAGGGAAGAAAGAATTCAGAGAGAGTGAAAGGAAGGAGAATGAAGAAAGAAAAGAAGGAAAGAAAGGGGAAAGAAAGAACGAAGAAAAGGTGAAGGAATAGCAAAAAACCCTATTAGAGAGAGGTAGCTGAGTCTTTGGGGGTTGTTGTGAGAAGTGTGACGTAGAGGGAGAGACAGCCACAGTATACTTTTTAAGAAGCCTTTTTGAGTGTGTTTTTTTGAGTGTAAGTCTTTTTGAGTGTGTCTTTTTTTTTTCCCCCACTAAGTACTCTCGGCCCAAATCCCCAAAAGAAAATAAGAGCTTGGAGATAAACACATCTTCTAGGGAAGTTTCTTTTCCCTCCCCAGGAACATTGCTGGGAAGGTTTCTAGAGAAGGGAAAATGGGTCCCAAATGGCTGAGTCATTCAACATACAACAAGCAAATGGTCAGGGCTGGCCGGGGAGGGAGTGCAGGTGGCACTCAGGTTGTCTCCATGGCCAGCCCACACGGCCCCGTCTCATGGCTGGAATGACAATTGTCACCACTGAGGTCCTTACTACTGTCCCTGCCCCAGGGCTGCTCGGTCTCAAGGGCCTCCTGGGATGCTCCCTGGGCCTTTGCTCCAAAGCTGCAGAGCCCAGCCACAGATGAACCGGATCCTTAGCCTGGCCAGGGCCTCGCCCCAAACTGGGAACGGAGCTACGTTCCAGCCTCTGTCCTGCTTGGCTGATGTGATTCCGCCTTCGCCCCCAAGTCTAGCCAGGCCCCGGTTGGAGCTGGAGTTGGGAAGAGAGATAGGGGAACATTCTAGGGAAAGAATCACAGGTGCAGGGCACTCTGAAAAGTTGGGATTGCTACCCTATTTTATGGATGAGGAAACTGAGGCTTATGGAGGATAAGAGACTCGCCAAAGATCACACAGACAGGAAGAGACAGGGCTGGAATCGGAGCCCTGGCCTGTTGGTTTCTTCAGCTGCCTTTTCCCTCTCTGCTGTAGGTCAGTATCTATGGAGGTGGAGGTCATACACTTCTTTTTCTCCCAGGTGATGTTTGCCAAATCATTTTAAAGAAAAAAAAATAAGGCAAAAACAAGGAGAGTAGATATTTTGGGTCAGAAGATGACCTCTGATCTACCCAAACTGGGCTCAGATGCAGCAACCAAGAGGGCAAATGTCTTTTTCCCTTAAGAGTTGATAGGTATTGACTGAGCCTGGATCCTTGCTGGACTCTGCTGGGGACTTGGGAGACAGCCATGGATAGGACAGATGTGGGCCTTGCCTTCATCAACTCCATAGTCTAAGCCTGGCTACCATCTGACCCCAGTCAAGCTGGTACTTGGTAGTGTGGCACCCCAGGCCCTAGAGTCCCATGTCACTTGACGTAATGTCTTGGGCTCTTGGTCCTAGGCAGGGCTGAATTGGGAAGGGATGGGGCAAATAGAAAAGGAGGGGCAGATGGTTAACTAGCTGGGACATGCAGGGATGGGGTGACCTGGAGCTTTCATAAAAGAAAGGGGATGAGGGGAGGAGGGAATGTACATTTAGAAATAAAGAGTCTGACCAATTTAATGGAGAGAAGAAGGGAAAAAAATCCAAGTCCCCGCAGTAACCTGTTTGCAGGAGCTGCCTAATTTAGCAGTAAAGCATACACACTGGCCCTGGCACGGGCTGGTGGAAGGTATTTCCTCCCCAGCCTGGGTCAAGTTTCATTCATAGGTACTCTCTAAAATTAGACCCTCTGCTTTCATTCTGGTCCAAACTCCCTGCCTAGCGTAATATTTGGGAGAAACACTCCCATTAAAAGTGCGCCTTCCTCCCAACGGCCCCTGGCCTGGGAAGGGCTGGGTCCTGTCCTCGCTGGCGGCCGCTGCGGCTCATAAACCCGGGTCTAAATTCAAAGCATCCGCTCTGATGGTGACCTCTGGCTCCTGAGCAAACCATGCCGCCTCTTCCAACTCACACCCAAGGCCTGGCCAGGTCACTGGGAGGGACCCATTTCACGCCTGTGACCTTCTGTCGAGGGGAGTGTGAGGGCAGCTCCTCCTCGAAGGGAAGAGGGGCCGGACACCCCTGGGGCCATGTGCTGGGGCCTCTTGTGGGGACATGTCCTGCTGTCCTCTCTTCTGGGCTCAGAGAGCCTGCCAGCTAGACTGGCCTGTTTTATCTTTATTATTATTTTTCTCCAAATTAATGTAACATCAAAGAAAGACTCAGTGAGACGGGAATCAGCACCGTGTTCGGGCTGCTTTATTCATTTAATAGGCATTGACTGAGCTTCTTGTGTTTGAAGTCTTTTGGTGGTAACAGAAATGAGGACACTGTGGGAGCGCCCGGCCTCCTAGAGTCAGACTCCAGCCAGGGATGGGCTGGAATCCCAAACCAAACATGGTGGGAAGCCCCAGAAGTGTTTTCTCTTTATCTCTTGCCTCTACTTCTCTCCTAGCTGGGTTTTAACTCTTCTCTCATGGTCTACGGGCCCTTCTGCTCCTCGGTCACCACAGCAGAACGGGGATCTTGTTCCTATGGGCTCTGTTCCAACCATCTGTGCAGAGCTTGACTCTTCTTCCTGGGTTCCAGTTCCAAAGCCCCAGGGAAGGTTTCTAATGGGCTTAGCTTCTACCAGGTGCCTGCCTCTAGACAGCGCCAGGGGCGGGGCCATTTACTGGCATGACTATTCTGCTGGACTCGTGTGAATGGCATGAGGAAAAGAAGTGAAGGGGCAGTTTGAACACCATGCAGTTACTACTCAGCTAGGGGCCTGTGGAAACACAGCAAAGGATCTTAACTCAGGCTTGGCAGGTCAGGGAAGCTTCTTGGAAGACCTGGAAGATAACCTCTGAGCTGGGTGAGTTGGCTTTAGTCAGAACCTGAGAAGGAAGGGTAGGGAATGCTGTTCAAAGAACAGCACAGGCGAAGACCTCAGGGCAAGGTCCAGAACTGCGGGGTAGGAATCCCAGCAGCACTGTGTGCCTGCTGTGCCAACCTTGGGCAGGTCACTGCACTCTCTGAGCCTCAGTTTTCTCATGTGCAAATGGGAATCCTAACACTCTTCTCCTGGAGTTATGAGGATTCAGAGAGATCACGCCTGTAGTAGTGGCTGGCACTGGCTGGGGGGCAGGGCGTGCATTGAATCTGTCAGCCCTGGGTGGAGACACCCTTTCTGGTCAAGTAGTATTCCATCAGCTGGTTCCTTTGCACCTTCAGGTCTCAGCTCAGACATCACAGGGACATCACCAGAGAAGCCCTTCCCGACTAGCCTTCAAAATGCACTTTCCTTTCAGATCCTAATATGCCATCTTGTTTCGGCCACAGGGTTTTTCTCAACATGCAGTGAGGGGTGGGGTGAACAATGAGAAGGAGTCTTAGGGGAGGTTAGCAGGGTCACTCAGAAGGCAGGGCCACATCTGCCACAAGCATGCAGTTCAAAGGCTTTGGTGCTTGAGCCCCTTACCCAGACTGAAAGTATCCGGAAAACTGGGGTGGAGTCCTAACCACCCTGTTCCCCAGGACTGCTCCAACTGGGCTTTTGAAGTTGGGAAGGGAACTCTGTCCCTAGGCTCCCTGGGACGTTGAGTCCTAGGGCCCCAGTGGAGGCTCCTCACCCTCCCCACCTCACTGGTACTCAAATGGATGAGCTCCGCCCTACAGAGTTGTAGACTGATGCTGAGAGAGACAAGAGCGGGGCTGGCCCAGGCGGCCCCATCACCAGCCTTGGGGTCATGTCTTAACATCATCAGTCCTGGCAGAAACGCTGACCCCCTCTTCCCATGGCCCACCACTTACCCCCTCCAGCCCGCACACAGCTGATTCTGAAAGGAGGATGTGAGCACACATGTTTATTTGGAAGGTAATTCCAGAAAGTGCTGGCAAGGGGAACAGGGCTATGAGACAGAGAAGGGCAGGAGGTCAGTATGGGGGTTGTTAGTGGTGTGGGTCACTGAGGCTCAGCCCGCCCAGCTCTGGGAGTGGTGTGGAAAGTGTGCCTTTTAGGCTGCCCGCCAGGAAGTGGGAGCAAAGTGTTCCATGCCAGGCCCACGGCCATCGTTTGAGGGGCCCTGCAGGGGATGTTAGCTCCCCATACCTCTGGCTTGTCCTGTGTGTAGTTAGTTTTCAGATAGGTCATAGGAGCTTCTCTTGGTCACCTCTGGGTCAACATGCAGGGTAATGGAGAGTGAGGAGGGTGTATGGACAGGGGCTTGTGGCAGCTGTGACCCTGCCCTCTGAGTGGCCCTGCTAACCTCCCCTAAGACTCCTTCTCATTGTTCACCCCACCCCTTACCCCAAGGACCGCCTCACTGATTCCTGAGCGCTGACTTTCTACTGGTCCATCAACCCCTGATGAGTTGCCCACCCTAACTCCACCAGGGCTCTTCATGTCCCCACTTAACCTTCCGTTGGCTCCTGTTCTCTTAGCTCAGCTCCTGCCATCACGCCTGTATGGGGGCTTGGGGATGTGAGTGGGATTGGGCTAGACATCCTCGCCGGAACAGCGGGAGGGTGGGTCCATTTCCTGAGCATCTCCTCCTGGGAGCTTCCCTGGCCTGCAGAGTGAGTCATGTCCTCCGCCTCCCCCTACTGGGCCCCCTCCCCGTCTCAGAGAGCGATGCACTCCTGCCCTGGTCCGGCCTGCTTCCTCCCATTTCCCATTGAGGAGCAGGGATCTGTTCAGGCCCAAGTGGCCTGGGGGACCATGGGCCCTCCAGCTGGGCTCAACAGTTGAGCCCCTTGTTGAGTGGCCTTGGGGAAAAGTGCTCAGGTGTTCTATGAGGCTCACCAGGTCCTGGAGGCACCAGGTGGCTCAGTCCTCTTGGGGCCCTGGACAAGGGAGGGAACATACTGCCTCTGTCGCTGCAGCGCGGCTCTGAGGAAAGTTCGTCATTGCTCTTCTACCACTGAGGACCAGCGGCTCAGAGAAGGCCAGTTCCTTGCCCACGGCCACATAGCCAGCCGGTCTCAATCCAAAACCCAGGGTTCTAAATCCTCGGGATTACTGAGCAGTGGTGTGTCCAGAACTGTGCTGTTCACCCTGAGAGGGGCAAAGGGAAATATCACCCAGGCCACCCTGGGGAGCCTGGTAGCGCGGCTGAGCTGCAAGTGCTAAGGGCAAGGCCTGGAGGTCATATACCTACATCACTTCTGCCTTCATCCCATCGGCCAAACTTCAGTCACGTGGCACAAGCAGCTACAAGGCTGGGAGATACAGTCTGGAAGAGGAGACCAGGGTTTGGGAAAGCATTAGCAGCATTGGCCTCAAGTCTATGTGTGAAAGCGAAGGGCAGGGCCTCCTTTCTGCTTTGGAGTTGACAACCTGACTGCCCTCCACCATGTTTCACTGTCCCCCACATGGGTCTCTGTTCTTCAGAGGGCCACAGCTCAAGCTGTCCGGCCCACATCCTGGAGCTCTGGGATGGCAGTCTCCCATTCCAGGCCCTCGAGCCTCACAATTTTTGATGCCAGTGTCCTGTACTCCCCCCATAATGGCCCACAGTTGCGGAGGTGTGCCTGGCTTGACTGACCGATGGGGATTCCCGTGTGAGAAAAAAAGGTAAGGCCTGCTGTGCAGGGGATAAGCCCCTCACAATGATCTCCCTGGTCTCTGTCACACATCCTCCTTTCAAAAGCTCGCCTGGATTTTGGAAGATTATCTTCCTGACCCATAGATATTGACCTTGCCCCCGTGCTCATCCCTCTTTCCTGCAGCTGGGGATTTCCACAGGCCTAATTTACCCAGACTGGAAGTAATGCCATGGTAGCCCCCAAGCCCCACAGAACAGGACACCACGCGGTTTTGGCATGCTGTGTTCTGTAGAACTATCCAAAGCTGCTGTGGGCCCACCAAGCCTCGCTCCTTTTTTTTTTTTTTTTTAATTTTACTTTAAGTTCTGGGATACATGCGCAGAACGTGCAGGTTTGTTACATAGGTATACATGTGCCATGGTGGTTTGCTGCACCCATCAACCCATCATCTAGGTTTTAAGCCCTGCATGCATTAGGTATCTGTCCTAATGCTCTCCCTCCCCTTGCTCCTCACCCGCCGACAGGCCCTGGTGTGTGATGCTCCCCTCCCTGTGTCCGTGTATTCTCAGTGTTTAATTCCCACTTATTGATATTCTGTTCCTGTATTAGTTTGCTGAGAATGATGGCTTCCAGCTTCACCCATGTCCCTGCAAAGGACATGAACTCATTCTTTTTTGTGGCTGCGTAGTATTCCATGATGTATATGTGCCACATTTTCTTTATCCAGTCTATCACTGATGTGCATTTGGGTTGTTGGTTGTTTGCTATTGTAAATAGTGCTGAAATATACATGTGCATGTATCTTTATAGAAGAATGATTATGCCTTGCTTCTTTATGGTTTCTTCACCACTGTGAGTTGTAAACATGATTCTTTTTCTGATTGCCCATGCAGAGGCTGACTGCTGGGTTGATCCCCCCATACCAATACACATGCACACCACACACAGTGTATATTTCTACCAGACATTTATTCTCAGAAACCATTTTTTCTTCCCCAAGGAGGTCAAACTTTAAATGCATGCAGTGGTCAGGAAGCTCACATCACTGAGTATACCAGGGCCAGCTCTAGGACGATCAATGGTGACCCACAGCCTGTGCTGAAAGAGGCCAGTGGGTAGGGGCAGTGGCCTTGGCCAGTGTGTGGCCCACTTCAAGGGGGAGTCCACCACGGAGCTCCAGGCAACCACTGCTGTGCAGGACAGGAGCTCACTGGGGTCCCATCATCTCATGCTTCAAAAGAAGCCAGAAAACTATTTCATCTTCCAAAAAATGGGAAACCTTTCATTTTAAAATGTGGGCAAAGCCAAATTTAAAACACTATGTGAGTGAAATGTCTGCCACAACTGAACCTGGGCTGTGTCAGTCTAAGACTTATGCTTGGAACCTGTAAGAAGAACAAGTGTGCGTGCATGCATGTGTGTGTGTGTGTGTGTGTGTGTGTGTGTTTGGAGGGATAGTGAAGTTTTTTCCTACAGCTACAAATAGAACATGCTTTCCTATACAATTGTACTAATCAATATTATTTCCTTACATTATCTCCAGCCATTTCCCTATAATTAGACATTCAGATTATTTCAAGGTTGTTGTTCCTATAAATAGTGATGTGATGAACTTTTTAAAGTTGGTTCCTTACATCCATCTGTTCTTGTAAATATATCCATCATAGAACTGGACCACAAAGGTTGGTTCCTAAGATTATCTTCTCCTTTAAATTGACCTCCTTGAGAACAAAGGACATCTTATTTTTTTTCTGAGTTCCCATGGCCTAGCACTTCTGTGATCCATAGCACTCTGCTTAGATCATAGAAGGCATTTGGCAATATTCATTGAATGAAGAAATAGGGTCAGAAAAGAAAGAAAATTAGCTTTACAATGCCATCAGAGAAAAACTTCAAATGATTTGTACAGCTGAGCCACAGTAATGAAAGCAGTCTTTTGGGGGAAGACATAGACATATTTCTTTGCTAATGTCACCGTATACCACTAAGTCACCCCTTTCCATCCTGAAATCTACCTTGTCCCCATCAATACACTTAAGGTTTGTATTATGAAACACAAAAGACAATTCAAATTTCCCTGGAATAATGATTATGACTGAATTCACAAACTTGAGGTTTGTACTTTATTTTTCAACAGAAATTAAAATCAAGTCGAGTCTTCAAATGATAGATGGACAGGAAGCCCAAGATCTCCCTCCTGGGCACCTCCTCCCTTGAATTACCAAATATCTCCAGTGGTTTATATGATCTGAAACTTGTAATGGACTCTGAGAGTGGGGACCTCCTTACAATTTTCACCCTAGGCACCTTGCTTCCCTTACACAAAAGAAAAAAACCATGCCAAGGTACAGTACCAGCTTATTGAAGGAGGCAGTTTCTCTCCCAGTGATGATGGGCTGGAATTCCTCATAGATGTGTTGTTTCCTTGGCTGCTTTGTGCCTCTGTTCTTGTGTTTGAGTGGCAAGGCCCAAGGGAGAGGGAATAATTGCATCTTCTCCATCTAATCCTTTCCAATATGAATAAAAGAAGGGCATTTCCTTTCCATATAGGGAAAGGGGGAAATGCCAACATTAGGAACATGGGAGTGGCATCTTTCTCCTTTATGATTGTCTTGCTAATGGGTACGGGGCTTCTTTTTGGAGTGATGAAAATGGTCTGGAATTACATGGTGGCAATGGTTGTACAGTCTTGTGAATACAGCACTAAAAAACTGAATTGTACACGTGAAAAGGGTAAATTTTATGGTTTGTGAATTATATTTCGATTTAAAAAAATATTTGAAGACTGAGTTTACAGCCATTTGCCTCCACCCTCTGCCATCTGCGCTCTTCTGCTGGCCTGGGACCTGGACTCTGTCCCTGCCGAGCTGCCCCTCCCTGAATCTGGATCCTGGGCCGAAGCTCACTCTGCAGAGGAGCTGGCCAGGCCTGGCTCAAGGAGTCCAGGGAGCCCCTGTGAGCCACAGGCCACTTGTGCTGAAGGGTAGATTTATGGCCTGGAGGCCCCCAGCGTAAAAATGAGTGTGGGATGGGGCCAGTGGACAGAGGCTGCTACACGGGTAACCAGCGACTGGAAATAAGAATGTTTTCTTTCCTAACTCCGGGAGAGAAAAGGGGCAGTGTAGTCCCAAATGAAGAAAGACAAGATCCCTGTATTCTGAATGTCGTAGCTGAAAAACAGCATTGAAATGATTTTAGGTGACAGATAGGTAATTATTTTTTATGGGATTCTACTGATGTACATTTGATTTTTTAAAAAATCTTGGTTCAGAATAATTTTGGCTTGTTATCACTTTAAACTGAGACCCTCAAATCTCCCGAGATCAGATGACACACTGGTCCACCCTTATGGAGGGAGATTTTCTCTCCTCCTGCTTCTGCACTGGGTGAAAGTAGGGTGAGGGGTCCTGTTCTGCAGCTGGACAGGGGTCTTTTTGTGCTCTTTAATTAGGAGAGGGAAGGATGGAAAGCTATGTTACAGAAGAAATGATCTAAGTCTTCAAATAATACATACGTTTAACTGTTAAGTCATTTTGAGAATACTTTATCCTCAGTGCAGTGCATCTTCTCAAACATTCGTGGACAGTATTTAGTCTGTGTAAAAGTTTGGGCTATTTCTATTTAAGTGTCAGAAGCCCAACTCAAACTGGCTTAACTAAAAAAGAATTTTATTGGCTCTTGTAAACTAAGGCAGTTAGAACTTCAGGCACGGCTTGATCCAGGGCATTGAAAAAGACGATTGGGTCTCAGTTTCTTTTTCTCCATTTCTTGGCTTTGCTTCTGGTGTTCTGGTTCTGTTTTCAGAATGAACTTTCCCTTGTGGTAGCAAGATGGCCACCAGGAATTCCAGCACTCATGCAAAGGTTCAAGTCCCAGCAAGGGGCTGGTTGTAGCTCATCAGTTCTGACCCATTACCATGGCCAAGAAAATGCAACGTTAGAATTGGCTAGGCCTACATCATGTGTGCATTTCTGGAGTAAGGATGGAACTCCATATTAATCATGTGGACTGACAGTGGGCAACAGTGTAGTTCTTTAGAGAGAAATCATTGCACATTTACTGCGAGAAAGGAGAATGATTGCTAGATGGTAAGAATAACAGATGCCCACAATACCCAGGGTAGTCTATCATGCAAGTTAAAACCCTGGACTTCTGGCCAGGCATGGTGGCTCACACCTGTAATCCCAACACTTTGGGAGGCTGAGGTGGGTGGATCATTTGAGATCAGGAGTTCGAGACCAGCCCGGCCAACATGGTGAAAACCTACCTCTACAAAAAATACAAACACGAGTCGGGCGTGGTGGTGGGTGCCCGTAATCCCAGTTACTTGGGAGGCTGAGGCAGGAGAATCACTTGAACCTGGGAGGTGGAGGTTGCAGTGAGCCAAGATTGCACCACTGCACTCCAGCCTGGGTGACAAAGTGAGACCCTGCTTCAAAAAAAAAAAAAAAAAAAAGAAAGAAGTTCTCTTGAGTGAAGCCATTGGAATTTTGAGGTTTACCTACCTTAAATGATACAGTACATAATGTTTTAAATACTTTTAGCATGTATTATAGAGCTTATAATTTATTTTTTCTTTTTAAATGTTAGATTCAGGGGTACATGTGCAGGTTTGTTACATGGGTATACTGTGTGATGCTGAAGTTTGGGCTTTGATTTGACTTGTCACCCAAATGGTGACCATAGTACCCAATAGGGAGTTTTCAACCCTTGTCCTCCCTCATCCCTCTCCCCCTGTAAGGTCCCCCGTGTCTATTGTTCCCAACTTTATGTCTGTGTGTACCCAATATTTAGCTCCCATTTATAAGTGAGAACATGCAGTATTTGGTTTTCTGTTTCTGCATTAATTTGCTTGAGATAATGGCCACCAGCTGCATCCATATCGCTGGAAGGCGATTTTGTTCTTTTTTATGGCATCATAGTATTCCATGGTCTCTGTATACCACATTTTCTTTATTCAATCCACCACTGATGGCACCTAAGTTGATTCCATGTCTTTGCTACTGTGAATAATAGAGCTTATATTTTTTAAAAAAAGGAACAAAGGAAAAGAAAATGGAGGCCACGTGGAGTTCATGAGAATGACAAAATAAACAAGAGGACCTACCAGATCCAAAGTTTTGATAATTCTTACTTCTGGAGTAGATCACAGCTTACTGGGGTTGGGGGGGAATTAGGGACTGCTGTTCAGTGTCTATGCTTTCCAAATTTCTTCGAAGACTGTCATGAGTACAAACACTGACATTTTCTTTCTGAACCACTTCCTCAGGGTGGTGTAAAGTTGAAAGGGGAGGGCAAATCATAGGAATGGTAATAACAATGGCAAGAGCTGTGCATATGGTAGGGGGTTACTGCTACTGGCCCCCACCAAGCCCACACTACACCGTCTCACTGAATCCTCCAGCAACTCTCAGAAAGGTCTCTTTGCTTCCAGCTGAGAGGTGAGGTGACTGAGGATGTAAGTCGCACAGCTAAGGATGCCAGCACTGTCTCCTTACCTGTCTGTCAGGCTCACAAGTAAATGGTCTCCGTGCAGAAGAGGCATCTGGCAACTGACTGTGCTGTCTGCCCAGAAGTGGATGTGGCAGTGGAGAGCAGTGGGGTGAAGCCACCATAGCCCTAGGTCATTCCTCAGGCTCTCCCATCCACTCCAGCAGGGAAGGGGTCCAAGCTGGGAGGGCTGCTTTTGTTGTGGGGGATGAACTGGCACCCACCAGGCTCCACAAGTCTTTCCACTTCTCATTCTTTTAGCTCAATCTCTGGCTGAGTTCCATATTTCTCCCTGTTACCATCACCGTCACCCAGGCGAGTCTAGCCTGTGTCAGCTCTCAGAAGAGTCTCTTTTACCAGCTTTTTAAGAATGTGTTTAGATGATGGGGTTTCCTAAATATACAATCATGTCATCTGCAAACAGAGAGACAATTTGACTTCCTCTCTTCCTATTTGAATACTCTTTATTTCTTTCTCTTGCTTGATTGCCCAACTTCAGCAAAGTCTCAGGATACAAAATCAATGTGCAAAAATCACAAGCATTCCTATACACCAATAATAGACAGAGAGCCAAATCATGAGTGAACTCCCATTCACAATTGCTACAAAGAGAATAAAATACCCAGGAATACAACTTACAAGGGATGTGGAGGGCCTCTTCAAGGAGAACTACAAACCACTGCTCAAATAAGAGAGGACACAAACAAATAGAAAAACATTCCATGCTCATGGATAGGAAGAATCAATATCATAAAAATGGCCATACTGCCCAAAGTAATTTATAGATTCAATGCTATCCCCATCAAGCTACCATTGACTTTTTTCACAGAATTAGAAAAAACTGCTTTAAATTTCATATGGAACAAAAAAAGAGCTCGTATAGCCAAGACAATCTTAAGCAAAAAGAACAAAGCTGGAGGCATCATGCTACCTGACTTTAAACTACACTACAAAGCTATTGTAACCAAAACAGGATGGTACCGGTGCCAAAACAGATATATAGACCAATGGAACAGAACAGAAGCCTTAGAAATAATGCCACACATCTACAACCATCTGATCTTTGAATAACCTGACGAAAACAAGCAATGGGAAAAGGATTCCCTGTTTAATAAATGGTGTTGGGAAAACTGGCCAGCCATATGCAGAAAACTGAAACTGGACCCCTCCCTTACACCTTATACAAAAATTAACTGACGATGGATTAAAGACTTAAATGTATGACCTAAAATCATAAAAACCCTAAAAGAAAACCTAGGCAATACCATTCAGGACATAGGCATGGGCAAAGACTTCATGACTAAAACACCAGAAGCAATGGCAACAAAAGGCAAAATTGACAAATGGGATTTAGTTAAACTAAAGAGCTTCTGCACAGCAAAAGAAACTATAATCAGAGTGAACAGACAACCTATAGAATGGGAGAAAATTTTTGCAATCTATCCATCTGACAAAGGGCTAATATCCAGAATCTACAAGGAACTTAAACAAATTTACAAGAAAAAAACAAACAACCCTATCAAAAAGTGGGTGAAGGATATGAACAGACACTTCTCAAAAGAAGACATTTATGTGGCCAACAAACATGAAAAAAAGCTCGGCATCACTGGTCATTAGAGAAATGCAAATCAAAACCACAATGAGATACCATCTCACGCCAATTAGAATGGCAATCATTAAAGAGTCAGGAAACAACAGATGCTGGAGAAAATGTGGAGAAATAGGATCACTGTTACACTGTTGGTCGGAGTGTAAATTAGTTCAACCATTGTGGAAGACAGTGTGGCGAATCCTCAAGGATCTAGAACTGAAAATACCATTTGACCCAGCAATTCTGTTACTGGGTATATACCCAAAGGATTATAAATAATTCTACTATAAAGGCACATGCACACGTATGTTTATTGCAGCACTATTCACAATAGCAAAGACTTGGAACCAACCCAAATGCCCATCAATGATAGACTGGATAAAGAAAATGTGGCACATACACACTGTGGAATACTATGCAGCCATAAAAAAGGATGAGTTCATGTCCTTTGCAGGGACGTGGATGAAGCTGGAAACCATCATTCTCAGCAAACTAACACAGGAACAGAAAACCGAACACTGCATGTTCTCACTCATAAGCGGGAGTTGAGCGATGAGAACACATGGACACAGGGAGGGGAACATCACACACTGGGGCCTGCTTGGTGGGTGGGAGGCTAGGAGAGATAGCATTAGGAGAAATACCTAATACCTAATGTAGATGACGGGTTGATGGGTGCAGCAAACCACCATGGCACGTGTATACCTATGTAATAAACCTGCACGTTCTGCACATGTATCCCAGAACTTACAGTATATATATATATAACAAGAATGTGTTAAAAAAATTAAGATTTGAGGCCTCCCACCTCCCTGCACTGGCCAGTCACTCCCCAGCTTCAGACTGAGGACCCAGAGCTGTTTTAAGGCTCATCAAAGGTGTTCAAGCAAACCAGCTCCTCCCCACCCTGCCTGAGCTTCCCACTCTCCAGGGCATGGAGGAAGGGGATGTTAATGGAGGAGACTTTTGATGCTGACTGTGCATACAGACTCCCCTCCCTTTGAACACATGGCTCAGTTCTTTTTCCTGCCACTCCATTACAGAAGGTGTCCCTTTCTCCAACTGGGGAGCCATGCCTAAGACTGTGCCCAGATACTGAGCTATTTCATTCATGTGAAATTTGATGACAGGGAGAAGGTGGGCAAGCTCATTACACTGAAGAAGGCACATGACTGTCGTGTAGTCCAGTCTCCTTCCCACTTCACCGGGGAGAAATCACAATGAGGGATGCTACTCTAAAGGTGGCTAAAGGGATGGGTGGGGAGGAGGTTTGGCTCTAGAATGACAGGATGTTGCTTCCCTCTGTGTTTCACCATCCCAGACCACTCTGGGAAGACTGTGCTGCCCTTTAGCACTGGTGAGACGGAAAGCCAAATGCATGCCAGGCACACCATAGGACCAAGGTTTTTGGTTTTGAGTCTTTGGTTTTTTGTTTTTGCAGGAAAGAGAAGCCAGCTCTATAATTTCACAAAGTCTCCCCACCTTACTCATCTTGAGGAGTGACCACCGTGAATGGTCCCACTGCCAGCCTCTTGGGAGGCAGCCGAGGAAAGCACTCCATCCTGGGACTTAGGAGCATGAACTCTGGAGAAACGCAGACCTGTGTTCAAATCCGAGTCCACTGCGTCCTCACAATGTGATCTTGGGTAAGTCATTTGGCCCCTCTGGGTCTCAGATGTGTCCTGAATTTGCCCAGGGGATGAACAGTGCTGGAACAGGAGGTGGCTGAGTACAGGGTCTGGCACTTGGTAGGTACCCAGGAAGGGGTGCATACCATCCTTATTTTGCCTTGATAAAGAGAAGATAGGTCTCCATGATTATTCTAGAAAAAGATCAGTGGGGACTGTGGGCCGAGAGGCTAGGAGTTGGAGAGAGAATGGCAGAGGGAAGTGTGGACACAAGGGGAAGGAGGAGCAGGCAATTCCTGCAGGGCCCTGGCGCCACGGAGCCCTGGGATAGAGGTCAGAGAAGCAAGATATGGCGGTGGGGGAGTGTCCTTGGGTCTGTGGGTGGACACTAAGGGCCGGCATGTGACCACTCGCAACCCCCACCCCCAGCCTAGCCCGACCTCCACCAGGGGACACTCACCTCGAGCTCATTGCCACTGTCCAGGGTCAATTCATTGCCCGGGGTACTTCGTGCCACCTTGTAGTGGCAAAATCTTGATTTTGCGTCCTCAATGAGAACAGACAGATTCATGTAGGTAAGGTGAGAATCAGCACTGCCACTCACGCCTAATGCTCACAGGGGCCTGAGCAGCATGAACCCTAGGTAGATAGAATTTCACAGGATGCCAAGGCACAATCAGAAGGTGCCTTAGACTAGGGCATGGGCCCAGAGCCACAGGTGAGAGGACCCCTCCCCTCCTCTCCCGCCACCCCCTCCTCGACTACCTCCATTCCTTCCTTTTTCCCTTCCTCTTTTATCTCCTTTTCCCTACTTCTCCCATTTTCCTTCCTCTCTACCTCCTCTCCCTCCTCCTCTTTCCTTCTCCCTCCTCCTGGATCCCCTCATCCCTTTACTTCCTCCTCTCTCTGCTACTTTCTCTTCCTCCTCTATTTCAGACACAGATCCCATGTGCACAGCAAGGCATTCAAATAGCACAAAGGCTAGATCCTCCGAAGGAATTTCACCTTCAGCTCTGACTCCCAGTTCCCCAGTTTACCTGTCTGGAGCCACCATTTAGAAGCTTATGTATATAAAGGTATAGATTTGTGGGTATGTGTTTTACAGAAATATTAGCAGAGCATATGCATTTTTCTTTGCTTTTCTAACCTAATACTATATCTTTGAGACGGTTTCACATACATCTACCTTATTCATTTTAATGGCTGCAGAATGTTCCATTGTATGGATGTCTTTTTTTTTTTGAGACAGAGTCTGGCTCTGTCGCCCAGGCTGGGGTGCAGTGGCGCAATCTCAGCTTACTGCAAGCTCTGCCTCCCAGGTTCACGCCATTCTGCCTCAGCCTCCCGAGTAGCTGGGACTACAGGTGCCCGCCACTACGCCCGGCTAATTTTTTTTTGTATTTTTAGTAGAGACGGGGTTTCACAGTGTTAGCCAGGATGGTCTTGATCTCCTGACCTCATGATCTGCCCGTCTCTGCCTCCCAAAGTGCTGGGATTACAGGCGTGAGCCACTGCGCCCGGCCTTGTATGGATGTCTTATGATTTATCTAATCAGACTGCAATTGATGGACACTTAAGACATTTCTACTCTTTCGATGCTTATAAATAATGCAGCAAATGCTATTTTATTGATAATAATGATAATGGTTAACATTTGTTGGACTCCTAACTAGGAACTATTTTATGTTTCCCTGTATTAAATCATTTAATCTTCAAAATAAAGCTAGATTGCAGGTACTCTTATCATTTTATAGATAAAGAAACCAAGGCATGAAGAGATTAAATACCCTGTCCACTTCTTTGCACACATGAGTGATTATATCTATGGAATAAATTCTTACAAGTGTATTTTAAATTTTCATAGCTTTTACCAAATTGCCCTTCTAAGGCACTGTAGCAGTTTATTGTCTCATCAACTTTGTATAAAAGTGCCTATTTTTCTTATATATTTCTCATATATATTCACTAGGATAGGAGAAAACTTGTATCTTGTGATTTAATTTGCATTCCTTTTATTATGAGTGAAATCGAGCATCGTTTTATCTGTTTAAAGCCATTTTATTTATTTTTCCCTGAACCATTAAAGTCCTTTGCTCATCTTTCCTATTAGACTCTTAATCTTTTTCTTGTTAGTTTTAAGAACTTTTTAATGTATTAATAACCTACATTCTTTCTTTTAAATTATTTTAGGTAAAATGTTTTATAAAATATGTCACACAGAGAGAAGATTGTAGATAACACATATGTCCAGTGTAAAGAATGATAATATAATGGGCCAGGCATGGTGGCTCATGCCTGTAATCCCAGCACTTTGGAAGACCAAGGCAGGTGGATCACCTGAGGTCAGGGGTTAGACACCAGCCTGACCAACATGGTGAAACCCCGTCTCTACCAAAAATACAAAAAATTAGCTGGACGTGATGGCAGGCATCTGTAATCCCAGCCACTTGGGAGGCTGGGGCAGGAGAATCGCTTGACCCCAGGAGGCAGAGGTTGCAGTGAGCCAAGATCATACCACTGCACTCCAGACTGGGTGACAGAGCGAGACTCCATCTCAAAAGAAAACAAAAAGAATAAAAAAAGAAATGATAATGTAATGAATACCCAGGGACCCTCCACTCCCCTTAGGAAAAATAGCATTTCCAGGTCCTTTGAAGCTCCGTGTGGCATGTTCTCAAACTGCATTTCTCTACCTATCAATCAGGAAAGTATCATCCTGAAGTTTGTGCTAATCATTTCTTTTTTCTTTGTTTAAACTTCCTATAAAAGGAATCATATACTGTGTGTATTTTTCTATGACTTTCTTCTATCATTTTCATTATGATTTTGAGACGCATCTGTGTTCATATGCACATATGTAGAAGCTGTGGTTCATTACTGATCAGTGCTATTGAGTGTTTCATGATTATGCCATTTACATGTGAAAAGTAAAACTCAACAGCAGTATATAAGAATTTCCATTACTCGACATTCTTACCAGCATTTTGGATGGGAGTATAATGAGATCTCATGAATATAATTGGCGTTTCCATGATTATTGAGGTTGAGTATTTTTTCCTACTTTATGAGCCGTTGATGTTCCCTCTTCTCTGAAGAGGTTATGACTTTTCTCCATTTTCTATTGTATGGTTTGACTTTTCCTTGTTGATCCATCAGTGTTCTTTATATATTCTGGATATTAATCCTTAGTCAGTTATATGCGCTGCAAGTACATTCAGTTTGTAGCTTTTCTTTTTACTGTCTTTACGGTGTTATTTCATGAACAGAGGCTCTTAAATTTAATGCAGTTAAGTTTATTATAATTTTTAATGATTTCTGCTTTTTGCATCTTGTTTGAGGAATCCTTCCTTTTTCTGAAGTCAGCAATAGTATTTTCCTTCATTGCCTTCCAAAATTTTTAAAGTTTTGCCTTTTGTATTTAAGGCTTTAATCCACCTGAAGTGGACTTTTTTTATGCTGTGACATAGGAATCCAGTCTCATTCTTCAGCCATATGAATGGACTATTGTCCAGACAATATCTTTTGTCATTCATCTTCAATTCCACTTTGGCATAAACCAAGTCTCTTTGTTTGCATGGGTCTGTTTCTGGTCTCTCTATTCTTTCACATTGGTATATTTTCCTATTCTTGCACCTGTACACACTTTCTTACTTGTCATAGCTTTATAATAAACCTTTATATCTGGTAAGGCAAATTCTCCCCTAGCTCCTTGTTCTAATAAAGAGAATCTTTTCACCATTAAATATGGCAGTTTGCTGTAGATTTTTTGAAGATACTCTTGAAGAGGTGGAGAAAGTATTTAGTTCCAATTGCTAAGAGTTTTTATTATGAATAAATGTTGAACCAATCAGATGGTTTTTCTCTGTAATTATGTTTATGTGATGAACAACATAAATAGATTTGGTAATATTGAACCAAACTTGCATTCCTAGGTAAAGCCAATTTGGTGAAGTTGGATTTTTGTGGGTTTTTTGTTTTGTTTTGTTTGTCTTGTTTTGTTTTGAGACAGAGTCTCGCTCTGTTGCCCATGCTGGAGTGCAGTGGCGCAGTCCCAGCTCACTGTAATCTCTGCCTCCTGGGTTCAAGCAATTCTCGTGCCTCAGCCTCCCGAGTTGCTGGGATTACAGGCATGCTTTACCAAGCCCAGCCAATTTT
Organism: Gorilla gorilla gorilla; assembly: GCF_029281585.2. NCBI lineage: Eukaryota > Metazoa > Chordata > Mammalia > Primates > Hominidae > Gorilla > Gorilla gorilla. The sequence goes on from NC_073228.2 coordinate 175,367,372, forward strand.
TGTAATTTTTTAGTAGAGACGAGGTTTCACCATGTTGGTCAGGTTGGTCTCAAACTCCTGACCTCAAGCAATCCGACCACCTCTGCCTCCCAAAGTGCTGGGAGTACAGGCATGAGCAACTGCGCCTGGCCGTGAAGTTGGATTTTTAAATATCCATTGTTGAAATCTGTTTGATAAAATTTTGTTTAGGGTTTTTACGTTGATCTCCAAAAATGAGGTAGGTTCCTTGATTATGCTTTTACTTCCTGACTTTCTAATCAAGACTGGGTCAAGCTCATAAAATGTTCTTTTTTCCCCTCTATTATTTGAAAAAGTTTGAGATTGAGTTACCTGGTTGGTAGAATACTTGTGAAGATGTAAGGATGTTTGAACCTGAGTTTTCTTCATGGGGAGCTTTTCAATGACTGATTCAATTTCATTGGGTTTCTTAAATTTCTTTTTTTTTCTTGAATCAAGTTTAATGAGTTATATTATTTGAGGAGTTTGCTCCTTTGTCTAAGTTTTCCAATAAATTGTCAAAATTTTTCTGCAACATTTTTTATTGTCTGTTTAATATCACTATCATCTGTTTTTATGTCCCTTTTCGTTAATGTTTATTGTGTCTTTTTTCTTTTTTGATTAGTCTGACTAGATATTTGTCTACTTTATCCATCTGTATTGTCTATTTTATTAGCCTTTTCAAAGAGAAAACTTGTGGCCTTGATGATTCTTTTTATTTATTTAATTTTTTTAGAGACAGTCTCATTTTGTCACCCAGACTGGAACACAGTGGTGCAATCATTGCTCATTGCAGCTTCAACCTCCTGGGCTCAAGTGTTCCTCCCACCTTAGCCTCCCAAGTAGCTGGGACTACAGGCACATGACAGGTGCCTGGCTAATTAAAAAAAAATTTTTTGTAGAGATGGGGTCTTCCTATGTTACCCAGGTTGGTCTCAAACTCCTGAGCTCAAGTGATCCTCCTGCCTCGGCCTTCCAAAGTGTTGGGATTACAGGCATGAGTCACTATGCCCAGCTGATTCTTTTTATTATATGTTTTATTTTTCAATAATTTTTCCTCTTATTATGTCCCTCTTATTTTCTTTGGGTTTGTGCTGTAAAATGCTTAGGTTGTTAATGTTGAGCTTTATTCTTTTTAAATATAAACACTTAAGGCTACATATTTCCCCAAAAGTTCAGTGATAGCTGCATTGTATAAGTTTTGACATACAAAAATTTTATTATTTAGCTTTAAGCTTTTCTTTTGTTTTGGGATGGAGTCTCCCTCTGTCACCCAGGCTGGAATGCAGTGGCAAGATCTCGGCTCACTGCAACATTTGCTTCCCACGTTCAAGTGATTCTCCTGCCTCAGCCTCCCAAGCTTTAAGCATTTATTTATTTATTTTATTATTATTATTTTTTGAGATGGAGTCTTGCTCTGACACCCAGGCTGGAGTGCAGTGGTGCGATCTCAGCTCACTGCAACCTCTGCCTCCTGGGTTCAAGTGATTCTCCTGCCTTAGCCTCCCAAGTAGCTGGGATTACAGGTACCCGCCACCATGCCCGGCTAACTTTTGTATTTTTATTAGAGACAGGGTTTCTCCATGTTGGCCAGATGGGTCTCAAACTCCTGACCTCAAGTGATCCACCTGCCTCGACCTCCCAAAGTGCTGGAATTACAGAAGTGAGCCACTGTGCCCAGCCCCAAGCTTCATGTATTTAAGTGTTTTAATATACCAGTGCTTCTTAGATCAATGAGTTATTTATAAATTTGTTTTTAATTTTCCGATTGGTTCCTCCAGAAAACTTACATGCAAATTGAACTAAATAAGAAAGTTAATATCTCTGCCTTTCTACTGGTAATAAAATAATCTTCAATGCTGTAATTCCAATCACCTTCTCCTAAAATATGTTATTTTGATCATCTTTGTTCTATTTCATTTCCTTCCCCAACCTAGACGTTACTCTATTTTTACCTTGTCCCTTTTTGTTTTTCATTTCTACTCACATTTGAAAAATTTCCTCAGAGATAATTATCATTTTTTCAGAAGCCTCTCCTTTGGAACTGTCTTGATGGCAAGCTCTCTCAGCTCTTGTGTCTGAAAGTGTATTTATTTTGCCCTGTTTGTGTATTCATATTCAGAATGAGTTGCTTGATTACAGCACAGTCTGGGGCTAGTTTAACAATCTAATCAACAATCTCTGCTCTTCCAAATGATTTTATTGAGATATAATTAACACATAATGAAGTGTGCATGTTGGAATCATATAATTTGACAAGTGAAGACACCACCCAAATCAAGATAATAAACATATCCATTATCTCCAGAAGTTTCCTCATGCCCTTTGCAATCTCACCTTCCCAACTCTCCCTGCCACCCGTCATTCCCCAGACAACCACTGCTCTGCTTCCTGTCACTCTAGATTAGTTTGCATTTTTTCTGGAATTTTGTATAAATGAAATCATAGCATGTATACTCTTTTTCTGTCCAACTTTATTCAGGTAGTGGAATTATTTTAAGATTCATCCATGTTATTTCATGTATTAATACATAGGTTTTTATTGCTGAGTAGTATTCCATGATGTGGATATACCACAATCTATCGACTGGTGGATATTTGTTTCCAGTTTTTGGATAGTATAAATAAAGGTGGTATGAACTTTTTTGTTCAAGTCTTTATATGGTCGTATTTAATTTTCTTTGGGTGAATACCTAGGATTAGGATGGCTTGCTCATATGGTATGTGTTTGTTTAACATTTTTTTTTTTTGAGACAGAGTCTCGCTCTGTTGCCCAGGCTGGAGTACAGTGGCCTGATCTCAGCTCACTGCAACCTCCGCCTCCTGGGTTCACACCATTCTCCTGCCTCAGCCTCCCGAGTAGCTGGGACCACAGGCGCCCACCACCAAGCCCGGCTAATTTTTTGTATTTTTAGTAGAGATGGGGTTTCACTGTGTTAGCCAGGATGGTCTCGATCTTCTGACCTCATGATCTGCCAGCCTCGGCCTCCCAAAGTGCTGGGATTACAGGTGTGAGCCACTGTGCCCAGCCCTTTGTTTAACTTTTTAAGAAACTGTCAAACAGTTTTACAAAGCAGCTGATCCATTTTACATTCCTATCAGCAGTCTATGAGACTTCTAGTTTTTCTAAATTCTTGTAAACTCATGGTAAGAGCAGTATATATATATATATATTTTTTTTTTTTTTTTTTTGAGACATGGTCTGGCTTCATAGCCCAGGCTGAAGTGCAGTGGAGTGATTATGACTCACTGCCACCATATCTGGCTATTATTATTATTTTTTGTATTTTTTGTAGAAATGGGATTTTGCCATTGTGTTAGTCCATTCTTATGCTGCTAATGAAGACATACCTGAAACTGGGTAATTTATAAAGAAAAGAGGTTTAATTGACTCACAGTTTCACAGAGCTAGGGAGGCCTCAGGAAACTTACAACCATGGTGGGAGGGGAAGCAAACACATCCTTCTTCATATGGCAGCAGGAGAGAGAAGAATGAGAGCTGAGTCAAAGGGGAAGCCCTTTGTAAAACCATCAGATCTTGTGAGAGCTTATTCACTGTCACGAGAATAGCATGGGGGAAACCACCTCCATGATTCAATCACCTCCCACCAGATCCCTTCAACCACTTGTGGGGATTATGAGAACTACAATCAAGATGAGATTTTCATGGGGACACAACCCAACCATATCAGCCATGTTGCCCAGGCTAGTCTCAAAATCGTGGGCTCAAGCGATCCTCCTGCCTCAGCTTCCCAAAGTGCTGGGATTACAGGCGTGAGCCACTGTGCCTGGCCTATTTATTTTATTATTGAGTTTTAAGAGTTCTTTTTATCTTCTGGACACAAGTCTTTTACCATATGTATGATTTTCAAATATTTTCTCCTATTGTATGCCTTCTCTTTTTGTTATGTTAGAAGCATCATTTAAAGTGTAAAAATCTTTGATTTTGATGAAGTCCAATTTATGAGTTTGCTCTTGTATGGTTTGTTGTTTGATATCATATCTAAAATTTTTTTGCCTAATCCAAAGTCATGAAGCTCTTTCTCTTATGTTTTTTTCTAGAATTTCTATAGTTTTAGGTTTGTGATCCACTTTGAATTAATTTTTACGCCATGTGAGTTATGAATCAAAGTTCTTTTTTTTTGCCCAAAGAAGTCCAATTTTCCCAGCACCGTTGTATAAAAAGAACATCCTTTCTCCACCAAATTGCTTTGCATCTTCATCAAAAATCTGTTGTTAATGGCAGGGGGTGGAGGGGTGGTGGCTCACGCCTGTAATCTCAGTACTTTGGGAGGCTGAGTTGGGAGGATTGCTTGAGCTCAGGAGTTTGAGACAAGCCTGGGCAACATAGTGAGAACTTGTCTTAACTAAAATTAAAAAAAAAAATAGCAAGGTGTGGTGATGCACACCTGTAGTCCCAGATACTTGGGAGGCTGAGGTGGGAGGATCACTTGAGCCTGGAATGTTTAGGCTGCAGTAATCTGTGATCAGACCACTTCACTCCAGCCTGGGTGACAGAGTGAGACCTCGTCTCAAAAAAAAAACCCCAAATCCTCAGTTGTTTGTTTATATTTGGGCCTATTTCTAGACTCCCTCTTGTGTTTCATTGATTCATTTGTTTTCTATTTTTCCATCATGATATAGTTTAGATATTTGTCCCTACCCAAATCTCATGTTGAATTATAATCCCCAGTGCTAGAAGTGGGGCCTGGTGGGAGGCATTTGGATCACAGGGGCAGATCCCTCATGGCTTGGTGCTGTCTTCATGATAGTAAGTTCTATGAGATCTGGTCATTTAAAAGTGTGTGGCACCTTCACTATCGCTCCCTCTCTTGCTCCCACTCTGTCTATGTGACATACCTGTCCCCACTCAGTTTCTGCCATGATTGTAAGCTTCCCGAGGCCTCCCCAGAAGCAGAGAAGATGCCAGCACCATGCCTCCTGTAAAGCCTACAGAACTGTGAGCTAATTAAATCTCTTTTCTTTATAAATTACCCAGTCTCAGGTATTTCTTTATAGCAATGCAAGAACGGCCTCACACACATGAATACCACACTATCTTGATCACTGGAGCTTTATAGTAAGTCTTAAAGTTAGATGATAGTGGTCCGCCAATTTTATTCTTATTTTGGCCATACTAGGTTGGTTGAATTTCTGTATGAGTGTAAGCATCAGCTTGTCAATTTCTCCAATAAGCCTACTGGGATTTCAATTGAAACTGTTGAATCTTAAGGTCAGTTTTGGGAAACTTGAGATCTTAATAATATTAAGTCCTCTGATTCATGAACACATATCTCCATTTATTAAAGTTTTCTTTAATTTCCTCAGTAATGTTTATAGTTTCCAGTGTATAGATCATATGTATCTTTTGACAGGTTTATCCTTAAATATTTCATATTTTTTATGCTATTATGAATAGGGTTGGTTTTAAGTTGTAATTCCAATTCTTTCATTACTAGTGTACAGAAACACAGTTTACTTTTTTTGTTTTTTGAGACAGTCTCTCTCTCTACTGTACAGACTGGAGTGCAGTGGCGTGATCATGGTTCACTGCAACCTCCATCTCCTGAGTTTAAATGATTCTCCTGCCTCAGCCTCCTGAGTAGCTGGGACTACAGGCATGCGCCACCATCCCTGGCTAATTTTTTTTGTATTTTTAGTAGAGAGGGGGTTTCACCATGCTGGCCAGGCTGGTCTCAAACTCCTGACCTCAAGTGATCGGCCTGCCTCGGCCTCCCAACGTGCTGGGATTACAGGCATGAGCCACCGCACCCAGCCAGAAACACAATCTACTTTTGTATAGTGATCTTGTATCCTGAAGCCTTGCTAACTTACTTTTTTGTTCAGGTGGATTCTTTGGAGATTCATTTGGATTTTCTACATAAAACATCATGTTGTTTGTAAAAAAGGAGATTCTTACTTCTTCCTTTCCAGTTTGGATGTATTTTTTTTTCTTATTATTACCTTCTTGCACTTGCTATTTAGCTTTGTATACAAAGCTAAATAGAAATATTGAAAATAAACATCCTGTTGCTCCTGGTCTTAGGGAGAAAACATTTAGTCTTTCTCGATTGAATATGATATTAGTTGTAGGTTTTTAGGGTTTTTTTGTAGACTTTTTTTTCTTTTCTTTTTTTTTTTTGAGATAGGGTTTCACTCTGTCACTCAGACTGGAGTGCAGTGGTGTAATCTTGACCCACTGCAACCTCTGCCTCCTAGACTCAAGCAGTCCTCCCACCCCAGCCTCCCAAGTAGCTGGGATCAAGTAGCCACCATGCTGGGCTAATTTTTTGAGTGTTTGTAGAGACAAGGTCTTGCTATGTTACCCAGACTGGTCTCAAACTCCTGAGTTCAAGTGATCTCCCCATCTTGGCCTCCCAAAGTGCTAGGATTACAGGTTAAAGCCACCACACCTGGCCTCTCTAGACAGTCTTTATGAGATTGAATAATTCCCTTCTACTCGTAGTTTGCTGATAGTTGGAATTTTTTTTTTATCTGGAGTAAATGTTGGATTTTTTTTCTTTTTTTTGAGACAGTCTTGCTCTATCACCCAGGCTGGAGTGCGGTGGTGCGATCTTGGCTCACTGCAACCTCTGCCTCCTAGGTTCAAGCAATTCTCCTGTTTCAGCCTCCCTACTAGCTGGGATTACAGGTGCCCGCCACCATGCCCAGCTAATTTTTGTATTTTAGTAGAGAGAGGGTTTCCCCATGTTGGCTAGGCTGGTCTTGAACTCCTGACCTCAAGTGATCCACCCATCTCAGCCTCCCAAAGTGCTGGGATTACAGGTATGAGCCACCACGCACAGCCAAATGTTTGATTTTTTTTTCAAATGTTTTTTCTGTATCTATTGGGTGGATCATATGGTTTTTCTTTTTAGTCTTTACTATGATGAATGACAATGATTGATTTTTGAATATTAAACCTACCTTGAATTCCTAAGGATTTAAAACACCATTTCATCATGAGGTATTATTCATTTCTATATGTCATTAGATTCAATACATTAAAATCTTATTTAAAATGTTTGCATCTGTTTTCATGAGAAGTATTGGTCTTTAATTTTCTCATCTTGTAATTTCTTAGTCTGGTTTTGATGTTAGGTAACTGGCCTCGTAGGATGAATCGGGAAGTGTTTCCTTCTGTTCAATTTTTTTAGAAGTGCAGGCATACCTCAGAGATATTGTAAGTTCAGTTCCAGGCCACTGCAATAAGGCAAATCACACATTTTTTTTTGTTTTCCAGTGCATATAAAAGCATGTTCTGCACATTTATCCCAGAACTTAAGGTTTAATAATAAAAGAAAAAAAGTTATGTTTACACTATGCTGTAATCTATTAAGTGTGCAATAGCTTTATGTCTTTAAAACAATGTACATACCTTAATTTTTTTAAAACTTTATTGCTAAGAATTGCTGACACAGAGACATGAAGTGAGCATATGCTGTTGGAGACAAGGTGCTGATATGTTTGACGCAGGATTGCCACAAACCTTCAATCTGTAAAACAAAGCACAACAAAACAAGGTATGCCTGTGTTTGTGTCTAACAGACATTATTTCTCCCATAAATGTTACATATTCTTCACCATCGAAGCTCTCTGGTCCTGGAGCTTTGTTTTTGTGACAATGTTTAACTGCAAATTCATTTTCTTTAATAGTTTTAGGGATATTGTCTGTATTGATATAACTTCTCTTGTTTCTGATATTGGTAATTTTTATATTGTTTTTATTTTTTCCTGATCAGTTGAACTAGAAGTTTTTTAAATTTTATTGATCTTTTGAAGGAACCAGCTTTTGGTTTCCTTTGATTTTTCTGTTGTTTTTCTGTTTTAAAATTCATTCATTTCTGGTGGAATTTTAATCATTTCCTTTCCTCTGCTTCCTGTGGGTTTAATTTGCTCTTTTGTTTTCTAGTTTCTTAAGGTAGAAGCTGAGATCATTAGTTTGATAACTCCTTTCTTTTATAATATGGGCACTTAGTACTATAAATTTCCTTATAAGTACTGATTTAGTGGTGACCTACAAATTTTGATGTTTTTTCACTTTCACTTAGTTTGAAATACTTTTAACTCTCCTTTTGATTTTTTTCTTTGACCCTTCAATTACTTAGAAGTGTGTTATTTAGTTTCAAATACTTGTGGATTTTTCCAGAGATCTTTCTGTTATTAATTTATAATTTGATTTCACTTTGGTCAGAGAGCATACTTTGTAAGACTAGAATCCTTTTAAGTTTACTGAAACTTATTTTATGGCCCAAAATATGGTCTATCTTGGTAAATGTTGCTTGTGCACTTGAAAAGATTGTATATTCTGCTGTTGTTGGGTGGAGTGCTATATAAATGCCAATTAGGTCAAGTTGGTTCATAGTGTTATTCAAATCTTTTATATCCTTATTGATTTTTTTGTCTACTTATTTTATCAACTCTTGACAGGATGTTGAAGTCTTTGACTGTAATGATGATTTATCTGTTTCTCCTTGTAGTTCAATTCTGTTAATTTTGCTTCATGTGTTTTGAGGTTCTGTTATTAGATGCATAAACATTTAGAATTATAATTTGATGAATTAACCCCTTTATCATAATAAAAGATCTTTTTTATCTTTAGCCATATTCTTTGCTCTGAAATCTACTGTGATATTTATATAACTGCTCCAGCTTTCTTTTGGTTAGGGATAACATGGTATCTTTTCTCATCCTTCTGCTTTCATTTTATATATATATATATATATATATATATATACACACACACACACACACACACACACACACACACATAATGGTCAGAAACTTTTAAAATTTATTGAAAACTATAAAGCCAAATATCCAAGAAGTTCAACAAATCTCTGGCTTAACAAACGTGAAGAAAACTATACCAAGATATATCCTAATCAAATTGTTCAAAACTGGTAACAAAGAGAATATCTCAAAAGCAGTCAGAGAAAAAAAAGACATTACATGCAGAGGTACAAATATAAGAATGGCATCAAATTTCTTTTTAAAGCAATGCAAAAGCAATGCAAGCAAAAAGACAATGGTGCAACATTATATATAATTATTTTATATATATAATTCATTTCCTGTAAACAGGATATAATTGAGTCTTTTTCTTCCTTTTTTGTGTTTTTTTTTAATCCAATCTGAAAATCTCTGCTCTTTAATTAGGGATATTTAGCACATTTACATTTAATGTGATTATGGGTATTATACCATTGTCCAAAAGCTCACTGAGGCTCTTTTCACTTTTAAAATTTTTTCTCCCCTTGTCTCATTTTGAATAGTTTTAATTGCTTCTTCAAACACTAGTGTGCCATTTTTCACTATCTCCTAGTTAAAAAGGACCCTATCCTCTACATATTGGCATCTGTTGTCTGATCTCTGATTGCTGCCTCTGATCACAGAGGTACAGAGAAAGGCAGCCATTGTTGTACCTCCCCCATTGTTGCAAGTCCTTCTCCTCTGAATGATTTCCAGGGAATTTAAAGGGGTAGCACCTTTCCCCCACCCCTTTTTTCTCTCTTTTCCACCTTTTGGGAACCAAACATTAAAGACTAGTATTTTTTTTTTCATCTCAGACATTGTAGATTTAATCTCTCTAGATTTGACTTGTGACCTTTTTAGATCTTTAATGCCTTTACTTAACTGTTGAACAACTGGAATATACTTATAATAACTAGTTTAATATCCTTGTCTGATAGTTCTGACATTTGTGTTAGTTCTGAGCCAGTTTTGACTCTTGGTTGACAGGTTGTTGTTGTTGTTGGTAGCACTGAATATATTGGCCCACTGCCTTCTGGCCTCCAAAGCTCCTGATGAGAAATGTGTTGATAATCTCATTGAGGATCACGTGTATGTAATGAGTCACTTCTCTCTTGCTGCTTTCAAGATTCTTTCTTTGTTTTTCAAAAGTTTATATTATAATGTAAAGTTTTGATTATATGGTTAGGTTATAACCCTAACCCTAATCTTAGGGTAAGTTCCTTGAGTTCATCTTCCTTGAAGTTTGTTGAAGAACTCCTTGGATGTTTATATTCATGTCTTTCATCAGATTTGGGAAGTTTTTGGCCGTGATTTATTCAAACATTCTCTCTTCTCTTTCTGGGACTTCCACAATGCATATGTTGATCTGCTTGATGGTGTCCCACAGGTCTCTTAAGCTCTATTCACTTTTCTTCAATCTTTTTTCTTTTTATTCCTCAGACTTGATAATTTCCATTGTTTTACCTTCAAGTTCACTCATTATTTTGTCTGTCCAGATCTGCCTCTGATTCGGACTTCTGTAGTGAATTTTTCTTTTCAGTTATTGTATTTTTAGCTTCATATTTTTTGGGTTTTTTTAGGTTTCTATCTATTAATGTTTTCATTATGTTCATAAATTGTTTCCTTGACTTTCTCCATATCTTCCTTTAGTTCTTTGACCATCTTTAAAATAGTTGTTTTAAAGTCTTTGTCTAGCAGATATGCCATAAGGTTTTTTTCAGGGACAGTTTCTGTTTATTTTTGTCCTTTGAATGGGCTATGCTTTCCTGTTTCTTTATATGCCTTGTGGTTTTTTTGTTGTTGTTGTTGAAAACTGGACATTTGAATCTAATAATATGGTGACTGGAAGTCAGATTCTCTCCCTTCCTCAGGATTTGTTGTTTTCTTATTGTTTTGTTTTTGGTTGTTGTAGGCTGTCTCCATGCCAAGGATCAGCCTGGGGTATAAACTTAAGGTCTTCTCAAGTATTTTCTGAGCCTTCATCTTTCCTGGGACATGAGTGGTCATTTTCTGATTTCCCTGTATCTGTGATTGCTTTTGAATCTTCTAGTCTTTAATGTTTGGCCCCCAAAAGGTGAAAAAGAGAAAAAAAGAGAGACAAATGGAAAAAAAAAAAAAAAAAAAAGAGTGCTAGCCCTTTAAATCCCCTGGAAGTCATTTCAGCCAAGAAGCAGGGGCTTGCAACAGTTGGGGGAGGTGCAACAACAATGGCTGCCTTTTTCTTTGTCTGCACCTTTGTGATCAGAAGCAGAAATCAGGGATCAGACAACAGATGCCTGATATGTAGAGGATAGGGTCCTTTTGGTCTACCCTGGCTCACTCAAGCTATGTGCAGGTTGCTCCAGAAACATGTGCACGGCTGCTTGCCATGGGCCTGGGGGTGGGGGATGAATAGCTACTACTGTGCTGAGAGTGAAATCTCCCCTGGAATTTGCAAGCCTTCAATAAACTCCAGAGTTTCAAAATAGTTACATCAGATGGAGTCTGCTAGTGTTAGGTGGGTAGACAGATTTCTGGTGCTTTCTACTTCACCATCTTTCCAGAGGACCTCATTCTATTAATTTTCTGCTTCATATATTTTAGTTCCAGAATTTGCATTTTGTCATTTTTTATAGTTTACAATTCTCTGCAGAAATATCAATCTCTTCAATGATTATATCTTTCTTTACCTCTAAAATTTTAAACATATTAAAATGGTTGTTCCAAAGTTCTTATTTGCCAGTTCCAATGACAGAATTTCAATTCTAATTATATTTCCTTTGGGAGTCTGTTTCTGTTGATTATGCTTTCTCTTGATTATAATCATTATTCCCCCCACCACCACGAGATTCTTCAGATGGCTTGTACTTTTTAAATTGTATTCCAAACACTGTATATAAATAGCAGTGAAGACTAAAGGATACTTTTCTTTGTTTATTTCCCACACTGAAAACCCTTTCTTATGACTGATGGTTAAAGTAAATGTCTGATCATTCACATTTCTCCTTGATCAAGTTGAGATGGGGCTGGGCCACAGCTTTAATTAGATTGAGTTCATCTGTGTGATTGTCTCAACGTCCAAACCCCAAAGCTGTTGTTTTTTGTTTTGTTTTGTTTTTAATCGTGTCAGAATTTGAGCTGGAAAATGGCTACAGTTCCTTCCTTCCTTCCTGCCTCCCTCCCTCCCCCTCTCTCTCTCTCTTTCTCTCTTTGTTACTTTTTGAGATGGAGTTTCACTCCTGTTGCCCAGGCTGGAGTGCAATGGCACAATCTTGGCTCACTGCAACCTCTGCCTCCTGGGTTCAAGCAATTCTTCTGCCTCAGCCTCCCAAGTAGCTGGGATTACAGGTGCACACCAATATGCCTGGCTAATTTTTTGTATTTTTAGTAGAGACGGGGTTTTGCCATGTTGGTCAGGCTGGTCTCGAACTCCTGCCCTCTGGTGATCCACCCGCCTCGGCCTTCCAAAGTGCTGGGATTACATGCATGAGCCACCACACCCGGCCTACAGTTTCAGATAGTTTTGGTTCACTTTTAAATTCAAGTCTGTCAGGATCTTGAATCCTATCATCACGAGAATGCATTAAACTACAATCTGTTTACTAACTCTTTCTTCACTATTGCTTACTCAGCAGTGAGAAAGGGGAGCATGTGGGGCAGGAAAATATCTGAGATGAGTAATCTGTTCTCATATTTGGAGCTCTTCCAAACTCCTGCCAGCTCACACTGTTGTATAGGGCCCAGCTGATTTCCCTGGTCCTCTAAAAGTCTCTGTATTTATGGCAGGTTTGCTTACATTTAGCCCAAGTGCCTTCTCCCAAGCATGGAAGATGCTATGAGTTTGTTTCTGTCTAGAAATCAGTTCATCAAGGCAGTAGAGAAATTTGGTTGGAATGGGTGCCGTGAAATTCAGTTTTGTGTCACCAATTGTGGGTATCCATTAGGAACCACTGGAGGCATCAATTCCTTCACTGAATCTTGCTCCATCAAGCATATATGCATTGCTATATGCTTTTCCACATTGTTCACACACACACACACACTCACACTCACTCATGTCTGCTCATCCATAAGGTCAAAGCCGCAGAGTGACCTCTTTTCCATGCCTCCTCTGGACCTGCAGGCCCTGAGCTTGCTTCCAGCTCATCACCTGGCTCACTGGGCTGGGATTGCTCCAGCATTTGCTTCCCTACTAGAATGAAAGCTGTGGGAGGGCAGAGATTGTCCATCTTGCACACCTTTGAGCCTCTAGCACCAAGCACAGTGTCTACAAGTAACAAGCACTCCATCAATGCTCATTGCATTGAATAGGACCCAGGAAGCTACAGACTGCTTGTTCTGCTATATATTCTGCCAGTTGTTTAAGAGGTCAGCTCATGAGTACTTACTATCTCTCATAGCCTAGGTCTAGGCCGAAATGCAGGGTCAGATGAGAAGCTCCTGAAATAGAATATGAACAGTGCTCACATTTATCAAGTGCTTCACTTGCGCTGTCCCATGTAACCTTCACACAACCCTGCACATTTGGTGCTATTATTAGCATTCCCATTTTGGAGATGAGAAAACAAAGGCACGGAGGGGTGGGCAATTTGTCCAAAGTCACAAAGTTCAAAAGTGGTGACTCTGGGGTTCAGTCCAGGCACTGTGATGCCAGAGATTCACACCTCTAACTACTATGCAACAGGAACACTGACCTCCAGAAGCTTCCGGGCTGGTTTTTGAGACAAGATAGAGATGCCACCATAGGATCCCAAATGCAGGGGATACCCAGAGAAGGGAAGAAGTGTGACCCACTGCAGTCTCAGAAACCCTGAGATGGTGACAAGCACTGGGAGGGCAATGTAGAGGCTTTTAGGGAACCTGGATACCCCAGACCCCCAGAAGAGGGGTCCCCCAATTTCGCTGTGACCTCAGGGCAGGAAGCAATGCTGAAGCCAAGCTGCCACTATGGGCCAGAGACTCCCAAGAGCCCGGAAAGGAAAACAGTGCGACTAAATGTCAGGGTTTCGGGCCCCAGCCAGGCCTGGCTGCCCTATACCGAGCTCTATCCTCCTGCCCTGGAAGGAAGAGCAGGGAGAGATTCCACAGGAGCCCTCAGGAGAGCTTCCGAAAAGGGCCCCCCTGCCAGGGAGCAGGGAGAAGCGGGCGCACTGGCAGCCAGGTCGGGGCGGGGCAGCCTGGGTCTGTGTGGGGCGGCCGGCAGCCGGGCCACCCGGACACCTCTGACAGGCAATTTCCAATTTCCTATGGAATTAAAGTGTAAAAGCAGAGAGTCCGTCACTGTCTGCTGCCTCCCTGGGAGGGGAGAGAGTTACTGCTGCAGGCTTGAAAAAGCTGAACTGTCCTTTCCCAAACAAAACAGCAACCAAGGAAGTTGGTGGTGGGAGGATGGCTTCAGGGCTCCAAGCTGGAAGTCAGGATGCAGGCTCTTCTGTCTCTACCTGCTTGGATGACCTTGGGCAAGTCCCTTCTTGTCTCCGGGCCTCAGTTTCTTCATCTACGTGAGGAGGCATTGGACAAGAGGATGCCGGAGGCCGCTTCCAGCTCTGAGAGGCCAGCATTTGGTAATAAGGTTGGGTGTGGGAAAAGATGAGGTCTTGGGGGAGAGGGGGAAGGGGCTGGAATCATCGTGGGCTGGAACAGTTAAAGGAACCTCTGTTCAGCCCCAGCCCCAAGGCTCCCAAACCCAGCAGCAGAACTGGGATCCACCCAACCAAAATCAGAGAGGGAAAGCCAAAAGCATGAGTAAGGAGAGGTTGGGCCATAAACATGTCATCTGCACAAACATCCAGCCCCCTCTGGGGTCCCATTGGCCCTGCTGGAGGGAGGAGGCTGCTATCGGGGCCCCCTCAGCCACAACCCCAAGCCTACTCGCTTGGCCTGGGACTCCAGGGTGGAGGCCTGACTGCTTAGAAGGGAAACCTGGCTGTGGACATGCCCCAAGGAGCTGTCAGGAAGGGGCTGGTGGTGGCTCTCAGCGGAAGGGAGGCTTTCCATGCTGATATCAAACAGGATTTTCTGGGATGGTCTCCATTTCAGGTCTGCTGGGGCTCCTGCTTCTCCAGTCCTGACCATTCCCCAAAGCTCTGGAAGGAAGAGCAGCCACTGGACCTTGATCTGTGAGTCTTCACAGGCATTGTAAACACAGCATCCCCCAACACGACTCTTTGTTCCTCCAAACTGTCTTCCTCTGTGGGGTTCCTGGCTTAGGGATGGTACTACCACCTAGTCCCCCAAGCGGGTGTTTCAGAAGTGATCCTTGTTCCTCTTTCTCCCTCTCCATCCACATCTAAGATGTGGCATGTGCCATATCCTGACAACCTGACTCTTTGTGCACTTCCATTGGGCTGTTTCTCTCTCTCAATCTCCCTCTCCTTTTCTGGACCTGAAGTATATACAATCCAACTAATTATAATCCAGTTTTCAAATGGCTTGCTTTTTAAATTTCCTTATTTTTTAATAACAAAACAAAAGCTAGAACCATGACAATAACCTGCGTTCACCATGCATGATTCTCCACCCCATCTCCTTGCCCTCTGCCTTCCGAGGGAGCCATCATCCTATGTCTTGTGTCTATTGCTCTGTTGCTTCCTGTTGATAAAATCTTACTTTATGTATCTGTACTCCTAAAGTCTAATTTTATAAATGGGTATTCTGTATGTAATCTTTTGGAATTTACTTTTTGCAAGTGTAGTAGATCATTTCCAAATATGGCTGCAATTATTCCTCTTCCCGCCTCCACATCCCTTTTGCAACATGACTTCAAAGTTCCTTCCATCAAGAGGTGGAGTCCATTTCCCCATCTCTCAAATCTGGGCTGGCCTGATGTATGTTTTGACTAATATAATACGGTGGAAGTGGAATTGTGCCAGTTCTGAGCTTAAGCCTTTGGAGGATCTGTGCTCTTCCATATTTTCCTGGAAACTTTTGAACAACTCTGGGCTGGCTTGCTGGATGAGGACTGACATGTGGCCCAATTGCCACCATTGTCTCAGCCAACAACCAGTCAACTCTCAGAAGCAGTGCCCCCTAGCTGACTCTCTGCTGACCCTGGACTCATGAGGAAGCCCAGCCAAAACCAGAACTGTCCCGCTGAGCCCAGCCTAGAATACCTACCCACTGAATTCTGAATCAAATAAGTAATTGTTTAAGCTATTAAGTTTGGAGTGGTTTGTTACACAGCAATCACCAGCTGTTACACCAAGATTCAGCCTTTTGTTGCATGCTGCTCATTCATTTTCATGGCTGTGTAATATTCCACAGTGTACATATGGTTTATTGGTCCACTTTGCTATTGATGGGCATTTGTGTTTTTGATATTGTGAAAATCGCTCCATGAACTTTTTTTATACCTGTCCTCTATCGAATGTGTGCAAGAGATTCCTGGTCCTCTCTAACCTCACAGCTACTGGAAACCTTGAGTCAATTCCCCTGACTATCCCAGAAGAAATGATCAAAAATGAAAATCACATCACGACATTCCCCTGCTCAAAATCCTTTAGTGGCTTTCCTCCAGCACGAGGGTAGAGTCCAGCATCTTTGCTCAATATTTAAGGCCCTCTGTGGCCGGGTCAGTGCTGGCACCTCTAGCCTTAACGTCTCTTTGACAACAAGCTCTACCACTAAAAAATCTGTGAGACGTTGGACAAATTCCTTCCCTTCTTTGTGCCTCAGTTTTCTCTTTGAAAAATGAGACTAGAGACACACTAAGGTGGGCGTATTACTGAGTTAACCCTTACAAAGCTTTAAGACAGTGCTTGGAGCAAAGCATCCCACAAATATTTGCTCTTATTGTTGTTCTTACTGTTGTGGTAAATGGAGTCAAATGGTAAGGCTGATGTTTCCCAGAGTACATCACCCCTCAGGGCCTTTGCCCATGTCTGTCCCTCTGCTCAGAAAGCCTGCTCTCTCCCTGCTTACCTGGCAGCCTTGCCTGCTCAGCCCTGTCCTAGTGTCACTCCGTGTCTTTCCTGCTGATTCCCCACTGCCCAGAAGAACTGACCTCACCTTTTCCTACCCCATTGGCCCCTGCATGCATGGCTATCACTGCTCATGTTTGTTTACTGGGCCTCCTTGAGGGCAGGGATGATGGCCCATTCATTTCTCTATCCCAGGGTCTCAAGGAGCCTGGCACAGATAAATTCATGATAAATGCATTGTCAGTGAATAAGTGAATTACCGACCTTCTTTTCCCCGAGCAGTCATTCATTCATCATTCATTCAACCACTATTTACAGAGTCAGCTCCATGCCAGGCACTGCTGTGGCTAAGTGGAGACCTCTGCCTGCAGGATCTCCTGGTCTGTGGGGAGAGACAGATCCCCGTGCGGATGGGTACATCTCAGTGCAGTCCAGGCTGCCACATGGGAGCCCCCTACCCAGAACGAGCAGAGAGAGCCCTCAAAAGAGCCTGCCAACACCAAGGGAAATGAGATTTAGACCTGAGACAAAGACAAAGCTGCCCAAGCATTTGGGGTATTTGGGATTCTGATTATGCACAGGACGGGAGTTTAGAGAGCCACAGAGGTGCCCAATGGGCCGGAAGCTGCTGGCTGCAGGATCTGGGAGTGCAGGCGCCATCTTGTTCACCTTGAAGCCCAGCTCAGCCAGGGTCTGACACAGAGGGGGTGGTCAGCATAAATATTTGTTGGATACATAATAAATGAGGAGAGGAAATCTAACTAAATAAGAACTGCATTTCAGCTCCACTCTGCCACATACCGGTCAGTGACTACGGCCAGGACACATCCCCGGTCTGGCCTCAGATATTTTCCAACATCCTCTCCAACTCTCACATTCTATGATGATGCAGAGAGGCAGCCTGGACCCTCAGGGTGCTCCTGGACTGACTGTGCGCGTGTGTATGTGAGTGTGCGCGCACACGCAGCACATCGAGGATCTGGATGTAGGAACAAGCGCAAAATATGATAATTATCATTTTGGGAACACTTGTTCTGTGCCAGGCACAGGATGCAAAGGTCTAAGTGCTTCACGTGTATTGCTTCATTTTCCTCTTACTCAAACTGCGCAACACGGGTGATGTTATTACCACCAACCCAAACTGTACAAAACGGGGGATGTTATTATCCCCATTTTACAGCTAGGGAAACGGAGGCTCCTGAGTTGGAATAAATACTCCCACAGATGGTCAGTGGCAGATGCGGGATTCAAAGCGAGATCTGCTGGACTCCAAGCTCTTAGCCGCTACACTCCAGGGCCTCCCACGGGAGTGTGCCCTCCGACTCCAGGGTGCATGTCTTTCTGCCACTTCAGGGCAACTTTTGGTGACAGAACCTGCCTGAGAATTCAGAGATGACCGAGGCCAAGGCTGGGGGGAGCTGGGGGTGGGTGAGTGAAGGGCGTTCAGCTTCACTGCCTCTCCACGCCTCTGTTAACTGCAGCCAAATCCCCCATGTGAAAGACCTGGCTTGGGCTTTCTTGGGCTTGCATGCGAGTTTTTGCTTTGCTCAACCAAAGGGCTTCCTGCGGTGCTCTGGACTGTTCTTTCTGGCCAGGCTAAGGGAGGGCAGAGGTCAGCGGAGGCCCTGCCTTTGGCTCACCCTCCCAGAGGGTGGATTCCCAGCAAGTCTGAGAGATCCTGGAATGGTCTCTCGGCATACAGGCGGGAGCACTGGGATATTTGTTGCCCCGGACACAGCTCCCTCCCTCATGTGCCACAGAGCAGCTTAGAGGGAGCAGCTTAGCACTGGAAACCCAGCCACGGGAAAGGCTGCTACAGGCTGGCCTTTGAAAGGGAGTTCTCTTTCTTCAAGTGCTTAGGGGAGAAAATAAGTGAGAAAAAGAGAGATAGAGGAAGGAAGGAAGGAAGGAAGGAAGGAAGGAAGGAAGGAAGGAAGGAAGGAAGGAAGGAAAAGGAAAGGAAAAGGAAAGGAAAGGAAGAAAGGAGAGAAAAATTGACCACACTAGGGGTCTGGTCTGTTGAGTCAAATTTCCTGATGGGCTCATCCCTAATGATGCCTGAAATGGAGGCCACCGTGGGGCTGTTCTTGCAAATGTACTTAGTGGATGGATCGTGGCCTCTTGTGCAGCTGCAAGCTCCTATTCCAAGGCCCCAACTCAACAGGTCTGATGGAAGGTCTTGGATGCTGATTCCAAATAGAGTCACCCTGGCTGGGAGGGCCTTTCTGGGTCCCCAGGGAAAGATTTGGATGGTGGGGACCTAAGATGCTGCAGCTGAAGCTCCTGCCCTTCCAGGAGGGCAGGGCAGTGTCAGGGAGCCTCAGGGCCTTCCTTGAAGGTTCGGGGGCCTCAGGGGGAACATCGCCTGGCTCTTCAGAGACTGTCCCTGGAAGTGACCTGAACTCCAGGGACTCAGGCCAGAAGCAGCCTCTTTTGCACACGCCCCTGCCCCTCTAGTGAGGTGTGGGAGTGGGTGGGGAAAAGGCTTGCTCATCCAGGCCTTTGGAAACATCCCGACACACTTTCCTCCAGGCAGGCCGAAGTTATTTTCCAAGTATTTCACTTTCCATTTCTTCTCCAGATCTGGTAACAGGGTGTTCCTGCCCTCTTCCCCTTGCTGACCCTTCTGCCTGGGCCCCGCCCCTGCTGCGTTTCATCAAGTCGACACGCTCTAAGAAAGCAGGCCAAATCTGCACTCAGCCCCAAGGATGGTGCAGATGTGCGTGACCGGCCCCCCTCGGCCTGCAGAAGCTTACCATCAAGCCTAGGGGACAGCTATCCAGAGGGAAACAGGCACCGGGGGCTCAGTGGGTCACGGGCTTTGAGGTCTGGCTTCTCTACTGTGTTACCCTGGGAAAGTGTCTTGAGCTCTCTGAGTCTCTACGTGCTCATCTGTGAAATGGGGGTTACCCTATCTCCCTTGAAATGTTGTGAGGTTCAGAGTGGACAATGAATGTGCTTGCAGTCCAGTGCACATCTGGGTTCATACTGGGGACCCGATGCAGCTTTCTGATTTAACTTTCGGAGGTGGAAGTAAACTGTTGGAGATCGCTCTCTTGGGGACAGCCTTTTTGTGTCTTTCTAGGTATGCAGAAGCAGTCCAGGCAGTACAATCAGCCAAAACTGATTATGAATTCTGGTTATACAGCTTCCCAGCTGGGGAACCTTGAGCAATTCATCCACCTCTCTGGGCCCCGGTTATGAATAAAATATAAAAGAAAATGCAGGTAAAATGCCCTCTTCCTCAAGGGAATGCCCTCTTTCTCAAGGGGTTGAGGTCAGGATTAAGTGGCGTAATGCAAGCCCTTGGCACAGTGCTTAGCTCGAGGGATGGTGACAAATAGTCATGACTCTTCTTTGATGGCTCAGTTTCCAGCCGCTCTCCCTGAGATGCCATGGGAGGTTCTTGGCTGGGAAGCCAACTGTTTCTTTGTCTAAGAGGGAGAAGATGCTATACATCTTGCTCTCACTTAACCCTGCTCCCTCCCACTCACCACCACCCTTTTTCTTTTTCCAGGCCACATGAGTTTTGCAGAGCAGACGTAGAAAGCAGAGAATGAAAAAAATGAAAAAGAGGAGAGATCTGAAGCCAGAATGGGCGTCATGCAAGAGGCTCTAGAGTTGCAGACAGTTGCAGCCCAGATACGACGTGCAAAGAGAGACATCCCAGATCTCCCACACAGAACTCCGGCGCGCTTTGAAGTGTTGACAACACATAAAATTAAAAGCATCACAATGCGAATTATCACGTTGTTTTTTCCACTTTGATAGCCTCTACAAAGCATTTTATACCGATGAATCAATACAAATGTCTCTTTATAAAGACATTGGAAACAAAAAGATACATTTTTTTTTTCCCTTAAGAGAAACCAACACAACTAACAAAAAGATTTCAGCCCTGGCTTGCAGGATAGCTCTAGGTAACATAGTGAGTTTGTCTCTCCTTTTCACAGTGGCCTTGGAGGTCACTGCTGTCTACTTGCTTGGGTCAATCATTCAGCCTCCGGATGAATGTTCTGCCTGCTGATTAGTCAGCACCATGAGATGAGACAAACAAGCCACAATTGCATTGCTATTGCCTCCTGACTGCACACACATGTGTGTGCACGTGTATAAGAATATCTACAGTGTGTGTAAATATATAGAGGCGTGTGTGTGTGTGTGTATTTTGTGGTTTGGTAAAATAAAGCTTGCAAATTAGGATTAATTTATAACTCATTATAATTGGATTATTGGCTGGGACTCCCTTTATGTTACAGCAGATGGACTTTTGCGTGAAATATTTTCCCTGAGTTGCTATAGAGATGTGCCAACATCTCTCTGCTGAAGTGATTCCCCGCAGGCCTGTTTGTTGTTGTGCCCGGTGCCGAATCACTTGCAGGCTGAATCACTTACAGCCCTCACAGAGGCTGATGAAAGAGCCCCGGGACCCTGGGAGTCTCCAGCCTCTCAGCTACTGCCACTAGAGACTGCAAAAGTCTCTAGAGCCACTAGGGCTGCAAAAGTCATTAGGGCTAGACTGGGGGGTGGGTGGCTGAGCTGGTGGGTGGAGGGGGATGTCCAGGTGAGCCAGGCAGCTACAGGGGAGAGGGCTGCTGTGGGCAAGAAAGATAACTCAGGCTAATCAAAGACCTACTGTATGGCCAGGCACGGTGGCTCACACCTGTAATCCCAGCCTTTTGGGAGGCCGAGATGGGTGAATGGCTTGAGACCAGGAGTTTGAGACCAGCCTGGCCAACATGGTGAAACCCCGTTTCTACTCAAAATACAAAAATCAGCTGGGCGTGGTGGCACGCACCTGTAATCCCAGCTACTCGGGAGGCTGAGACAGGAGAATGGCTTGAACCTGGGAGGTGGAGGCTGCAGCGAGCTGAGATTGCACCACTGCACTCCAGCCTGGGCCACAGAGCCAGATTCCATCTAAAAAAAAAAAAAAAAAAAGCCTACTGTAGCTAGCTAGATGTAGTTCTAGGAACATGTAGACATTCCATTTATCTGTCTAGTTCCCGTAGCAAGCCTATGAGGGGAGTCCTGTTTTTCCCACTTTTCAGGTGGGGAAAATGAGGCACAGAAGAGTGAAGCTGTTTTCTCAAGCTACCACTGCAGTGATCTTAGCAATGGTGTCTCCCCAAAATGGGAGTGAGGTGGGATAGATGGGGTACATTTAAACATAGGGTTCTGGGAGAACTGAGAAGCCACAGGCTGGGCGGGGTAGCCAAATTTAGCCCTCTGCCAGTTCCTCTGGCTGTCGGAGGATCCTCAGACAAAACCGCCAAACTCCATCACGCAACTCACAGTCCATTTGGGCAGACACACTCAGGCCTGTCTGATGAGCAACATAAACATGGCCGAGCGCCTCATGAGACGCTGGGGGTCCTGACTCTTGAACCAGAGGCTGAGTATGGGAGCCCCAACTCCGCGATTTCCATCTCAGGCAAAGATGTGAATCAGGCAATGTTTCCAGAGAGCAGAGTTTACAAAAAGTGTGGCCTGGAGTGATGACAAAGGCATGGGCTTTGAAGTCAGACAGACCCAAGTTAGAATCTTGCATCCACCCTTGTCCAGAGCTGTGACTTTCCTCATCTGTAAAATGGGATTCATTGTACTTACCTGGCAGAGTTAGGCTCAGCCTTCCCAGTAGAATGGAAGCTCTCTAGAACAGTGCCTGGCACACAGTAGACCCTGTGAAATACACGTTGAATAAATGAGTATGTTTTTAGTATATCTGGCATGTCATAGGTCTTACTAGATGGTAGAAATTATTTCAATCTGGCACTTTTAGACTTTGGAGCCCATTTTCTTCTTTCATATTGTTAGCTTCCCTTCCTGGGCAGTGTCAAGATCCTGAGTCCTTGCGTCTCTTCCCCAGCCCCTACCAACACATGTAGACAGGATTCTTGGAGACTACAAACTGCCCAACATGTTAACCAGTATCTCAGTCCATGGAGATCTCTTCCTAGGATAGCACGTTAGTCAGGACTCTTTAGATGGCAAGGACAGACACTGACTCAATCTGTCTTAATAAATGAACAAAGGAACTTACTAATAGGAGTAAATGGCTTCAGGTATGGCTGAATCCAGCTGCCCAGCTAATCTCTTTACATTTCTTAAATTTATTCTCTTTCAGTTTGAATCCACCTTCAGGCAGGCTCTGCCCTTGTGATGGTAGGATGGCGGCCCAGCTTCAGGACTACCTCTCACCAGCTCAGCACCTTAACAAAAAGAGAACTCCTGCCCAACGGTTTAAATACAAGCCCTAGGACTGCATTTTATTGAAGTATTATATAATGTATTATATAATACTTGGGTCACATGCCAAGCCATATCATGTATCCATCCTGGAAACCTGGAGGTGGAGTCAACCCCACCTAAATCAACATGGTCTGAGAACGGGGAAGGAGCAGTTCTCCAAGGGCAAGGCGGAGGTTCTTGACAGAAGAGGAGAGAGACGCTGAGTAGATGAGAACAGCCAACATCTACCACAGAGCAGAAAACAACAAACTTGATTCTCATGACAAGCCCAAAAGGTAGTTATGATTCTTCTCATTTTGCAGAAAATAGAAGCACAGAAAGTCTGGGGACCCTGCCCAAGACCACATAGTGTGTCAGTGGCAGATTCAGGCTGGGAATCCCTAAGCCTGTGTTCTTGCCAGGACTTTACAGAAGGAAGTGAGCCTCGCAGCAGGTCATGAACTAGCAGCTGGAAGATACGTGAAAGATACAGATGGGCTCAGAATCCCAGCTCCACAAGGGGAAGCTTCTGGGCCCATGCAGGACTGTTTGTGGTTCTTGCCCTCATCTGTGCTGAGTAGCACAAGTCTCAACATAACTAGGTGCTTGCTTTTCTTCATCTTTCCAAAATCCCAGAGCATGTTGTTGGTCATGTTTGCAAATCTTATAAGCAATTTATAATTTTATTTTGATTGTCTCAAGTCAGAAATAATTTGACCTTGGCATTATTGAGAATCCTATTTTCAAACTTTTTTTTTTTCAGACTCCTTGGTGGTTCTATTTATTTGGAGAAGCCTTTATATCTTCACACAGCTGGGATCTTCCAAGAAGGTTTTGGATGAGTACGCCTCAATTCAGTCCTAGAGACCTATGCTGCTTTTGTTTCCTTCCCGGTTGGTCCACCTCCAGCCCTCATTCAATTCTAAGTCTCATCATGCCTTTGAAGGCTGCCCTGCTAGTCTCAAACCTGTGCTTTTTCCTTTGTTCAATTGTGACCCTGTTTATGATGCTACAGAAAGAACAGCTTTGCATACTCCAGACTTGGTTCCAGGTGTCTGCACTCATAATTTATGTTGCCCTTCAATTTACCTATAGAATCTTGCCTTTCAAGAACTGGTTCCACATAAAGTTTCTAAGGGGCTTTTAAAACTGTAAAGCAATATAAATGATAGATGTTATAAAATCTAAGATCATTTGTCCATGTTATTCTCTACTTGTTGGTTCCTTCCTCATTGAAAATTGGTGTATAGATGATAGATAGATGATAGATAGATAGATAGATAGATAGATAGATAGATAGATAGATTTCTATTTTTGGTCTATCTCCTTTACTAAACAGTAAGCTCCATGAAAATATGGATCATCACTGTCTTACTCACCATTATATTCTCAGCATATGGTATTGTCCTGGTATAGAATAGATTCTCAATAAATGCTTGCTAAATGAATGCATTCATGAGTGAGTGAATGAATGAATATGCGAGTGGATGAGTGTGTGGAAAACATGGTCTGGCTTTCCCAACCAGATGAGAAAGCAAAGGCGCCGGAGTTAGCTTCATCTGTTGCTTCCTAGCGATGTGACCTTAGTTTGACCTTTCTGTGTTTCAGTTTTCTCATCCTTGAAATGGGGAAAATACTTTACTGAGGACACCAAAAGATCACCTATGTGAATTCAATGTTTGATATAATAAGCACTCAATAAATATCAGCACTCTTCTCTCTGCCCTTCTTGGAGACTCCATAATGCCTACAATGGTGGTCAAATACTGAGTGTTTAGTGAGTACTTTTTGATGGATAGTTGGATAAGTTTATCAGAGTGATGGTGGCCACACGTTGGGTGTGGGATTTCCATTCTGGCTTGAGAGAAAACTGTGAGATGTGTAACTGAACCAAGAATTCAGGTAAGCACTGGGCATCGTAAGAAGTTGGAATGGGGAGGTCGGTCGGGTCTGTGTGCGTGTGCTTGTGTGTGCATGTGTGCATGTGGATATGGGGAGAGGTGTGCAAGGAGAGGACACAGTTATCCAAAGTCCACTGATTCTAGTTCAGAATTTAAAAAGTTAAATTCTAAAAAGTTTAAGTTGAGAATTAAACAGGTACCTGGCAGCCCCTGGAAATTCTTAAGAAGGAAAAATATAGTGGAAATTCTTTTAGCATCTGCATGAAGGACAGACTTGAGCAAGGAGAGGCTGCAAAGCCTGTTCTAGTAATCCAGGAAAAAGAGAGAAAGGACTGGTAGGTATTCAATAAACCATTTTGACATGAAAAGTAAGGTGAGGCGAGTCTTGAAGACTCCTCGGATCCATAAATCAAGAAATCATTTTTGGGTATGGAGCAAATGAGAAGAAGGGCCCAAATTAGTTTTTATTTCTCCTTCTAAAATTATGTGTGAATTTTTTTTATTACAAAATGATATAGCTCCACTATAAGATATAATTAGAAAATGAAAGAAAAAATAATCACCCATAATCCTGTAACCAGAACACCACTGTGACTTCATTTTATGACCCCAAATCTATGACCTTAGGAGAATGAATGAGTCTGCTGTGTTCATGATGGGAACATAGAGAAAGGCTCAGAAGAATGTTAAAGAGAGGCCATTGCTGAGCTCACTTGCTCATTTGCTTATTTGATTCAACCCATAAGGGAGACCTCAACAGCAAAAACCACATCTTGACATTGTGTTGGAATCTGCCAGCCTCTTTATGCAACTCTGGATGTCAACAATGTCAGGTTACCTCCAACATGATCACCAGGGTCCTCTCCATTCCCTACCATATAGTAAGCATTTTAGTCTAGTTTAGTTTTTAATCTTTTTTTGCATCTGCATGTGAACTTCTTTTGGGAGCATTCCTCGCTGTGTGTAGTCCTGGCAATCTGAATTCTTTCTGATACGTGTGTAGGTCAATGGTTGCTTGCCCTGTCCATCTGCTAGATGACCCCCTCCTTTCCATATTCTCCTGTTAGTGTCTGAGAAGGTTGGTTCATCAGCCTGTTGGTCTGTAGGTCAGCTGGCTAACCAGATTTGGGGGAGGCAGACAGTTTAGCCTTACGATCCACTGACTCACTGACAAACCGATCCATCGGTCAATCTGTTGGTCTGCTGGCTGGCCATTAGTCCAACTGTCCATCTATTGGACAGTCAGTCCCTTCATTGGTGTATCAACCATGCCATTGGCTCAACCATCCCTTGGTTATTTCACCAACCTGTCAGCCCATGGGTCAGTCTCTCCATGAGCTTGCTGGCCGGTTAGCTCCTCAGTCAGTCAGTAAGCCTGTCAGTTGCCAGTCGGGCTACACCCCTGATGAACCCCTCCAGCTAGTGATCTCAGTCCTCACCTGAGCGGGCAGGGCATGGAGGGAGAAGCTCATTTCCTCTCCGATGAGGTCGTTTGAAGTGCTCTGTCAATTCTTTGGAAACTTTAAATCAAAAGTTATTTATGAGGTACCAGAATAAAAACAGCCTCGTCATTGTAAATTACTAGCAGCCAACTTGAATTCGCTCATTTTCTTTTAAAATTTTAAAATATTTAGAACCCTGGTTTTTCTCCTTGTCTCCGCTCCCACTCCCTGGGCCTGCCCCCTCCTCCTCTGTCATTTGAGGGATTGGTTTTCAGGAGCATGTGACTTCATCAGCTGCTCCTGATGCCAACCAGAGGTGCCAAGGTCCATGAAGAGATGAGTCACCCAGCTGGGAGAGGAGGCTATGGGGAGCCAGGCAGGTGCCCAGACCCTGGGCCTTGGGGTTCTGCTTACGTGTTTGTGACCCCAAAAGTAAGGCAGTAGACCAGACCATGGGGCCCTTTTCCACTTGGAGGTCCCTCTCAGACACAGTAGAACTGGAGAGATGATTCTCCAGAGATCCAGCAAAGAGGGTTAAGGAGCTGTTTTCCTGTGGACTCTCCTTGCTTTCTGGGGGTAGGGGGAGGCAGAGTCTGTTTAATCTTCAGAGCAGACTTCCTAATGACTGAGAGAGCAGGCAGCATCCTGAGTGCCAGGACGCCCGGGTTCCAGCCCAGCCCCTGGCCAAGAGCGGAGGAAGAAGCTAGCTCTTGACCACCGCCTGCCTCCCCACTGAGCCACTCTCTTTCCAGGTTTCTTATGATCACTTCCCTCCCTCATCTCCATCTCAGGCTGTCTTAGTGCTCCTCAACTAATCTCCAAGAACTGACCCCGTGCATGGGATTGAGCTGCCAAGTTAAATTCACTAACAGGCATTTACTCGCTGCTTATTCAGGTCAGGATCTCCTGTCCTCTCCTTCAAAGGGGCACACACTTTCATTATTTAGGTACCAAATATTTACTGACTACTTGCTGCCTCAAAGCACTGGGCTAGGTCTGAAGATACAGCGTTAAGTAAAGCAGGCATTGTCCTTGCCTTCCTGGAGATTAGAGTCTTGGCAGATTTACGCATTAATGAAATAATGGCACAAAAAGGTGTTGAATCTACTGAGATAGACGATTTGACGGAAAACACCAGTGGTCTAGGAGGAAGACTGTAACAAGGCTTAATCTGGTGGGACTTTGGGAGGTCAGGGGCTTCTCTAGGTAAATGATTGAGTATGAAGATGAACAGTTATTAAGGTAAAGGGAAAGCCAGGCACAGTGGCTCATGCCTGTAATCCCAGCACTTCAGGAGGCTGAGGCAGGAGGATCGCTTGAGCCCAAGAATTCGATAGCAGCCTGGGTAACATGGCAAGACCCCGTCTCTACAAAAAATGAAAAATAAAAAAAATTAGCCAGGCATGGTGGTATGCATCTGTAGTTTCCACTACACAGGAGGCTGAAGTGGGAGGATCACTTGAGCCAAGCAGATCGAGGCTGCAGTGAGCCATGATTGAGACACTGTGTTCCAGCCTGGGCAACAGAGCAAGATCTTGTCTCAAAAAAAAAAAAAAAAAAAAAAAAAGTAAGTGGAGGAATGATCATCTCAGGAGAGGGTACAGCACATGCCAAGTCCCTATAGAGGGAGGGAGCCTGGAACATCAAGGCAGCCAAAGAAAGCTCCTTGCAGCTGTTGACAGAGAGTGTGGGAAGATAAGCACATAGACAGACAGGCAGGAGCTTCCTTTGTTCGTTCATTGTTATGTTCATTCATTCATGCACACATGCATTACACTTGCATTAATTTTCTCATTCATTCCTGCATTCATTCAACAAATACTTACTGGATGCCTACTCTATGTCTGCCACTCTCTCAGAGCTCGGTGACTGCAAGCGACAGAAACCAGGACTGGATAACAGTGCTGGCTGGGTAGCCATCGGAAGGATGCTGAAGAACCACAAACTTGGTGGGATGTAGGAGGAGCAGGCTTAGAAAAGAAGGTTGTCTGGCATCTCAGGCATCTCCGGGAACCATAGCAACCATCTTGCTGCAGGTCCTATAAAGTCAGCCACTGCTGCAATGATGAGTGTCCTCTGGCCATTCTCCCTTTTCTGTGGTATGAAGATGCAAAGTTTTAGAAGGAGGTTCCCTCTGGCTGTCATATACTTGCCTCCTACCATACCAGGCCTACAAAATAAAGGATATAGTCCGTTGGCTTTCTTAATGGCTAGCCAGCCCCTGGGTTTCCACCAAGACTCCATGCAAAGGGGGAGTGGTGATTCTCTGAGGGATTTAGGGTACTCATACAGGGGATAAATAAATGTTTGGTAGCCCCAAGTTACCTATAGTTCATTACAACTTTCAAGTCCTAATGGTCAAACTAGGAGCTCCCACAGCCTTCCTGGCAATGGTTCTCCTTTGGAATTCTGGGTACTATGTGATCTCTGATGCTAACACAAAAAACAGCTTTTTGCACATATCTAGGTGTGTGGCTTTTTTTTTTAACCTGGTGTTTGAGTTGCTCCCTAAGGTATTTTCTGATGACATCCTTGCCCCCTCTCAGGTATTATATTTGCGGGTGTGGTGGTGGTGAGGGTATGACCCCCACAGGACCAGGTATGACCTGGGTAAGGCCACCCAGGAACTGGTGCTAGAGGCAGGATTTGCACCCAGGCTTAGCTGGCTCCAAAGCCAGTGCTCTTTCCACTACAATCCTCAGCCTTCAGAAAACCAGCCCTGCCCCGATCCTTAAGAAGTGGGTCTTCATAGTCTCAGCGATAAGCAGGTGCGGGTAACCCCAGGAACACACTCTGACGGTCTCTACTATGTCTTTAGGCACAAGCTTCACAGCCAAGGCCTCGGGGTCTTTGCTTATGAAACAGGCATGAAAATCTTCCCTTTGGCACCTCTCAGTGTCAAGGTGAGAATATAGCAATTTGATGTCTGTTGAGAATCTTTCGGCAGGTCAAAGCTCAGAATTGTCATGGCTCCCCTGAACTCAGAGGCTGCAAATAGTTGAGTAGGATGAGGCTCATGTAGGAGGCAGCAAGCCTGTACTTAGTGGACAGGAAGGGGAGGTGTGCCTGGCTTTGTCCTCTTTGTTAGTGGAGAGGGGGGTAGGGGCAGTCACAAGGCAGAGGAAACCCCTTCCCTGTGGAATCTGGTTAGGGTGCTTGCACAGGGAAGAGACGGTCCTTTCTTTGTGAGAAGCAGAGGTAGGAGCGAGCTGCTTAGGGTGTCTTCTTAGTGCAAGGAGAGTTTCATCTTAAGGACCATTCCTTTCACCAATCCCCAAATGTCAGTTTGCTGATTAAATCACACAAGCGAGCATGCGTGTACACACACGTGTGCATGTGGCAGGGCAGAAGGTGGATGTAGGGGTAGGACTGACTCAATATGCATGGAAATCAGACATGCCTTTGAGCAGGTCTGCTGAACTGGGGGCATGGACCCACCAGACATGACGTACAGGAGAGATGAGGAGTTTCCTGGAGAGAATAAGAACTTAAGAAGGACTTGGGCATAGAGGGCTGACCTGGGAGGTCCCAAGAAGGGCACAGATATGACTCCTTGGATTTGTCCCCAGCCCAAGTCCGTGGCTTCATATCTGGGTTCAGCAACAAGCTAGCAGCAGGCTGTGTGGGTAGAATGGGAAGTTCTGTAATACACTGGGCCCAGGAAGCCCTGCTGTAGGACTCAAAGAGGGAGAGGGCCATTCTCCCCATTGTTGCCACAAATCTCCATGAAAGCTTGGGATCCGCAAGGTTTCAGTGCAGCTGCCATAGGAGACAGGGGTGCAGCCAGGGCGCTGTGGAGGAGACGTGTTCACAGGCACAGAGGGACGGTCCTGGGGATCTTTGGGTGGGAAGGGTTTATTTTACTAGATGCCCTGGGGGAACTCATTTTCTACTGACTATGTACGATGTGCCAGACGTTTTCTCTCACATTGCCTTCTCTGTGACACTTTCTCTAACCTTCCTACTTCCCTTTTTTCTCTTCTCCTCTTCTGAATTTATACCCATCCTTCATCTGTCTATCCATTCATCCATCTATCCATTCATCCATCCACCCATCCACCCTCTCACCAAAAGAGAAACACTTAGTGGTGATATGTCATAGTTTATTAACCACTTCCCTATTGAGGGAAGCTTAAGTTATTTCTAGTTTACGCTTTTATAAATAATAATGCAATGAACATCCTTGTGCATGACTTGGAAAGTATTTATTGAGCACCTACTTTATACCAGATTTGTCCTATGTTCCTTTGTAGTATTAATTAAATTTTTAATAAGCATGTCTTGACTTCCCAACCTTTGTAAACCAGCGGAGCGTTAGGACTTTGCCTTTGCAGTCCCCATAACTCACTGTCCCTACTAGGTGCTTAATAAACATGGAATGAATAAATGGATCAATGAATAAAAATAATGAGCCACGCATGGAGCCAAAATATGAGCCTCAAAAGGGCACTGCAGCTTGACTCCTACCAATGAACTCATTCCCACCCTAGCTGTCTGTGGTGGTCTGCTTTCAGTATTTGAAGGCTTTTCTGTTTTTCAAAGCTTTGGTATTTGCTCCTCTCTGCACTTTAGTCTCTGTATCCAGCTTCATCAAAGGCTGGGAAGTTAGAAAGGGGAACAAGGAGGGGAATAAATGAAGTGGAGGCCCTCAGCCATGAGCACATAGGAACAGAGTTCAAGCATCTTCAAATCGTCCTCCCACGTAGCTCTAGGCTGCAGCCCCATTAAAGAGCTGCCCATCTAGCCACCTGCTCTGCGTGTGCTCACCTTCTTGCCTTTGCTGGTGCTGTTCTCTTGGCGTGGAATGCTCTTCCTCGTTCAAATGCTACCCCCTAAAATGTTTTCCCAAACTTTCTGCTAGGCAGAGCGAATCGATCCAACATTCTGCTCTGGCAAAACCTTCTGCATCTCTTCCCACGTTATAGTGGCCAGCTCTCCGACTGCCCTGCGAGTTCCACTAAGCAGGCACTACAAGGATGGCAAACAGATTTTACCTCAATGTGCCACCTCTGATCAATTAGTAGTGGCCACCCAGAGTGGTCTGTCTAAAGCAGCACAGGCCAATCTAATTTTAATGGGAGACACATATAATTTAAAAGTTTCTAGTAGCTGCATTCAAAAATGGATAAACAGATAAATTACTTTTAATAATATATTTTAACACAATATATTCAAATGTTATCATTTCAACCTACAATGTATATAAAGTTATGAATGAGATATTTTCCATTATTTTCTTCAGTCTAGAGCATTTGAAATTCCACATGTATATTATACTTACATCTCAATTCATGTGCTAACTTTTTATCAGAAATGCTTGATGTCTATTAAGGTTTTATAAAATGTATATTTGGAAAAGTAGATTCACATACATAAGTTATCCCAAACTTATGTAAAATTTTTCAATAATGAAATTATCAGCTGTTACATTTATTTATTTATTTATTTATTTATTATTTTTTGAGATGGAGTCTTGCTCTGTTGCCCAGGCTGGAGTGCAGTGGCACAATCTCTGCTCACTGCAACCTCTGCCTCCCGAGTTCAGGCGATTCTCCTGCTTCAGCCTCCAGAATAGCTGGGACTATAGGCGCTCACCACCACACCCAGCTAATTTTTGTATTTTTAGTAGAGATGGGGTTTCAACATGTTGGCCAGGCTGGTCTTGAACTCCTGACCTCAGGTGATCCACCTGACCTCCCAATCCTTCCAAACTGCTGGGATTACAGGCGTGAACCGCTGTGCCTGATCCAGCTATTACATTTAAATTAATTTTTAACATTAAAAGTACAGTTTCTTAGCAGCACTAGCTACATTTCAAGTGCTCAATAGCCCCACATGGCCAGTGACAACAGTATTGGGGAGTGGCTATCCTGTGCCTGATATTTGCTATTCCTAGTTTTATTTACCTCTTTATCCCCAGCTCCCAGGCGGGCTCACTCGATTTGTGAAGGAAGGCATGAGGCATCCGCTGCATCGATGTCTTAGCAAGTTACAGTGTACTGAGAGCTGGCACATTCAGCTGTCTTACACAGAAAGGGAAAGGGTGCTATGGAGCCCCTGAAGTTTTCTGAGGAGGGGAGACAACAGCAGATTTGCACAAGAAAGAGATGGCTCTGGTATTGGGGAACAGACCAGGGGGTGTATGTTCCTGGGGTGGGCAGTGAGCAGGGAGGAAGCACTGTAGTTACCAGCTCAGAGTCAGACAAGATGGTTAAAGCCACAGTCAAGGCTGGGCATGGTGGCTCACGCCTGTAATCCCAGCACTTTGGGAGGCCGAGGTGGGCGGATCACATGGTGAAACCCCTTCTCTACTAAAAATACAAAAATTAGCCTGGTGTGGTGGCGCATGCCTGTAATCCCAGCTACTGGGGAGGCTGAGGCAGCAGAATTGCTTGAACCTGGGAGGTGGAGGTTGTGGTGAGCTGAGATCGCGCCATTGCACTCCAGCCTGGGCAACAAGAGTGAAACTCCGTCTCAAAAAAAAAAAAAAAAAAAAAAAAAAATGCCACAGTCAAGACATTCTGGCTCCTTCTGCTCTTGGAAGAAAAGTCCAGAGAACTGGTAATCATTCCAGTTCTGGGGAAGGCCTCCTTTCTTTCAAGGGAGGAGCTGTATTGTTGCTGAATTTTTATTGCTATTGTGATTCATTGACCTCACTCTGAAGAAGGAGCTAGAAGCCACAAGAAGTGTGGAAAGAACAGGGTCCTGAGTGAGAGGCTCTCCAAGTTCAGCCGAGTGGCCAAGTGACCCTGGGCCAAGTGACCTCACCTCTCACAGGGGGCCTGTTAGGATGCCCCTTGCAATGTGTGCTTGGCAGGTGGTGATGGTCAGTGTTGCACGTGATAACCCATATAAACTGTCTCTTCACGGGTCTGGCACATAGTCAAGGTAAGGACTCAGACAATGGCAGCTGTGGTTGATATTAGTTTTATGACTTACACATGAACATCTGCAATGTATGTTAGATGCAAGGACTGAGATAAGAAAAGGTGTCATATAGACCGGAGACCCCCACATTACCCTAGGACAGGAGGGACCAGGCATGGGTATGTTTTGAGACAGTGCCTTGGGGAGACTTCCTCCTTCTAGAGTGAGGAGATGGCAGGGTCCGGCAGAATGGTTCTGATCATGGGTACTGATGCCAGTTCACCTTGTTAAATCCCAGCTCCTCCACTTACCAGCTATGCCTCAGTTTCCTTGGCTGTGAAAT
Source organism: Gorilla gorilla gorilla (assembly GCF_029281585.2). Taxonomy (NCBI): domain Eukaryota; kingdom Metazoa; phylum Chordata; class Mammalia; order Primates; family Hominidae; genus Gorilla; species Gorilla gorilla. Next base: position 175,400,805 of record NC_073228.2, read on the forward strand.
GGGGAGCATAACAGTTTCCTCCTTATTGAAAGTGCTGTTTGCATTGTTATCATTTTACCAATATTTTACGGGCAAGGGTACAGTCTTCAGCTCTCCCGTGGCCCAGCCAGGCATCTGGTGGAGACAATAAGAAGGGCAAGGCAAAGTTCTGCCTCATTTCGGCAGGGAGTCACAATCCGGTCCCTCCCTGACTCTGCCATGTTTCTTCAATACAGGAAACAAGACTTCATACAAGGAGCACCGGCGGGATTTGTGGAGACATCTCAGAGAAGTCCATGACCACAAACTATTGCTCACAAGTGCACAGTGATGGGCAGTGGGATAATTGGAGAAAGTCAGTTCTAGCTCCAAGCACATAACCAGAGGTTACGTCCTTGGCAATGCCAGCTTTACCAATGGGGATCGTGGTGGTTTAGATAAATGCCTCCCCCAAAACCGGGTTCGCAGACTGGAAGCCTCAGAATCCCTGGGGAGGTTTTTTAAAAGTACAGATTTCTGGGCCTGTCTCAGACCCTTGAGCCTGGATCTCCGGGTGCGGGCTCAGAAATCTGTATATTTTTTAAGCCTTCCCCCAACCCCAGGTGACTCTGATGCACAGCTGGGATTGGAAACCACTGGCTTTCAGCTCTGAAATGGAAGCTGGTACAAGAATGAGTATAATGCCAACAGAACAAACCCAAGGATATGATGTCCTCAGCTGCAATGACAGATGCCCACACACTCCAGCCCACAGGATTAACTAACAGTAGAGAGCATGACATGGCCTATAGCCATGTGACCCTTACTCTTGGTGACTCCCTCTTCCTGCCATCCTGCTCACTTTTCTTTCTAGCATTGTGACTTCTCTTGTTCCAAGACTCAACTCAAATCCTGCTTATGAAGCCCACTTTAACTGCATCCATAGAGAGGAAAGTGGAGAGTAGATTATAGGCATCAGATGTGTTAAAACCAGCCCAACTAAGAAATTCCACTTCCAGAGAATTACAGAGAAATACTAGCTTGAGTTTGCAAGGGATTATGATAAAGACATTCATCAAAGCACTGTTTGTGATAGCAAAAAAATAGAAATGGTTGTCCATCAGTGGGTAAATGGACAAAAAATCTGTAATTTATGTATACAGTGAGCATTGTTTGGCAAGTCACATCAATGTAATACATCGATGTGTCTCAATATATCTAATTCTCAAAAAAGCAAGTTGCAGAAGGATATACCACATCTGTAACATGGTATTATTAGATAAGTTCTAAAAACACAAAATGATTCGACATAGAGTTTGTGATTACATCTATACATAGAAAAGTTATTAAATGTGTGGGGAAATTATACACAATCATCTTCAAGTTAGTGATTTACCTTTTTATCACTATAAAAACTGAAACAAAGGATGATAAACATCAGCGTTGATTAAATCTCAGTGGTAGATCAATGGATGTCACACTATTTTCTTTACTTTTAAGTATGTTTGAAATATTTTATAATAAAAATAAAGCAAGCAAGCTTTGGAGAAATCAGAGATGTAAGAGTCCGTGTAGCTGGGCCGGGCACAGTGGCTCACGCCTGTAATCCCAGCACTTTGGGAGGCCAAGGCGGGCGGGTCATGAGGTCAGGAGATCGAGACCACGGTGAAACCCCATCTCTACTAAAAAATACAAAAACATTAGCCAGGCGTGGTGGCGGGCGCCTGTAGTCCCAGCTACCCGGGAGGCTGAGGCAGGAGAATGGTGGGAACCCAGGAGGTGGAGCTTGCAGTGAGCCGAGATCGCGCCACTGCACTCCAGCCTGGGGGACAGAGCAAGACTCTGTCTCAAAAAAAAAAAGAAAAGAAAAAGAGTCCGTGTAGCCTGGGAAGGACAGAGGTAAGTCCTTGAAGATTTGGGACTCGGTGTGGGTATATTTTGAAAATGTAGAGAAAAAAAAAAAAGAATGACTTGTTTGTTGTTTTGAAGCTAAAGTCTTTACTTTTAATAAAAGCATTTAACCCATTTATACTTACTTCATAGCTGACATATTTGGTCTTCTGTCATTTTAAAGTGTTTCCCTATTGTTTTAGGTCTATGGCTCTGGCAGCACAGATGAAAGGGCAACTTTCACAAACACATGCTTGCACCACAACTCAATAGTCACCAATTCCACCCACACACATGAAATGTTACCAGAAGATTTGGGCTCAGCAAATGACCCTTGTTTGGATAAGAGGGCTCAGCTAGTGCCATGTCTTTCAATCAGATTAATCTGAAATGGGGATGGAATACAACGGGTAATCTTCATCCAGAAGTGGATGTTGCATTGCAACTTGGGACTCCGTTGAATGTATTATGAAAGGACATGTCACTTTGAGAGGCAGGGAGGCATGATGGAGTGAGATTTAGAGTGAAACATAAAACAATTTCATCTATGGTTTGCTGCAGCTGGACCCTGGCTCTTTCTGAGTGATCACTCAAGTCGACCCCATCCAGATGGTAGACGTGGAGTGGGCCAGCTCTGGTTTGAGTCACATCTCTTATGCTTACCAGTTCTATGTTCCTGGATGAGTCATTTCATCACTCCGAACTTTAGCCCCTCATCAAAAGTGAGGACACTCATATCTACCTGGTAGCATTGTTGGCAAGTTGAATTGAATGTTGGTGAATCAATTGAATTGATTCATTTTATGCTAATGTAAACCCACTACATGCCAGGTTTACCCCTGGAATGTAGTGCGTTTACATTAGCATAAAATAAATTGGTAGATTTTACTTTCTCTCTCACATCCCTTGGTTACTGACATACACCATCTCATTCCTCCTTCCCAGGAAGGTAGGGGGAGAAGCAAGTCCCAGAGAAGGGTTGGCGCTGGCCTTGCAGCAGGTTCATCAGATGAGCCACCGGGCTGTTACTCCCTGTGGCCTCTCAGGGAAGGCAAGGGGTTTCTGGCTGCTTGAGAGAAGGAAGGACCCCTCATCCCCCACCCCCTGGCCCCATCCAGGGATGGGGGAGGCATCCAGGGAGTGCTGGGCCGGCCCTCCAGTCGCTGCCAGCTCTCCTTCTGAGCTTGCATCAGCAGAGAGGCGCAGCATGCTGGGGCCTGGCTGGGCCGGCTCCATGCTCCATGTGCCCTGGCCCCCATACACCATTTGTCGAGCAGCAGAACAGAATTTCCTCATAAATAAACAAGATCTTGAGTTTCACGTTGGGGAGGCGATGACAGAAGAGGGCCTGGGGCTCTCGACGTTATCTGCACCCGGGCCTGCCAACTCCTGGCCGCCTGAAGGAGCCAAGAAGAGAGAGGAAGGAGACCCTGGCCAAGAGCACATTCTTTGGTGGTAGAGTCACTGCCTGGCGGCTAGCCGTAGCTCCTCTCATTTCCCGCGACGTCCCTCACACTGGCCACCAGGGACTCTGGGGCTTGGCATTTACTAGAACTTCTGCCCGGCCAAGTGCAAGCACCTGAACTTTGTTGTTAGGGAGGTGGGTGAGAGGGGCGGCCAGGGCCTGGGAGATGTCAGGCCTGGAGGAGAGGGCATCTAGCAATTTCTAGTCTAGATGGCCTGTCTTGTGCTATCCCGGTTGAATTCTTAGCTCAATCCCCAAAATGGGGTTTGATCCATCCTGTCCCAAGCCCAAGGCTGGCTGAAGAAGAAACTGAGGACAATCCTGCCAAAAAACGGCCCACCTCCCAGCATAGGGAAAGTGGAAAAAGTGGAATACTATGCCACAGTAAAAAAGGAAGAATCATTGCCACATGCAGAAACATGAGAGTCAATTACACATAGTGGTGAGCGACACAAAAGAACATACACTGTAGGATTCCATTTACATACAGTTCAAAAGCAGACAAAATTAATCTATGATGACCTAAGTCAGAATAGAGGCTACCTCTTGTGGGAGGAAGGGTTGAGTAGGAAGGGGCAGAGGGAGGCTTCTGGGGGCTGGGAATGTTCTCCACTTTGATCAGGGTGGTGGGTACACCAATGTATGCATAAGGAAAAAGACCTTGAGCTGTACACCTAAGAAGAATGTGCTTTTGTACTTTACCATGTATAGGTTATATCTTGATGAAAAATTTTTTTGAAAAGGATCCTAAAAACAATTATATGAGATTATCTCCTTACTCAATTAAAAGTGTACCCTGGGTGCCCATTGGTGAGGAGATATAATTCAAACTCCTCACCAAGCCCTGCAAGAGTCTCTAAGATCTAGCCCCTCCAACCTCTTCACATTCTTCTTGGGTTATGCTCCCCGCTGTGCATCTCCAGCCTTTTACTGTCCCTGGAACTTGCATAACACATTCCCACCACAGGGCCTTTGCACCTGCTGTTCCTTCTGCCAGAAATGTTTCTCTCTCAGTTCTTGACCCAGATGACTTATTATTCAGATCTGACTTCAATGTCAGGTTCTCTGACTATTTCTTTAAAATAGCTTTACCCCAGTCGCTATAACTACACTGCTCTGTTTGTCACTCCAGCAGTTATTATCGTCCAAACCATCCAAGGTGATTTTATTTCTACATTTGTTGGTTTGTGTGTTTGCTGCCTCCCCTTGGATGTCAGCCCCTAGATGCTATGCAGAGCTTTCCCGTTCAGCTGGGGATCCCCAGCGCCTGCATGTAGGATGTGTAGCAGGTATTTGGCGCTTGCCTTCCCATCTTCTAATCTTTCCTCCCCATTTAACTTGGGGTTCTATCTCTCTCTAATTCTCAGCTCATGTGGTCTGGGTAGGGTTTCTGGATGAAATTTTTTATCTTTCTTGCTGGACTGCAACCTGGGTGGATGTGAGGCTGAGGCTGCGGCTGCTGCCAGCATTACTGCTACTTGGAGGAGGGAAGAGCTGAGAGATGCAGACACGAGGTCTTGGAAATAGCACTTGAGGCCTGAATCAAGCTGCATCTGAAACCAGACCTATACCTGGGCTTTCCAGTTACATGAATCATTAGACTTCCGTTTTCTTAAGCTAGTTGGTTTTTTTTTGTTTGTTTGTTTGTTTTAACCAAATGAATGTTCTCTGCCATCCATGGCTATAGAGGAAACTGAGGACAATCCCCTAGTCTCTAGGGGGCAGTATGCACTGTGTCTATAACTGATGAAGATCAGATCACAGACAGAACAGCACATCTTCCCAACAGTGGGAGAGCACATAGTTGCTCAAAATGTTCACTGAGTAAATAAGTAAATGGATGAATAAACAGACAGATAGGTGAGTGGATGGATGGATGGATGGATAGGTGGGTAGATAGGTGTATGGATGGGTAGGTGGATAAGTGGGTGGATGAATGGGTAGGTGAGTAAATGGGTTAATGGGTGGATGGATGGATGGATGGATGGATGGATGGATGGATGGATGGATAGATGAATGGATGGATGGATGGATGGATGGATGGGTAAATGGGTAGGTGGATAGGTGGATGGTAGATGGATGAGTGTGAGACGGATAGGTGGATGAGTGGGTGAATGGATAAGAGGATGGGTACATGGATGGACGGGTGGATGAGTGCATGATAAATGGGTGAGTGGGTAGATGAATAGGTGGACGCGTGAGTGGGTGAGTGGATAAGAGGAGGATGGGTAGATGGATGGATGGGTGAATGAGTGAGTAATAAATGGGTGAGTGGGTAGATGGATAGGTGGATGGGTAGGGGAATGGATGGGTAGATCAGTAGGTGGGTGGGTGGATGAGTGGATGGGTGGGTGGATGGATGGGTGGGTGGGTGAATGTCTTGCTCTCATAGAAAGGTACTCATCATCACAAGGCCATGGGAAAAAAATCTGGTGGAAGAGGTCACTGGGTCTGGAGGGTACTACAGAGGAGGTGGGGCTTAAATTGGATACGTTGGGGGTGGTCAGGAAGGGACTGAGGACTCGTCTTTCTTGGTACTTTCAAATATTTAAAACTCACACAACTCCATGAGGTTGGAATGAAGTTGAGGAAACTGAGGCTCAGAAAAGTATAATGACTAGTCAGGGCCACAGAGCCAGGAAATGGCAGCCGGGATGGAAACGCAGGTCTGAGCCAAGGCCCTTGTGTAGGCTCTCCTCCCAGCCTGCAGTCTGCCTGGGACCCTCTGTCTGCGGTGTCAGAAAATGAATTGGGAGGACAGCGGTCTCAAAGTCCCATCCTGGCGATGCTCAGGGCCCCCTGGGAGGCCCAGGCCGGATCCTCCCCACCCCTCGGAAACTCATGTCAGCGGCCTGACAGCTGTATTCCACTGGCCGGCCACAGCTGCCACTGAGGCCCTTGTTCCCAATGCTGAATGTTCCACCACTTTTTTCCTGGCACCCCAGGCCTGACGGCCGCTCAGGAAAGCTACTGTACTTGTGAGAAAAGTGAGGTCAGTGCATGTTTCCATTTACTCGGAGAAGGAAAACAAAAACAAATATTCTCGCTACTGAATGTGCTTTTTATTCAGCAGAATCCATCCCCAGAAGGCTGAATTTATGGTTCACGCATGTGTCCCTGAGCATATTTACCAGGGGACATGGTGGGGAAGGCAAGAGGGGCCTGTGGCCCTGGTGTGTCTTGGCAGGGGCTTCGGGTTCTGCAGCAGCAAGGGGGCTAGAGAGTGGCAGACAGAAGATGGTGGGTCAGGATCCCAGCAGTGGAGGGAGGCTTGGGGGCAAATGAAGGATAGTGAATAGGATGGCTGCCTGCATCTCTGCTATGCACATGTGGTTCTGGGGCTTAGAACATCCTTCCCTTACTTTTCAGTCTGGCAACCAAACTCCTACTCAGTCTCCAAAGCCCAGTTCAGTCTTCCCTGAATGTTCTGGGCAGAGTTGGCCCCCTCTCCGTGGAGCTTGCTGACTCCCTGCCCATCCATCATGAGACCCGCCACCTGGTATGTCCCCCTCTAGATGAGGAGCACCTAGGGGCAGGGGCCGTGGTGACAGACATCTGAAAGCCCAACCCAGGCATGGTCCACAGTGAGTGAACGAGTGAGCATGAGTGAGAGCGCAAGCCTGTGGGGAGAGGGTGTGGGTTGCAGAGCAAACCCAGTGGAGTCTCTGAGGCTCTACAGGTCAGTGGCCTGAAGGAGCAATCTGCTGGGGTTGGGGGGTGGGGCTTGCACAAAATTTGGGGCCAGGTTCAGGAGGTATGATTTAATGGTGGGATAAGGGGCATGGCTGAGGTGGCGTGGGGACAGCTGACAATCACTCTCCTGAGGCGACTCAGTTTACCTATATCCAGGCTTACCTGGCCACAGATATGGCCATGAGCCCCTGCAGGTTCAGCTCACTCTCACCTTGGCCCCATTCATGCCCTACCCCCATCCTCAGATGCACCCCAAACCTCTCCAGCCTTCTGCCTCTGCCCCCTTTCTCTCTCTTCTCAGGACCCAGGGGATCTATGTTCCGCTCACCGGCACTTTCTGGGTATGTGGTCAAACCCACAGTTCTGGATGCCACCCCCTCCACCCCCTAAGCCTCAGTTTTCTTATCTATGAAATGGAAGTTGTGATCACTGCCTCACTGGGTCATAACTGAGCTTCTGTGTGCAAAGCACCTGGCACAGTGCCTGGGACAGAGTAAGCACTCAGTTCCTTCCTTCTTTCCACAGATTCTATTTGGTCTTCTCCTCTTCTGATCGTGAAGTCCACCCCTCCCCAACCACCCCCAGCAAAGATCTGTCCAACCCTGAAATCTTAGTGGCCACAGGTTAGACATGTCCCCGGCAGCCTTGCGACCTTCGTGATGTATGGCTTAGGTCAGGAGGGTGTCATTTGGCTGTTTGCCCCATGCCCCTCGCCCCCTCCAGACGAGAAGGGCTGGGAAACTTGACTTCATTTATTTTCATACATGAGAGAGAGAGGGAGAGAGAGAGCCAGGGCGGAGGGGGCAGGAGGGGGCAGGAGGGGCTGGGAGAGCCAGGAAGGATATTGGGGGCCTCAACCCCTCTTGTCTCCTGCTCGCCCAGGTCTGGCTCTGTGCCCAGTCACCAAAGAAAGCCACAACTTATGCAAAACATGCTGACAAACTCATGCCACAGTTGGAGGACCTGTTGGGGAGCGTTAGAAGCCATGCTGGCTACCGAGAGTGGATGAACGTCCCTTCTCCCCCTCTTCCTACCCAGTGACTTTCATCTCTGAAAGTAGGGGAAACATTGCCTATAAATTACTCTCCTTCACAGACAGCACATTTCTCTTTATGAATCACGCGGGATCCACCTTCAGCCTCAGTGTGTGTAAAACAACAAATCAGGAGAAATTTGACTTGACCCAAGCAGGGAAATTTCCATCCATCACAAGAGGAAAATGTTGGTGCAGCAGGGAGGGGCACAGAGCTGGTGACAGTCGGCCGTGGGTGAGCGGCAGGGCAGGGGTCCAGCCAGGGCTCTCCACACTCCAGGGTGGGTGGGAGATGGGTCGCTACTGAGACACCAGCAGGCTCCAGCAGCAGCAGGTTCTGGGGCTGCCGTGACTCCCTGGTCTCTCAACGAGCATTCCCCAGACCTTCTCTCACGCTCCTCAAGGCCTTGCAGGTCACCTGGCTCAAAGTCACTCCTGCCAGATGGGACAGTTTCTATGAGGGGACTTCAAAAAGTTCATGGAAAAATGGAATTAAAAGATCAAAATAAAAATATGAGCTTTATTTCTCAACATAAGCTCCATCAAGTTCAGACACCATTTTTCTTTTTTCTTTTCTTTTCTTTTTTTATTTTTTTTGAGACGGGGTCTCACTCTGTCTCAAAGGCTGAAGTTCACCCAGGCTGGAGCGCAGTGGCAAGATCATGGCTCACTGTAGCCTCAAACTCCTGGGCTCAAGTGAGCCTCCTGCCTCAGTCTTCCAAGTAGCTGGGATTACAAGTGTGCATCACCACACCTGGCTATGTTCAGACACTTTTATAAGCAATAAGACCAGCCATTTAGTCCATCCCTAAAGAACTAACAGTCTTGGGAATTTAACCATGTCAAGGCAATTTTTTTTTTACATGATTAAGTGAAGAAAATGGGTGCCTTTTACAAGTTTTTAAAGATTTTACAAGATTTTTTAAGATTTAAGGTGCTCTTGTTTGATGAGAGAAATGAGCAGGAGTGTCATTGTGGTGGAGGAGGATTCCCTGGTGAAGATTTCCCAGGTGTTTTCATGCTAAAGTTTTGGCTAACTTTCTCAAATCATTCTTCTAATAAGCAGACGTTATTGTTCTTTGGCCCTCCAGAAAGTCAACTAGCAAAATGCCTTGAGCATCCCCAAAAAACAGTTGCCATGCCCTTTGCTCATGGCCAGTCTGCTTTTACTCTGCCTGGCCCAGTTCCACATCTTGGTAGCCATTGCTTTGATTGTGCTTCATCTTCAGGGCAGTACTGGTAAAGCCATGTTCCATCTCTTGTTACAGTTCTTTGAAGAAATGCTTCAGGATCTTCATTCCACTTGTTTAACGCTTCCATTGAAAGTTCTGCTCTTGTTTACAGCTGATCTGGGCACAACAGTTTTGGCACCCATCGAGTGGAAAGTTTGCTCAACTTTAATTTCACAGTCAGAATTGTGTAAGCTGAATCAATTGAGATGTCTGTGGTGTTGGCCATTGTTTCTGCTATTAATTGTTGGTCCTCTTCAATTACGGCAAGAACAATATGAAATATATTTACCATTCATTAAGTGGAAATGGATCATCATAAAGGTCTTCATCCTCACTGTCTTCACAATGAGTAGGCTGAGGAGGGTGAGGAAGAGGAGGGGTTGGTCTTGCTGTTTCAGGGGTGGCAGAGGTGGAAGAAAATCCATGTATAAGTGGATCCTCACAGTTCAAACCCGTGTTGTTCACGGGTGAGCTGTAATTAGATTCATCATAATTTCTTGGCTCACCATGTACTATGATTATCGGTTGATGTATGGTCCTCATTTATTTTATTTTTTTTGAGACGGAGTCTCTCTCTGTCTCCCAGGCTGGAGTGCAGTGGCACAATCTTGGCTCACTGTAACCTCTGTCTCCCAGGTTCAAGTGATTCTCCTGCCTCAGCCTCCCAAGTAGCTGGGATTACAGGTGTGCACCACCACACCCGGCTAAGTTTTGTATTTTTAGTAGAGATGGGGTTTTGCCATGTTGGCCAGGCTGGTCTTGAACTCTTGACCTCAGGTGATCTGCCCACCTCCCTCAGCCTCCCAAAGTGCTAGGACTACAGGCATGAGCCACTGAGCCCAGCCAATTTTATTTTTAATTATACAAGGAACATGATGAAGCCAGCACCCACCCAAGCCCTCCTAGAACATGATCACAACTCACATTTCTCCATATGGACCTCTCTTGTCTTGTCTTCCTGCTTTCCCCCAGAGGGAAGCACTGTCCTGACTTCTGTGTTTGTAGTTTCCTTGCTTTTGAATCATATATTTATAGTTTTTCATATCCATATGTATGCCTTAACAATATGTTGTTTAGTTTTTCTTGTTACAAAAAGTGTGTTCCAGAAATCTCAGACTTGCTTTTTCTCCTTTAACTTATGTTTCTAAAATTTATCCATGTTGTTGCATGTAGCTGTAGTGTATTGATTTTAACTGTTGTAAAATAACCATCTGTGTATATACCACAATGTATTTTCCCATTCTCCTATGGATAGGCATTTAGATTCTCCTAACGAGCTTCTGTTGGGTCTATACCTAGGATAGGAATTACTGGGTTTTAGGTTATGCAAAGTGCAGTTTATAAAATGGAGCAAAATTGATTTCCAAATTAATTGTACCAATCCTTACTCTCACCAGCAATATATAAGAGATCCTGTTGAACCATCTTATCTACAGAATCTGGTATTGTCAAGTTTCTTCAATTTGGCAAATCCAGGTAGCCTTGAGGTACATATTCCTGTAACTAATGAGATTGAACATCTCTCCATATTTTATTAACCAAATATATTTCCTCCTCTTTGAAATACCTTTTCCTGTCTTTTGCCCATTTGTCTAGTGATTTGCTTTCTTCTTCTGATGATATTGACAATTGTGTCTTCTCTTCTCCCCTTTTGTTCCTCATCTGTCTGGCTAGAAGTTTATTGATTTTATTGATCTTTTCAAAGAACTATGTTTGCTTCTATTGATTTTTCTCTATTGCTTGTTTTCTATTTATTTTTTCTTTCATTTTATTCATTTCATTCCTTCTGTATACTTTGTGCTTAATGTGCTTGTTGTTTTGTTTTGTTTTTGAGACAGAGTCTCACTCTGTTGCCCAGGCTAGAATACAGTGACATGATCACAGCTCAGTGCAGCTTCAACCTCCTGGGCTCAAGTAATCCTTCCACCTCAGCTTCCTAAGTAGCTGGGACTACAGGTGTGTGCCACAATGCCCAGTTGTTTTTGTTTTTGTTTTTTGTTTTTGTTAGAGACAGGATTTCACCATGTTGCCCATGCTGGTCTCAAACTTCTTGGCTCAAGTGATCTGCCTGAGACAGTCTCCCAAAGTACTGGGATTGCAGGTGTGAGCCACCACACCCGGCCTACTGCTCTTCTTTTTCTCGTTTCTTAAGGTGAAACTCCTGTCATGATTTGGAACCGCTACTCTTGATTTGGAACTGCTACTCTTTTCTAATAATGCTAATGCTGTAAATTTCCCTCTAATTGCTGCTTTAGCTGTATCCACAAATTTTGATATGTTGTATTTTCCTTTTTTTTTTTTTTTTTTCTGAGACAGTGTTTCACTCTTGTTGCCCAGGCTGAAGTGCAATGGTGTGATCTCGGCTCACTGCAACCTCTGCCTCCCGGGTTCAAGTGATTCTTCTGCCTCAGCCTCCCGAGTAGCTGGGATGACAGGCATGCGCCACCATGCCTGGCTAATTTTGTATCTTTAGTAGAGATGGGGTTTCTCCATGTTGGTCAGGCTGATCTCGAACTCCCAACCTCAGGTGATCCACCCACCTTGGCCTCCCAAAGTGCTGGGATTACAGGTGTGAGCCACCGTGCCTGGTCATATTTTCCTTTTTAATCAGCTCAAAAGATTTTCTTTCTCTGGTGATTACTTCTTTGACCCCTGGGTTACTTAGAAATATGTTTAATTTTGAAATATTGAAGAATTTTCTAGATCTTTTTCTGTTATACATTTGTATTCTAATTCTTTTGTGGCCAGAGAACATACTTTATTTTTAAATATATTTTTACTTTTTATTTTGAACTAATTTTAGGCTTACAAAAAAGTTGCAAAATTTGTACAGAGAAATTTTATACATTCCTCATTCAGCTTTCCTTAAGGATAACATTTTATATAACTACAGTACCATTGTCAGAACCAAGAAACTAACATTGGTACAATACTTTTAAGTAAATACCACATTTTAATTTTGCCAGTTTTTTTGTTAAATCATTTTTCCACCTCAGGATCTCAGTCCAGGGTCCCATGTTACATTTAGTTGTTTTTTCTGAGCTCCCTTTAATCTCTAATAATTCCTTAGTCTTTCCTTATTTGTCATGACCTGTCTACTTTGAGAGATTATTGATCGGTTATTTTATCAAATTCCCCAGATTTATCAAATCTGGGCTTGTCTGATATTTTCTGACTGAAGGTTTTTGTCTTTTTGACAGGAATACACAGAAGTTGGATCCTACTTCGTGCATGATATTACAGAGTTTATGATGTTGACATGTCTTCATACTGATGATCTTGATCACCCCCCTCTGCCTAGTTTTTTACCATAAAGAGAATATATTTTCTTTATAAATAATAAATGTCATGGGTGAAATAGTTTGAGACTATGCAAATTTGTTTTTCCTACACTTTCATCATTAATTTTAGAACCCATCAGTGGATTTTTGTCTGTGACAATTACTACTGTGGTGTTTGTCTCATGGTACTTTTCTACTTCCCTCTTACCTTCTGCACTTATTCATTATAATTCTACTATATGAAAGAGCTGTGCCTTCTCTCCTGTTATTTATTGAATCAAGTACTTACTTATATCAATATGGACTCAATGAATATTGATTGTATAGGTTATAATCCACTACTTTCATCATTTCATTGTTTCATTGCTCAGATTGCCTCAGCTTTGGACATCAGGAGCTCTTCAGTTTGGCTCCTGTTTTTCTTTCAACAAGACTACATCTTTTAAATTTTTTGCTAACAAAAGATGTTCCAGGCTCATCTTATATTTTCTCTGTCTTAGTCCTGGACTCAATCATCCACTTATCCAAATAACCCTGGTTCCTTTTATTGGAGAATGATGTTTAGAAGCCAAGATCTGGGTGATAGTTGTGCTCATTAATGCTGGGGTGTTATTGCTTCTAGGCCCTCTAGTGGACAAAGCTACTAACACACCTGTACACACCAAACACACACACACACAACTTTCTCTCTTTCTTTTCCATCTATCCATGCCTTAAGAACCATGTCTTTATACTGATATTTCAGATTAAAATTAAACACCATAGGATTCTTTATTTATAATTTCTTTCTCAAGTGGCAAGAAATCTGGTTCTTTTTATAATCTTATACATTTATATTTTCATAACCAGTTATTCTCTAATTTATTTGCACAAAAATTTGCAAAGTAATCATATATATGTTTAAAATTTGTATTTGATTCTATGTTTATCTTTCTCCTTGTCATTTCACATTTTGTATATTTGTGCTTTCTTCTTTTTATCCTTGATTAAATTAGCTAGTATTTTGTCCTTTTTGTTGATTTTTTAAACCAAGATTTTAATTTATTAATTAGATCTTTATTGTCTTCCTCATTAATCTCTGCTTTTATCATGTTATTCCTATTCTTTTGCTTTATTTTGGTTTGCTTTGCCTTTGTTGTTGTTCTAGTTTTTTGAGTGAGCAAGTTAATTAACTGAATTTTGTTTTTCATGTTTATTGAGTAAAGTATTAAGGTAATGAGTTTTTCTCTGATCACTGTTTTAAATGCATCCCATAGATTCTGATATGGATTGTTTTCATGTCATTAATTTTTAAAAATTGTGTTATTTCAGTTTGTATTTCCCTTTTACCTAGGAGTTGTTTAATAGGCTTTAAAATTTCCAGGTAGAAGGACCTGTATTTTTTTGATATTATTAAGATTTCATTGTGACCAGTGAGTATTGTTTGTATAATAATTTTTATTTCTAATGAAAGTTACTGATGTTTTCTTCATGATCCTTTATTGTGAATCTGCTGCGGACATTTAAGACTTCTCTGTTATCAATCTATGTCTATAAGAGCTATCCTATTATGTTCAGATTTTCTCTCCCTCCCTGCCCCATCATCTGTCCTGTAGTGAAAATTATTATTATTGGTGTGTTAAAGATTATTGGTGTGTTTCTATCTTCTGGTATCTGTTGAGTTGTTTCTTCATGGAGATGGTTGTAGTGTTATTTGGTGCATAAATATTAATAAGATATTTTTATTCTAGGTTGTGGCTTTTAGCATTAAGAAGTGTCCTTCTTTGTCATGTTTAATGCTCTTTGGCTTGAATTCTACCTTGCCTAATATCAGGATCACTTTCTCCACTTATTTGATTTTGGGTTTTTTTTTCCACTTGTCACATATAATTTATTTTTAGCCTTTCCAAATCTCTTTATTTTTAGCCTTTCTGAATCCCTTTAATTTAGATTTATCTCTTTCATACAGCACATAGTTAATTTTGTTTTGTGAGCCAACTTCTAAATCTTTTTTTAAAGGTGAGCTAAGCCCATTCACATTTATTGTTATAACTGACAGGTTTGATCTCAACTGTATCATAATATTTATGATAATGAATATTTTGTTAATTTGCTGTGTTTCTTAAAGGATAGTCTTTATGTGGTTTAAATCCACTTGAGTTTTTGACACGTGTTTTATGGGCCAGCATATGGTTTATCTTGTTTTTTGTAATTGGTTTGTAAGAGCTCTTTACATATTAAGGACAGAGATCCTATGTCAAATGTGTTGCAAATCATTCCTGTTTGTTTCTTTCTTTATTTTTATAGCACTTCTCCTTGCAGAACAGGGCTAACTCATAGGCAGTGCTGCCAGAGTTGGCCCTTTCTGTTTCTAGTGGATGTAAAGGGTAATTGTCTGAAAAGAGACAGTTAAGGAAAAGCAACATATTAAAAAGAGTGAATATTTCCCTGTTATTCACATAGACTACTTGAATCTACTCTACCTGCGACTGTCTTCATTTAGATCCTCATAATTTCTTTCCTGGATTATTAGGCAACTCAGTTAATGATTTGTCACCAAAAGTCCTTGTTTGTAGACTATACGCTACCTTCAAGAGTTTTTCTTAAAATTATTTGGTTTTGTTATTTATAAATCACATAACACATTTATAAATATGATTTACAAATTTCCTGACTCTACAAGATAGATAGATATCAATTATTCAAATAACAAAATGTGGCTGGTGCTCAGCTCTCATATGGACAAATGTTAATAAATTTTCATGATCCAGTTGATGTATTTGAGTGGTGATAGAGTATCATGTATGATACAGTCACTTTATGTTATGAAATGATTTATCCAGACAGGATGATCAAATACCCTGTGCATCTCCTAAAAGTTATAAGGGAAGTGGGAGTAATTAACATCAACAGCACGTCTCGTCTCTCTCCTCCCAAGCCCAGCTTGTCACACTCCTGTCACACTGCATTCAAAGCTCTTTAATCACCTCAGGCTCTCTCAAACCTCCCTGCCTCAACCCTTTACAAAACCCTTTCCTCAACCCAATCCCTTGTCTTAGCTAGCAATTTCCAACTCATTCATCAAGAGCCTGCTCAGCTGTCATTTCTCGGTGATGGTGGCAGAACATGGGGTCCTCCAAGGTGTGTGAGTGTTAACTGTCTGGGAGGAGTAGCACTCCTGCACCCCCCGTTCTAGAATGGCTCCTTCCCATCTTTCAGGATTCTTCATCTTACAAGTCAAGCCAGCCAGGAAGCCTTCCCTGGACCCTTGACGTCTCAGCCAGGAGTCTATTTTGTGTTCTGGATCATCCTTTATTTTCATTTTTATTCTCCTATAGGGTCATTGCCTGTCTCCCAGGCAACTTCCCCCATTAGAAAGAGGGCTTTCTGGAGCAGGAACCATGTCTTTCTTGTTCACTGCTGGGTCTCTAGATCTTAGCACAGTGCCTGACGCCGAAGGCAGAAGAAAGATTCCTTGAAAGATAAATTCAGGACTGTGGCTGTTGCTCAGCCTACATGTACTACATGTAGTACATGTAGGCATTTCACATTAATCAAGGTGATTATTTAAGCCTCAGTTCCTATATCTATAAATAGAGAAAGGGTTATGGTGAGAATTACATAAAACCACATTTGCAAAATGCTTACCAGTGAGCTCAGCACTTAGTGCTCAATAAATGATAACAATGACCGTCACTACTCAGGAATTACCAACGAGCCCCGTTCTGTTGCAAAGGCCATCTCTGAAATGTAGTTTGAGAAAGTAACTAAAAGACTATAAGCATAAAATTAAGGTTCTTTGAGAAAATAACCCATATCAGACATCCAGAGTTACAGCCATATTAACAGGTTCACAAGCTCTGGCCAGTAGTACAGATGCTTTACTAATTGGAAAAATTAATATTCCAGTAATGTTCTATACACCTCACTTTGAAGAAACACTAAAACTTATACTTGAAAAAATATGATCACGAGCGGTCTTGGCAGAGTTCCAAAGCAAATGTGGAAATTGAAGAATTCGAAGCACTATTATCACTCTGAAAAAGCAGCTGGATTCTCAAATATGAACCTACCACTTGGCGGAAGTAAAGCTCATTTGTGTGAGTGACAAGTGCAAAGGTCATATCATACCCCATGCTAAAACCTTCCAGTGTCTTCACATCACACTTGTAAAAAGCCCAGCTCTTCACCACAGCCCTCTAAACCTTGGTGATATGGCCTCTGCCAGCTTCTCTGAACTCATCTACATTCCTGCCACAGGTTCCTTCTAATGCATCTCACTCCTCCTGGCCCCAGGGCCTTTGCACTTGCTGCCTAGAGTGCTCCTCCTTCAGGTCTTTGCACAGCTGCTCCTCAGCATTTTGGTCTTCTTACCTCCAATGTCTCTTCTTCTTCTTCTTTTTGAGGTGGAGCCTTGTTCTATTGCCCAGGCTGGAGTATAGTGGCGTGATCTCGGCTCACTACAACCTTCGCCTCCTGGGTTGAAGCAACTCCCCTGTCTCAGCCTCCTGAATAGCTGAGATTACAGGTGTGTGCCACCATGCTCGGCTAATTTTTGTAATTTTAGTAGAGATGAGGTTGCACCATGTTGGCCAGGCTGGTCTCGAACTCCTGACCCCAGGTGATCCACCTCCTCAGCCTCCCAAAGTGCTGGGATTACAGGTATGAGCCACCACACCTGGTCCAGTGTCACTTCTTCTAGGGAACCTCTGGCCTGCCCTAAGTGCACTCGTTCCAAACGCTGCCTCTGTCCCTTTGGCACTTGTCACATCTAAAATAAAGCTATTATCTAAATATTTGGTGTTTGTCTCTCTGTGAGGAAGTAGACATTGTCTATCTTGTTTACCACGTCTGTACCTAGAACAATGCTTGGCATATAGTTGGTGCTCGGTAAATACTTGTTAACAGGTGCTGCGTCTGGCTGCGTGGACAGTCTCAGGTGTATTTTCCTCCAACGCACTTGGTCATCAGACTGAGTCCTGCCCTGATCAGATTACACCCAGCTCATTGAAGCTATGAAAATCCCCAAGCAATAATAATAATGGTCAATGAATATCTGCTTGTTTGTGTACTTCATCTTGTTCTGGAAAGGAGCTGTGGTAGAGCAGTGCACACGAGTTAAAGAAACACCATGAGCAGACATTTAGGACCAGAAAAAGGGCCATTTGCCCAGGAGGCCAACGTGGGAGAAAGTGAAAGGTATTCAGGACATGAAGTCTGAAGAGCCACAATGACTGCACTTTTACTGTAAACTTGTTCCTGAGCTTCTTGGCAGGTATTTCTCTAACTCTCTGTTGTCCACAAAGACAAACCATTCCCTTTTTCCAAGAGAATCACAGAGTTCTTATTTGTCACCTGGGGCAGGTAACAAACCCAATGAAAGATGAAGTGGATGATGCCTTTACACCATATCCCTTCCATCCACTCAGCAACTGGTTCCATAAGACTGTTTCCTACAAAGCCTGGAAACGTGGCAGGACACCAAAGCGCACTGACGCCATGAATCACGGCAGCTGACTCCGCTCCAATAGCTACTCGCACAGCTTTTTCACCTTATGTGGATTATTTCTCCTTTCTGAGTGGTAGCTTTCTCATCTGAGGAGATTCATGGTATTTTTTCCTGAATCATATTGACACATCACACATCACGGAAAGACAAAAGAAACATTATTATTATCTTTATCACGCAGACCGTGTTCGGAGGGTGAGCAGCTGGAGGAGTATTCTTCCTTGCAGTTTGTCCAAGACATGGGCAAACTTTTGATGAACCCACAGGAGACCTGCCTTCTGCTGGCTAATTTACTGGAACGCTGTTGGGAAA
Source organism: Gorilla gorilla gorilla (assembly GCF_029281585.2). Lineage (NCBI taxonomy): Eukaryota > Metazoa > Chordata > Mammalia > Primates > Hominidae > Gorilla > Gorilla gorilla. The sequence goes on from NC_073228.2 coordinate 175,419,157, forward strand.
TAGGAACCACAGGAAGACAAGGCTTGATTTCCCAGGACGAGCGGGTGAGGGAGGTCTCCCCTGGACTTGGAGAAGAAAGGGTAATTATGTTTCATCTTCTCTTAGGGCAAATTGCTGCTGTGGACCTGCCCACCTGGGGGCTGAGAGCCCCGGCAGCTCCAAGGCCGACTGTCATTTTCCCAGGTGTGAGGGTATCTTTAGCAAGTGCTCCTGGGAAACTGCCACTCACACTCTGCCTGGCCTTGTAAAGGATCCCAGAAGGAAGAACCAGAGAAGGGACAGAGCAAGGCAGAGCCGGCTTTTTGTATGGCTGCTGATGGCCCCCTTCACTTAACCCAGGTCGGCAGAGAGCCTGGGCAGCCGCTGGGAGGTCTGCATCTGGCTCTCTTGGTGTCTGGGGTAGAGTTCCCATCCCACCAGGTTGGGGCCCTGTCACTGGCCAGAGCCTGCTGGAGCCTTGGATTGCAGGGCAGCAGGAGACGTGCAGAGAAGCACACATCTATTGAGCAGCCACCATGTACCATTTTCCATGGCCCATGCGCTTTCTTCCCATTCCCCAGAGCACCCACGAAGCTGGAACTATCTGACAGATGAGAACATGGAGACTTAGAGAAGGGAAGTGACTTGTTCAGTCAAACAGCCAGCAAGCAGTGGAGCTGGGATTTGAACCCAACTTACAGATTTCAAAAAGCTGTGCAGTTTTGTGGTGAGGGCTAAGAAGGGAGAGTAATAGGAGGTGGAGAAGGGGGAGCCAGGCAGGTAAATGAAAAAGGAAACGGGTTCCTTCTCCGTGAAACGGAGCTAGACGAGCATCTGATTCCAGAGGTTGTGAGGATTCTACAGAAACGCATGGTTGGGGCTCTCAGCCCAGCGACCTCCACGGCTCTTGCCTCTCTGTCAGCCCACCCTGTGGCTTCCAGGGTCTTCCCTAGGGGTCCCTAGTTTCTTGCTTCCCATCTAGAAGCACCCCCTCCTTCCCCAAGTGTCACCTCCCTCTCCCCGTCCCCCACCCCTAGCCCAGACCCTGGACTAATGCATTGCAGCTTGAGCCTGCAGCCAGCCTGCTGGCTCCTCTGCCCTGCTCGTTCCCCGCCCAGCTCAGCCGTCACTTCCAATCACTCCAGCACAAAACATTCTGCCAGATGCAGCCTGCCGACACGGTCTTGCCTGGCCCTTGGTCACCAGCACCTGGTTGTGAGCTCAGACCTGTGGGGGTGGATGCACCGCAGACTCCAAGGTCAATGGCTCACCAAACCCTCTCCCTCCATGACCCCGGGGCTTTTGAAAAGCACCAACCTGTGCACTGTACCTTTCCTGACCACCAGTATCCCCCATTGCTCCTTTCCCAGTCACAAGGGAAAGCCACGGTGGACACTAGCCACCACATGCCCCTCAGGGTGTCACTGTTTCTTTATGGGGAAGGAACTGCCATTTCTTGAGCATCTCTGTGCACCAGGTCCTCTGTGGACATTTCCTCATAACACCTAGGGGAAGAAGAGACTCTTTTTTTTTTTTTTTTGGAGACAGAGTCTTGCTCTGTCGCCCAGGCTGGAGTGCAGCGGCGCGATCTCGGCTCACTGCAACCTCCACCTCCAGGGTTCAAGCAATTTTCCTGCGTCAGCCTCCTAAGAGGCTAGGACGACAGGCGCCCACCACCATGCCTGGCTAATTTTTGTATTTTTAATAGAGACAGGGTTTCACCATGTTGGCCAGGCTGGTCTCGAACTCCTGACCTCAAATGATCCACCTACGTCGCCCTCCCAAAGTGCTGGGATTACAGGCATGAGCCACCGCACACAGCCAGAAGGTACTCTTATCCCCAGGTTACAAATGGGAAGACTGAGGCACAGAGAAGGCATGTGTCTCTTCAAGGACACAGAGCATTCCTCCTCTCTTGCTCTCACTCTGTATCTATCTATTCACCCACCATAAGCATCTTCCATGGCCAGGCACTGCATGGATGATGCACTGGGTTGAATTGTGTCCCCCCAGAAGAGTCCTAACTCCTGATACCTGTGACTGTGGCCTCATTTGGAAATAGAGTCTCTGCAGATATAATCAAACTAAGATGAGGTCATATGAGATCAGGGTGGGCCCTAATCCAGTGACTGCTGTCTTTATAAGAGGGAAATTTGGACACAGACAAACACAGAGGGAAGAAGCCATATGTAGGCAGAGGTGGGAACTGGAGTGATGCAGCTACAAGCCAAGGAATGCCAAGGACTGCCAGCAGCCACCGGAAGCTAGGAGAGCAAGGAAGAATTCTTCCCTAGGGCCTTTGGAGGGAACCCTGCTGAGACCTTGATTTTGAACTTCTGACCTCCGGAACTGTTGCTTTAAGCCACCTCTTTGTGGTAATTTGTAATGGCAGCCCCAGGAACCTAATACAGATGATATTTAATCCCTGCTACAACCTTGTGAAATGGGAACAATTATTTTTCACTTAACAAACGAGAAAACTGAGGTTGGAAAGGGGGAAATTTGTGGCTGAAGGTCCCACAGCAGCTGAGAGCAGGTCCACAATTTAAACCGAGGTCCAGCAAACCCCCAAACCTGCACCCCTTACCAGTAATGGATCCTCGAACCTGGATGCACTCCATCATTACCCAGAGAGTTAGGGAAGGTACTGATTCCAGGGCTTTGTCTCTGAAGATGCCCGTGCCATTTGTCTGGGCTGGGGCCCTGAACTCTGTATTTTAACAGCACCCCTGGAGGTTTTGAAGCAGCCGTTAGGGAAATGTTTCTTACCACACTCCTGTCACCCAAAGAAGTGTGTCTGCTGGGGCCCAGGAGTCAGGTCACTTGATGGTTTGTCACAAAGAGGGAGAAGTGGGGGTGAGGTGGAGAGGTGAGTCAGAGGCAGCAGTGGGAGGCTGGGGCCAAGTGGGGAGGACACACCCTCCATATCTGCCCAGCGAAGCTCAGCGCACCTGTTCCACATCTCACGGAACTCACATCCAGCCACCCCGGCCCTGCCCTTACCCCATCCTGGGACCTCAAGCCCTGGGACTTTTGTCTTCCTGGGCCTCCTAGAGCCCCTGAATATTAGATGAGGAAATTGCTTATGGGGTGTCTCATCCAGCCACCCCACCCCACTCCCACCCACCACCGCCACTTTATGGCTCAGAGAACTGAGGCCCTTAGAGGGAAAGGGTCTTGTCCGGAACCTCCCCGACCAACCCCTGACAAAGCTTTGCTCCAGATCCTTTTCTCCTGACTTCCAGAACATACCGTGTGAAGCCAGCAGAAAGCAGCCGTGCACAGAAGTCAGGCCAAAAGGCAGCAGACAAAGAGCCTCAGGAGGGGTGGGCAGATAAGGGGAAGGATGAGAGGGGAGGGCTTGCACAAGCTGAGCGCTTCGTGTGCAGCACTGCTAAAGGCCGCATGTCATCGCCGCACTTTATTATATGATGATTGCGTGTGTCCATTTGACAGATGCGGAAACAAAGCCTTAGGGGGTGTAAAGCCAGCTGCCCAGGCTGTGACCACCAGCTCACACGTGCCTGAGCTAGGAGGCACACCCAGCCCTGCTCGCCTCTGAAGCCCGACACCCTTCCCTTTGCTGCCCAGCGGCTCCTCCAACCCCTCAGCCCTGTTCCCAGGCCACACCCTCCCACACAGGAATCCTGCTTGCAAACCGAGTGTGAGTGCCATTGGCAAGAGGCACAGGCCTCGGAGCGATTCGTTGACAGCAAGTGCTCAGCTGGGCTGCACAGAGAGCCATCCAGCGGGTGTTGGCAGCAGCAGCCCTCCACCCCCCACCACCAATATTTCAAAGGAAAGATTGAAGCCACATGTTTGGAGGCCATAAGCTGATTGCTAGAAGGACATTTCATATAAACAGCATGAGGCAGGGCCTGTCACTTGGACTCACCTTTGGTTCCCAACCCTGGCTACACCTCTTAAAGCCAGCTCCCGCCAACTCCACCCCCTCTTCAAACTCTAGACCCAGAACCCTGAGGGTCCCGAGCCCAGGCTCACTGGGAAAGGGTTAAAGCAGAAGGCAGCAGGTGCAAGGGCAGAGAAGAGACAAGTTTTCCTGGGAATGAGGGTGGGTGCATGGGAAGAGAGAAACGAGGTGCGGTTCTGGCCAGGCCAGCGGAGCTCAGGGAAGGGCTGTGTTCTAAGCAGCCTGCGCCCTCCTCCCTCCCGCTGAGTGCGGAGTCTGGGGTCTTGCTTCCATTCAACCCTTTATCCCAGGCAAACTTTCTTCCCTCTGTGGCTGTCAGTGTCCTCTTCTGAGACAGGGGGGCTCTGGTGGTGGGGGTCTCTCCCAGCTGCAAGTTCTTCAGGTCTTGGAGACCCAGCCAGCTGCCCCAGGCAGGGGCTGAGCCTGGAAAGCAGCCCCCTCAGAGACACAGGTGGGGCCAGGGGAGGAGGTGGTGGGGGATGGGGGGTGCAGTGGGGGGATGGAGACCGCTGGGCCACACGGGCTGAGGGCTTAGGGTTACCAGAGCCAGGGCAGCACACGTGTGTTTCAAATTTTCTTTCAAGTCTTCTCGAGGCCGGCTTGCTCTCATCCCTCCCCCCGCCCCCTGGCTCCGAGGCTGTAATCAGTTTGGATGGAGCACAGCAGACACGCTGTGGGGGAGGGGCGTGTGGGGAGCTGTCGGGGCTGAGAATCATTTTAGGATTGTGATACCTGCCAGCAGCTCGCAGGCCCATCTGAGGCAGGGGACATGAAGTCCTGGACACTGGCTATGCCCAGACTGGCCCAAGTGCTGGGCAGTGGCCTGTTGATGGGGATCTGAGGGGGAGAGGAACCAGTCCTGGATGTATGTAGAAGGCACTGGAATCTGACAGCTCAGGCTCCTGTCCTGGCTCTGGCCCTTGCAGGCTGAGCGGCCTTGGCTGTGTCATTCTACTTTTCTGAGCCTCAGTGGCCACATCTGTGAAACGGGGCCTCAATGTCTATCATGGCTCTAAAAGTTAAATAAAATAAGCCTTCAGAAAGCTTAGTGCAGATGGGTGATCTGGCAGGGACTCCTTTGCCCTCTGGAGAAATAGGAGGAATGGATGAAGCAGGGTCCCTTGCACAGAGACTGGAGGCTGCAAAGTCAACCCTTGGACTGCTGAGGCCATTAGCACGGCATAAATGAGGCCTAAATAGCAAGTCACATTTCCTGCGTGGGTCCCAGTCTGCAGCTATCCGTGAGGGGTGACAAAGAGTCTTTGCTTGGCCAGGCTTCAGTCAGGCTCCAGAACCTTCTCCTAACCCCATGTGTGCACTTCCTTGTAAAATCTAGTTTTAGCACCTTGACATAGGATCACCCTCATATCCGATCAGGTTCCTCATTCTCTACCATGCCCCAGGGGATGTCTGGTCACCCTGGCCTGACTTCAGCAAGAATCCCCTTCACCCCTGATGTTTCCTCTTGACCATTTTCCATCCCATGACCCGCTCCCTGCTCCTCGGCTATAAACTCCCACCTGCCCGGGCTGTATTCGGAGTTGAGCCCAGTTCTGTGATGAGGTCTCTGTTCCCCTATTGCGATAGTCTGAATAAAATCTGTCTGCACGGCTTTACTGTCCAGCTCTGGTTTTCTTTGACAGAGGGCGGTAGGCATCTATGTGAGGCAACAGCCACCGCCCTGTTCCCGAAGCCAAGTCCACACTGGACCTGTCCTCTCCTGACCACCCGTCGCTCAGCAGCTGCTCAGAGGCATCTGGGCTGCTTGCTTTGACCTCTAACACCACCTGCATTTGAGGTGTGGGGGCTTAATTATTCTCCTTGTCCCTCCATCTGGGGCTGCCACTCTAGATAACTCCAGGTCCCAGGCCACCCACTCTCAGCCTTTGTAAGGTCATAGGGTCCCCGGAGAACCAGATGAAAATGACTCTCCCTGTCCCAGGGAAAATGCATCTCCACCTAACATTCTGCCACGGGCCCCTTGGAGTTCCTAAATTAAGAAGATCCCTGCTTGGGGTTTTAAACTCCATTCACCACACCTGCCAGAGAAAACCAGCCCTCAGGCTGAGAATCCCTGCTCTGAAGCTTGCTCAAGGGGAGATGGAAGGCTCTTGCAGCCCCATGGTTGGACCCTGGCAAAGCGGGCTCAGGAACTTTGATGTTTAGCCCCTCAAAAGGGCAAGAACCACCTGGTCATTCCCCAGGGCTACCCACGTAGAAGGCCTTTCCCTCCCCAGACCTCAGAGGACACCATTGATTCTGTACTTCCGAACCAGAGGATGTGCTGGTTCCTGTCCACCCTCGCTCTACAGGTGGGGAAACCAACGCCGGGTCATGGGGGCTTTTTCCAGCTCACCCACAGGTTTTAGAGTCTGAGGCCCAGAGCACCCAGTGGACCTAGAGCAGGGGCCCTGGCTGACGTTGGGTCAGCCAGCTGGGCCATGGAGAGGTAGGGGAGTCCGCGTTCCCTCCCCGACCCCCAGCTTTTGTTAGCAACCGATGGAAACTGGCAACTCGGAGAGCAGAGGTTCCCGGCTTGCCAGATCGTAGCTAGGAGAACAGATGGCCAATTCATCCCACCAAACTTGGCACCTCCAACAAAAGAAACAATATGTATTTGGCTCCCTAATCTTTTCCTCAGGTTCCCAGGCAGGTGACTGGAAAGTCTGATGACAAGAAAGCGTCGACTCACCTCTCTCAGGGCGCAAACCACAAGGCAGGCCTGGCTATTGTTCCACTGCCCCCTCCACCCCATCCTGCTCTCCACTCTCTGCTCTCCTCCCTCCTCCTCCCCTTTCCTGGGGCTGCCCAGGCCTATCTGCAGCAGCTCAGGGTCTCCCCCAGAGCCAGTCCCTGGTGAAGGTGGGCTGGTATGCGGGCACAGGGAGGTGCCCATTCTCTGAGTATCATACCCCTTCTCTCCTTCCACCCTCAACAGCCCTATGGGGATAGATACTGTTATTGTCCCACTGAGCAGATGAGAAAACTGAGGGATTCACCAGTAGGCTGCATAGGCTTTCTGCACGCGGCAGAGCTAAGAATGTTCCCTGGGGCCAGGGCACCACCTGACAAGCACTGCCCACTTGCCAGATCTCAGAGAGGTGGCATGTCCTAGGGTGTAGACCTGGGCCCCCTCCTCACCAGGCTCTGCTCCTCTGGAGGGGCTTTGGTGACCTGGGGAGGGAAACACTCCCATTGAGAAGTCTGAAGGTGCGACCAAGGTTTCCTGCAGCACCATGAATTTGGGAAGGAAGGGGGCTCCTTTGTAAGCCCTGGAGATACATAACTACAGCTGTCTATTATTGAGCACCTACTGCATGCTTGGCACTTAATAGGTGCTCCATGTGGGCTCCCCTTAATGGGCTCTGTTTTGTATGTGCTGTGACCCTAGTTGTACAGATGAAAAATTGGAGACACAGAAAAGTGATGGTTTGTGAAAGTCACACGACCAGTTAAGAGCCTAAGCTGGGACTCTTTCCACTGCCTCAGCTATTTCTCTCTGTCCTCCACCCCCTGCCCCAGGGAGGGTGTTAATGAGGCCTGCACAGGGGAGAGGCAGGGGTGAGGAGCTGTGCCCGCAGGTGCCTGCAGGTCTTCCTGCAGTGGCCAGCCCAGGGCCTGGCGCCACTCTGCCCCTGCCTGTCTGCTCTCCCCAGCATGTGATGGTGGCTGATACCCCCTGGGGTGGGGTGGGGGGCCCCTGCACGAGTCTGGGCCCTGCCACGACGCCACCCTGGAGACCCAGAGTCTGTCTCCCAAGAACTGCAGTCCTTCCCATTCTGGGATCCCTGGGCGGGGTAGGTGGGGCTTAGGGAATACTCAGAACTGGCTCAAAGGACTGGGAAGCTCCTCGAGGGCCCCAGTGGGTGGGGGGGAAACGTGAGCTGCAAGACCTCAGAGGCCTGGTATTCTATTGTCTTTTTCTGTCTTTGTGCCCAGCTGGTCCTTTCACTCTTTTCTGCTCTGTCTCTGGGTGGCTCAGGGGTCATAGTTTGTGATGTGTTGGCTAAAGTAAGAATGGGAAGCCAAGAGATCCCATTTTAGCCTCACTTATGCTGGGTGACCCTAGGGTGTTCTTCCCCCTCTCTGGGCCTCCAGCTGCTGGGCCACAGCTTAGAGCCCCTCAGGCCCCTTAGGCCCTTGTGCCCAGGCCATCCCAGGGCAGTGAAGAGCTCAGAAGACAATGTTTGACTGTTTTCTTCATACAAGGAACATTTGAGAAGCACTTCCTGGCTCTCGATGGAAAGAGATTTAAAGAGGAAAATAAAGCAAGCATGGAAGTACCTCTTATTGACAAGCCCAGGCCTTGTTAGCTTAGCGTCTGCTCCTGCTCTGCTTCCGTCCCTCTCTGTGACTTGGGAGCCATTTCTCAAGCCCTCAGCCCTTTCCCTCACAATCTTCCTCTTCAAGTTCCTGCTCAGGAAAGTGTGCTTCGAAATGTGGGCACAGGGGAGAATCAAAGTGAGAAGGTTGGCAAAGATCCATAGGAAGACCCCAGAAAGTGGCCAAGCTCCTACAAAAACATCTCACCACCACCGCTGCCACCATCTCGTCCATCACCACTATCACCACCATCATCACCACCTCCAGCATTATCACCACTACCTCCGCCATCTCCTATGTATTATTGTCAATAGTAGTATATAATAATTGTCAATAATATTGTCAATAGTAGTATATAATAAGAGCAACAACGAATTCTGTTGAATGCTTACCCAATGATATGCATCATACTAACTTAAATACTCTGTCCGGCCGGGCGCGGTGGCTCAAGCATGTAATCCCAGCATTTTGGGAGGCTGAGGTGGGCAGATCATTTGAGGTCAGTTCAAAACCAGCCTGGCCAACATGGTGAAACCCCATCTCTACTAAAAATACAACAAATTAGCTGGCTGTGGTGGTGGGCACCTGTAATCCCAGCTACTTGGGAGGCTGAGGCAGAATTGCTTGAGCCTGGGTGGTGGAGGTTGCAGTGAGCAGGTATTGCGCCATTGCACTCTGGCCTGGGCAACAGAGCAAGACTCCATCTCAGTAAAAAAAAAAAAAATCTGTCCAAGTCACACATGTAGTGCCTTAGTCTGGGTTCTCCAGAAGGCAACCTTGAAACAAGGATGCAAATGCAAGTAATTTATCTGGGAGATGAAATAACAAAGTGGTATGATATCAAGCAAGTGACAACTGTGGGAAAATGGAGCTTAATCTTGCTGGGAACTCCAGGCACCAGTAAAGAACACCCACCTCAGAGTCATCCCACCCAAGGACAACGAAGCTGGGGTATTTATACACCAACTCTGGCTGGCTGTTGTTTGGGGGCTGCCTCCAAGGGGTATTAATGCCCCATCACCTCCAGCCTTCTACACATAGAGACAGACAAGGGTCAGCTGCAGAGGAAGCCCTCAGGCAAAAAGATTTAGGTTCTGGTAGTTGGAACTCAGACCTATGTGCCTGGAGATGGTAAGGACTGGGAGGATGTGGGAAGAAAAATGAAGTATCTGCTACTGGTAGTATGTGGTGACATAAGGATTCGAATCCTGGTCTTTTTTATTTCAGTGTCTATGAACAGATCAGCATATGGCTGGCTGGCTGAACGGATGAACAAACAGATAGGCAGATGGGTAGATATAGGAACAGATGGAAGGTCGACGAGCAGATGATTGGACAGGTAGGTGTTCAAAAAATGGATGGTTAGATGGGTGAGCAGTGGATGAAGGATGGATGTCTGAGTGGGTAGGTGGATGGACAAATATAAAATGAATGAGTAAATAGATGGAGAATGAGTCAGTGGAAGGATGGATGGATGGATGGCTGAAAATTTTAGGGGATGGGTAAATGGGTAGATTGTTTAAGAATTGTATCTGTGACTGGATGGCTGGATAGAAAGATGAGTAGACAGAGGAGAGGTAAGTATACAGGAAGTAGGATGGGCAGGAAGTGGGTTGGAGGATGGATGATCAGGTTTGGAATCAGAGAAGGGCCATGGCTAAGTAAAACAGTGCCTCAACAGTGATCTTGAATGAAGAGAGCTCAGCTAATGTCACCCCCATCATACCTCACCTCTTACTGCTCCAGGAAAACGCTAGTCTCTAAGACTCAGAGGCATCTCAGCTGTGGCTTAATGTTGATGACCAATCCCATCAGGAATTAAATGGGGTCCAGGGAAGATCCAGGGTGGCTGTAGCAGAGGGCATCTGTTGGAGAAGCCTGTGAGATGGAACTGGAAGAGTAGGATGAAGCCCACTGGGTCTTGCACCTGGAATGTTGCTGCCCTGCCCAGAGCTGGCTGGGCATTTGTCCAGGAGACACCATCATAGGGCTGGCTCTGGCCACTCTGCCCTGTGGTGGGATGCTGAACATATTCAGGCTTGCCTCATCACCCAAGCAAGGCAATGGCTGTAGAAGGCAGCTCTCACAGTGGGAACAGCACTGGCTCAGGAGGGCTAGGAAAGGAAAGGAGGCTGACATCAGGACGGGAAGCCCTGCCATGTTGGCAAAGCCAAGAGAAGCCCAGGAACACCCGGCTCCAGCCCAAGCACAGCTGATGGCCCAGCTCTGCCAAGTTTCACTGCCTGGGGCACATTTTTATGACAGAGGAATAATTAGAGGCAGGCCTCCTATTCCTGGCCTTTTCCTGGTGCTGTGTGTGAGTATGCATTGCACACTTGTGCATGCTCACACACACATATAGGTTGTATGGGTGAACATGGATGTCATAGTGGGTTTCTGTTGTTTGCCTGTGTGTATGTGTTAAGGTTTGAGTATATACGCTAGGATATTTCATACGTGTGAGTTTGTATGTGACCACATGCTTGTGTGTATATGAGAGCATGTCTGAATGTGGGTAGATGTGCTTATGTGTGTGTGAGCACATTACTGTGTACGTGCTTGCACATGCATGAGCATATGTGCATTTGCATTAGCATGTTGTGTGTAAAGGTATTCGCTTCTATGTATTGGTGCATATACTTACTGTTTGCATGTGTGGGAACTTGTTTGTGTAAGTGTATGTGTGTCTATGCGTGTGCACACGTGCATGTTCAGGTGGATCTGAGTGCTTGTCGAGGGATGGAGTTCATGGAATGATGGGACTCACATTCTCCAGCCCCAGCCTCACCTTTTATGATCCACCCTCCACCCCCGACCTCACTCTTTCACACAAACTGCAGGAGCCAAGCAACTAGTAGCTACACCAACACTCTAGGCTGTTTCAGGCCTCCGTGATTTTGATTGTGCCGCCTGGAACGCTGTACTTTCCCTTTCTCCTTGGTAAAGCTTTTGTTCATCTTCCAGGTCCAGGTTTCATACCCTCTGTGCTATCTTCCTGGGTACCACAGACTCCATCCTCTGAGCTCCCTGCTCCCTCTCAGACAGCCGTCTCTTAAGCCATGAGGTATTCTTTGTTCTTCCTGTAGACTGGGATTTGCTTGAGGGCAGGATCTATATGTAATTCCTTTCTGGAAAACCAGGGATTGAAACAGGATCTGGCATGCAATGGGCTGGATGGGTGAATGGAGAAATAGATGAATGACGGATGGACAAACAGATGGAAGGAAGGATGGATGGATAGATGGATGGATGGATGGTTGGATGGATGGATGGATGGACAGATGGATTGGTTGGTAGATGTGTGGATAGATGGATGGGTGAACAAGCGAGTAGATGGATGAGTAAACGGCTAAATCTGGTGCTTTTCTTCCAGAATCCTGGATTCTGAAGGGAGGCTTTGCAGCCCTTCCTCGTGGATCACTTGCTCTGGTACAGAAGAAACAGTCTCTTTGCTTGCAGAGGAAGGCTGCAACCTCAGAGCCTGCCTGCTTTCTCCCCGCTCAGCCCTGGCTCTCAGGAGGGCTGGCTCCAGATTGGCCACCTACCTTACTGAGGAGAGATTAGGTCTGAAGAGGCCTTGCTGAGTGGCTTAAGTTAGCCCCTGTTTGTGTTCCTGGGCTTTCAAAGGCTGGGGAGAAGACAGAGGAGGGGCCTGACTTCAAGCCCCACGGCTAAGTGGGGAGGGATTGTGTATCCTCCAGGCCTGAACTGCAGGCAGCTCAAAGCAGGACCCTAGGAGTTTTGAGACAGGAAAATGGTGTTTTGTCTTGTTAATGATTCACTTGGCTTTGAACTGGAGAGTAGTCAGGTGTCCCCAGACGGCGGCTTTTGAGCTGGTCTAGGGGAGGGGGCAGGGCGTACTCAGGCCCCGGATTACAGAGGCCTTCCCGGGGGAAGGGGGCCTTTGATGGGGCCGGGTCTGTTGTCCGGAGTCTGCTTTGCTGGTGGCTGGAGCCCCCTAATGAGGGGGAAAGGGCTCCGTTTGGAGGCATTCCCCTGGCCTCCCTTGGGCAGCAGGCGGAGACCTCCTTTGATGTCGTAGTCCTTAAGCCAAGTGGGGACTAATTGCCACAAGGTACAGAATGTTCTGGTTGCTTGGGGGGTCTGCAGCCTGCTCACAATGCCACAGCCACCCTGGGGTGGGGGAAAAGGCAGCCACTCTCCTGATGTGAGACAACTCAGGGGCATTTGTTGTGTTTTTATTTTTCCTTCATGCACAGAGCCACAGACAGAATGGGAAACCCACTACGCACTGCACACTACACACACACACACACCTTACTCCACGCAAGTTTGTAAACAGTATTATGCTTGAAAGCATACGTTTTTTAAATCAAAGAGTCAATGAGGTGGGAGGAATAATGGCAACGAGAAAAAAAAGCAGACGTTGACAGGCCGGCGCCAGACAGATTTGGGTTCAAGACTCAGCTTTGCCACTCACGCTTTGCTGGGGCAAGTCACTGGACTTTCCAGGCACCAGAATGCTCTGCAGATGCAAGAGCTCATGCCTGACCCGGAGTAGGTGCTTCTGTTTTTGTCTGTCGACCTTCTATTGCTGAGGCAACTGCATGCTTGAAACAGTTCACTAAAAACGCAGGTGTGTGGAACTGGCCATTCCACATGGTGTGCAGGCAAGAGGAAAACCTGTCAGGAAACGTCAGATCATTCTCATTTGGGCAAAGAGCAGGGAGAGGATGGTTTCCTTTGAATTTTAATATTTGTGCCCACGTGGATTCCATCTCAAAGGAAGAAGATCTTGTTTTCCCTGGGCTGTGCTCACTCCATACTCCTCTCTAGCTCTCTAGATCTCTGCGGACTCGAGAGTCAGAGCAATTATTATTATTGAAAGAAAAAGTCACAGTCAATTATTGTGTTTATACATGATATCAGGCACGGGGCTGGGTGATCTGACTACATTATTGCTGGACTTCACAGTGACACTCTCAAAGAGTTTGTAACTCATTTTACAGATTGGGAAACCAAGATTCAGAGAGACAAATGACTTGCCCAAGAACATCCTACGTGGAAATGGGGGAGGCAGCTTTCTGCCTGGCCTGGCTCCAGAGCCTAGGTCCTCCCAAGCCCACCCCAGAGGAATAAACTGAACAAGCTTCTGGTAGCTTCATCTCCCCATCTGGTCACCAGGAATAATAATGGGATGTCCTGCTGGGAGGCAGAGCCTCTGCAAAGGTACCCAGAGGGGAACCCTGTAGACGTGGCAGGGACCTGGAACACTTCTGCTGCCTCCCTTCCACCCTCATCACCTGCTTCCCCCAACAACACCCCCGCCCCACCCCCCACAGATATTCCCTACCCCCTCCCCTACCACATCCACTATCCGGAACCTGGAGAAAGGGAGAGCTGGGGAAATGGGGGTAGTGATGTCCACCAAGTTGTTCCTCCAGACTGTGGTGCCCCTTCTGTGTGGTTCCATTCTGACCTCTGGCCTCCGGATAGGAACCCTCCTGCCAGCCCCTACCAGTGTCAAAAACCACCAGCAGAAGCTTCCAGGATGGAGAAAAGAGAAGGACCTGTCTCTCTGGCTGTCCCTCAGTAAGCAGCAGAAAAGAAATAGCTGGACCCTGATGTTCCATAAACATGAGCTGGTGGCGAGCCCAGTGAGGAAGGCTGTGGGAGAGGAAGCGGGAGCAGAGAGGGCAACACCCCACAATCTGGATATGGCAACCCTTAGTTACACACGAGACGGCTCTGAGAGGTGAGGCAGTGCCACGGATGAGCCGCATAGCAGGAACCCAGAGCCAGCTCGGGCTGACTTTGGACACGAGGCTAAGCCCAGGACCTGGGAATGAGGAAGTGGCTGAGAATGAGCCTCCAATGGGGCTTGTGGTCATTGCCAACAGTGTGGTCCTGAGGACCCCAGCTGAGAGGAGGTGCCCCCAAAGGGCTGTCATGAGACAGACACCGCAACTGTCCCTGGGAAGGGAGGGTCTGTGGCTGTCCTACTTGTTCCCTGTCTTGGGGGAGAGAATTGGGGGTGTCCCTGGATGAGCGGAGAGCCCCTCAGGAAGCAGAGGCACCATTGGGACAGAGGAAAATCTAAGAAGCTCTGGCACAGTTCCTGCTTCCACTACCTTGACCTTTCTTCTTCTTCTTAGAAAATATCAATGTGGAGACAGCTTTATTGTTTTAGAGCAGTAATACGTTCTCCTTTTTTTTTTGTAATGTCAAAATACAGGTAGGCAAAAAAAGAGACAATAAAAATGCCTGGAGAAGGTCACTGTCCCTCAGGCTCACTTGGTGTATATATACCTTGTGGAACGGCGATTGCTTCTCCCCTGCTTAACACATTGTGAGCACGTTTCCGTGTATACACACCTCTATCGTGATTTTAAATGCGTCCATAACATTCCAAGGATCATCACAGTTTTTTAAAACAATGCCCTAGTGTTGAGCATTTAGGTTGTTTCCAGTATCTCACGGTGAGACGTCTTTCTACTCCTGAGACTCCCTCCCGAGCAGTGGCGTTGCTGTGTTAAAGAGCACGAGCATTTTGTAAGTTTTTGGTGGCCAAACCGTTCCCTGGGAAGATCTGTCACTCTACCACCCCAAAAAGTATCCAGAGTGCTGTTCCTTCTCACTGTGTTCAAAGCTGGATATGAGTGATCACTTTTTAATCTTTGGTGACCCGATAAGTGAAAAGAAAATCTTGTTTCCACGTGAATGTCTTTGACTGCTGCCTCTGCTTTCTTCATTCATTTATTCAACAAAAATGTATTGAGTGCTTATCTTGTGCCAGGCATCCTCTATTGCAGGAAGGGTGGTGGTGCATATTTTAAGCAGAAAATCAAACAATCTCTCCATTACAATTGCAGTCAGTGTTATGAGGAATGGTGGCCTGGGGGAGATGGGCTAGTGGGAGCTTTGGCCTCTTCCACAATCTCTACCAGATTTGATTTTCCTTGCTATGGAAAATGGACCCTTCTCAATGTCATATAAAATTCTCTGTAAATGCAGCTGCATTTCACCCTCGCCCCTACCCCTCTAACCAGATATTCTTCTAAGCACTTCCAACAAAGATATTTCCAGCAACCTTGTTAAGAAGAGCAAGTGCAAGGGGCTGTTTCTCTGGCAAGAAGGTCTAGACTATTATCCAAGGCCTGTTTGGGGTGCATTTTCTTCAAAAAGCCTCTGGTTTTCCCCAAGACAAACCCCTCTCTCTTTATCACACACTGAAAATCTCTTTAAAAGACTCAATAAACGGAGTAATAGAATCAAGGGTGAATTGTCTTCTCCCCTCCAGTGTAGGTGGACAGAATAAATTCTCTGCATCCCCAGGAGCTCCAGGCCTGGGATGTGGTCCATGAGAAGTAAGTAAGGTGGGTGCTCTTACATATCTATTGTTTTCAACATCTTTTTCAACTGGGAGAATCTTTTTTTCTTTGAGACAGAGTCTCACTTTGTTGTCAGGCTGGAGTGCAGTGGCGCAATCTTGGCTCACTGCACACCCCACCTCCCAGGTTCAAGTGATTCTTCTGCCTCAGCCTCCCAAGTAGCTGGGACTAACAGGCGCATGCCACCACCCAGCTAATTTGTTGTATTTTAAGTAGAGACAGCGTTTTACCATGTTGGCCAGGATGGTCTCAATATCTTGACCTTGTGATCTACCCGCCTCGGCCTCCCAAAGTGCTGGGATTACAGGCGTGAGCCACCATGTCCGGCCTCAACTGGGAGAATCTTTTCATGATAACTGAGGTTCACAGAACACTTTCTGGGTGCTTGCTTGAATTCACAGATAAGACAATGAATGGCTCAGAAAGGTTGGAGGCCAGCCAAAGGTCACATAAGCAGGAAGGGGGCTAGACGTGAATCCAACTCCTCTGGACCCTGGGGCAGGACCCATGCTCTTGCATTACAGTGAAGTTCCAACTCTGTGCCTCCTTCCTTCCTCTTTGGAACTAATACCCTTGGGAGTCCCTGGCCTTTTGGATTCTGAAGCTTCTAAGGAAGGGATTTTGCCAGAGGTGCCCTGGCCTGGCACTTGTTGGTACCCTCAATTGCAAACTGAGTCCAGAAGCCTGGCAGCCAGAGTGTCTGTCCAGATAGGCATCTGGGCAGTGCCCACAGATGGCCCCAGTGTGATGGGCAATGCGTTAGGCATACTTTCCTTGCTGACTGATGTCATGAGCTCATTAGAGCAACGGGGTTTATAGTACAAGGCAACTATCCAAACAATAAATTAAGCTGCACAATTTAGCACTTAATTATCCTCTCTCTCATCTACTTCACTCTTGTTCCCGGGTGTCTGTCTGGGCCCTCCAGCTAGATGGTAAGATCTTCCCTCTGCCTCACGCCCCACAGTCAATCCATCATGCAGCCCCGTTGGGGCCATCTCGGGAACATCTCTCAAATACTTTCCCTTTTCCACATCCCCACAGCCTTGACCGCAGCCAGCTCTCACTCTCTCTCCCCACTGGATTCTTGCCACCCTGGTCTCTCCCACTTCAATTCCCCTCTCTGCTCCGCCCAAGTTACACGAGCATGGCTTCCCTTGGTCTGAAATCCAAAGTCCCAAGGGTCTTGGCATCCAAAGCCCTTCATGCCCAGGGTGTCTTGCCTGCCTTACCAGCCTCCTCTTCCCAAACCCCCATGTTGGCTGCCCTCCCGCGCAGAATACTAGCTTGAAGATCTTCCCTTACTAGGATTAAAGCCAACCTCCAGGCTATTTCAATACACGAACTTCTGTATACTCAGTTTCCTCCACGTGGAATATCCCCCTTCCCACACTGACAGCCCTGCCACTCAATTTGCAAACTCATTCTCATCCCAGCAGCCTGCTCTGGAATCTCCTCCTTCAGGAAGCCTAGGGGTATTTACTTGGCAAGCCCTACAGCTGAATCTCTTCATTTCCCATCCCCTCAAAGCCCACCCCACAGGACACGCTTCCACAGGGATGCCCGAGATAATAAGATCAACAGGACTGTCTATCCATGGAGGGCATGGATGGCTACAAAGCACTCTCACACCCTTGCACTTTGGAGTCCTTATAGTTAAATCCTCAGAATCAAACCACCACCGATCCCTTTTACAAATCCTTTTATAGATGAGGAAACTGAGGTTCAGATTCCAGAGCCAGGTCCCCCTGCCCAACCCTGCCTACATCTAAAGAGCAGGGACAGTGTTCTAGGGCTCAGGGAGAACAGGCAAGAGGACCCCATGGGGGCACCATGATGGGGGGATGCCCATGGAGGACAGGGATGGGGGACAGTCTGAAGCAGGGCTGTCTTTTAATCCAAAGGAGGCTTGGCTGGTCAAATCACAGCACCTCCACCAGGCGTTCCCTTCTGCTCCTCCATTTTGCAGGTGGGTGAATGGAGGCTCAGAGAGAGGGAGGGAGGAGCAGAGGACAAGGTCACAGAGAAATAGGGACCAAGTTAGAGTCAGGTGTCCTGGCTCCCTGTCCAGCTGACCCAGTGGGCTGCAGGTCAGGGAAATCACGTGGTCGCTCCTTCTCTCTGTCCTCCCTTCTCCGAGGGCTTCCTCCATTTCCTGCGTGCCTCCTGGCAGCCAGGCCTCACCTTTGTTTTTAAAGACACAGAGGGCCCCTGTCTGATTTCCTCATTGTGCCTGGCACATAGTGGGTGCTGGGTAAACACTTTTTTTGAGTGGCTTAATTACTGAATAAGTGAATGAGCACTGGGATTGTAAGATTCCCAGAAGGACCTAAAGCCCTTTATGGGCACAGGTCACAACCATCTTATGAGATCAGTGTCATCACACCCATCTTACAGATGAGGGCGCTGAGGCTCACAGAGGGAACAGAATTCAACCAAAGCTCTATGGTTAGAAAGCAGTTCTCAGCCACCCTAGGAAATAAAACATTACACATGCTATATATATTTTAAAGCAAGGATGTTTTCCTTCTGGTGTCTGAACAGGAAAAGCTCCCTGAGAAGCCCATTGTAAATATCATCGCTTCTTCTCAGGCCTCTGTCAGCTTATGTTATTTTATTTATCAACATTCAGTAGCGTGTGGATTCAAGAACACGTCCTCGAGTGGAACGCCAAAGAAGATGCCTGCTCTAGGGGCCAGAGCGCGCTCCGAGCACGAAGCCCGGGGCGGGCCGTCATCCAGGCGCAGGGCTGGGTGGGCGTGGGCAGCCCTTCCCAGCGCCTCTGTCTGGGTGGAGCGGCAGGTTGGAGTTGCAGCGGCGTCTCCCTCATTTCCATAAGGGGGAGCCTGTGCGCAGGAGATCCCGTCCCAGCCCGCGCAGCCTCGCCATCCTGGGACCCGCTCCGTCAGGAGTGGCCATTCGGGTGGCACCGGCAGATGTCTACCCTCGAAGGGAGCCACAAGGTTCTGTGCAAACTCTGCCTTCCTCCGTTTATCCTCGTGTCCCCAAGGAAAATGAAGGGGACCACCCAAGGCCCCGTGTAGAAAGAACATAGCTTTGGGGACAGACGGGACTGGGGCCCCCCTGGCTCCATCCAGGACTAGCTGCATGACCTTCAGCTGGTTACCTCCCCTAGTCCTCAGTTTATCTGTAAAACGGAGCAATACCAATTTTAGAAAGTAATGCAGAGCAGCGACAGACAGTGTCTGGGGCACAGTAAATTCTTTAAAATAAAAGGAATATTAATTACCTTGGTGATTGTTGTCTGGATTATTCATGCAAGTCCTAATTGCCACCCCAACCTTCACAGAAATTTCTGCTCATCCAGGTCCCTGGCTGAGCCTTCAGGGTGATTTACTCAGGGGCTGTGGCCTCCCTGGGCCCAGACGTAGACAAGCCCAGCAGAAAGGCATTTTGAGCTTGTGGTTGCAAATATAAAACCAGGTGCTTCTCCTAACAGAAATGATGACAGAGCAAAAGTACCAAAGACTATTTGAGAGAGAGAGACAGAGAGAGCTCATAGCTGAATTCCTACCCAGATTCAGCAACCAGTTTCTCTTTTTTTTTACACACCCCCACCCCTAGTCCACACATGTGTTTTGGGATTGTAATATACCAGGTGCTGTTTTATTCCTGACGTGCTGTGGCCTTTGGTCTGAATCACTCCATCTCCTTTTGTTTGCTTCCTGCCAGAAAGCAAAGCACATATTTCACTGTCCCTTCCCCTGGGAGAACTTCTTTGCTGGCCTCCCTTTGCACACCTTCATGGAGCTGTGTTCGGGATAGAATGATGGCATGGCCACACAATCTGCTGCCCTTCGGCCACTTTCTTACACTTTTCTTTTTTTTCCCCAACATAGAAATAGCATATTCTCCCTGATTACTAAAGTAATACATGTGCATCATAAAACACTGGGCAGTTCAAAAGACGAAAGTCACCCAGAGATAACCACCGCTAACATTGTGTCTTATCCTATCAGACTTTCGTGTGTCTGGTGCACACACAAACCTAGTTACAACAAGGAAATCTTACAGGATATGCTGTCGTGTATTCTGATTTTCTTTGTCTGCCTATGTGGTTTTCTTGATCATTCTAAATGGCTCAGAATCATTTCATTGTACGGCAATGTACAATAAAATGTATATACACCAACATGGTGAAACCCTGGCTCTACTAAAAATGCAATATTTAGCTGGACGTGGTGGTGTGCACCTGTAGTCCCAGCTACTTGGGAGGCTGAGGCACAAGAATCACTTGAACCGGAGAGGCAGAGGTTGCAGCGAGCCGAGATTGTGCCACTACACTCTAGCCTGGATGACACAGTGAGACCCCATCTCAAAATAAATAAATAAATAAATAAAATATAATGTATACACAATAAAATGTATATGTAAAGTGACTGACAGCATAGTTCATTTAACCAAAATCTCGTATTTTTGGACATTTAGGTTGTTTCCTTTTTCTTTTCTGTTCTTTTTGGTTTTTAAGCCTTTAGTTTGGAAATAAATATAAATTCATAGGAAGCTGCAAAGATAATACAGACAATTCCTATGTACCCTTCATCTGGTTTTTCCCAATGGTGGCATCTTACATAATTCTAGTACAATGTCAAAGTCAGGATATTGACGTGAGTGCAGTCTGTGTGTATAGTTCTAGGTCATTTTATCCCATGTTGATAGATCTGTGTAACCACCACCACAATCAAGACACAGAACTATTCCATCATCATCATGATTTCCCTCGGGATACCGTGGAGGATCACACCCGCTCATCCCTCCTCTTCTTCCTAACCACTGGCAATCGCCAGCCTGTTCTCTAGCTCTATACTCTTGTCATTTTGAGAAATATATTATATATATATGTGTATATATATATATATATATAACGTTATATATATGTGTATATATATATATATATAACGTTATATATATGTGTATATATATATATATATAACGTTATGTATATATGTATATTGATTTGATTTTTCGTGTGTGGCATGTGTGTAGGAGGTGAACGAGATGAGAGTGGGAAGGGCAAAGTTTTCTCTGAATCATCCAAACTTGCCCAGCCTAGTGGCTGTTCAGCACTTGAAGTATGGCTACTTCAAATGGAGATGTGCTGTAAGTATAAAATGCACACTGGATTTGAAATCCTTAAAAAAATTAGAAAGAAAGAAAACTCATTTGTCGTGTTTTGTATCGACTATACACTAAATTTATAATATGTGGATATATATTAAGTTAAGCAAAATATATAATAAAATTATTTTTACCAGTTTCTCTTTACTTTTCTAATGTTGCTACTGGAAAATTAAAACTTATGTATGTGGCTTGCACTTGCGGTTCACACCGTGTTTCAGTTGGGCAGCAAGGGCCCAAACCCTCCCTCCCACAGCCCTTTAGGATCCACGGTGGGCAGGGACAGTGTGGTGGCCAGAGCCAAGGCCTCGGCTCTCAGCCACCGCAAGACAGTCAGCTGGTCCCTGTGGTTCTGGTCTCAACAGCCAGTACACAACCACAGACCCCACAGTGTGGTGGAAAAGAGCTTGAAGTCAGAGAGACCTTGGTTTCAATCCTAGCTCCTTTAGAGTGTTCTTGGATTTGAACTTTTATCCCCTTCCATTTCCTTATTCCTAAAATGGGGGAACTCACCCCATAACATTTATGGAGACTTTTTTTTATTCAACCAATTGTTACTGAACCTACTACATGCTTTCGCAGCCTAGAAGGAGGCTCACGTGGCGCTCCAGCACTCATTGGACCCTCTTTGCTGCCTCCAGAGACACTCTCTCGCCCAGGCAGGAGTGCAGTGGTGCAATCTCAGCTCACTGCAACCTCGGCCTCCAGGTTCAAGCAATTCTCCTGCCTCAGTCTCCTGAGTAGCTGGGATTACAGGCACCTGCCATCATGCCTGACTAATTTTTGTATTTTTGGTAGAGATGGGGTTTCATCATGTTGGTCAGGCAGGTCACAAACTCCTGACCTCAAGTGATCTGGCCACCTCAGCCTCCCAAAGTGCCGGGATTACAGGTGTGAGCCACTGCACCAGGCCCTGCTCAGCACTTCTTATGAGCCCACTGGCTGCCTGTGCTGAGATTCACCTCCACCATTCCTTTATGACTTTAGCTAAGCCAGTCCCTTCTCTGTTTCTCAATTTTCTCATCTATGGAATGGGGATGATAACATGACCCACCTCACAGGGTTGCTGTGAGGGTTAAATAAGATACATGGAAACATAATTCTTGGACTTTTGTAGGTGCTCAAAGTGGTAGCCTCTGCTATTATTGTTATTATTAGTAGTAGTGTTATTTTCTTTGCTTTAGAATCTCAGTGGTTTCAAGGGCACTCCCAGGAGAGATGACCTAGGAACATAGAGGAAAGATCTGGAAGGATTTGTCAGTCTGCATGTGATGAGATGAGACCTTGGGCCTTTGAGGAGTTTATGAAAAATTCTATTGTTCAAGTGACAAATATGTCCTGGACATCGTGTGGCTCGTGTCAAGGAGGGCCACCTGCTCTTGGTCATGCTAAGAAGATGGACTCTGTTTTCTCTAACTGAAAAGGGTTACTGCTGCTGGCTGCCAACCCAGGCTCCATCCTCCTGTTTCAGATGCTGTCGATGCCCCGCCCATTGCCCCTCGGTCCTCACCTCCATCTGCAAACACCTGCAATTCTCTGCCTCAGGGATTTTTTCTGTCTGTGGAAACTTGCTAGGTCTGAACTCAGGGCAACGTTAAAGTGCTGGTTAATGTACTGGAAGGAAGTATCCCTGAACTCAGGATAAACAGGGTGCTGTGGAGAAATACCTTAGCTTCCTGGCCCTAGTTCGGGTTACCTCCGAGGTGTGTTCCACATCATCTCCCAGGTTTCTCAGTGGCCTCAGCTGCAGTTACCCACAGTAGCAACTGGCCTGATAAAAGCTGTCTTTCCTCCTCTGTCCCACTTCCTCATTCTCCTGCTGGTGTTTCCAAATAAGGAAGTTCAAGTGTAAGTTCTGCTTCTAGAAGAACCCAACAAAGATACTCTTTTTCTTCTTTTTTGCATAAGTTATTCCCCCTACTACAGAGCCATATGCTTTGGAAGAGGTTGACCCTTCTCCAATTCCAGGCTATCCCTTGTACCTTGACAATAATCAGGTCAGGAATCATCAGATAACTTAAGTCTATCTAAGCAGAGGCAAGAGCATATCTGCTGCTAGACATAGTCTTCTCCCCTCTACCAGTGAGCTACTGGAAGAGGCATTTGGTCCTCTTCT
Source organism: Gorilla gorilla gorilla (assembly GCF_029281585.2). Lineage (NCBI taxonomy): Eukaryota > Metazoa > Chordata > Mammalia > Primates > Hominidae > Gorilla > Gorilla gorilla. The sequence goes on from NC_073228.2 coordinate 175,441,997, forward strand.
GGACATTGCTATACTTGGATGTGATGCCTGGGACTTCTGGTGCCATCTTGTTTGGATTTTGGGAATGAAGCCATCATTGCAGATGACAGAGCAGAGAGATGGAGAAACTCTGATGACAGCATTGAACTATGGGTCCAACCCACCCTGAAGCCACTGGGCCTCTGAAACTCTTACATGAGATCATAAATTTTAAGGAAATTTAAAGCCACCCTTGAATTTGAGACCAGGTTTTCGTTACTTGTGTCTTTCTACTAACAAAAGTATCTTAACTGCTGCCCCATGTATCCTTTCAGTTTGTCTTCATACAGCTCAGAGAGCTTGCAATTATTATTGACATCCCAAATTTGCAGATGGGGGTTGGATACAGATGAAAGCCCTCTCTAGATGTGGGAGGTCTCTTTGTGGGTCCATGCAATAACTAATCTCTTGAGAAACTGCAGGTATTATTACAAATGGAAGGTCAAGTTCATGGGTGCTGTGGCAATTTCCTTTATAAAGTAAAAAACCCTTCCACAAAGTGACAGTCCATTTTCTAGTTTAGAAGTGAAATAATTATTGAAGGTGCAGCATATGTACTGCTATTGTCCCTATTTCATAGCTGAGAACACTGAGGCTCAGAGAGGGCCAGTCACTTGCCCAAGGTCACACAGCTCAGTGGGTAGAACTGCCGGACCTTCAGCCCCGGGTCTGACCCCAGTGCTTTTACCTCCATTCCAACCGGCTCCCATGGCATCTGCCTTGGGCTTAAACAAAAGTTGTGAAAGTACTTTGTAGACAGTGAGGATGCTCACTTCTCAGTTACCTGGCTCTGCCCTCACCCTCAACCTAAATTTAGCAGGGGCCAGCAAGCAGACCTCAGCCCCCACCTCCATCCCAGTTTCTTTCCTTTCAGAGCCCAAATCCCTCAAAGCTGTTTCCCAGAATGCTTGCTTCCTGTGTGTCCTCCCCCTATTAAAAAATCTCCTGTTGATTGAAAGATAAAACCTTTCTTTTCAGCTGGTTGCTTGTAACATACTGTTTTCTATTGCTGGCTGGGCTCCTTCAATTAGTTAAGAGTGCATGAGCAGCAAGAAAGGGGAAAGGAAAACCCGTCATTGCCTGTCAGTAACAAACATGGCTACTAGGGCGTTTTTCCCAGAAGGAAACTGGAGGGAACTTTCTTATCAGTCCAGTATTGTATATGTGCAATTTTTGAAGATAATACTTTTGAGCTGTTCAAATACTGTTCTTTGGGCTGGTGACTTTTGATACCAGTAGACCCAAGCAAGAGAGCCTTAGCTTTCTGAAGCACTTCCCTCTGCAAAGTAGTCTAATTTGGACAGGCTGTGCTGCTCACTGGCAAGCACTGGACCCATCATCCCAGTGCCACAGTGTCATGGCTTTTCTTTCTGGGAGTCTAGCAGGATGTTTTCCTAGAAAAATGCAAATAGAACACTATCTTTTCTTTTCCTTTCCTTTCCTTTCCTTTCTTTTCTTTTTTCTTTTCTTTTCTTTTCTTTTCTTTTTTCTTTTATTTTCTTGAGACAGAGTCTCACTCTGTTATCCAGGCTAGAGTGCAATGGCGTGATCTCCACTCACTACAACCTCCACCTCCCGGGTTCAAGCAATTCTCATGCCTCAGCCTCCCAAGCAACTAGGATTACAGGCGTGTGCCACCACACCCGGCTAATTTTTGTATTTTTGTAGAGACGGGGATTCACCATGTTGACCAGGCTGGTCTCAAACTCCTGACTTCAAGTAATCCACCTGCCTTGGCCTCCTAAAGTGCTGGGATTACAGGTGTGAGCCACCGTGCCTGGCTAGACACTATCATTTCACACCATTAGTCATTTAAGACAATCAACAGTACAGGAAGGGCATCAGCTAGTCATCTGGGCGAGGGGTTTCCCTCTCCTGAGGACTCCACCATCCCAGCAGGCTATTTATATTGGGGTGCCACCATCATATAGCAGGTTGGGAGTCCTGAATTTAAACACAAATTTAAATTTAAGAGGCAGATAAATGGAGAAGGAATATGTAGTAGGTTGAATGGTGGCTGTCCCCCCCAAAGATATGTCCATGTCCTAACCCCTGGAACCTGCTAATGTGACTGTAATCAGGGAAAGGGTCTTTGCAGTTGTTACTAACTTAAAGACCTGGAGATGAATTCATCCTGGGTGATCCAGGTAGGCCTTAAATCCAATGACAGGTGTCCTTATAAGAAAAAGGCAGAGGGAGACTCAAGACACACAGAGGAGAAGTGGGAAGAGGGACAGCTTTTGGAAGAACAAATACCAACATGGGTTTTGTTTAACTTGTCAAAGTCTTTAGATAATTTGAAGTGAGGTCATTAGTACCCACATACCAATTTGAAGTGAGGTCGTTGGTACCCAGTGCCTCTGCATTCCATGAGAGAGTCCACCGTGTGGCTTTGGGCGTGATAGCTGCTCTCTCTGGACCCATTTCTTCCACCGTTACATGACGATGCTCATGGTGCCCACCCTTATAGCCATTGTGAGGATCAAGGAGGTGTGAGGTGTCAGGGGTCATAAATCAGCAGCCCACAGGTGACTTTGGGACACAGGCATTTTTGGTTTGTCTTATATAATTCATTTTTAAATTTGTTATCAACCTTCCACTACCAGGAAACTTTATACCAAAATCCCATATTCCCTTGAAAAGTCAAAAAACCTGCCAATCTAGTGTCACTATGAAATAAATGACTGGAGTTGAGTTGCAGCTGGCCCCAGCATGGGCTCTTCAGTTTGCCACAGTCCTCACCACTCCCTATTGCACAGCATGCTCAGACTCCATTTATTCCACTCACCTGGCTGGCCCCTGGAGGCCTCTGAGTTTGCAACCTTGGTGAGTGAAAGCTTTTTGTAAATTCTTGGTTAATTTCATTTTCATTTCACAAAAAGACAAATCCCAAACTCATATTCTTATTGAGGAGAGTGTCTCCAGTAGGGAGAGGGACTGATGAAAACCTCTGTCAGATGGAATTTTTTTACTTAATAAAGTTTGTTGTAATCAGATCAGCAACATCCTTTCATCGTAGGCTGCTGACTTGTGGAAATCTCTTTGTTACCCAGAACTAGACACAAACGATGGTACTTGTTAAAACCAGGCGTGCTGGTGGAGAGAGACCTCCATTTATGCTTGGTCTTGCCAAGATTTTGATGTTCCAGTCCTTCTCTGGTTTAATAGTTAAGTACATGTTCATTTTGGATTTTCATTCAAACCAGTTCAAGAGGTGATTTTAAGAAAAAACAACACTTTTGGTTTGCATTTTGTCACCAAAACTAGCTATGATTTCCTTGGAGTTCAAGGTTCAGAAAATGAGTCCAGTTCATTGAATCAGACTCAAAATATGGCTCTGCCTCCTGCTAGCTGTGTGACTTTGGGCTGTCCCTTAACCTCTCTGAGCCTCAGTTTCTTCATCTCTGCAAAGGCCAGAATAATAGCTGTCACATCACAGGATTCCTGTAAGGATTGGAGATGACAAAAGTTAAGCTCATAGAATAGGAGCTGGAGCATGAGACAGTATTTTTCTTATTATGATTGATTACTCCTTTAAGAGACTGCCCTAGTTCTAGTTTGGGAAGTAGAAATCTTAGATTGTGAAGATTTTATTGTTCACACATACCTGTAGTAGAATTCGGCCTTGATTTGCAAACCTTATAGGTAATAATGATGACCTTGATAATAATTTTGAGGGGTGATATTTACTGGATATTCCCTTGGAACAGATGAAATCCTCCTCCTTCTCTCCTCTTGTCCTCTTTCCCCTTCTCCGTTACAATCTTTGGCACTTGAGGGTTAGTTATGCATCAACACACGATGTCTTGGGAAATCTGGAATAAGAAAATATTCTCAAAGCCTCCTGATTTGCAAACTGAATGATATACTCCCTAATTGTAGGTGCCAGCCTGTGTGGGATCAGATCAAGAGATAATAAATGAGCGAGGGTGGGGGGATAAGGCGACCGTTCTTCACTCCTTGGCTCTGTTCCCCGTCGCAAGAGGTTTAGCATTCCCGGGTCCCTGGCACTGAAGCCAGTAATGCCCTTCCAGTCATTGGAACAAACCAAAATGCCCTCCTATGCGTCCGAATGTCCCCATGGGAGTTTGACAACCACCATTAGCCAAATGAAGGCGGCTGATGAGAATATTCAAGCTTTCCTGGCCTGCAAACTTGGGCCAGACCCTCCATTCATCTCTCTGAACCTCCATTTCCTGGCCTGTCAAGTGGGAGCGTCGTGTTCACCTTGCAGGGCTGTTGGAAGGACTAAGAGGGAGGGTGTATGTAAGGGGCCAGGCGTGATCACTGGCATAGAGTAAGTGCTCAATGCATGAGGCTGGCACGTATTAAGTGCACAATGCACAGGGCACAGCATGGGGGTGCAGCATACCTCTTGGCTCCCCTTTTTCCACTGATTGTGTCTCCAAGTAACAGGGCCAAGGGGGGCATTCAAAGCCCTCCAGACTTCATTCTGCCCTAATTGGAAGTCACTGTGGAACGAAGTCCAGTATTTAATTTGGCCTGTGTTTGACAGATCCGATGTGCACAGCGAGCAGAGCTCACACAGGGCCTGTGCGTGATACAGGGGGGATTCTTGGCCTGGGCTCAGGGTGGATTGGTGGAGAAAATGTCGCATTCAATTAAGGCTGATTGGCCCTGACAGTTGTCTGGGTGAAGTTTATAAGGTACATCTAATCTGGATGCATCTGGTCATAAAAATGCAAAACAAGCCATTCCCACCCAAGTTCTAACTCCAGATGTGGGCTGATTCTCAGTGATTGACACCATATTTTTTGCAGCTGTCCTACATTTCAAATCTTTTTCTATTTAAAATATATTCATCATAATTATGGAATGCAATAAACAAACTTCAGCCTGATGACAAGCTTTAAATATAAGAATGTTTCAGCTTAAAATAAGTGCCGTGATTTCTCAGCCCAGGACGGAGACAGCACCAACAAGCATTCTCCAAAGGAGCCTTGACCTTGTCACCATGAACCAGAAACAGTTATTTTCTCTCCAGTATTGACTGATATTTGGAGGGGGGACAGAGGGAGAAAAATAAAAAAGCTATTTATATCAGATAGAAAAATGTGCACAACCGTCGGAAAGCCACGCTTGCAACACAAAGAAAAAGAAATAGATTCGACTTAATCATGTTTTGAGGGCCTCTGGTGGTGCAGGTTCTTCCCAGGGCAGGGTAGACTAGAGGTTATGCACATAGACTTTGGGGCCAGGTTGCCTGCTTTCAAATCCCAGCTTCCACACTCCACACACTGGTACCTTGAGCGTTGCTTTGTCACTTAACTATTCTGTGCCTCAGCTTCCTCATCTGTAAAATGGAAGATGATAATACCACTTATTTCATCGTGGAACTGTAAGAGCTAAATGAGTTACTGTAAATAAAGGGCGTGTAACAATGCCTGGCACATAAATGCTCAAGACGTGTTAGCTATGATGGTAATCCATATCAGCTGACCCCTTTCCATGGCTCCTCCAAGGGGAAGAGTGAGGTTTCCAGAGATTAGATGACTCGCACAAGTTTCATCCAACCCATGGCAGAGCTGACATCCAAACCCTGATCATTTGACTTCGCTATAAAACATGCCTGCGGGTGCTCAGTTTTGCTCATGTTTGCATTTTTTTTTGCCTCAATTTAAAGTTTTTTAAAGAAAGTTTTCCTGGTGGCTGCTCTATCAGTGGCTTTTTATGCATTCAAATAGTGTCCTATGAAATCTTGGACAAAAGAGCATCCTTATGTTTCTTCTGCTGCTCCTGGGGCTCATCTTTTATTTTTAATGCTATTTAAATGAGTCTGTAATTGAGATAGTCAAATAAACAGGCTCTTAGGTTAATTATAGATAGCTCAGCCTACATCCAAGCTGCTGGGTTTCCTATCCTCTTGTGGACCTCAGCCATGACCTAATGATTCTACCATTAACAGCAAGTACAGCTTAGTTCCTCGAGAAAAATGAGAACTACCCAGAGTTCATGTCAACAATCTGCTCCTCTTTAAAATGAAGCCATAAGTCACAAGCCCTCTGAGTTCCCAGAGAAGTGTCTGGAGCTAAATTTGTATCCTGACTGTGATAATTGTTCTCCTATTAGGCTGATGAGAGAATTAGCAGAGCCAAGGCCTCTAGGGCTGTGCCCACAGCTCGGGCCAAGCTGAAAATGACTCTGAGAGTTTTATTTTTGAGATGTGTAAAAGGCTTGTCCATCACTGGGCCCGTGGACAATAGACAGACTCCAGTCCTGGCAGGCCCTCTGAATACAGCAGGAACAAAAAATTCCTGCCGGAAAAGGTGTAGCTGGGTGTTAGTTCTCTCTACAGCCCTGTGGATGGCTCCGCTGATATCTTTGGCCCCTGCCTGACCTGCTACACTCCTGTTTGAGAGAGGTAGTGTGGAAGGGTGGCAAGAGCGTGTCCTTTGGAGACAGACCCAGGTTCAAATGGGTGGACTGGGGTCAGCAGCCCCAGGTATTGGTCTCAGAGATTGGTCTGTGAAAGGGGAGAATGGGAGTAAATAGTCTCTGACTTGCAGGGTCGTCATGAAGATAGGAAGAGATTATGTGGGGAGAGGACCAGGCTTGAAGCTGGTGCTCAATAAACAGAGGCTGAGGTTTTGATTCTCTGGGGTCAATGAGGCACTTAACATGGTTGTCTGGGATTGGAAAGATTGTTTCTCCTTCTGTAGCCAGAATGGCAAATAGATTGTATCTCCCAGTTCGATATGAATCAATTGGAGATGACTGCTTAAAGTGCAGTGAATGATTTGTAATACCTGCCATGGACTAGGGTGGGTGATAAGAGAATGCACCCCATGTGTTTCTATCTCCCTTCTAGAATGTAAGCTCCAAAGGCAGGGACTGGGTCTGAACAATAATCCATTAACTTTGTACAGGCTCCAAAGCATTTTTGCATCAATTATCTCATTACTCTCCCCCAAAATCCTCAGACATGGTATGCTGTGATCCCACATCCCCTGGAATTGCAAATATTCTGTCCTCCAAAAGGGCCTGGAGTTTAAAAACTATAGATAATGTAACAGGCAAGGAAAACCTTATTCACCCTAATCTACAGATGAGGAAATCGAGTCTCAGAGGGAGAAATAAACTGCCCAGAATCATACACTCAGTTGACAGAAGAACTAGAACTCAGTTTAGATCATTTATTTATTTATCTACTCAACAAACATTTCTTCATTGCCTACTATGATCAAATTCTGGACTCAACACTCATGTTGCCCTTGAAGTTGCCTACAGTCTAGTGGGGGATATTGATGTGCAGACAATGAAATTACAAAACTGTGTGTGAGAGTGCAAACAGTCAGGGAAGAGGGAACATTTCAACTAAGTTTTGAAGGCATGAGATCCAGAAGAGCTCAGTTATGGAACTTGGTCTTTATCCTGAGGGCAAAAGGGAGCCATGGAGGGTTCTAGGCAGTGAGTGACCTAATTACTGTAGTGTTTTGGACAAACCACCAAAGGGCAGTGTGGAGAATGGACAGGAGGGGAGGACTTGGAACAAGGGGGCCAGGGAGGAGTTTTGTGGTCCAGGTGAGGGGTACTGAGGCCTGAGCAGGTGCAGGAGTACATGGGGTGGGTAGGAGGTCATGGGTAGGACATGAAAACTCCCCAGATCCCAGAAGGTCTCCCTTCTGTGAGCAGGAATCAGAAAGGACTCAGCAGAAGTCTGCCCCAGGCTTGGAGGAGAAGATCAGGCCAGAAAACAAGGCCAGGAAAGGAGGGGCAAAGGGTTTTTTAGCAGGTAAGTAGGCTGTGTTCCTCACTGCCATGGGTAATCTGGAAGCAAACTAATGTGAGTCATTTTGAGAGACTCTTCCTTAACTTACATGCCCACATTATAGTGACTATTAACTGCCATTAGTTAGGTTATGCTGCAGTAACAGATAACCCCAAATCTCAGTGGCTCTCACAGAAAGCTTGCATTTTCACCATGCAGAGTGTGTTCCGGGTCTAGGCCAGAGAACAGGGCAACTGTTCTCTATGCAGCAGCTCCACAGTCCCGGTGGAAGGACATTCCACCATCTTCTACATCATCGTCTGGAACAGGAAGTCTTCTCAGTCAATGCCAAAGACAAAGAGAGAGAAAGAGGGGGTTCTCAAGCCAGCAATTAAATGCTTTTGGAGTGACATTTGTAACTTCTGCTCACACCCATTGGTCAAAGCAAGTCCCCTGGCCCTGCTGAGCCAAGCAGGCTGGAGATGCAGACTTTCCCGCACCTGGACAGAGAGGCAAGCAAGCCATTCGTGAGCACTAGTAATGTGTCTTACAGGGTCTATGGAATGGTTGCTGTTTTTTAAATTCAGAATTGTTTAAAATCCAACTTCTTTCCTTTTCTGATGTTGAATCCTGCAGCAATTATTATCTCCATTTGACGGATGTGGAAACTGGGGTCAAAGGTCAAATAAATGATGTCTGCAACTGACAAAACAAGATTAGACTTTTAAAAAATTACCTGCAGTGTCACTCTGAAAACCTCTCCTCTCTATAGTCTCCCACTCAGGTGATGATACCCACATCCATAGTAAGGCACGGAAACATGGGTTCTAGCCTCTGCCCTCACGCCAATCAACCGAGGACCCTGGAAAAGTCACTTTACCTTTCCAAGGCTCAGTCTACCTGCCTGCAAGATGGCGGTAGAAACTACCCCATCCTCCTGATCTCCGAGAGTTAGCTAAGGATGAGATGAAACACTAGGTATGAGGTAAATGAAGCTTGGATAAAATTCCTGATGTTGCTATTATCTGTGAGAGGGGAGGAAATACCCTTGGGTGCAGTAATGCATGAGCTTTACTCAAAGGAGATCTTCAAAAGCTTATTTCTGGTGCTCAGAAATTACCCACAGAATTTCCAGGCTTCCATGTGGAGTGCTTTGACACTCGACTTTCAACTCTAGCCTGTCTTTGTGGCCTTAGGCAAGTCACTTCACCTCTCTGAGCTGCAGGCTATTCATCTGTATGACGGGTTGCCTATCCTCCTGGCTGGGGTGCTGGGAGGGCCCGAGCCAAGGCTGAGGGGTCCCCTGGAATTCAGAAGGCACTAAGCAAAAACTAGTTGCCCTTTTCCCGAGGATCTTGTAAGAGAACCTTGCCAGAGATTTGGGATCCGGAATTTTTTTCCCTTCAAAGGAATGGCAATAAGGAAATGTGTGTGAGCATGTGAGAGGGAGGGTGCATATGAGTGTGTGTGTGTGTGTTTGTGTGTGTGTATGTGTGTGTGTGTAGGGGGAGAGGACTGTGGAGAAATAAAGAAATGGTGGGGAATAAACAACAGAACATTTTAGTGACTTGCACATGAAAGCTTCTTTTAGCAGAATTCATTAGCTTTCTGCACACCAGTTTAGCTGTGTTTGGAAAAATACTTAACTTGCTATAGGATGCCAAGTCATGAATATGTCAGAGAGAGAGAGAAAATTTTTTTTTAGAAATTCGTCTGTCCCTCTCCTAAGAGCAAAGGGTCTATTGAAACGCAGTGGATGATGCTTGTTGGTGACATTCTCTTTATTTATTCTTTGTGTGAGAATGTGGGAAGGAAGTCAGGAGTGAAAGGTTTTTGCATGTTATTCTGAGAGATGGAGGGAGAGGGGGCAAAGAAGAAAGAATAATGGGTGGGTAAAGGAGAGAAAACTATGAGGGGGAAAGGGAAGGACAGAGAGGGCTTGAAAAGGAGCAATAGTGAAAGAGATGGAGGCGAGGAGAGACAGAGAAAGAAGCGGAGGGAAAGGGAGTGAGGCCGGAGGGCAGAGCTGAGAGCTGGGAGACAGATAGGGGAGAAGACAAAGAAAGAGAAGGAAAGAGGAGTCAGAAGAGACAAGCAGACAGACAGACAGCCCACTAGGACAGAAGAGAGAAGGGCCGGGAGATGGGGAGATGGGGCGGGACTGGGAGAGCGGGACCCACTGTCCCCTCCCATCTTGAACCTGCCTTGGTGTATGTCAACCTTGACGCCTCTCTCAGGGCCTGCCTACCCAACCAGCTGCATCTGCAATGTTTAAAGTGCCCATTTCTCACATGGAGCCTGACGATGGAGCCGAGCCAGCCCGCATTTGACAACCAGATGCTGAGCTCACACAAAGGGGTCCTTTGCCCTGGCTGCTGGCGGGGAGATGAGCAGGACTTTGCAGAGCACCAGTCCACCCTCCGTGCCTGAAAACCCAGGGCAGGCCCTGCCACAGCTTCAGCCACCAAGCAGGGACCAGGGTTTTGGAATCAGACAGAGCTGGGTTTGAATCATACACAGCCCATCCCTTCCCGGTGGCTCTGTGCATGTGGTTCTGAGCCTTGGTTTCCCCATCTGTGAGATGGGGCTAGTAAGAAAATGGATGGTGAGAGGATTCCTAAGGAAAGAAGCATCAAGGGTTTGGTAAGGAGAAGACCATAGATTGCAAACCCAAGCCTAGCAGGCTGAATTCACCAGAAGCGGTTTGTTCGACCTCCTCTAGGCTTCAGTTTTTGAATTAATTGCTGACATCAAAAACCCAGATTTCTTATGAAAAGTCCATATTTCTGGTTTCTCGTGAAAGACCCTAGTACCAAAGGCTGGAAGTGAGCCGCAGGCCCCCTCTCTGCCATAGGCCCTTCCCTCCCTGTGGCGCCACATCTCGTTGCCTTCATTTACATTTCCTTCCTGGCCCCTGAAGTCACTTGACCCTCATTTAGTGGCTAAATACCACCTTTTCCCCACCAGCCACCCAAGTTATGCCCTTTTATATTTCTTCTGTGGTTGACATGGTCTTTCAAGGAGAAAGGAAAGCAAAAATTGCTAAGGGGTGAGTTGTCATCTCATTCTCAGAACAAAGCTGCATTTCCAGTTCAGACCCCAATCAGGCCCATCAATACGAGGGGCTGGACCCGCACAAAAGACATGCGGATTGTCTGGGGCTGCAGGTGGGTTTCCCAAGAAACTCTGAAACTCAAATGAGTGGCTGCTTCTCTTTGAAATAATATGTTTCAATTTAGTGTTTAAATAACGTAGCTTTCATTCCAGCCATTGTTTTGGACTTTGCAAGAATTTTCAAGCATGTAGGCACAAACTAGGCATAAACATGTACTCCTCCACCCCAAAAGATGAATCCTGTAGCTTCTCAAGGATTGGGAAACTTGGGCATATGTACTCAGGAGGATACAACAGGACAAAGAGGTGGGAAGGGCCTGGGCTGAGGGAAGAAGGAGCCTCTCATTGGTTGAGCACCCATTGTGTCCTGCAGCCAGGGGGATGGCCACCATGTATAGCCCCCTTGCTCAGAGCTTATAGTACAGAATGGGAGGACAACAAGTAGACACATTCCAAGTTTCCAAAGAGAACAGCACAAGATACTGGGGAGACCCAGAGAAACACCTAGTGCAGCTGGGAGGAAAGCAATTTAGTTCCCTGGAAGAGATGAAGCCCCAGACAGGCCCCAATAATGAGTAGGAGTTGGCATGGAGCAGAGGTGCAGATGGGAGCTCCAGGGAGCAGGTGACAAAGATCCAGGTATGTTTGGGGTCCTGGAAAGATTGCAGGGTTCTGGAATATAATGTGGAGGAGAGGGGAGGGGGAAGTGAAAGATGAGCTAGGGTCTGTGAACAGGGTTCGATGGAGAAGGGCATTGCCTGCTGTGCTGAGGCATGCAGAGATGAGATCATCTGCAGGCAGTGGGGAGCCATGGACAGGTTTTTAGAACAGGAATGGCACGATCAGATTTATGTGTTAGAAACATGATTTTGAAGGCTATGCGGAAGCAGCCTGCAGGGGTGAGCCTGAAGGTAGGAAGGCCACCAAGGAAAGCGGTGCCTGGAGGTGGCCAATGGGATACAGTGAAAACGGTGGATTCCAGAAATCAGTGTTGGCGGAAAATCCGATAAGACTTGGCAACAGCTGCAGCATCCCTGAAGGAGGCTGATTTGCATAAAAGCTGGGTCTCTGCAAAGTTCCACCCCAATTGATGGGTGGTTAATTGAATTCATTCATCTAACAGCAAACACTTATAGATGCTGACTCTGCTGGGAGCCCTGAGCTAGGTGCTGAGAGGAAGAATGAGGAAGAGCTGATTCCTGCACACCAAGTGGCAAGCCACCAAGAAACCTTGCTTTTTAAAAGGCTTTTCTGACCCAGCATCCTATAAAGCAGATGGTAGCCCTCCCCGACCCCCTTTCCAGCTCCCGAGTTCTCTGGCTGAGAGAATATGAGTTGCTGCCACTGCACCCAGGCAAGAAGAGCCAGACCTTACCACAGTTTACCGTGAGCTGGGCACCGTGCCCGGGGGCTTGTCACTGACTAGCTTATTCTAGGATGGGGTTCAGAGTTCAGCAAACTTTCTGTAAAGGGTCAGAGAGTCAAAACTTTAGGCTTGAGGTCCATACGGTCTCTGTTACAACTACTCAATTCCACCATTGTAGTGTGAAAGCAGCCATAGACAAAACATACATGAATTAACGTGGCTGCATTCCAATAAAACTTTATTTACAGAAACAGGTGGTGGGCCAAATTTGGTCCACAGGCCACACTTTGCCAGACCCTGATGGAGTTCTCAGGATTCTACTTGTGCTATAGAAACTGTGCATCAGGCAGGGTCCAGGAACAGATGGCTACTCACGTGGGGAATTGAGGAGGGGGTCACTGGAGGGCTTTTTACAAGGGTGGCAAGTGAAGAGGAATTGACAGGGCTGCTGAAGTCCTCCCAGGAGAGCAACAGTGGGGAGCTGTTGCAAACCCTAGGATTGGAGGGACAGCAGGAGGCGTGATCATCAGAACCCACAAGACCTGCTGCATGGAGAGAGGGAGGGCCACCCAGCGGAAGCTGTAGCCTTCGGTAATGAGTCACAGCCCGTCAAGAGCGGCTGGGAGGAAAGCACTCTGACCTGTTTTCCCTCCTGCTATCCAGTCTCCTGCTATTGCCCCCCTTTGACTGGACCCAGCAGAGGCTGGGGGCAAGGGAGCCCACTGAGGCAGGTGGAGAAGGGTGGACTGGCAAGTGGAGGGCAAACAGAATCCCAGATCCACAGCTGCGGGAGTCTAAACAGCCGCCCAAAGTCATGCAGCTAGCGAGCAACAGTGCTTTGATTTTAAGCCACCTTTGGTCAGCAAGTTCTCCAGTGGCCAGGTTCTCTCTGGGCAGAGGCTGACATGGGAGGAGATAGAGGATGTGCCAAAGGACAGGCGGGCTGAAGGAGGGGCTCGCCGTGGGCAGGGATTTTTCTCAGACAAAAATAGCCCCCAGTGGGAATCAGACAGTCCTGGTTCAAATCTCAGCTCAGCTACTTACTGCTGTGGTCTGGCTCAGGTCATTATGCCTCTCAGAACCTCAGCTTCCTTATCTGCAAAGCTGAGGTGAGATTCTCTTTATTTGTACAGTGTTTCTCAGGGGTGGTCAAGAGACTTCCAGTCCAGACTTCCTGGAGTGCTGGTTAAAAAAGCAAATTCTCAGTCTGTCTCAGACTGTTTGAATCAGACTCTGTGGGTGGGATCAGAAAATGTGTCTTCCGACAAGGTTCTGGGGTGATTCGAATGCACCCCAATGCATGAGAGACCAGTCTATTGGCTTCTTGTGAAAATGAAATCAACCCGTCCACACAGCTGTAGGCCCGTTGCAGACCCATCATTTATGGGCAGCCCCTATGAGCTGCACTGTTGATCTCAATCAGTTCATCAAATCATCGTGGCAACCAGAGAGATGGAGTTACTCTCATTCCCATTTCATGGATGAGAAAAGTGAGACTGCGAGAGATCCAAACACTTGTCTCAGCCAGATGGATAACCACTGGCTGGGCCACAGTAAGAGCCAGTTCACTTCCTCTTGCCCTCCCCAGGAGAAGAGAGGGCTAAGCAGGGAGGCCACGGCAGAAGCGGAGCCATGTGCAACCATGGGCAAGGACCCAGAGGACCCCCTGGGACAAATTCAAGGGCTGAAGGGGAAAGGCCATGTTCTCTACAGGAAACTGCAGAAAGGGGCCACCCAGGAAAGCCTGGCAAACTCGTCTGAGCCTGGGCAGCCCCAGGAGAGAGGCACAACTTCTGCTGAGCTGTGAAGCCTCAGTGAGGCTATATGAAATGTGCCAGGCTGGGTAATTCACATTAAGGCACCGGAAGCTGTCTAACAGAGGCCTTTTTCTCCTTCTTTTAAATTAAGCAATGGGATTTGCTCATGGACTTTAGGGTCCTGAATACTCTTAACTCCTATGGTGAGGGGGAAATGTATCTTTGTGAGACTGAGACTTCTTTCTTGGGCATCTTTGTGCAGAGGTACCTAGAGATGTATTTTTTAAAGCTAATAAATCAGAAACCTTGTTTGAATCCCAATCCAGAACAGATGTAATGCATATGGTCAGTAGACTTGGAGTTGCAAATAAATATGTTTGGAAACCAAATATTTGAAAAGCAATTCTTCTTCTCAGATTTTTTTTTAAGTGTCACTGCCAAGATCGGTTCAGGGATTTGGTTTCCCCTGAATTTGTTGCCACAGCACTATACTCTCTCAGCCAGAAAGGAGATATAATAATGCCCCAGGCTAGCGGTGCAGAGAGGTTTCAACTTGCGTGCAAGTTGGGGTTGATTGGTTGTGGCTGCCTGAAGTGCCAGGCAGAGAAGGAACCTAGGCTCAGCTAGAAAGAGTGCTATGATCCATTAGCAATGTCTGCCCTAGGACTGGTCGTAGGCAGTGGAGGTACATAATTGCCATCCGTGTCCTAAGTGTTTTAGGATTTGCTAAACCCTGAGCTACCTGCTTTTTTAATAGGACTGTGTTTTGTTTATTATGAATGTAGTGCAATGAAAATTTTAGGGTACAGAAAAATCAGGGATATTGAAGAGGTTCACTCACCCTCTAAATGCAATGCCCACATGATAACTAAATAGGCCTCTCACTAACCCAGCCCTCTACCTGAAGATAGAACAGGTAATCCTCTGAACAGGCCTGGGCCCCAGAGGTGGCACTTATCACAAATACTTACCTTTTGTTTATTTCATTTATTGTTTGTTTGTTTGTTTATTTGTATACTGGATTATTGCCTGTTTCCTCCCTAGAACATCAGCTTCATGAGGACAGGGACTTTGTCTATTTCTGTTCATTGCTTTGTACCCCACATTTAGCTAGCAGTGTATGGCACATTATATGGACTAAATTGATCTTTGCTGAATAAAAGTCTTTTTTTTTCCATTTTTTTGTTCATTCCCTCATACGTGTGCTTTCTGATACCTTCACTACTCTGAGCTCAGTCCAGGGCTGGGTCTGAAAATTCAGATATAATAAACCTCCAGCCTGCTGAGGGAGATAGATATGTCATTTAGTGATCCTAGAACAGCATGAAAAGGTCACAATAAAAGTAGGTGCTAGGAGGCCAGGCATGGTAGCTCAGGCCTGTAATCCCAGCACTTTGGGAGGCAGAGATGGGCAGATCACTTGAGGTCAGGAGTTTGAGACCAGCCTGGCCAACACGGGGGAAACCCATCTCTACTAAAGATACAAAAAAAAATTAGCTGGCCATGGTGGTAGGTGCCTTGGCCATGGTGGTGGGGTGGGTTACCCAAGCTGCTAGGGAGGCTGGGGCAGGAGAATTGCTTGAACCTGGGAGACAGAGGTTGTAGTGAGCTGAGATTGCACCACTGCACTCCAACCTGGGTGACAGAGTGAGACTCCATCTCTCCCACCAAAAAAAAAAAAAGTAGGTGCTGAGGCAGAAGTGACACATCAGGGAGAGATGATGCATTGGAGCACCAGGAGAGAATTCACAGAGGCTTCCTGTTGACCTAGGGTTTTGAAAATGAGTAGACATTTTCCAAGGAGAGTTGGATGTATTATGTTTTTTATAAGTACGTAGGATCCCATGCTGACCCAATCTTTGGGGACAGCCTTTGAGCCCTCCCTGGTGTGATTCAGAGAAAGTCAGACCTCTTGCCCCAGTCCAGATGATCTTCGTTATGGGCATTCTGCAAGGACCTTGTTAGCAGAAAAGCCTCATCCTCATTGGTTCTGTGGTGAGCACCAACCCCTCCACCCTCTGCCCTAGGGATATTGTCCTCAATGCCTCCCTGCCTGGCTCAGAGGCACGTGCAGCCTGTTTTTACAGCTTTTTACTGAGCTGAGCTGGGAGAAAATGCCAGCTTGATCCATTTTTCTTTCCTGTTCTTCAGACATGTGCAGGCAAAAAAGCTGGCTCAGCAGATTGCCTGCCTGGAGGATTTTGGATGGAAGGCAAGTTCAGAGTCTCATCATTTAAAAGACCTGCTCTCTTCAAAAGTAATGGTAACGATAATCATAATAACAGCTACCGTGGGTGGCTGGCACGCTTGCTCAGTGCACCCCTGGACCGCTACTTTACTTGCACTATTTTACAGAAGCTTCTCCAGGACCCTGTAAAGTTGCTATTATTTTTTCTATTTTCCCATGTGAACCTTAAGTCCAAGTTTATACAGGTAGAAGTCAGAAAGAAAACCGTAGTTCTCGGACTCCTGAACTCACACCTTGCCTTTCCATTTATCTGTCTGTTTAAATTTATTTATTGATACTCTTACTCCTTTCAAAAAAGATTTGAGGCAATGGTGGAAATACAAACAGAAAAAGAAAAAACAAATTAAACCAACCAAGGCTATCAGAGCCAAGAGACTCTGAGACACGAAAGTTCAGTATTTTCTGCAACGGTTGAGTACCGTATTTTGTGTATATCAGGTCAGCCCAGTTTGTTAATTGTGTTATTCAGATCCTCTCTGTCTTCACTGATTCCATCTGCTATTTTCTGTCAGTCACTGAGAAATGTGTGTTAAAAGCCCCACTGTAGTTTTGGATTTCTCTCTCTCTCCTTTTAGTTCTGTCAGTTTTTGCTTTTTTTTCTTTTTTTCTTTTTTTGAGACGGAGTACCTCTCTGTCACTCAAGCTGGAATGCAGTGGCACGATGTCGGTTCACTGAAACCTCCACCTCCTGGGTTCAAGCAATTCTCTTGCCTCGATTAGAGGCACACACCACCATGCCTGGCTAATTGTTTTTTGTATTTTTGGTAGAGACGGGGTTTCACCATGTTGGCCAGGCTGGTCTCGAACTCCTGATCTCAGGTGATCTGCCCACCTCTGCCTCCCAAAGTGCTGCGATTACAGGCATGAGCCACCACGCCGGGCCAGTTTTTGCTTCATTTTTGAAGTTTTGTTGTGAGACACATACTCGTTTAGAATTATGTGTCTCCAGCGGAGTGATGCTTTTTATTATCATTTATCATTTTTATTATAGTCCCTCTTTATTTCTGCTTTAAAGTTGCCTTTGCCAATAACGTAGCCTAGTTCCATTTGCAGGGAATTTTTTTTTCATCCTTTCACTCACTCAACCTCACGGGGTCGTTATATTTAAGATGTGTCTCTGACAAGCAGCACGTAATTCTATTTTTGTTTTTGTTTTTAATCCTAGCTTTGCAATCATTACCTTTTAATAGGAATATTTAGTTTATTCACCTTTAATGTAAGTGTCCATATATTGAATTATAGGTGTATATGTACAATCACATTATCTGTTTTCCATCTGTCTCATCTGTTTTATGTTCTTCTCTCTTGATTTTCTTGTCTTCTTTTCAATTAATCATTTATTTGTTATTTAAATTTTACCCTCTATTATGTTGGTAGTTTACATTCTCATACTATTATTTTAGGACTTTTCTTAACAATGACAATAAGCATCCTTGTCTTATTGAAGCCTACTAGATGACAGTACTAGTACCGTTTATAAACAGTCAAATTAAGACATTTTAATTTTGTTATTTTAATTTAATTTACTCTCTTTCAATTTAAATGTTATTGCTGTCAAATATTTTTTATTCTACATGTATTTAAAATGCCACAAGATATTATCACAATTGACCCTTGAACGATGCAGGGGTTCAGGATGCCAATCCCTGTGCAGTTGAAAAATCTGCATTTAACTTTTGAGTCCCCCGAAGTTTAACTATTAATGGCCAACTGTTGACCGGAAGTTTTACCGATAACATAAACAGTCAATTAACACTTGCTTTGTCTGTTATATGTATTATAACTGTATTCTTACAATAAGGTAAGCTAAAGAAGGAAAATGTCATTAAGAAAATCATAAGGAAGAGAAAATATATTTACTATTTATTAAGTAGAAGTGAATCATCATAAGGAGAGGCAGAAGAGGCAGGTACACTCAGTGTAAATTTTTTTTTTTTTTTTGAGACGGATTCTCACTCTGTTCTGTCACCCAGGCTGGAGTGCAGTGGTGCAATCTCGACTCACTGCAAGCTCCACCTCCTGGGTTCACGCCATTCTCCTGCCTCAGCCTCCCGAGTAGCTGGGACTACAGGTGCCCACCACCACGCCCAGCTATTTTTTTTGTATTTTTAGTAGAGACGGGGTTTCACCGTGTTAGCCAGGATGGTCTTGATCTCCCGACCTTGTGATCCACCCGTCTCGGTCTCCCAAAGTGCTGGGATTACAGGCGTGTGCCACCACGCCTGGCTGGTGTAATTTTATTGAAAAAATTCCATGCATAAGTGGACCTGCGCAGTTCAAACCCATGTTCAAAGATCAACTATATTGTCATGATTTTATGCAGTCAAACTTCATCTAGAGTTATCTACATATCTATCCGTTCCATTGCTTGTCAATTCTTCCTGCATTTCTGTGCATCTTTCTGAGATAGTATTTCTTTTAGCACTTCTAAATGAAGTTTATGAGGAAGCTCCTTTTAATTTTGGTGCAAGTCATCTGATGGCAAATTCTCTGTTGTTGTTTGTCTGGAAATGTCTTTGAGGCCCCATTTTTAAAGGATATTTTCACTGGCTATAAACTATGCTGGCAATAATGTTATCCCAGCACTCTCAATATGTTACTCCATTGTCTTTTGGTTTACATCATTTCAGTTTCCTGTCTTAGTTTGTTTCTTTGATGATAAAGTGTCATTTTCATTCTAACTACTTTTAAAATTCTCTTTCTCTTTGGCCTTCAGCAATTTTACTCTCATGTGCTAAAGTGTGTTTTTCGTCTGTATTTATTCAACTTGGAGTTCCTAGTGATTCATGAATCTGTAGTTTGACCTTTTTACCAGGTTTTTAAAAAATGTTCAGTTATTATCTTCTTAAAAGTGACTTCTGTCTTGTTGTCTTTTTTCTACCCTTCTAGGACTCCAATTGCATGTCAGAAAGATCTTTTCACCATTTTCATATGTATTTTATGGCTTTTTAAATTTCTATTCTTTTAACCTTTATGCTTCAATTTGTATATTTTCTATGAATCCATCTTTCAGGTCATTAAACTTTTCTTTAGCTGTATCTAATTTGATATTAAAATCACTGCCTGTATTCTTAATTTCAATTATTATATTTTTAATGTCTAATATTTTCATGTGATTCTTTTTTAAAGATTGAGTTCTCTAGTGAAAATGTTCAACTTGTCATCTATTTTCTTGAATATATTAATCTCAGTTTTTAAAGTCTATGTCTGATTATTCTAATACTCAGATCACCTGTGGGCCTGTTTCTATTATATATATTTTTTCTCTTGGTATGCCTGATAATTTTTTTTTTTTTTTAAGACAGAGCCTCACTCTGTCACTCAGGCTGGAGTGTAGTGGTGCAATCTCAGCTTACTGCAACCTCTGCTTCCCAGTTTCAAGCGATTCTTGTGCCTCAGCCTCCCAAGTAGCTGAGATTACAGGCATGTGCCACCACGCCCAGCTAATTTTTGTATTTTTGGTAGAGACGGGGTTTTGTCATGTTGTCCAAGCTGGTCTTGAACTCCTGGCCTCAAGTGATCCACCTGCCTTGGCCTCCCAAAGTTCTGGGATTACAGGCATGAGCCACTGTGCCCGGCCAATAACTTTTTATTGAGTATTGAAAACTTTTGTATAAAAAATTTTAGAAGTTCCAGATGATGTTATTTTCCTCCAAAGATAGGATTTTCTTTAGCTTCTGAGAGGCTGTTATAATAGAAGTGCATAGAATCAGCTCAAACAGGAGCTGAACTGACTCAATAATGAGTTTTAATCTTTGTAATGTCTGGCCCATTTCCAGCTCACCTTTATTCCTAGGGTGTAGGCTGACACGAGTCTTACCTGAAAGCCAATTCGACTATTTCAGGAAAAAATAGAGGCACGTATTAGAGAAGCAGCATGACTGGGAATATAGGAGTGTATCTGGGAACTTAGGAGCCATAAGAACCAGGGAGCTGAGCACCCCAGGACTCTCTCTCCTCATTTGGAATGCCTCTTTTCCTCTGATTTCTGACTTTACCTTCTCAGACAGTTGTGGCTCGGAACATGGTCACCAGCAGTTACCAAGAGCACATTTCTAAGATCCTCTACCACAGAAGGACAAAGACCTGATCCCTCTAGTGTCAAGGTCAAAAATTTCAAGACAGAGCAGTGATCCGGTCACTTTGGGTCAATCACTATAGCCAAGTAGGAAGAACCCCAGGGAACACAGATGACTGAGTCATAGCCACAAGGCTGGTGTGGAGAAAGAAACATTTCTCAAAAGACTGAGGAGGATAGATAGAGTTGGGTGCAAAACTATAGCTATCTAGTGCAGCAGGGCACTGAGGTTTGATATTCCCCAGAAACGTGCTGCTGCTCTTAAAATGAATGAAAGTGTTCCCTTTAGTTAATACACTGTGAGTACTGAAGGGTTTCCCCAAGCTCCTAGCGGACAGAAACTTCCTGCTGTATCTCCTGTGATAATAATCATAATAATAATAGCAAAGACTTGGAACCAACCCGAATGTCCAACAATGATAGACTGGATTAAGAAAATGTGGCACATATACACCATGGAAAGCTATGCAGCCATAAAAAATGATGAGTTCATGTCCTTTGTAGGGACATGGATGAAACTGGAAACCATCATTCTCAGCAAACTATCACAAGGACAAAAAACCAAACACCGCATGTTCTCACTCATAGGTGGGAATTGAACAATGAGAACACAGGAACACAGGAAGGGGAACATCACACACCGGGGCCTGTTGTGGGGTGGGGGTGGGGGGAGGGATAGCATTAGGAGATATACCTCATGTTAAAGGATGAGTTAATGGGTGCAGCACACCAACATGGCACATGCATATATATGTAACAAACCTGCACGTTGTGCAAATGTACCCTAAAACTTAAAGTATAATAAAATAATAATAATAATAATAATAATAATAATAATAACTGCTATCTACTAAGCAGTCCAGTCCTGGGTCAGGAAGCCTTTACACATATCTCATAAGAACATCTCCCATCTGTCTGCAAAGCAGGTATAACTATGCCCATTTTCAGAAGATTAGCCAGATTATACCCTGAGGCTTACGAAATTACGAATAAAAATCAAAAGTGAATATTTTAGTGTACAAAAAGAAATCACACATATTTCATATTTTAAAAAGCTGACAGGTACCACAAACATCATGAAAGCTATAAAATTTACATAATATTTTTAATTAAAATATTGCCTAGCATTCCTCTATAATACTTTTATCCCTCTATTTTTGGCCACATACTCTTTGATCATCTTTTCATATGACAAAGATGTGATATTATTTCCTATGGAAAGAATAGAAAGGTAATTCAGTCTTTTCTTTAGCATGGTTGATTTTTTTTTTTTTTTTATTGAGAGTTGAGATGCAAAAACAGGCAAATTCACACAAAAATATACTAGCTGTTTGTAGTTCTGTTATTGGTTTGTGCTCTACAAACAAAAAGTTAATAAATGATTTTTTTACATGGTTCCCATTGAAAGAAGAAAAAAAGAATGGCAACTTTATAATTTCATAGGCTGAATTACTGGGCATGTTTCTGAGAAGAAAGAAATTCTATTTTAATTATATATCTACAGAAACCAAATTGCCTGCTTACAGTTTTACAAGTCTGATGATTGGAAGTTTTTGTTTGTTTGTTTGTTTGTTTGTTTGTTTCTACAGACTAGCCTCTGACTCCATATATTTCAAACTTTGTTCCTCTTCCACTACCCGCATATTTCTGATGTGAGACATTCTAGAAAAATTTCATATTGCGAGACGGCTTCTAGGAATACCCTGTCTTGGACAGTGGGATTATTGAAGGGAAAGCAGGAGTATTTAAGCAGAAGTGGGAGTATTACTGGAAGCCATTCCTACCCTGGAAAGTCAACTACACAGGCCAGGCATGGTGGCTCATGCCTATAATCCCAGCACTTTGGGAGACCGAGGTGGCCGGATCACCTGAGGTCAGGAGTTTGAGACCAGCCTGGCCAACAACATCTCTACTAAAAATACAAAAGTTAGCCGGATGTGGTGGCATGCGCCTGTAGTCCCAGCTACTCGGGAGGCTGAGGCAGGAGGATCGCTTGAACCTGGGAGGTGGAGGTTGTAGTGAGCTGAGATCGCGCCACTGCACTCCAGCCTGGTGACAGAGTGAGATATCGTCAAAAAAAAAAAAAAAAAGAAAGAAAAGAAAAAGAAAAAAGAAAGGCAACTACCCAGATATATTTAACTAAACTCGGATCAACTCATCTTCACCTCAGCCTGATTCCAAAAATGATTATGGCAAAGTATTAAAGAGGAAATCACGTGGAAAGGGACAGTAGTCTTGACCAATTGGGACTAAAATATCTTGCTTTTACAAATTTTGCCAAAACATGTGACCAAGTGAACACATTGTCAGCCCTCTTCCCTGGCTTTGGAGGAAACCTGCGCAAAGGGAGGGGCCCTGAGCCCTAAGCTTCGTTAGCTTCATGATCAATAGATCATTTCCACGTTCAGACGAGGAAACAAAGTCTGAGGGAGATGAAGTCATTTGCTCAAGGCCATGCAGCTAGTAAATGATGAGGCCGGTAAGTGGAAAACATGGTCTCTGAAAAACAGCAGAGGTCAAGATGAATGGATTCCCTTCTGTCAGCCTCCACACCCCTCTGTTGGGCCTTGGAGCAGTAAAGACACAGAGACATTAAGGAGTTGGCATGAGGTCTGACTAAGAGCGAGTGTCCTTGCAGCAACCAGAACCCAGTGTGCCTGATTCCACCCCAACAAGCATCCTCTGTCTAGGTGTTAACATAAATTAGTGGTCTTTGATGGAATCCAAGGGCTTCCCTGGGGGATCCACCAGAGCCAATGTGGAGAGTCAAAGCTCTGGAATTCAAGCCCAAGCCTTGTTTATGATCTTTCCTCCTCCCTGGGGAGACTGTGCTATCTGCTATCTCTCATGCCAGAGCTTCTCCTTTCCCTGAAGGGAAGGTCCCTGACTCCTGGAAAGGTGGACAGGTGCAGGATGTAAGAACCTCTCCGTGTGACCTTGGTGGATGATTCTGGAATTGCTATAATAGGAAGTAGAATATTGAACAAAGTAGGACATGTATCCTCTTCCATACAGAAGATTTGGGCTTTCATCTCTTTAAAAGCAAAAATACAGGGAAATGTTGGAGCAAGTATGGCCACTTTCCTTCCTCAACTCTTCATTGACTCTGTGTTTGAAAATTGGGCCTCATATATCCATCCCACCATGCCTAAAGGGTGAGCAAGATTCCAGGACAGAATCTCCAAGAGCTTCTTACTCAGTGATCATTGGAAACAGACATGCAATGCACTGTGTAGTGTTAACACGCAGGAGGTTAAGTGCAAGCTCTCAGGCCCTTTGATGTATTAAATACCAAGGACTTTAACGTAATAGAACTGTAAACCTCAAATCAGAGCTAATCACACTAATTTGCTGAACTCCAAAACCAAACCAAAATGTTCATTTCTTCTTAAACTAAACCACAAATCCAAGTTGTTTTGATCTACAAATCTATCTAACAAAAGATTTGAGGTGGCTTACAAAAAAATACATGCAATAAAACAAAACTCTAACTAGATAAAAACCAGGATCAGGGGAAAAAAATCAAAAGAATCAAAACCAGAGGGAATATTACAACATAGATATGCAAGACCTAGGCAGTAATTTAAGTTGAATCGATGAGTTCCTGAGCCCCCTGGCAGCCAAAGCAATACGGAAGACATATTGGTTACATGACATACATTATTCATAAAGAGAAATAATTTTTAAACAGCCTTTAACTGGTTTAAAATGAAGCTAAATCTCTTCCCATAGTAGGAAAAAAAGATAACAAAATATTCTCTGAATCACACTTAAAGTACTTCATTCGCTTCAAGATCCTGTTTAATACACATAATGGTTTCAAAAACATGAATTTATTCACCATTTAGTTTCCATTTGTATTGGCTTTCAAACCTTGCTTAAAGATATTAATATAATTTCCATAAACCCAGTGGGTCCAGATTTTCCTTTTTCGCATACTTGCCTGAAACTATCTCAAGCTCTTGCTGTATTGGTTTTGTACACGACCTCATTGTTTTAGCAATTAAAGAATAAAACTTGCACGCGTGTCTCCAGGGAGATGAGAATTCAAGAGGTTAAGTGTCGGCCTTGCACTGCTGAGTGTGGTTCCTAATCCCCAGAGAGCTCCCCTAAACTGTTTGGATAAACTGAGGAAATGTCAGGGGGAGTTCTGACACTGAGCATGACATTAATCTTCGTAACCATTCCTCCAGATGTGCACAAATGTTCCGAGGATGCTGAATATCCAAGCTCACCGCAGCAGCCCACTCTTCTAGGCAGTGGGGGTGGGGAGAGTGGGGCGGGGGGATCAGGAGGGATGGAGGAGGTTGGGGGTGGGGCAGCCATTTCTGGTCTCTTTCCTAAGTATTCTCATGGCTTAAAAAGATCTGTGTGCTTACACTTGCAGAGATGAACATTAACATTATTTCAAGTCACCATGAGAAAATGCTCCGTACCTCTGTTTCATGTAACAATATTTGCAAGTCATACAGCTATAGTTATAGCTATAGCTCTACCTAGATTGGGTGCATATATACTCAAGTGTCAATAATATTCATAAATATTTATTTAAAATAACACCCAATCTCTCCGGGTGGAGGAAATTTTAGTATTCATACTTTTCTAAGTTTTCTACAACTAACATACATTGTTTTACAATGACCAAAAAATGATAAAAAAAAAATAGTTTTCTCTTTTATACCTTAAATGTAGTCATTTTAGAATATCCAAAGGGTCTCACATCTATTTGTAGCAGGAAACTCTCTGTACATCCAAGATGTATGTATCATTTTTTTTTCCTAGTGACCCTATGAGGCTGTGGCTAATATTTACATGGCGATATACACACCACAGGCCAGGCATCCTTTAAAGGTTTTTAAACAGCCCCACCCTTAAGAGACATTGGAACTGGTTCTCAGATTGTACACTTGCTGTTATTGCTTCTGGGGGGCTCAGATCAGTTTGCAAATACTGTTGAATTTAAAAAGGAGTTTTAGTACCCACTGTGTAATTTGTCCTCACCCCATCTGTCGACTGCAGAAACAAATTAGCTTCTCTCCACATGGTCTGCCGCTCCCCTGTTCCTTCCCCACCCCCCATCCCCAGCTGCAGTCCCTTTCCAAGAATCCAAGACTTGGGAAGAAAAGCTGAGTGCAAAAAAGAACTTTTCTTGCCAAGACAATAAGCAGTGCGGGCGGCATATGTCTGCACGTACATGTGTGTGCACGGTGCACATGCGTAAGTGTGTTTATAAGTGTCTGTGTGTATGGACACTTCTGCAGGTAACCAGTGCACAGTCCTCCAGCTCAAGGCATCAAATGAGGTCACATTTCTGCTAAGAGCCAAATTATAGCGTCTCCTGCTTACTGTAAAAAAGTCATTTCTCCCCAGTGGCCCTTCTGTGATGATCAAGTTGTCCAGGGCCTACTTGGACCAGGACATAAGGCCTGGTTACTATCTTCTGGAAGAGAAAACTGGGAAGTCTGATGGTGTCCTTGGCTGCAGCCACATGACATTTCTGGATAAAACAGAGAGCTTACCACTCAGAAGCAAGGTTTCTCTCACCCCATGTGGGGTGCGGCAGAGAAACAGGCGGTGTGTGGGGTTTTGTCTGCTGCAGTGGTGACTTCGGCAGCTCAGACCCCTTGAGTCAGCATTTCTCAGTGTAGAATGGGACAGGAAGTCCTGTGGTTCTAGTGGTGTGCTCAATAGGCCTCTGTGCCAAAGGAGGCGATGCCAGGTGCTGGACCCACAAGGCTGTGTTCAGTATTGGCACACTGGCGGCCTCACCTACCCACAGTGTTGAGCTTGGGTTCCTGAGCCAGACCTCCTTTCCGGCTGGACAGGGTGAGGGAGCGTTTGGTAAAGTGCTATCCATCATCAGAGGCCTTCTCACAACTTTGAACCTCAAAGATAAGTGTTGGGGTCTCAGTCCCATTCCTTCAGAAGTCCTCTGGGCCTGTATGCAGATAGCCTCACCTTCCTCCCAGTGACCATCAAGCCCCATGAAGTAGGAAGGAGTAGCAGGGGAAATGGAGTCCACTAAAAGGCCGAAGCCCTCGGCTCTGATGAAGACAAATACCTACCCGCTTCTAAATTCGAACCCAGACAGTGAATGTCTGTTTGTCTGATGCCCACATAATTAGAAAAACAATTCAAGTGCTTTTGGCCTAAACACAAAAGACCTTTTATGCTAGGAACAGAACTGGATGACACTTTTAAAAATGACAGTTTTTGCTTTTAAAAAATAATAAAATAGAACAATAAAAATAAACCCTGCATCAGTAATAACCCCAGCACATGCGTATGTGAATATATGCCTATAATAATACTTATCACTTAACGAGTGCTATATATGTAGCAGGCACTGAGCCAAGCACTCCACAGGCAACACATTCTTTTATTCTCCAAACAACCCAGTGAGTTAAAAAAAATTTAAAACTATTCTTAGCCCTACACAGCAAATGATGAAACAGAGGTGTAAAGAGGTTAAAATAATTTGTCCAAGGTTGCCCAGCCCAAAAGTTGTATTAAAGCCAACATGCAAATCCAGGTTATCTAGTTATTTGACTTCAAAGTCTTCATTGTGTGCATGATTTTTTAAACGAATGAACTTCAATTAATAATGTTTACTTTTTAGAATAGTTTTAGATTTATGGACAAATTGTACATAGTACAGAGAGTTCTTGTCTATCACCTCTTCTCCCGCCAACACCTGCACAGCCTCTCCTTTTAACATCACACAATTAATGCTGTTCATTTGTTACAATTAGTGAACAAATGTTGACACTATATGATTGACTAAAGCTCATAGTTTATATTATTAACTAAAGCTCATAGTTTACTCAGACTTCCTTAGTTTTTACCTAATGTTCTTTTTCTGTTCCAGGACCCTATGCAGGTCATCATATCGCATTTCATCATCAACATTTCGTCGTTATGTCTCCTCAGGTTCCTCTTGGCTGTGATAGTTTCCCAGACTTTCTTTACTTCTGATGACCTTGACAGTTTGGGTAAGTTCTGGTCAGGCACTTTGTAGGATGCCCCTCTATTGGTATTTGCCTGATATTTTTCTGGTAATTTGACTGGGGTTTTTGAGAAAAAGATCACAGAGGTAAAGTGCCACTTTCATCACGTCTTATTAAGAGTACATGCTGTCAGTGTGATTGGTGATGCTGATATTGACCTTGGTCACTTGACTGAAGCAGTGCTTTGGTGTAATTTTGAGACCCAGGCCAAAGTAACTTAGTGGGGGACAGAGTGTGTTGGTCTTTGCTCAGGATCCTACAAAGCCTTCCAGTCAACTTCATGGTGGTTCCCTAAGCAGCATCCACCCCTACACCATGGGCCACCAACACCACTCCCTCCACAGGGCTCCAAGCAGCAGGACCAGGTCCACTGTCTCCATAACTGGGATTAAGGAGGATCTTCCCTGTCTGACCCTCGAGTCCCCTCTCATGATTCTCTTTTTTTCCCTTAATTACGACAGACATTCCAGGCTAGACATTCAGGTTAAGAAGGTAGTGATGAGGTCTTCAGCTGTTCTTTATTCCAGAACCTAAGGACTGTCACTGAACTCCAGGCAGGTTGCCTGGGCTGGGGCCTAGAACTGCTTTACCTCCATATGGCCACTTTTATTATTTTGTGCTAATTAAAACATCTGATGGGCAGGTACAGGCATCTCTGATGGTGACTACAACCTAGAAATGTGAAGACACTTTCACCTAATATGTGTTGGAAAGATGAAGTCCTGAAACCAGGTGGTGCTTGGCTTTGAGAAGGTGGGCTCTGTTTCTCAGGAATCATACACTGGCAGCCCAAGGGTCCTCAGATCAAATCCAGCCCATAGGTAGGTTGTTACTCTTTTTTTTTTTTTTTTTTTTTTTTTGAGACAGAGTCTCTCTTTGTACTCTAGGTGGGAGTGTGGTGACGGGATCTCGGCTCACTGCAACCTCCACCTTCTGCGTTCAAGTGATTCTCCTGTCTCAGCCTCCCAAGTGGCTGGGACCACAGGTGCACACCACCATGCCTAGCTAATTTTTGTATTTTTAGTAGAGATGGGGTTTCACCATATTGGTCAGGCTGGTCTCGAACTCCTGACCTCAGGTGATCCACCCACCTTGGCATCCCAAGATGCTGGGATTACAAGTGGGAGCCACCACACCCAGCCTATCCTTTTTGTTTTTTTAATTAATAGATTTGATTTTTTGGAGCAGTTTTAGGTTCACAGCAAAATGGAGAGGCAGGTACAGAGATTTTCCTTATTCTGCTGCCCCAACACACGCATATCCTCCCCCATTATCAATGTCCCCACTAGAGGGTACATTAGTTACAACTGATGAATCTACCCTGATACTGATGTATCACCCAGAGACCATAGATTACATTAAGGCTCACTCTTGGTGTTGGACATTGTATGGGTCTGGACAGATATACAGTG
Organism: Gorilla gorilla gorilla; assembly: GCF_029281585.2. NCBI lineage: Eukaryota > Metazoa > Chordata > Mammalia > Primates > Hominidae > Gorilla > Gorilla gorilla. The sequence goes on from NC_073228.2 coordinate 175,470,726, forward strand.
ACATGTATTCCCTATTACACTATCATGTGGAGGCATTTCACTTCCCTAAAGGTCCTTTGTGCTCCACATATTCATCCCTCCTTCCCTCCCTTTAATCCCTGGCAGCCAGTAATCTTTTTACTGTTTCCAGAGTTTTGCCTTTTCCTGAATGTCACTCCCTTGGAATCATACAGTACGTAGCCTTTTCAAATTGGCTTCTTTCACTTAGTAATATGCATTTAAGTTTCCTCCCTATCTTTTCATGGCTTGATAGCTCTTTTTTTTTTTTTTTAGCACTGAATAATATTTCATTGTCTGGATGTACCACAGTTTATGTATCCACTCACCTATTGAAAGGCATCTGGTTGCTTCTACATTTTGGCAGTTATGAACAAAGCTGCTGTAAACATGCAGGCTTTTGTGAGGACGTTAGTTTGGATCTGCTTTGAGTAAATACCAAGGAGTGCAATTGTTGGATCGTATGGTAAGAGTATGTTTGGTTTGTAAGAAGCTGACAAACTGTCTTCCAAAGGGGCTGTACCATTTTGCATTTCCACCAGCCATGAATGAGACTTCCTGCTGCCGCACATCCTCGCCAACATTTGTTGTTGTCAGTGTTTTGGATTTTAGCCATTCGCATAGGCAGTTAGTGGTATCTCATTGTTGTTTAACTTGCAATTCCCTAATGACATATGATGTGGAACATCTTTTCGTATGCTTATTTGCCATCTGTATATTTTCTCTGGTGAGGTATCTGTTCGGATCTTTCCCCATTTTTTAATTGGTTGTTCATTTTCTTATTGTTGAGTTGTATGAGTTCTCTGTATAGTTTGGATTAATCACCTGATATCTTTATCAGATATATCTTTTGCAAATATTTCCTCCTAGTCTGTAGTTTTTCCATTCTCTTGATGTTACTAATTTTTAAAGTTTTGAATTCGTTGCCAATATTTAAAAGTTAGAAAATTTCCTATGAAAATCTGATTTCTGACTTTTCCTTAAAACCTCAAAGATCTGACAACATGGGCTGCACCTTCCTGCATGGCAGCACTTGGCTGGAAGGGTCATGGCTACAGCCTGTATAAGGTGCATGCTCTCTGCTGTGCCTCTTTCCCTACTGCTTCAAGTCATTGAGCTCAGTGTCACTTCCCTTGCTTGGCCTTTCCTTACACTGGGCCCTCTTAATTCATTTATGTCACTGTCAGGCTTCTGGAAGCATTTGAATTTGAGTGTTATGTCTTCTTGTTTCAGATGTCAAGTATATTCATTGTCACAAACACAAAATCCTTGAGAGGGAAAATAAGTCAACTTGCTTATTCGGCATTTACCAGGCTCCAGGCACCTAATATGTTGGATATATTCAATTCCCACATCGCCCTTCACAAAGGAGGCATTATTACTTCCATTCTATACCCGAGGAAACAGGCTCAGAGAGGGGAAGTCATATCTTCAAGGTCACACACCTAGGAAGTGGTGGAACAAGGATTTATATCCAATTCCGACTCCCAAACCCCTGTTGATTCCTCTAAGCCAAGTGGTTTCCCTGGAAGGCAGGGAACCTGGATTTTCCCAATGGAAGAGCTTTTACCCAAAATCAGGGTGCCCCCTGCCAGCCAGTGCTTTCTGCTCTGTGGCTTGGTTGCTCATCACCGTCTTCTGGAAACCATCACCTGGGCTTCATCCTCCACCCAGGGCTCCGATAAGAGTTGTCATATTAGTACAATGTGACCCGACCTCTTGAACCTGCTCTTTGGCATACAATGAGCAAGTGACCCACACCAGGCCAATTCCAATTGTTCCCCATGGATCTGACATTTGGAACTGAACTGGTAGTTGCTGGAACTACTGAGCCTGGTTGTTGTCGGAGGTGAATCCCATAAAGGGTGATGCTATAAGGAAAAGGTTCTGTGAACCCCAAGCATGGAAGACCTGTAGCCACTGGGGTCCTTCTTTTCTGTGACTCATTGTTCTGTGCGTCTTTGAATTCTATGAGAGCTCTTGAATACCCTTCCCAACAACAATTATTTTTAGAAAATCTACTTACAACCAAAATCATGTAACTCATTCACCTCACCATCAAATCATCTATGAATCAGGCTCTTAGATATAGGAATCAAGATGAAACAGGCCAAGGACACTAAAAGGATGACCTAGAAACAGGCTTGTTGTCACCTACTCTGTTATGTTATTGGAGCAGCACCTTCTCTTCTGTTTTCAGCTTCCCTGGGGATTTTCTATTTAGACTGATAAGGGGGTGAGGTTGGGAATCCTGAGCCCTAATATTGACAGTGGCCATGATCTTATTGTGACAAGGGAAAAAAGGTCAGCCCTAAGAAGAAGAGGCAAAGATATGATATATAGAGAAAGACTCTTTGCAGTGCTTGAGGCCGTCCCTGTGTTTGATGATAGGTGCTCATCAGTTCCCCCTTTGCCTGAACCTACGTTTTGCCACTTGGCCCCATGAGCCTTCTAATGAACACAGACACTTCTGGCAAGGTTGCTCCTGACTGCGGGCTATTTCTGCCTTTCTCTTTTCTTTTCCTTTTTTTTTTTTTTTTTTTGAGACAGGGTCTCTGTCTCCCAGGCTGGAGTACAGTGGCACAATCATCTCCCAAGGCTCAGGAGATCCTCCAGCCTCAGCCCCATGAAGTAGCTGGGACTACATGCATGCGCCACCATGCCCAGCTAATTTTTGCATTTTTTAGTTGAGACGGGGTTTCACCATGTTGCCTAGGCTGGTCTTGAACTCCTGAGCTCAAGCAATCCGTTCACCTCAGCCTCCCAAAGTGCTGGGATTATAGGCATGAGCCACCGCGCCCAGCCAAGTGCAGTCTATTTCTTACAACTGCAGGACTTGGCACACAGTGGACACTTAATAAAGGTTCGTTGAGTGACTGGATCAATGAGCAGAATACAGTTGGCAACTTCCTGCTCCTGGTGATTGGCACCACTGGACTGACTGGGGTTAGGAAGACTGGTGAAGAATGGGCAGAGAAGACCAAGGACTTCAGACAACTTCCTCTTCCCAGACTCCTCTGAAGTTAGACGAGGCCCCCACAGTCCCATCCATCATGGTCACAGTCAGCACCAGCAGAGACAGCTGCTGCGGGATGCTACCGTGGTCATTCCTCGGGGTGGGTCATGGTTGGACTTGCCTTTGTATCACACCTCTTGGCCAGAACCTGGCACAGTGCCTGGCACATAGTAGGTGCTCAATAGAGAGTAATGAGGGCAAGAGCCAGTGAGTGATCATCCATGGAATTAGCACCTCTGTGTGCCAAGCATAGCAGTGCCTATAAAGGAGGGAGAAAATCCCATGTTTACCCTTCAGTTGAGGAGAGAAAATTAATAACCCAGTAACCGTAAACTAATAATGAAGGATTAAAGTGCAGTGGCTAATGGCACAATCAGACGCTGATCCGTTGCTTCAACAGATATCCTTAGAGAACCTACTTTGTTCTAGGTCTGATGCTGGACACTGGGGATTCAGATATGAGTAAGATACAGTCGGGGTAGCTGAGGTCTGAGGGGGAGTGCCACAAAAAATTCACTCCTTCAGAAATATCCACTGAATTCGTACTATGTGTCAGGCATGATGCCAGGGGCTGGCACGACGTGGTGCCCCACAGAGGCAGGGAGCTGGGTCTCCTGCTGAGGCTGCGCCATCCTTTACAGTCTCAGGGACGTCTTTCCCTGTCCAGGCCTCCGTTTGTAGACCTGTCAAGTCAAGTGACAAGACCAAATGGCCAATGGGCTCTTTCACTTCTGACAGCTAAGGCTGACCCTGTGGGTAGAGTTCAGCTGAAACCAAATCCCGCCACTCTTTAATTTCCTCATCTGTGAAATGGCCTTGTCACAAACAGCACCTACTTCACAGGGTGCTTGTGATGATTAAATGAAAGAATAGATGTAAATTACTAAGTATGTGCCTGGCACCCTCTCAATGATGTCTGTTCAACAAGCTCCTCATTCTTACTACTGTGATTCTATCTGACACCTGCCGCGTGCCCTTCCTTGTGCCAGACACTAAGCCTGGCTCTGTGGAAAGAGCATAAAAGACCCTCCAGGGTGCACCCTCCAGGAGTGCTGCATGGAGTGGGTTGAAGGAGGGAATTCACCCAGGGTGGTAGGGTGGGCCTGGAAGCCTCTGAGCTGAGCCGCTCAGGAGAGAGGAGGAGGGGTCACTGGGGTTGGGGGACAGGATTGGGGATCAGAGGAAGCCTCCCAGCGGGGGAGGGGCAGGGCCTGCGCCCTTCCCCTCCGAGAGCCCCCGGTGGCTAGATCTGGTCTGGGCGCAACCCCTGACTGAGGCTGCGCTGGGGGTGCCGAAAGGTGGCCTTGTGGGTAAGTCCTTCCAGCTGCGGCCAGGTAATCCCGGCCTTCGAGCGGGAGAGATGATACCCCCCGAGGGCCGGGCCTGGTCCGGCTCAGGATGCGTGCCCTGTGAAAATGCTCAGCAGCCCTCGCCTTTAGGAGTGCTCAGGTCCAGCATGAATCATTCCTTTTTGAACTTGTCTAAATGTGTTTATAAAATAAAGCTGCGGCCCAGGGCTGCTCCTGGCGGAGCGGGAAGGTAATATGTTTTTAATTGGAGAGATTGGGGGAAGGAGGCAGCGGGCCAGGGTGAGCTCACCCCGCATGAATGCGGCTGGGCGGAGAACAATGTACGTTCACATTCTTTGACTACAACGGGCCTCCGCAGGACCTGGCTCGGTGGGCAATTCTCCGGCCTCGGGGCGGGCGTGCAGGCCCGCGCCGTCTGAGGTTAGCGGGAGCGCGTACCCTGGGAGGTGGCCAGAAGCCCTATATGGAAATATCACAGTGGGTCAGAGCAGGGGTCGCAAACTCCAGTGCACCCAGGAACCACGCAGTATCTCAAACTCACGGACACCCAGTGCAGACCTGGAGAACTGGAAATGCGTGGCCTCTGCAAAGGGGACAGGCACCAGTGGACTCCACCAGCCCCGTCACCAGATTGAATGTTTCTCAAGAAAAACCAGAAATCATATATGGATGTAAAAGCTCCTCTTTTTAAACGTTGTCTTTATTTAATTTTATCCTATTTTCTTACTTATTTTTGGTTATGTGGGCCAAATAAAACAGATGCCTAGGCCATATTTAGCCCTGCAGCTGTCCCCTCTTTTAGATCTTGGGAGTGGACCTCATGCTGTCTTTTACCAGCTACCAGGACTTTAGGCAAGTTACTTCGCTTCTCTGAGCTTTGGTCTCTTCAACTAGAAATCTGACAGATTAATGCTACTTTTCCTGACTTTTCAACTGCTTTCTATGTTGAGGATAAAGAGAGGAAAGAAGATAATTGTAATATTCATTGGGCATCTGCTATGTGCCGCGCATGGTGTTAAGCAATTTACGTATTTTGTTGTTGTGATGTTTTGTTTTGTTTTTAAATCATCATTATTCTGTAATCTAGGTATTATTCCCATTTTGCAGATTAAGAAATACAATCTTAAAAAGCTGAAGCTGGAATGTGAACCAGTATTTCCAACTTTAAGCTGAAATCATCTGAATTTAAAGACCACATCGTGGTAAGAATGGGGAAATGGAGTCAAGAGTTAACTGGCTGACTTAATGTCACAAAGCCATGCCCAGTGAAGGCAGTAGCCATTTTGGGTCCTAGCTCAGGAATGATTCAATTAGCAATAGCGTTTTGCAAAGTAAAACAGGCAGAGCTCTCAAGGTTAAATCAAGGGTATAATGGAGTAGGTACTCCCCTGCACTGCTCCAGTTACAGCCCTTCCAAAGGATGACGTAGCAGTATGTGTTAAAAGATTCATATTCTCTAAAAGATTCATCCACTTTCACCCAGTAATTCCTCCTGAAGGAATCAATCCTAGAGAAATAAAAGAGCTGTGGGCAAAGATTTGTAAAAAAAAAACCAATGCTCAGAAAATCGAACATTCATTATAAAGGAAGAGTTAAATAAGGTAGGTAATGTCCATACCCAGGAATATTATGTAGCCTTGAAAGAATGTGCAATAACGGGAGGAAATGCTCATGATATAATGTTAAGGAAAAAAAGTAGAATGCAAAATTAGGTAAACGTGTGTATGATAATCAAAGAAATGTAAAGAAAGAAGATGGGAAGGAAGTTCACCCCAATGTTAATTCTCTACGTGGTGGAATTTTAATTTAATTTTCTTCATCCTTGTTGAAATTTTTTTAGATTTTCTCTAATGAGCATATTACATTTTACAATCTGAAATATATATATTTTCAGGATGTTACAGGCCTCATCTCATCCAGTTTGGGAAGTGGATGGGTCTCAAGCCAAGCATCACATTTATTTAAAAAACAAAAGCCCAGAGAGAAACTCTAGAGAGAAAAATACCACAGTGTAAAGTGGTTATTACTGGATGATTGGATTATGGGTGATTTTTCCTACTTCTTTATATTTCTATGTGTTTTTCAAACTTTCTACATCAAGATTTCTTTGAAATTGGCAAACAAACAGACAAATCATAAAATACTCTCTTGCATTTCCAACTGTTCCAGGCAGGGAGATATTCTTGGCAGTAGAGCTATACCAGAATCCAGGTTTTTCTCACACATTGCTCTATCCTCACTCTGGTCTTTGTACTTGTACCCACCCCCACCCCCGCCACCCAGCTACCATGATGATAGATGCTGAAGGGTTTAATATACTTAAATTGGTTTAAAGCTAAGGAACTGTGAAATTAGGGTTCTTTTGTAGTTTATGGAGGAATGGCTTGGCCCAGACTATTCTTGCAACCTGTTTTTGACCACTTTGCCAAGCTAAAAGTACCTATTGCTTATCCTATTAATTGAGCCAAGGCCGTGTAATCAGGGCCTTGCTGGCCTAGAAGGCACATTTATTTCCCGGACATGGCACTATGGTCTGAGCCGCGTGGTCACTTCCTATACCCAACCTTTCACGGAGCTGGTCACTCTTCTGGCTTGGAAAACCATAAGGTCTCCAAGTGACCTTACTAAGAGTCAAGATACCTGGGTCCTTGTGGGGTTTACCGCCTGATGGTGCTTCACTCCTGACCAAGTCATCATGTTACATGTACCCCCGCCTTTATTTCCTGAGACCCCTCCCTCCCAGCCTTTGTAGCCCAGAGACCGGGAACTGAATCCTCTGTGAACCTGAGCTCACTTCTGCACTTCCCTCAGCCTTCGTTCTTCCCTCACCTATAGAAGGGGAGTAGAACACCAACATGGACCTTTGAGTACAAAATAGATTGTCTTCCTTCTTCCCTCTCTAGCATCCTCTTTCCTTCCTAATTTAGGAGCTTTTTCTAGTCTGCTTCTAAATATGCACCTTGGCCAGTCTTGGCACGTCACCAAATCCTCGTGGTGGGCTTTCCTCATAGTACCAATGTGGGAAGTGCCTAACAGAATGCAGAGATGGCTCTTAACCGGGTCAGGTGCCTGGCGTGCCTGGGTTCGGTTTTAGGTGATCCTCACCATGGCTCGTTCTGCAAAGCAGGGGTCAGTCAGTAGTCCCATTTTACGGGACACTGAGGTGCAAAGAGGCACTGTACCATGTCAGCAGGTCTCTCGGTGGGGAGTCAGTGTTTACTCACATTTTCCCACCTCCTTTCTGCTCAGTCTTTTCTTTTTCCCTTCACTGGGTAGTCTTCCAAGTTCACAGAAATGAAAATCTTCCTAAAACAGGAAGGCAAATAAATGAGAATCCCCCTTCTGACCCAATCACTAGCAATCACCCATGTATTTAGATTCACATGAGCTCCTGACTCTGGAACCTGGAGCTAATTCCCCTAAAAGTCAGTTCATGCAAACTTCTTGTTTACCAAGGTGACAATGGTAATTACCAAGGTGACAATGGTAATTACCAAGGTGACAAGGGGAAAAGACTAGAATGTTTATACGACTGCTGATGAGATCTGGTTAAATCTAGAGGCATCAGAAAAGATCACAATGGGATGGTGTCAACCTCTTTTGGGAGTTTCTGGACCGTCTTCAGTATCTTTTTCTACTTTGGGGGCTCTTGAACATTTCAAAGTTGCTTTAAAAAAAGTGAATTCATCTAATGTCATTCTACCTTAATTTCAAGAAAACAAGCATGGTTTAAGTTAATAGCTAGAAGGCAAGGTCATGAATAAGCAAAGAAAATGAGGTGCGCAAAGAAAAAAAATAATAATCACCCCAGGGTGTGACCTTAAGCAAGTCACTTAAGCCTTAGTTTTCCTTCTCTGTAAAATAGGGGTAAAGATTTCTATCCCATGAGGATGTCTGATGGCTAATTTCAGTGACACAATTTGTGCAAAGCAAAGAGAACTCTACTACATGGTAAATGTTCTTCTATTCTGCACAACAACAATAATAATCTCTTCAATTGGGGGAAAATGATCACAGCCTTATACTTTTTGTCACTTATAATATCTTTGCTTCTTTTGGGCCTGGAGAAGAAAAAGCAGCTCAGGATGGGGTAGAAGGGGGTGTAAATGACTTCTTGCAACTTATAAACCTGCAGTTAGACCCTTCCATGCCATACTATGCACTGAAATGCATTCCAGGTGCACTAAAGAATTGAATGTTTTAAAAAATCAAACCACAGAGGGGAAAAGACATGAATATTTATCAGACCTCTGGGAAGGTCTGGTTAAATCTACAAGCATCAGAAAAGATCACAAAGGAAGAGATGGACAGAATTGGCAGCAGGAAAATTCAGCACATCTGTACATAGAAAAGACAGGAAAATGCATGCAGCAAAAATGACAGGCAAAGGCATCATATCTTTATTAGATAAAGAGCTTTTACTATCTGTATGTATATATGTATGTGAAGCCATAAGAAAGTTATTCAGACCCTACTAGATAAATGAATAAGGAATTCAAGTAGATAATTCACAAAGGAAGAATATTTTTGGGGGAGAAAAGGAGAGAAAGCAATCTCATTAGCAACCAAAGAAATAAGTTACCACTTTTCTACCATCAAATAGCACTGACTTTTTAAATAATAATGTTAGCTGTTAAAGAAGGCGAAGTGAAACAGGCATATGCATACATGGTAGTAGAAAGGTAAATTGGTTTGACCCTTTTGGAAACAAAAAGTCATAACATCAAGTGTTATGAAAAAAAGTTGTCTAGTATATGGTTTGGGGAAAACTAGAGAAAACTAAAACTAGACCCCTATGTTAAAGTATGTACAAAGGTGGACTCCAAAGGGACTAAACATCTAAACATGAAAGGTAAAAGTAAAAAGTCAATTGCAGAAAATGATAGGAGATATTCTCCCTCTGACACATATGAGCTGTGTCACCTTGGGCAGGACGTTTCACCTCTCTGAGCCTCGGCTTTCTCATCTTAAAATGGGAATTTTAATGCCTACCTTACAAGATAATGTCTATAAAGCGCCTGGCACCTGCTTTGACAGAGTGGGTTTTCCTCCTGGGTGCACAGCTGGGTCAGCCTTCCTGGCCTCTCCTGTGTTGGTATGGCGATGTGAGTGAGTACTCTGGCCACTGGACAGTGGGGACAAGTGATGGGTGCACTTCCAGGGGTCACCCTGCAAGGCCTCCCATGCATAATTCCATATCCTCTTCTCCATCTATTGGTTGATTAGAGAGGATTTAGGACTATGGAAGAGGGAGGAACAAGATGGAAGGAGCCTGGGTCACTGAATCCCTACTTGGAAGTCTGCTTGGCCAAGAAACCCTGATTAGACTATGTGATAAGATACAAACTTCTGTTGGGTGAAGCCACTGATTTGGAGATTGTCTATTACAACAGCTAACAATACCTATCCTAAGTAACAGTGCCCAGTAATTATTCTGCAATTTGACCAACAAATTCCCGTATTGGGAATCTAATCATTGGGGTTCATTAAATGTAGTTCCTGGTGAAGCCCTTGGTGGGTGGCAGTGGGATTTTTTTAATCCAGTCACTAATCAAAACTGCACACTGCAACATTTCCAGAGAAGTGGCTAATAGAAAAATAGATTCTGTTAGTTGATTTCAGGTTTCTTTCTAAATTGTTAATGTTGGGTTTTGCACACTCTGAGATTGGGATTGACTAGAATGCTTTGACTAGACTAGACAAGCACTCAAGAAATTTTCAAAGGATAAACCAAAACAAAAGTAGGAAAGGGGAAATATGGAAGTAATCAGGTTGTCTGTATCAGCTGATAATAGTCTGTCCCTGGGCACACAGCCAGAAAATTTGAACCCTGGCCAGCAACTCACACACTCCAGGTGATCTGCCAAAACAGAGGGCTGTGATGACTGGCCTAGGAGCAGGGAGGCTGCAGCTCACAGGGGTACTGAGATGCAAATAACTGCTCTGGCCATGCAAAGGAATATTTAGGGCAGTATTTACATAGTGCAAAACTTCTGAAGAAACGAAATGTCTGTGGTAGATACTGCTGGTTCTCTACCCAACAGCCATTTCCCCTTCTTCCTTAGAAAACATATCCCAATTTCATTCTGGCCTCAAAGGTTGACTCGTGATTGTTCTAAGCTAGTCTTTGTCTTTCCATTCCCCCTTGTCAGTGATTGGTCTAGGACTGAATGTGTGATCTACTTCTGGCCACCAAGATGTTAGGGAAGATTTGCTAGGGCCTTTTGGGAGAGATAAAAGACAGAGGGAGATGGAAAGTGGCCTTTCCTCCCACAACCCCCTTTCCTTTTCACTTTGGACTTTGTGGATGAAGATGTGATTCCTGGAGATGCTGCAACCATCTTGTCACCATGAGGGTAAGGCCAAAGAGACTCATAGAGACACCAATCCAAACTTACTAAGCCTCTGAGCCAACCTGGGAGTTTGTTATATGAAATAATTATGCCTGTACTATTTGCTTTTTTTCAGGGGTTTTGCTGTAGGTTTATCCAGTGGTGCTGTCAGGGTTAAGTTGATAGAAGAATCTTTGATGAAACTTGACTGATTTTCCTGGAGTTACCTAAACATGGTTCCTGACTCTCACCTGGAGATGTCTAAAGGCAAAAGCCTTGTTAGTTTGCCTGTGAGGACTAATTAAAGAGTGGGTGCTGCCGTGGGAGTAACTTGCCCATCCAGAGTTTCGTGGGGCAAAGAAACGTTGACTTTTCCCATGGGCTAAGTGAACGCCATGAGACTAGCTAGGCTAGAGCCTTCTGGAAAGGACCTCTCCTAAAAGAAAGGCCTTCCAGGGCAAAAGGACCCCAGCAGGAGGTCTCTGTGGGGTGCATATCACAAAAGCATAGGAGCTGGGGACATTGTATGTTGCCAGCCAGGGACTGTCTCTTAAGAGAAAAAATGGGAGTTTCAAGGTCCCCATCAGGAGGTCCCTGAAGAAGCTATAAAAGAGAGATGCAGCATTTGCTCAATGGCTGACCAGAGTATGGAGAACCAATCCTTTATTGCCCAACACCAAAGTAGGCTGGAACACGTACTTAGCGGACTTCAGACATTACAGGGCATTCGGCCTGTGGGGCTCTTTACTGCTTCTCCCCTTGCAACCCAGTGCTGAAGGAGCCACAACAAACACAGGGAGTGGAGGAGGTATGGAGGGGCAAGGGCCATGGGGTCATGAAAGAACAGCCATGCTCACGTGATATCTACCATTGTCTCTTGGCTCCATACCTACCTTCTAGCGTTTGCCCTGCAAAATGGGGTCTGGGAGTCTATAAGCTAAAATTCTTAGCATTAAAAGATGCTTTTCAAGTTGACTTCCTTTCAGATTCTGTCAATAAGAGGCCCTAGTACGAGATCAGAAGATAGGAGGAGGGGACAGAGGAGTGAACAAACCACTGTTTGTTCTCTCTCTATCTCTCTCTTTCCTTCTTCTGGCAGTGTCTCTGCAGGTGGTTGCATCTCTTCCAAGCCCCCAGCTTCTGAGCACCAGCTCCTCCCCAGTGGCCCCAGCTCTGAAGATGACAAAAATTCGTCCAAGCTTGTAGAATTTAATAACAACACCTTCTCTCTCCCCACTCCATGGCCCTAGGGGTGGCAGCTGCTTCCTGCAGTTATTGATCTCTGTTGCTGTGCCTTCCCCCTTTTTGCTCCTCCATCTTCTAACACCCATTTAATCAATTTCCTGTATTCAGCCCCCTTTGTTGGAAATACCTGGCATGATTTCTGTCTTCCTCATTGAACTCTGATTGATACATCTCTCTTCTTAAGGGCTGATCTGAAGAATTTTCAGGTGAGGCTAGACTGAGGAGAGGAAAGAACTTTTCAATTGGATGAGAAAATCAGTTTTAATATTAGATGTGGCTGAGTTTTTAATAGGTGATAATGATATGTTCTAATGCCTGAAAGAGATTGGGAAACCCAAGATATCACCTAGAGGCAGGGGAGGGAGATGGAACAGAGCAGGTTTAAATGGAAATAGTGACAAAGAATAAAGCCATTTCCTTCCCTGTGAGGTCTGACTGTATCAGAAACCAGTCACACCATGAAATAAGATAAAAAAGCATTACAGTAGGGATTGCAACCTGGAAACTCCCACCAAATGTAATCAACAGACTTGTTTGTTTAGTTCAAACAGTGTTTTTCTATTCAAGGTTTCTCAAAGTCGCATTATTGACATTTTGAGCCAGATACTGGGAGGAGGGGGCTGTCTTGTACATTATATTGACATTTTGGGCCACATGTTTTTCTCATACAGGATGTTTAGCAGCATCTCTGGCCTCTAGAAGCCAGGAGTGCCCTCCAGACATGACAATAAAAAAGTATCTAGATATTGCCACATGTCCCTTGGGGTGCAAAATCTCCCTTGATTGAGAAATATTGCTCTAATTGGAAATTTTGCATTAAAAATTAGATTTCCAGTCAGCCTTCCTTGAAAAATCTACAGACTTGTAAACAGTGGACCTATGTTTCTACCTGGCTACAATCAGCTGTTGTTAATTCCATCTGTTTCTGTTATATGCTATATTGGTTATCTATTGCTGCATAGCAAATTACCCCAAAACTGAGTGGCTTAGAACAACGTTTATTATCTCACAGTCACTGCAGGTCAAGAATCTGGGTATTGCTTAGCAGGATTCTCTGGCTCAATGCCTCTACAAGGTGGTAATCAAGGTGTTGGCCAAGGCTTCAGTCATCCAAAGGATTCGCTGGGGAAGAGTCAGCTTCCGAGCTCACTGATGTGGTGTTGGCAGGATTCGGTTCCTCATGGGCACTGGACGGAGGCTCTCAGCAAATCACTAGCTGGTGACTGCAGCCACCGCAGTTCTTTATCACGTGGTTCTCTCCATAGGGCAGTTCACAGCGTGGCAACTTGCTTCATCAGAGCAAGCCAGGAAGAAGACCCAGAGAGAGAGAGAGAGAGAGAGAGAGAGAGAGGAGGCCTCTGAAAGAGAGAGAGAAGAGAGAGAGGCAAAGAGAGAATGAGAACTCCAGAAGTCACTGTCTTTTATAGCCTAATCTTGAAAGTGACATTCATCACTTTCACTACATTCTCTTCCCCAGCAGTGCTCAGTGGGAGGGGATTATACACGGGCATGGATACCAAGATGTGGGGGCCACTGGAAGCCATTCTAGAAGCTACTGTATTAGTTTCTTAGTGCTACCATAGCTAATTACTGTAAACAGAGTGGCCTGGAACAACAAAAATCTATTCTCTCACAGTTCTGGAAGCTGGAAGTCTTAAGTCAAAGGATCGACAGGGCCATGCCCTCTCTGAAGACTCTAGGGAAGGATCCCCTCTTACTCCTTCCAGCTTCTGGTGGTTACCCTCAATCCTTGACGCTCCTTGGCTTGTTGATGCATCACTTCAATCTCTGCCCCCGTGGTCACATGGCATTTTCCCTGCGTGTCTGGGTCCAAATTTCTCTCATAAGGGCACCTGTCATTGAATCAGGGCCCATCCTAATTCAGTATTACTTCATCTTAATTTTATTACCATGTTTCCAAATCAGATCACATTCACAGGTACCAGGGGTTAAGTCTTCAACATATTTTGGGGAGCAGGCACAATTCAACTGCAATATCTTGTCTGTCACAGATGGAGCACGTGCATCTCTGTTGAAGCATGCTGCTGTGCCGTGGGACAATTTTGTCTGCCCACTCTGCAATGATGCCCTATGAATCAAGATCCCTATATCATTGCAGGGGCTCCTTGAGGGAGGATCATTCCTCTACCTCAGTGCAAAGTTTGACAAAAGGTGCTCTGTGCTTTGGCCCTGGGCTCCAGCCCTTCCATTTGTACTCATGGGGTCAGCTCTTCTGCCCTGTGCTTTCCTCTGTCATAGCTTTTATTAGTCTGATTTCATGCTAGTTTCTTGCTAGTCTCTTTGACTGTTAAATCCTTGAAGTCAGGGATCTCACCTGATTCATTTCTGAGCTCTCAGTGCCATTTCTGAGCTCCCAGTGCCCACACATGGCCGGCCACCTCGTGGGTGAGTTGATGGATCCATTTGACTAGTAGATAAATGCATACATGGAGAGCCAACATATATAGTATGCAAAGTCATGAAAAACAAGGAATGACTGAGGAACTGGCACAGATAGGAGGAGACTAAGGAGGTTTAACAACTAAATCCAACATGGTGCCCTGGAGTGCATTCTGAAACAGAGGATATTAGGGAAAAGCTGATGAAATTCAGGCAAAGTCTGTGAGTAGTTTACTCAATGGTATCATATCAGTTTTCTTAGTTTAGACAAATGTTTTGGAAGATGTTAAAGTTAGGGAAATTGGGTAAAGGGTATATGGGAACTCTTAGTACTATCTTAATAATGCTTTTGGAAATCTGAAATTATTTCAAAATAAAAAATCTAAGTAAATCAGAGTTAGGGAAGGGCAGAAGCTAGGGTCATCAAGGGGATTTACTAAGCTGATGAATAAGTTAGAATTTAAAACAGGAGAAACTGGGAGCAGGAACCACAGAGAACAAGTGCCTAATCAGGGCCCAGTGGAAGGAATGAGCCAGTTTTGTCCAATTTGGCAAACTCTCTTGGCTCCTCATCTGTAAAGTGGGTGAAAACCCAGATGTTGGATGGGGCTTTGACAGCACTTCAGGTCTAACTAGGGTGGCCTGAAACCCCCAATCCCATGGACTGGAACAGACAAGAACTTCCAAGACTTCTGCACATTTGCAGAGGTTTGAGGTCCCATCATTAGCCATGCTTCTTGGTTCCTGCACTATGGGTATATGTATGTGGGCTGATGGCCTCATTCACTGGATACACACACACACACACACACACACACACACACACACACACACCTCACCAGGGACTTGGGAGCATCTAAATGTTTGAGAATCATAGAGCAGCGAGACATCCAACACAGCACAGCCTTCCATTCACTGTCTGGCTCCTCTCCCCTTTACCTCTTCCCTCCTGGGTTATGTCTGGGGACTCCACGTCTTCTGTCTCTATTGTGTGGGGGCAACCTAGCTCTCCTCCTGGAAGCCCTGACTCCCAGGGCCCTCAGGATCACTGCCCCCCACCCTCCCCTACCTCAATTCAGTTCACAGTAAAACACAATTCCTTTCCTAGAAGGAATCTGGACACCAGCTATTAAAATGCCATTTACTATAGCTCCTTACACAGATGTGAAGCCTGTGCTGTCTCCTTTTGAGCTCATTACAGCCGTGGCTTTGATCCAGTGTCTAGACAAACTTGTGGATCAGAAGCAGTTGGGAAAAGCCTGGCAATGTAATTATAGGCTTACAAAAAAGCACTGATAGTTCAAATGATTTGGGTTAAAATTATATAACTTAGAGCATATCCAAGGTTAGCCTCATGACAATGTCATCCCTCCTCATTTGCATTCTAATATGTTCTCTTAAGTGGCATGGAAATTGCGAAACTACAGCTAGCCAGTGGAACTGTGGAGAATACCAGGTACGACAACCTCATTATGTGTGTACCAACAGAAAATAGGTTGAGAACTGCCTCATCAGAGGACCAAGTGAGATCTTTACAAGCTATAAAATGCTTAAGCGAAATTACCAACTAAAGTTCATATTTGACTTGGAATAGCCTTAAAGGTGAGCTAGTCCAGTCCTGGCTCCTGGCATATTACAGATGGTGGCACTGAGGCCCACAGGAGGGAAGTGGCCTGCCCATAGTTATACCTTGAGCCAACGATAGTCCAGGCCTGGATCCCAGGCCTGTCCCCCAACACATTGAAGCCTCTATTCATACCTGGAGATGTTCAGATGAAAATAGAATGGCCATAGGGCGAGATCAGCAGCTGGGAATGTGGCCCTTTGCTTTTCTCCTGAATTTCTAAGAACAACGGCAGGTGAACATTATTTTTAGTCACTGAGAGACAGCGTTGAGCTGTAACACTTTTGCTCTCACTTCTCACTGGAGTGTGTCTTGTTTGATAATTTTAGGGCTAATTAGGACCAAACGCAAGGAGACAGCCACGTTCCACAGAGGGAAGGATGTTGCCAGTTGGGAAAGGTTGGAATCCTGGCTCTGCGATGCCTTTATTGCCTGACCTTGGTCAGGTAGGTTAATTGAAGCAGGCCTTGCTTTCCTCTGCTGTAAAACAGTGGCAGCCGAAGCTCTCTCAAAGGTTGATGTGAAGAACAAGTGTCCCTGGTGGTGCATAGGAGGTGCTTCTGGAGGACTCTCTACTATCTGCCCCAGCCCAGAGCTTGCAACTTTGCTGCTTAAAAGAAGGAGCATTACGGTACCTTATTCCTCTGTTTCCACAGGTGAATGGGCTTTGCTGTCCCCTTTTCCTTCCAAAGACCTCTTCTGTAAGAGATGAAAACACTGCAGGACTTCTGTGTCAGGGCGTGTTTCCAGAGTGGGGAGGAAGAGCACATGAATAAACTGGAAGTTTTCTTCTTTGAGAAACAGATGCCCAGTTTGAACCATCATATTCATCTCTTCAAGAACAGCCCCTTTGCCCTGAGTTCCACATTTTAACATTGTGCTTTGCGATCCATTGAGAGTTAATTGGCACCTTCAATAATAGTGCATCTTACTATCGATGGCATGTTAGACGCTATGAAACATGGTACCTCAAGCAGCTCAGCAAATTCATTAGCTCATGGAACCACAGAAAGGAGTGATGCTGGCAGCAGGGGCCACAGCACCCAAGAACTGGGAGTCCGTTTTTTCTCCCATCTCCTTCTCTGTCTTCCTCCTCTCACCCTCCCTAGCCCACTCACCATTTCTCTCTTCTCTACACCCTCTTTCCTTCTCACTGTGTTATCTGTGTGTTATCTTGGCTTCATCCCATCGGGTCAGCTCACCCCACGAAGCTGGATGCGTGGCCCATGCAACTCCAGCCTGTGTGTGGTCTCACAGCGCTGAGACAAGAGAGGAAAAGACAGCTCTTTCCGCCAACTCCAGTAAGAAAAATCTCAGCAAAGGGACCTGAGTGGGTCATGTGCCCATCCCTGGACCAATCACTACTGAGCCTCAGCCCCACCCCGCCCAGCCCCACCCCTGTGGCTGGCTGGGAAGGTGGTACCCTGAGGGCCCACCTCTGCATGCCCACTGGGGGCACTCTCCCAAGTGCTGGGTCCACATGTTCCGTGGCTCCAGGAGCTCGTGGTACCTTCCCTTGACTTTGGTTCCTCCCCAAATCAAAGTAAGTCAATCACTTCCACTTTAAAACTCAGTAACTATCATCACTATCATTATTGTTATTTATCACTATGGCCCCAATTTGGACTCTATGTTTACTGAGGACAAGCAGATTTTCCTCCATTTCTTTTGAGATGGAGGTCTCTTAATGCAATGAGCAGTCACTAAATTACTCTAGAAATGACTAATAGCTAATGTTTATTAAGCACTTGCCGTGTGTTAGGCACAGTTCTAAGTATATTGCATGCATTAGGTCATTTAATCCTGAAAACTCCCAATGAGGCAGAAGCTGTTTTTATCTCAGTTTTATAAGTGAGGCAACTGAGGCATGAGGAATTTGTGTAACTTGCAGAGTAAGTGAGAGTTCCAAGGCAGGCAGTGAGACCACGTCGTGCACACCCTCAGCCACCACAGTGTCCTGGAGGGAGGGCCGAGTGTGTCCATCCTGGAGTCCAAGGCCCTGCTGCCTCCAGATGACCAGCTCAGTGCCAGGGCAGCAGGGAGTTGAAATCCCTCATGGATTTTATTTTAATCCTTAAAAATAATAGTTCCCATTTGTTGGCGCTGGTCTAAAAGCTTAAATTACATGATCTCATTTTTCTTCTAAAAAGCTCATTTTGAATATGAGGAAAGAGAGGTTCAGGGAAGGTAGGTATCTTGCTTAGAGACACACAGCTAGGAAGTTGGGGAGCCAAGGTCATAACTCAGGACTGCCTGACTCCGACGCCTGAGCTCCTAACAATGCACTTCTCCCCAGAGCAAAGAACCCCAGCTCTGAGTCTGGAGTGAGGGCATGGGGGCTGGTCATGGGGAGAAAACTTGGGAGGGTGGATTTTCCTTCTCTGCTCACATACCCATGCCCACTCCCTCCCTGAGAACTGCCATGGCCTCAGGGGCAGGGCTGAGAGGAGCTGCCCACTTCCTCCCACACTCCTAAACTCCTCCCAGCCCTGAGTCTCCAAGTATCTGGGAACAACGCTGCTACCACTTCGGGTAACTGTGGCTATGCTTGTGTGTGAACCGTCCCCACCCCTGGTCTGCCATGCCATGATCTGTGATTCTCATAGGACTGACTCCACGGGACCAACGTGTAATAATAACCACAGTTACCCCTTATGAAATGCCTCACAGAAGCCAGGCACTGAGCTAAGGCAGAGGAAATGACCTCATTCATTCTTAATAATGCCCCTTTAGAATGAGCGTTCAGGAAATTGAGACTCAAGGAGGTAGAGTGAGGAACTTGGCTGAGGCTTCACAGTCAGCAAGAGGCAGAGACAGGATTTGAACCCAGGTCTGATTGACTTCAATGTCCATGACTTTAACACCAACTTGCTGCTCCTTAGCCTGACCGAGACAACAGAGATACAGAAGTCACTGTCCTTGTTCTCAAGAAGCTTGGGATCCAGTAGCAGAGTTACATGAGTGAACAAATTGCAATTAGGTGGGAATACCAGAAATGATAGCAGTGACACTAGGTCCTGAGGTGGCACAGAGCAGGGAGGTGTGAACCTGGATGGTGTGTTTTTCATGACTGCTGACGGCAAGTGACAGGACTCCAACTCAACTTGGTTTGAGGAAGGAAAAAGGCAGGGGTGGGGCAGAGATTGATTGGCTCATGTTTCTGAAAAGTTCAGGGCAACTGGCTTCAAGCATGGCTTTATCCAGGAACTCAAGAACGTCAACAGGAGTCTCTCCCCTGCTTCAGCTGTGCTTTCAGCCACACTGACATTATTTTGAAGATGACGCCACTCTCTGACAGGCAAGTTGTCCCCCAGAGGCACCCTCCAAGGTCAACATGGTTAGCAACCCCTCTGAAAGGAGAGCCCCTGTTTACTTTTAATTTCAGCCAAATTCCCAGGTTTGAGTGTTGGTGAATTTGCTCAGGTCACATGCCACTCTCGCAATCACTCACTGTAGTCTCCATAAAGGTGGAATCATTGATCGACTATTGGCCAGGTCTCGGTCCTCTGCTCAGTCCTGAAATTGAAGGGAGCCAGCCCCATGCAAATCAGGACACTGTCACCGGGAGAAGGGGAAGCAGGATGCCCAGTGGGCAAAGACAGTGGCATTCCACAGGTGAGGGAGGCTTCCGGAAGAGGAGCCCTGGAGCTTAGTCCCGAGAACGAACAGAGCATGCTGGGCAGAGCTGGGGCTGCGAGGAGAGGGTGTTTCCTACCAGAGAGAACAGCCTGTGCCCGGGCGTGGACGTGTGAACTCATAGTTTGGCATAGCTGGAGGCTACGGTGGGTGTGGGAGAGGAGTGTGAGGTGTGGCAGAGAGGGGCCCAGTGAGGGTCTTCAAACCTGTGGACCACGCAGGCGTTTGGACTTGCTCCTGCAGGTACCCTAGGGAGGTAGCACCTCAGGCTCAGGGTGGAGGCTCTGGACTGGATCCCCTGGCCTGATCCTGCCTCTCTGAGTGACTCAGTCTGTCTGATTCTCAGCTTCCCCATCTGCAAAACAGGAAGGATGGAGGACAACTTCACAGAATGGAGGTGAGAGCAAACTGAGGCAAAGCCATGATAAGCACAGAGACAACATAGAGGAAGTGTTCAGAGACACAGACCATCATTGTGGACCAATCTTAAGCATCAGAGGAACATATCTAATCTCCACTCTAGAAAGCTCCCCTGGGGGTGCAGTGGAGGGTGGGGACAGGAGACCAGTGGGAAGAGGTGAGTTTGATGGTTCAGGTCCTAGAAGATGTAGAGAAACACTGCTTTGGGGGAGACGGAGAACACAGAGAGAGGGCTCAGGGAGAGAAAATTCCATGGCACTTGGCAAAGAATCAGATGTGAGGAGAGGGAAAACTCCAGGATAAAAATAAACAGGGAGACAAAAATCTACCCTTGACCTTGGATCCCTTAACTTTTAACTTTTGAACAAACACATTTTCTCTTAAAAGCATTCAACCAATTTCCCTAGGCTTTTTTTTTCTCTTCAAATACCCCCCCAAAAAACATCCCTAGACTGCGCGATTCCCAGTGTCGAAATCTTAGGTATCTTTTTTTTTTTTTTAATTTCAGCCTGAACATGCCAAGCTGAACACGCTCAGAATGTCCTTCCCACCTTGCCAGCCCCTGAAGCCCACCTCCTCCTGTTTGCCCTACTACCCAGTAGGGCAGTGTACCCAGTTCTCTAGGAAACCAGTGTTTTGTATGATGGGAACATGCGCTTGTTTGGGTGGGTTTACGAGCAATTTCATTCGCCATGCTGAGTCTAAACGTCAAGTAGGTTTTCAAGACCCAAGTTCTACTGAATTCTACAAAATAAAAATACATTCAGTATTTATCATGAAAAAAATAAAAATAAAAAAATAAAAGAAGAAAAGAAAGGAAATGGGGGAGAAAAGAAGTAGGAAGAAGAGGAGGAAAAGAAGCAGCAGCAGCCGTGGTGAATTCAAAAGAAAACAAAATTTTAATCCAAAAAGCCCCTCAGTCACTTCACACAATATTTCACAAGAGCTATTTGATGTCCAAGTGTAAATAATCATGGTGCTGAGATTTTGTGTGAAACTTTGTCATTTCAAAGCCATTTTTACAGTCGTAAATTAGCTAATCAGCAAATGAATCAGAGACATACGGGTCATATTTCACTCAAATCATATGATTTTAAATTGGAGAGAAACTGCTGTTGGAAAACAAATAGTAAAAGTGCTTTTAAACAGATTTTTATTTATTTATTTTAATGCTTTGATTTTGTGAAGGCCCGGAGCTTGATAGCTGGATGAAACGAGGTTGTACACCAATAGGATCGGGTTGCTCATCACGTTTAATGAGAATATAAACCTCCGATTTCCATTACGGCACCTATGCTTCCCTGGGTGGAAACACTCGAGGGAAGGCAGGGATAAACAGGCATGCCTACCTGTCCCTGTACCCAATAAAGTCTCAGGGAGAATTTTCCCTGGGGAACCAGCTGCGGAGTAGACCAAACCAGATTCACCTGGGACACATGTCAAAATGATGTAGACGTTTCTCTAAAAAGGGCTTTGAGGCTGGTGGCCTTTATACACATTACTCTCTGCTGACAGCTGATGGGCAGTTTCCAGGCATCTGAGGCCTGGTGGTTAGTAAGAATCATAACAGGCCGGGCACGGTGGCTCATGCCTGTAATCCCAGCACTTTGGGAGGTCGAGGCGAGAGGAACACCTGAGGTCAGGAGATCAAGACCAGCCTGGCCAACATGGTGAAACCCCGTATCTACTAAAAACACAAAAATTAGCCAGGCGTGGTCATGGGCGCCTGTAATCCCAGCTACTCGGGAGGCTGAGACAGGAGAATCACTTGAACCCAGGAGGCGGAAGTTGCAGTGAGCCGAGATCACACCACTGCACTCCAGCCTTGGCAACAGAGTGAGACTCCATCTCAAAAAAAAAAAAAAAAAGAAGAAGAAGAATCATAGCAATATTAGCGGAAGCCTACTACATTGTTACTAAGTGTCAGGCACTATTCCAGGTGCTTCCAAGTGCTTGGCATTCATTAACTCATTTAATCTGATGATGACCCTATGTACTGTTTTCTCCTCTATGTGTAGTTCAGGAAGGGGAGGTTAAAGATGGTCATGTTATCCAAGATCACCAGTTGTTATATGCTGAAATGATGTTCAAACCCAGGCAGCAGGGCTCCAGAGTTCAGATTCTTAACCGCTGGGCTAGACTGCCACCCCAGGCACAGTGGAGGTCAGAAAAGCCTCCTCTCCTTGCCGCCCAGCACCCGTGGGGGAGTTAAGGCATTCCTTTTCGGTTGTTCCCCAGCACTGCAGTCTGCCTGGGTTTCTCCCAAAGATGTCATTTCATGAACTTGGCTTCTCCAAGGCCAAGTCTGGGGACCCTCTTGGTCTTTCTGGGCCGTGAAGAATGAGCTCTCCCCTGGGCTTGGCCTCCCCCTCCTCCTGCACAGGCCCTATCTGTTTCGCTGACAGAGTGGAAACCTCTTAGACGGGGAGGAAGATTGAGAGGGAGTGGGCAGTATATACTTCCAGAAAAGAGCCTCATTTTTTTGTTCCACGTCCCAAGTCTTCCATAGTGAGTAGGGCCCTGAGCTCAGAGGAGGCTGAGAGAACAGGCCTGAGGTTGCCTCCTGCACCGGCCCCACTCCTCCTCCCTCATGTTACTCCAGCCACACTGGCCTCCTTTCTGTCCTTCAAAACCACCAAGCACTTTCCTACCTCCTGCCTTTGCCCATGCTTTCCCCTCTGCCTGGACACCTCTTCCCTAAGGCCTCCAGACTTCTGCTTACAGCACTTTGGGAGGCCAAGGCAGGCAGATCACGAGGTCAGGAGTTCAAGACCAGCCTGAATAACATGGTGAAACCCCGTTTCTAATAAAAAATACAAAAATTAGCCGGGCGTGGTGGTGTGCGCCTGTAATCCCAGCTACTCAGGAGGCTGAGGCAGGAGAATTGCTTGAACCTGGGAGGCGGAGGTTGCAGTGAGCAGAGAACATGCCATTGCACTCCAGCCTGGGCGACAGAGTGAGACTCCATCTCAAAAAAAAAAAAATCAAATGCCTCCCTTTCCCAGAAACCTCTGACCGCATCGTCCGAGGCACCCCCAACCCTCTACTTGTTGCTCCTGGTTTTTCCGACTGGTGCCCCTAGGCAGTTTGCAACATTTATTCATTCGCACATCTAATTGCTCATTGACTTGTGATTCTCCCTTTTCACTTTTGCCCTCCAGGAAGCTGTGTCTGTATGCACCTATATAATAGTATCCAACAACACAGTATCTAGCCCAGAGCCCCACGCTGAGCCTGGAACATAGTACATGCTCAAGAAATACTTACTGAACAACAAAAAGATCAATCAGATTTTGGTTTCAGAGAGGAGCTCTAATAAAAGAATTTTCCTCCTCTTCATCTTCTGTTTCTGGGCTTCAAACTCCATGAGAGCTGGACTGGAGTCCCGAGATGCACTGCAAATTTATTTTCATTTCATTTTAATTTGACAAACATGGAAAGCTGGGACATGGAATCGAGGTCTACTGGTTCCTGCCCTCAGGGAGCTTCAACTTGGTGAAGTGGGCAGGGTGGGAGGGGGACAGACAAAGGAGGCAGGGTGTCCCCAGCAGAGGAGTGGAAGATGCAAAGGCCTAGAGGTGGGAAAGATCATGGCATATTTGGGGAGCCTCTGTGGCTTGGCATGACTGGATCAGGGGGGACAGGTGGCAGAAGACAAAGCTGGAGAGTCCTTCAGTGTGTCAGTGTGAAGGACAGTCAGGCTTACACAGTAGGGACCCCTGAGGGTTTTGCACATCCAAATGTGGCGGGGTTGACCTGTGTGGAGCGGGCAAGACAGAGGCAGGGGGTCCCACAAAGGGGCAATGACAGCCATCCAGGCAGGACGAGGACTGAGCGTGCTGATGGGAGAACAGAGGTAAGGGCTATTCAGAAACAAATGTCGGCCTTTCCATGACGCAGTCAGGGAGAGGAAGAAGAAAGGGCAAGGAAGACCCAGAGGTTCCCGTGGGAGACTATCTCAGGGACCCACACTTCCCAGT
Source organism: Gorilla gorilla gorilla (assembly GCF_029281585.2). Lineage (NCBI taxonomy): Eukaryota > Metazoa > Chordata > Mammalia > Primates > Hominidae > Gorilla > Gorilla gorilla. Next base: position 175,494,686 of record NC_073228.2, read on the forward strand.
GGCACCCTGGCCACTCCCACAGCTCTCATCTGAATAAGCTTTGTCCTCAGAATCCTGAACTCATTGTCCCCTGGCAAACCCTCCTCAAGCACACAGCTCTTTCCTGTGCCTGGATAGTGTTTCTGGAAGACCCTGAAATGTCAAGGTCTTTCCCAATTCATCATCGCTGGGGCAAAGCCGCCCAGCTCTCTACCCACAGCAATAACTCTTGGGTTCGAGGGCTGCAGGGAGTGTGATCTACTCTTTGGCAGCTGAAATAGCCATTTCCCTCACGATATAGAACCCCCAATTCACGAGGGTGAGCAGGCAGAGCTCCAAGAGCAGAATACTGCTTCTTTGCTCTCGGTTCAGGGCCAAGATTTAATTTTTAATTTTCAAAAACATGAGTGGTCAGACCACGGCTTGAAAATTGAAACCATCCTCTGAGCACCTCTGCGTCTCCCACGTAGACCTTCTCCACTGCAGAGCATGACGTGGCTTGGATGGGGCAGCATTTCAGAGTTTCCCAGCTAACAAGAGTAGGTTTAGGTTTCCACCTTGGGCTGCAGCTCACACTACCTGCCCAGCTCCAAATTCTCTAGCTCTCTGTGACCTTGGGCGTGGTTTTCAACTTCTTCGAATCTCAGTTTTCCCATCTGGTAAAAAGAAGCCTTAAGACAATACTTGATAGAGCTGCCATGAGGAATAAATGAGATACGAATGTTAACTCCTAAGACATGTCGGCCAGGCACAGTGGCTCATGCCTGTAATCCCAGCACAGAGAGTTAACATTCTCTTAAGACATATCTTAAGAGCTAACTCTTAAGACATGCCTTAACAGCTAACTCTTAAGACATGCCTGCCATAATGGGGAATAGTTGCAATTTCTCTGAGTTATAAACTGATCCAGGACTTTTTGTTTAGAGGAGCGAAAATTATATAAACAGTACCTTTACCCATGCATGCTCTCATTTCCTCACTTCTCTGGCCAGGTCTACAGAAACTCTGAGAAGAGTAGGAAGATGGGAGGTTCTCTGATCATTGGCAAGACTCTGAATCTCTCTGGATCTTAGTCTACTTATCTTTGAAATGGAAGCAATAATGCCCAACTTCAGGGTGTAGAGCCAGGTAGGGAAGGGACCTACCATTTATCTAGCGCTGAGGGAGATATTCTCTGATGGAGGGATGAGCTGTGTGAAGGATTCAAGAGGTCTCGCTGTGAAAGAGTAAGAGGATTTCCCCCTTTTCTTTTTCGAGAAGGAAAGGAAGGCTTTATGTCTTGGAGGACCAAGGTTTCCTTGTCCCATGGGGGAGTAAGGGGCTGTACTTTCAAAATCTTAGGTTCAGAGACACAAATAACAGGCTTGCCTAAAAGGGGCTGGTTCCAAGGGATGAAAAAGGGGTGAGATTTCTAAGAATGAGCGTGTGGTTGGGGGAGATGGCCCCACTTGCAGCCAACGGGCCTCCCATCCCCGTGAAGGCCCTGGGAGGGTGGAATCTCCGAGGATAATGACACATTGTTGGACTCCTGGAGAAGAACTGGCCTCATAATTTCCAGAGCCCAGCGTATAATACAACTGTGGGTCCTTTGTTCAAAAGTTGTTCTGAATTTCAGGATGGTGGCAGAGAGAATGAAACCAAGAGTGAGGCCCTTCTGAGCATGGTGCCTGGGGCAGTGGCATAGGCTGGACACTTGGGAAGTCAGCCTTGCCTCCCTTGGGCCTCAGAAGCCCAGTGAAGACTTCATGGACCAGATGGGCACTGAGGAGTGGATGCCACAAGCAGAGGACTCCTTGCCTTCCAAGAAACCGTGGCCCAAGAAGATCAGATGACTGGCTCTCATTTTCAGTCTGAATGAGGTTCCTGGAATTCTTTTACAAGTTTAGGGAAAGGAAGCCTCCCCACTCCCCACCCCTAAAGCATTGAGACTGAATATCCTGAGTCAGATTTCACATGACACAAAGTGGAGAAACAAGACTTGTGTCCGAGTACCATGCGGCAAAGGCTGCTCAGGCCGCATTGCATTTAATCCCCACAACAGCCCTGCTGGCACCAAGCCAGCACTCGTTTCCATGAAGGCTCTCAGCCTCCCAGACTCTCAAACCAACCAGCCAGAGCCTGGGCATATGGTGCGTGCATAGGGGATGTGGGGCTGGAAGGCAGAGCCCAGGCCCCTAGGAGGAAATGCCCCCTAAGGACAGGCACCTTCTGGGGAAACGATGAGTGTATGAGGGAGGTCAGGGCACATGGCAGGGATCAGAAGATGCTCCCCCATCTAATATCAGTAACATTAATAACGATGGTACCAGCAATAGACAATATTTACTCAGCACTCACTAGGCGTGTCATCTCATCTATTCCTCAGTACAGCCAAGTTAATAGCAACGCCATGGCCCAGAAGAGGAGAACTAGTCTGGGTTCTCCAGAGAAACAGAACCAATAGAATGTTTACATATATCTAAAAGTCCATATAGATACACATGTACTATATATGATAGATAGATAGATAGATAGATAGATATGATAGAGTAGATAGATGATAGACTGATAGATAGATAGATACAGTAGATAGATGATAGATAGAGATCATAGATAGAGATGATAGATAGATATAGATAGGTGATGATAGATATAGATGATAGATAGATAGTAGATAGAGATAGATGATAGATAGAGAGATGATAGATACATAGATAGATATAGTAGATAGATGATAGAAATGATAGATAGATATAGATAGGTGATGATAGATGGATGGATAGATAGATAGATAGATAGATAGATAGATAGATAGATAGATAGATAGATAGATAGATAGAGATTTACTTTAAAGATCTGGCTTGTGCAATTTCGGAGCGTGGCAAGTAAAATCTGCAGGGTGGGCCTGGCAGGCTGGAGACCCAGGGAGGAGTGAACGTTGCGGTTTGAGTCAGAAGGCCATCTGCTGCAGAAGTCGTTCTTGCTGAGGGAGGTCAGGCTTTCTGTTCAATTCAGGTCTTCAGCCGAGCGGATGAGGCCACCCACTATAAGAAGGTCAATCTACTTTACTTAAAGTCCATCCATGTAAATGTTAATCTTGCCCAAAAACACCCCCACAGAGACATCCAGAATAACGTTTCACCAAATATCTGGGCACTATGGCCTAGCCAAGTGGATACATAGAATTAACCCACAGGTGAGGTGAGCACACCGAGCAGGCAGTGGCCCCAGCTGTAACTCAGGAGGTCCAGCCTTAGGCCCACGCCCTACTGCCCTCCTTGGTGTCCTCTCAAACCATTGCCTGTAATAGATGACTTCAAGAGGCACATGGATGGACTGTCTATGAAATGGTAGTAGGTATGTATCCACTCAGGAAAACAATATAACTAGCACGTCGACCCCATGAATTTTTGGACGTTATTTCATAGGAAGAGATCAAAGAGAACAAGTGAATCTATTTTAGGATTTTAAAACACGATATTAAGTAAATATTATTAGGTTGAACCATGTGATATTGTCATTTTTGTAGGCAAAAATGGTCAAATAGCAGCAATTTTCTATGGCTCAAACCTATTGGAAGTTCCGTGTTTCATCGCACTGCCTCCTCTCTAATGTAGCAGAAATGGTTCACAGACTGTCTGTTTTCACCTTCATGTGGCTGCAAAGGGTCTGCTCACCAGAAAGTTCAGATCCAACATCTCTGGCTACTGCACACTTGCCAACATATGGGTCCGGGGATGGAAGGTTGCTCCCATGCAGATGCACGTAGGCCAGCCATGCATGGTGACATGGTATCCTGTGATCAGCTGTCTTAAACTGCAGAGGCCTCAGGCTTGGGAAGGGGGCACATCAAGACCTAGCTAGTGTTTGCTAGCTTACTAGCTGTGTGACCTTGCTTGAGTGGCCTAACCTATCTGCATCCCCTTTCTCTCCATAAGTACAAAGGGAATTGGGGGCCCAGAAAAATAATTGTCTGTCTCATGTACTTCTAGACAATGAAAACCACATAATCTGTTTCTCTCTGGCCTGGCCATTAGGAAGCTCAGAGCTACACTCCAGGTTTAATTTTCATAGTTTCCACAACTCCTCATACAGCTGGGTGCTCCCTTATCTGTCTCCGCACTATAATGTGAAGTGTTTAAGGACATACGTCATCACAGAGGTGGCACATGATTCCCCAGGCCCTGACCCAGAGCAGGTGCTCAGCAAGTGTGTGCTGATTCAGCACACACTGAATATGGGTATTAGAATACCCATATTCTAAGCCAGGCACTATGCTACTTCCCTTGGCCCAGTTAACCCTCACAACCATGAGCCTATGGGATAGTCACTGCTATTTGTCCCACTTTGCAGATGGGAACACAGAGACCAAATAGTGTTCCCAAAGTCCAAGAACTCTTAATAGTAAGTGGTAGTGCTAAGATCGGAGCCTAAGCATTCTGGCTCCAGAGGCCCCTGCTTAACCACACTGCAGGAGAAGCAGGTGAAGGAGAGAGCGACTATCTTCTCTAGGCCTCGTGGTGTAACTTCTCTCCTCTCCTCCCATTCTTTTTTATCTTTTGCCCTGCATTGCTGGGTCTTAGTCTCTGTCACTCTAAGGCTCTTACTGTTGGAGCCATAAACACCTTACGGAAGCTGATGGAGCCATAGTAATCATGGGAACTGATCCCCTACAGGCTTTGCTCACTCATCCCTGCCAGACCCTGTGTCCAGCCCCTTTTCACTTAGAACCCCTCACAGCTGCACAGGGGAGGGCATGGTAGTCCCATTTCACATAGGAGGAAACTGACACTCAGACAGCTGGAGTCGCCTGGTTAAGGTCACTCAGCTGGGATTGAACCCAGGTCTGGGTGACCCCACAGTCAAACAAACAAAAGGCAAAGATTTTTGTGGATTTTCTTCAACAATGAAGTAAAGCAGGAAAAGACCTGGACTTTTCCCCCCTCTGGCCTCAGCTTCTCCATGTATAACACAGAGCATTAAGCCCATTAAGTTCAGTTGTCTCATTCAAATTCCAGCACTGCTGGCTGTGTTACCTCGGGCATGTTACTTAACCTCTCTGAGCTGCAGTTTCCTCATCTGTAAAATGGGAATGAGGATAGTAACTGTCTCTACTTCGTAGGGTTGTAAAGTTAAGTGAGATTAAAGCAACGTAAAGCATTCAGCCCAGAGCCTGGCATATGGTAGGCAGTGGGGAATTTGGGATATTCTTATGAAAATGAAAGTTTTGAGATCTTTTCCAGCCAGGTTGAGATCTTTTCCAGCCAGGACCTCGTATAGCCTAAACACAGGCCTGAGTCCTGGCCCCTGTTCCCTGCAGCCTTGGGGCAGAAGCCCAGCTGGGGTGAATACTCCCCCATCCTCATTGCCCCTGTATGGGGGCACTGGTGGGAGAGGCAACTGCCTTGCCCTGTGCATGAGCCTGGCAATGACCCAGGAGGTGTTTCCTGGGCATGAGGTAATGGAAGGCTGGAGCCTGCCCATCATCACTCGGGCAGGGCAAAACAAGAGTGACAATGCACCAGGGCTTCCCACGGCCAAGGGGGGCACAGGCCAGCCCAGGTTCCAGCAGGAGGAAGCCTGAAGCTGCAGCATGCACACTGTCTTTGTGTCTTAAAAGGAGATGACCAGCAGGCAGCAGATTAGTCTTGCAGTGAACCACTCTCCTGCTGGGGGACCTGGGCTGGACCCAAACAACTGAAGAGACCCCATAAGCAAATGCCTGACTCAGGAGTGGCCCATCCCCATTCCTAGCCTGGAAAAGAGAGATACAAACAGAATCAAGTCAGAATAAATGTGTGGAGTGAGTCTGGGCTTTCTCCTCTGTCAGACTGGCCAGGTGTCTGACTCCATGCCTGGCCCTTAAGGTTCAAGAGGCAAGAGAACCTGACCCTGAACTAGCAGGTGTTCAGGCATGGAGGTGAGACAGGCTTTGGAAAGTTCAGTGGTGCCCTTTATGATGATTGGGGCAACAAAGGGGAGGAAAATCAGAGAGGGCTCCTCAGAGGAAATGACCTCCAAGCTGGGTCTTGAAGGGTGAGTAGGCTGTCGAGGCAGTCAGTCACAAAGAGGGTGTTCTAGGCAGAGGGTACTGTATAAGCCAAGGCAGGGAGGCAGGAAATAGTACCAAGCACTCCAGGATCTACAGGTGCTAGCTGTGAAACATACGAGTAGGTAAGAGAAGGACAACGAGGCTCGTGAGGTTGTCAGTGGCCACAGATTTGTCACTTGTTGGAAGCTTCTTGGGGAACACAGACATCATCTCATTTCCTGTGCCCTCTTTACAGACGAGGGAACTGAGGCTCAGGAAGGTAAAGCAGTTTCTTTCTCCAAGGTCAACTGATAGTAGGGCATCTGAGACTGGAACCCAAGTCTACCTGCCCTACAGCTGAAGGTCTTTTTTTTGTGTGCAGTGGCGCAATCTTGGCCCACTGCAACCACTGCCTTCTGGGTTCAAGCGATTCTCCTGCCTCAGCCTCCTGAGTAGTTGGGACTACCGGTATATGCCACCATGCCCAGCTAATTTTTGTATTTTTTAGTAGAGATGGGGTTTCACCACACTGGCCAGTCTTGAACTCCTGGCCTCAGGCAATCTTCCCACCTTGGCCTCCCAAAGTGCTGGGATTAGAGGCATGCGCCACCACTCCCGGCCAAGCTGAAGGTCTTGACTGCTTACTCCATCACCTCTTACCACCCTGGGACCCTCAAAAGCCATGGTAAGGAGCTTGGATTTTACCTGAGAGTAATGGAGATCTAGAGAGGATTTATGCAGAAGGAAAAGGTGGCCACATTTGCAATTAGCAGCCTCACCCTGGGGCAGAGCAGAGAATGGACAAGAAGGATCCAGAGTAGAGTAGGTCAGAAAATCAGGCGAGCCCAGTGAGCACCAGCCCTGGTGTCAAGCCCTGCCCCAAGGACCTCAGCCCCAACAACCTGGCCCCTGCTTCTCTTTCCAGCTCCTTTACTCCCCGGCTTTAGCCATGTGAAAATTATTCAGCTCCCCTCTGCTGTGGGGCTTCTGTTGTCTTTTCAGATCTGCTATTCCCTCTGCTCGAGCCTTCTCTCTGCTGCTGCTCACCTGACTAATGTCCACTCCACCCCCAGGTTCCAGCTTGAAGATCATTTCCTTCAGAAGCCTTCCTGGACCACATGGCCTGATATCTGAGTTCTGTGACCCCAGTCACCCTACTTCTCCCCTGGAACATCATTCATTGTTTTGTCCTTTGAGAAAGGGAGGGCACTTGCCCTCGCCCACCCTGGCCCCTCAGTGCCCAGCACAGGGAGCAGTTCCTGGACATCCAGCCAAATGGGGTCTCTGGGGTGGCAAGGCTTCCTCAGATGACATTCAGTGTTGTGTGCCTCCCTCAAACACTGGACTGCCCACCCCTGCCCTCATTGACAGTGACTCCCCAGTCATACAGACATTGTCTCATGAGCCAGGCCCTGGCCACAGTTTTAAGGGAAATTTTTAATCCCGAGGCCCAGGCAATTAATAATGTCATCGTGAGACTTGGACAACAGTGGTCAGTTTAAGGGTGTTCTACTCTGAGAAGACTGCCAGGCCCACTCTCAACCTGTTCAGCCTCTGTCAAACTGGGTCAAGGTCCCTTCTTGGGTTCCTCCAGCACTGAGCCATCTCTTGGGGTTTGCATGCCTGTCTGTCCCACAAGGCTAGTCCTATTGAGCCCCATTTCTGAAGCCCAGCACATGGATGAAGCCTGAAACATGGCCAGATGGATAAATGGATGGATGGGAGGGTGGATGGATAGATGGATGGGTGGGTGGGTGGATTGGTGGGTGGATGGATGGTGGATGAGTGGATGAGTGTGTGGATGGATGGATGGATGGATGGAAGGGTGGATGGATGGATGGATGGAAGGGTAGATGGATGGATGGATGGATGATGGGTGGGTGGATGAGTGGGCGGATGGATGGATGGTGGATGGATGGATGGGTGGATGGCTGGGTGGATGGATGGATGGATGGATGGACGGATAGATGGATGGATGAGTTGCCTAATAAGCATGGGCCATCATGACGAACAGCTCAAACTGAATGATGTCCAAGGTTTACTGTGGACATGGAGGCTGCCCTGCTCAGCTTGGATGGACTGGAGGGGCCCACATAAGAGCCATCTCTACCTCTGATCAGGACAAGGATGAGCAATGCCTATGGATGACAGAGACTCACTTGACAAAAATGAGATGCCCTCCCTTCTAGGGCATCCCTTGCTCCTGCAGACTGGTTGCTTCCATTCTTGATTCCCATCTGGGTGAGCCATACAGTGTCAGCCCACATCAGCCTGCTGTGGGCATCTTCTAGCCCAGACAGATGGGCACAGGACTGGCCCCCTATCTCGGGGAGACCCACAGACTTGCCTTCCTTCATCTTAGGAGGTGGAGGGAACAGGAGACGCCAGATGATACCTATTCCTAGAAATATTGGGACAACCACTGCTTGGAATGGAGAAGGTGGGCCCTAAGGCACAGCCAGATTTTTCTGTGTTAGCAAGGAGATGGGGAATTAAAATCTGTTAACACCTCCCATGTGCCAAGCACTTTACACACTTTGTCTCTAAGCTATACACCAGCTTTATAGATGGTTACTTACATACACACACACGCACAGACACACACCCATTTTACAGATGTGAAAACTGAGGCTCAGAGAGAGGTAGAGTGGCAGGTCCAAGATAACACATTGAATTAGTGGTGGAGCTAGGGTTTGATCCAGGTTCCATGTGGCCCCACAGTGTTTTCAGGGACCCTTCAGCTAGCAAGAACCTCTACCTCGAGTGTCCTGTACCCTCTTCTGTCACGGAGAAAGGAGATCCTGGCCTCCTCCCTCTTCTCTTGCTGAGGCTGCCCAGTTCTTGCTGCTGCTGCCAAGTGTTGAGACCTGATTTGAATTTGGGGTTCTCTCCACTGCAGCCCAACAAAGGTTTTTATTGGAATGCCCCTTAGATTTCCAGATTTTGAAGATGTTTCAACAATGCAGCAAAAGGCAGGTCTTTGCCACAACGAAAGGCAGAAATATCACCAAGAAGTAAACAGAATTCCTTGGCCACTTCAGAGCATGTGTCAACATCTCTTTCCCCTCCTCTCCCCCTGCCCCTTTTCTTGTCTTTTCTTTCTTTACTTTTCTCTTCTCTTCCTTTCTTGTCTACAGATTCAGATCTTGTCGGTAAAGGTAGCTTGCTGACACGAATGGGCTGAGCCGTGGGTTGCCCTAAACTCAGCAGCTCGGTCTCAGAACAGATGCCGGGGCTTTGGTAAACTGAGAAAGCATAAACTGCTGCGAGACGCTTTCCTGATGACCACAATTACCCACATGGAAAAGCCATTCTGCAGCTCCAGTCCCTCGCCCTACCCCCTGGCACACACATGTAGTGGCCTCAGCTTCAGAAACAGGGCTTCCCAGAGCAAAAATATATGTGACGTGTACAAAACGGCTTGCTTTCAACCCATGGATGGAAATTAAATGCATTTGGAAAGTCCATGCTTAAAAACAATCTTGGTAGAAAGCGTGTCTGTTGACAATGGTGCCTCTAAGTGAGGCCTCACTCCCCAGGCAGGCTTACGAGGGGCTGAGAACAAGCAGTCAGGCCCCACCTGGGACCCCCTCTCACTCAGGAGACAGTCCCCGGGGCAGAGTGTGTGGGAGTGTATAAGAGTGTGTAAGTGTATGAGCATATGGCAGTGTGAGTGCATGTGGCATGTGTGTGTCTGTGCATGAATGTGTAAATGGTGAATATGTGTAAGCATGTGTACAGCCTGTGAGAGTGTGTGTGTGTGGCAAGTATGTGTTCACTGCATGTCTAGTCTGTGAGTGTGTGTGTATCCACGTGTGAGGGCATGTGTGTCTGTGTGGGGAATGTGAGTGTGTCTGTACGTGTGTGTGAATGGGTACAATGTGTGCACAATACACACATGCTTGTATGACTGTGTGCATGGCTGTGTGTGTGTGAAGAGAGACAAAGAGGGGCAAGATGCAACCCTTCCATCCTTTTCCAAGGAAGCAAATGTCACCGAGCACCTCCCTTGTGCCTGAAGGAGGAGGAGCTGGGGAGAGTGTTGATCTCGGGAAAGGTGGGGTCGTGGCCTCTCAGAGCTTAGAGGAGATTTTGAGACAGAGACCAGGTTAAGGACATCATCAAAGAGCAAGCCGAGACCGTTCTGAAGTGTGTACTGGAGAGGGGAAAGAGGAATGAAGAGATTAGGCATAGACTTAGCATTGGCATAGAATGGCAAAGAAACCTAAACTCAGACCAGCCAGTCCTGAGTGTGGGCTCATCTCTACCCCTTCCTGACAGTGAGATCTTGAGCAAGTCACTTTTTCCCAGGCCTCAGTTTCTGTAAGTAAAGTAGGGCTAAGAAAACATCGCATTCATGGAAACATGGAAAAGAATGTGTGCAAATCAACGGTAGGCCAAGCATTCAAGAAGTCGCAGCTGGTATTCTTATTATAATCACGTTCCCCGGATGTGACCTGGGAGGAAGGCATCATTTCCCCATTTTAGGGATGAGAAAACTGAAACCCGACAGCCTCACAGCCACATGGTGACAGAGTTGGGGCTGGCCCTCAGAGCCATCCGGCTTCAAAATCTACCACCTCACCTTTTCTGCTGAGGCTCTGACCTCCAGAAATCCTGGAGGTGGCAGAGCTCAGCCTTCCGCGAAGCCCTCTGAGATTCTATGGGAAGGAGAGGCCCAGCACAGGGCAGGGGCTTCCCTGGTGGGAGAACATTTTGGATACCAAGACAGGAAGTGGCCTCCAATGAGGAACACTCTTTTGGAGTAAGCGGGGAGCAAGCTCCTATCTGTGAGGCCCAGGAAATGCCCTGGGGGTTAAGAGGTGACCAAGATGCAGACCTGGACCCTTTAAAACACCGTAAAACCCTGGCCATACCATTCCCCTGACCAGTGGTCATTCAACAGCTATTAGCCCCTTCCCATGAAAAGGGGCTCCAGACCATGATTAGACGCCATTGCCCTTTCCAACGTTTACAGTGGTCCAAAAATAGAATGGACTTCTTTGTGAGGGAGTGAGGTTCCCATCAATGGCAAGTCTGGGATATGGTTGTAGAGCTGAACACAGTATAGAACATTCAGCAATTCAGTGGCTGATGCAATTTAGTGTGACATTATCTACCAAGAGGCTCTATTCATTCCATCAGACACACAACATGCATTTATTAAGCACCTGCTGGATGCTGAGAACTGTGCTGTGCACACAGGAGATGCAAAATTAATATAACATAATCCATGCCTTCAAGAAGCCCCTGTTCTAGCTTAAGTCTCTCTCTCTCACTTACGTCCCTCGCTGGTTCTCATTTTGTTTTAGTCATGGATGAAGTTTGGTGGGCCATGGCTTTAGCATTCTAAGCAAGTATACTGCATATTTGGTATTCATTGTTCTGTTTTTAAAAAAAGTATTTAAGACAAGTGACTTAGGTTGTTTTTGTGAACATGAGGCTTGATCTGACTGCTTTTCTTCCAAAGCAGGACTTCTCAATCTCCTCACTAGTGACATTTGGGGCTATAGAATTCTTTGTTTTGGGGGCTGTCCTGTGCTAATGGCATCCCTGACCTCTACCCTCTAGATGCTAGAAGCACCCCCTCCCTAAGTTGGGACCATAGAAACATCTCCAAGTATTGCCAGATGTCCTCAGGGACAAAACCATGCCCAGCTGAGAACAACTGTTCTAAAGGATTCTCTCCACTAAGGCAAGGCCCCAAGTGAGGAATAAGATACATACGGTAAATCCGGGGTCCCTGCACCTAAGGACCTTCTAATCCTATAGTGCCTGCATTAACTAAACACATGGAAGATAAAGTATGACCATGGATGGTGTGCTGAGCACTGAGCCACGGCCCGCTGGAGAGGAGAGGGCCTAGGTGCTAGGCCTGAAGTCCGGATCATCCAATCCCACGGAAGAACTGTGGGGTTTGAATACCTGTTTCCTCACCAGGAAATGGCATTATTGTGAGAATTTGAGTGAAATCCAATTTGTACAAAGCACAAAGTAGGTGTCCCATCAACATGAATTACCTTCCTTTTTTCTTCAACTCCAATGCCACTTTTCCTACCCCAGGATCAGCAGCAGCAAATGCCACCAGCTAGCAACTTCACTGTCCTGCCTCACCCCCTCTCTCTGGACAAACGGCAGAGTAAAACAGTGTCCTCTTGGGAGTCCAGGCACATAGATACCTGAGTATCTCTGAGTTGGGGATGTGTAGAGCCTGGAGCAAAGGCATCACTCCCCCGACTGCCCATCTTTTGTTCCACACACAGGGCAGTTTTCAGACTCATCAAACAAACAGGAAAAAAAAAAAAAAAAAAAGGTTTCCAACAAGCCAGACTTCGAAAGCATAAAATCAGCTGCAGAAAACTTCTGAACTTGAGCTAGCATGTTATTGGGCAAATTTTGAGTGCCATTTGCATTTGTTGCAAACAGCTCTTGGAGGGTTTCTGGGAAACCTGTTGAGCAGTGATTTTTTTTTTTTCATTAGCCACCAGTTGCTAAATGCATGGGCATCATAGCACTCTGGGCATCATGGTTTGTAAGCAGCTGAAAACCTGAGATCAAGTGCAAGGAGGACTCTGGCTGCCAAATTTCAGGGCAGGGAAAAATAAAAGGAAAAAAGAGAAATGTGGAATGTGTTTCTACTTACTGTCCATTCCAGTAAAATGAAAAGATCTCTCCTCCAAACATGTGTTACTGCTTAGGCCAGAAACTGTATATATTGGTCTAAATCCAGAATGGTCTGTGTGACATATTACTCTGTATGACAAAATTACTACAACCTGCATTCGCTGTAGAAATGCCTGCTGCAACAGTATAGGATGATAATTTGTTGTACAACAGAAGTACATAATAATTTCATGTCAGTGTGGGCCAGGCCTTGGGATTTTCAAAAGGAAATCTCAGATGCATGTGGACTAGTGTTGAATAGGCACCCCCGATCCCTCCTCCTCTACCCCCACCCCCCCAACACTCATATCGTGTGTGATCAGAATAGGAGAAAGTGGGGCTTTATTTATAACATACCATATTCCACTTGAAAGTGACAAGAACACACACACACACACATACACACACAGACATACACACACAATCAAAACACTAAAAATAAAGTCAAGTGGCAATCTGGTGTTCTCACGCATGAGGCACCAGTGGTCAGAGCTGGTTCACCTACCAAAAAGGGTGAAGGACGGTCAAGGAGCCAACAGACAGGAATGTTCATCTTTCAGCACTGAGCTGCTTCGAACCCATCCAGAGTGAAGCCACGTGAATTCCTCAAGACCCCTCCTCCCCGCACCCGACAAACCACAGCCCCCTCTTTGGCCCTTGTCTGGGCTAAGGTTTCATTACAAAGCCCAGGCCCCATTCCAATCCTCTCATCTGTCCCTCTAACGGGCTCCGACAGATCACTCCACAGTACACGGATTCTCGTTGGGATAATGTCTTGGAGAGTAGCAACCTGAAATATGATCTAGTCAGAGTGCGTTAACGGTAAAGCATTTCTTTATGACACTTTTCACAAAGCAAGGTTGCAAACCAGGAAGAAATATACGACTAGAAAAATGGAATGCAGAACACAAAAACAGCCCAGTTGCTAAGACGTGTTAGTGCGTGACACCGTGTTTCCCGATGTGGACACTTCAGTTCCAGGAAAATGTTAAAACATTCTTTTCTCTTCCTTCTCTCCCTTTCCTTCCTTCCTTCCCTTTCTTCCTTCTTTCTTTGTCTTCCTTTCTTCCTTTTGCTCCTGCCTTTCTTTCCTTCCATCTTTCCTTCCGTTTCCTATCATGTTGGGCAGGTTTTCAGAGTGGGAAAGAAGAGACTTCCCTGGGCAGCGTTATTGAAGTGTCCTTTTCTGGGTGTTACCCCGGATAATCTGGTCATCCAAGCACTGCTGTCCTCCCAGATCATATCATCTAAATTTCAAACCTATTGTTCCACTAGAAAATTAGCTAGGCTCTTCTCAGACACACTTAAAATGTTCCTACAAAGGAAAAGATCCCATAAAACCCTTTTATATCTCAATTACATCAAAATCTCACTTAATTTGTCTCTTCTATCAGGGGCAATGACTTAAGCTACCGTGGCTTAAGGGAACCAAGCCTTCTCTGCTGTCAGCTGGGCAGCCAGACCTGTATTCTGGGTTTGGTGACCGTCGAAAATCTATCTTCTTAGAGTTTTTTGGTTCAATAAAACCTGAAACATATTTTGCCTGGCGTTTTTCCTCAGGATTTTTAAGCCCGTGTGTACTTTATGGCAAATGGGATCCATATGTCCCTGATTCATTGATACTTAAGCCATTAGGATGCTGTGTTGTAAGAATACTTTGATGTCCAAGGGCTGTCTTGCCATTTGCAGGACTTTTTCTTCACAAACAGGAAGTTTTCCCTTCTCGAGGAGTACACAAAGCAAGAGGCCGGCTCCCCCAGAATGTGTGACAGTGAGTGGGAGGCAGTCCCGGCCGCCAGGATGTGCTTGTCTGGCCCCCAGACCCTGCCCCGGGGTGGGGAAGGAAGGGGCCTTGTGTAAGGAGCCTTGGAGCCAGGATTGGGCCTGCCCCTGGCGCCTGGGTCATTAGTCCCCTGCCCGGCAACCCTGCGACTCAGAACTGCCTCCCAGAGTGGACTCAGCGTGCCTTGGCATGTTTACTGCTTTTTAAGGGACATCAGAATAACACTCAAGAAAAACAAACAGCCAAGCACCATGGCTGAAGAGAAGGTCAGGGACGTCACTTGCCCTCCTTTCTTCAGGACTGCTGTGGAGACTGCCTTGGGCTTGGTTCAGGGGATAGACCAGTTCCAGGTGCAGCGGACACCATTCCCCAGGGCATCTGCAGGATCTCTCAATGATCACTCTTTTGTCAGGGACCAGCGCATACCTCACAAGGTCCAGACGGGCCTCATGACCACCAGGTAAAGGCAGGAGACAGCCAGGGCTTTGGACACTGGCAGGCTTGGGTTTGGGATCCCAGCTCTGCCACCTACTGCCTCGGGTGCATGACTTCACCCACTAGAGCCTCAGTTTCCCTTTCTGCAAGCTCTAAAAGCCAGCCTGCAGAGTTGTTATGAAAAACATGCCCAGAGGTGGATCAGCTGCGGCACCAAGCCCTCCTCACTTCCGTCTACACGGACGTGGTCACCTGTTTGGCTTTCCAGCCTCTCAGCCTGCTCTCTCCTTCTGCCCGTGGCTCTCTCTCATGTGTTTTCTGGGTGGGAGTGTGGGCTCTCTCCCTCACCCAAGAGGCCAGTCAAGGGCAGGCCCATGACTTAGGCCCAGCCAGAGGAGGACTGCATGTGTGAGTTTGCGTTTCGAGCTTGTGACCTCAGCACATGAGGGCGGTGGGGGTCAGACTCAGTGCAGCAGCAGTGGCACTGGGCGGCCAATGTGTTTCTGCTGTGTATTCCTGCCTCCTCCATCCCGAGACATTCTTGGTCCCATTCACAGTCCAGTCCCAGCTCTCCAGCCTCCTGTCAACTCTGGGAGTCTCCGAAGTCCTGCCGATGGGAGTCCTTGTTGCTCAGGATGGAGAAAACTTTTGTTTCTTGCAGCCAAGAACCCTGACAAATCCATACCCTTAAGCCCAGCTCACACATTCATTCTAACATCTACCCTGGTGATAATCCTTGTTCAATGTTCACCACAGCCTCTGCTCTTCCTGCTCTCTCACTCCCTCACAACCTCCACACTTGTCCGTCACCTCCTCCCTCATGGCCTCTTTTCCTCTGCTCCCCATGTGTAGAGGACACCCACACCCTCTGGGTCTCAAGTAGAGCTGACTCTAGGGGTAAGCACACAACCCAGACATGGCCAGTTGGAGAACTGCATTCCTCTGGACAGGTTCATTGGCTCAGGAATAGGCACATGACCTAAGTTGATCCAGTAAGTCGATCTTGTATGACATTTTCTGGAACTCTTGGAGCATGAAGCACTCTTTCAGCTGGAGTTGCTAAACTAGTTGGTTATAGACCTGGAGCTGCAGGGGGCAAAGACGGACACTGCAGAGGGACAAACTGCCTGAAAAGGAAGCCAATACAGGAAAGTAGAGTCCATAGACAAAGACAGTGTCTTGATGACATTGTTTAAACCCCTGGATCCAGCCATGCCTGAAACCATCACATCCCTAGACATGTTGAATATGTAAGCAAATCTACTTAAGCCAGGTAAAATTGGGGTTTTGTCACTTACAACGGAAAGAGTACACTGCCTTAAATCCTACAGTTGCTCACTTGAACCAGTCCTTTGCCAATATATGTAACTTCCTTGGTTCCATTCTTCTTCTACTACCCAACTTAGAAAAACCCCAGCCCTAGATGACTCCAACAATCAACCTTCCTGGCTCCAGCTCCCAGGCTGCAGAGAGCTGCTAGGGAAAACCACAGTAGATGTACTGGCTGCATTTCAACTACCTGGTCTCCAAATTCAACCCGGTCCTCGATGGTGCCCTATAACACTACGGGTCACTGGCCCCAGCCCAATGTAGCTCTCCGCACATGAAATTCTTCTTTCAAACCCCCAGACTCATCAGTTCTCTTCTGCTCTCAGCAAGTGTTCCTACCTCTTGCTTCCTTAAGAAGCATTTAAGGCCACCTTCAACTTCTGCCCTTTCTGTCCACACACTAGCCCCACAAAATTCTACCTGTAGGTACAGCTATCCTTTCCTTCTAGGCTCCTGCCCCAGAGGGAGAGGTGGACTGCCTGTCGTCCAATGCTGAATCTTCCTCCCTTCTGTTTTGGCTTTGGGAAAAGACAGACCTGAGTTCAGCCCCAGCTCTGCCACAAAACTAGCCACGTGGTTTAAGGCCACCATGACTTGGCTCCCTGTGATCAAGCTTTCCTGGGCTTTGTGGCATTGCAGAGGACAGCACCTATTCCCAGAATGGGCATTGTCACATAATCACAATGTGACTGTTCATTTTAAAAGTCACATCCTTATTATATGATTATGCAGCAATATGGTCCTGTTGTTATGGGAACATATTATTCCTGTAATCCAATTCTTATAACTGTACAAATATTTGTGTTGGAGTTCCTGGGGGAGGGGGCTGGGAATAGGGCAGTAGACAAAAAGCCTGAAAGGCACTCACACAAAGCTTCCCACCACTTGGCAGGACCCAAGACTGGACAGGCAGAAAACCACCCCTGCCATCGCCCAAAGGCATCTTTGAAAGGGAGTTGGGAGAAGCTGAGAAGGCATGCCACCTGCATCCTCTGACCTAACGTCACCCGGTGTTCCTCACTGCGATCAGTCCCCTCTGCACACTGCCATGGACAGCATTGCACAGATGTGAGTGTGCCAGGTACTCACTCTGCCACCAGTGTTCATCAACCCTCAAATGCAGCATTTCAAAGAAGGTTTCGCTGTGTGATCTCCAGCAAGCTGCTTCACCTTTCTGAGTTTGGTTGCCTCATCTGCAGGATGAGAATGACGTGACCCTCTCCTCCCAGGGCAGTGGGAAGCGTGGAGGAGGGTATGGAATGTAGCCCTCCACATGGCTCCTGGTGTGCGGGCAGCACACACAGAACAGTGCCTGCTGTTGCTCATCTCATTCCCTACCCACCCCATCAGGATGTGTGGCCTCTTCCATCCCATTAACTCCTCCTCCTCAACCTATCAATCCATTCTAGTTTCTCAGCTCTGAAATTAAAATAAAACCAAAACCTCTCCTCACACCACATCCAGTTCCCACCACCGTCTCCCTCTTCCTTTCTACAATCACATTTCTTGAGTATTTCTTCCCTGACAATGTCTATGCCTTTTTTTCCCGTTCATACCTCAAAGCCCACTCAAGGCCTGCAGAGATTCTCCTCAGATTTACCAAGGATGCCTGGGAAAGCCTATTCTTGTATGTACCTTAGCAGTACAAATACAGAGGAAGCTGGCAGAAGATTGAGGGATGTGTTTAAAGAAAACAGCCCCAGTAGGGCTGAGACTAAGGTGTGGTGAGTGAGGCACCCAAGGTGCAAAGTTTCAGGAGGCGCTCACTCTCAGAGTTGTGCAAGAATGAGCGCCTCCTTAAATTCTGCAGCCAAGACACCTATTTGCCTTACCCTAGTCATAGCCCTGCTTCTCAAAATAATCCAAAGTTTAGTTTATTTCTAACACAAAAAGGATACAAAAAAGGATACCATACGGTCACTAAAAGGAATGAAATGGATCCTTTCATACAGCTTTTATGCAGCTACTCCCTCTGGCCACTCGTTGCCATAGGAACAGAGGCCCAGGGTCGCTGGAGGTTCTAACGTTTCAAGAGAAGTTGGAAATGTTAATTTTTATGTGAAAGCTTATGACTTTGGAAATTGCTAACAGAATAGATTTCAAGTGTTCTCACCACAAAAAAATGGTAAGTATGTGAGGTAATAGGTATGTTCATTAGCTTGGTTTAGCCATTCCACAGTGTATACCTATATCAAAACATGCTGTACACCATAAATATATACGACTTTTATATGTCAATTAAAATAAATAAGTAAATAAACCAAAAAACACACAAAAAAGGAAGCTCATGACTTTAAAATGTCATCAAAGTCAAATTAAAAATCGAACACTTCGTCTGCCAAATAAAACCTATCACTAGGCTAGATTCAGCCTTCATCCTGCAGATCACAGACTTCTAGGATCTGCTGGCTAAAGAGATGATGATCAGGGTCTGGGAGGTGTAGATGTGTGTTGAGGGTGGATGCAAAAAGAGGCAGAGAGTAAGGAAAGTGGTATCTCTGGTTGCTGGGAGGGCAAGGAATCAGGCCCCCCACCCACAGCAGTAGCATCCTAGGGGATGGCAGAACCCCAGAAGTGGCTATGTGGTGCTATCCTACATACTGGGGTTTCCAGGCTCAGCAAAGACTCCATCCCCATGTGGATCTGAAGAGAACATGCCGGCCGGGCAACAAGTGTCTCCTTGGCAGCCAGTGTGCACTGGGGGAGATGGATGACCAAAGGCTCTCCCTGACACAACCCAGGAGTAGGGGAGCCCCAGGGATGACTGAAGTTAAGTTTCCTGCTAGGCCATCAGAATGGGACCTTCAGATCATTTTAAAGCTGATCAAAAAAGATAATAGGAAATGGTTATTTCTTGCCCACCTGAGATTCACATTCTCTATGCTTTTAAGTGCATTTTTCTATTTTTGTCTATATTTAGCCTTTTAAGTAATTTTTTTAGAGTTGTGCCCAGGCTAAGAACTGCCATGCTTCATATCTGTCTTCCCCACCACCAGATCCTGAGAGCCTTTACCACAGCATTACCCAATAGAAATAGAATGTGACCCACAAATGCAAGCCACATACAAAATTCTAAATGTTCTAGTAGCCACATTTAAAGAGCAAAAAGAAACAAGTGAAATTAATTTTAATAACATATTTTAGTTAACCCAACAGATCTAAAGTAAATCATTTCAACAAATATTTTAAAAATTGAGACATATTCTAAACTGCTAAGTCTTCAAAATCCCTTGTGTATTTTCTATATACAACCAATTTGTCTGCAAGGGGACAGCCACATTTCATGTGCTCAGTCATGTGGCCAGAGGCTGGGTGTGGCAAGAGCAGGCCAAGCCCAATGTGAGTGCCCAATGAATTAATAACTTGGGGCCCTTGAAGAAGTCACTGAATCATGCTAAGCCCCAGGATTCTCATCAGGGGATGGCACACACCTGGCAGGCTGCTCTGAGGATCCACTGGGGTCACCCCTAATCCAGCAGGGCCTGGCACACAGGTGCCAAAAGAATTTTGTAAAATAAATAAATGTTAGCTATTGTGTTGTTATATTTGTCTGAAGTCGTGATTCTTAACCTTTTTCGGGGGTGACAGGCCCTGCTGCAAATCTGATAAACACTCCTCTTAGCAAAATATATCCAAACTTAAAATATTGGATAAGATTTCATATTCACAGCCAGGTGCAATGACATGCACCTGTAGTCCCAGGTACTCAGGAGGCTGAGGTGGGAGGATCCCTTGAACCCAGGAATTCAAGACCAGCCTGGGCAACATAGCAAGACTCTATCTCAAACAAAAAAAGATTCTATTTACAGAATCTCTACAAACCGACCACAGACTTCCTGGTGTACAGACTCAAGTAAGAAATCTGTGGTCTAAAAACATATCTCTATTTCCAACAAGTGACTATATGAATGATACATTTTCAAATGTATATATCCTGGGCTCAAGAGATCCTCCCATCTCAGACTCCTGAGGAACAGGGACTACAGGTGCATGTCACTGCACCTGGCTGTGAATATGAAATACATTTTCAAATTTATATATTATTCATACTATTTATGCTTTATTAAAAATATTCCTGCCTTCGATTGGTGAGTTTCTCTTTTCTTTTTTGTAGAGTCATTTTTTAAATTGGAAAGCAGCCAGTCTTCTTTCCAGCTGAGTAAGGTGCGATGGTTTTGCCAGTGAGGGAAAGATTTTGGATATGTCCATCAAAAATCCATGTTTCGCTATATACCTTGATTTTTTTTGCAACATCTAAGTCATGTACCAGGACTGTAACACCAAATACACATCTGATGGTCATAAATCATTTTGTCAGACTAGTTCAAATAACACATACTTATTAAGAGAAAATATAATAAATACAAACTAAAATGTGTAAAAATAAGAACAGGGAAAATACCACAAATGGTGCTTACCACTCAGACATCTGTTTATGTTTCAATGTATTTTTCCAGCATTTTTTCTATGGATACATTTTTGATAATCATTATATGTTTATCTATATTTTATAAATTTACATTTTATATTTATATTTGTATATTTACATTATTCTGTTATACTTACTTTTATATATTGATATATTTATATGTATTTTAAAATTTCATATATGTATTTGTGCGTGATACATGCATATTTATTTATTTACTTATTTCCTGCTTTTTAAAATCTTATTATTTCTAAGCATTTCCCTGGATTGTCTTAAACTCTCCTTAAACCTTATTTGAAGTGACTGTCATATATTCTAATAGTCTACAGAATGGAGGCAACGTGCTCTCCCTAATCCTTCCCCTACTGCTAGATTTTTAGATGTTCTCAATTAGTTGCTCTTTTTTTTTTTTTTTTTTTTTTTAAGACATAGTCTTGCTCTATCACCCAGGCTGGAGTGCAGTGGCATGACCTCAGCTCACTGCAAGCTCTGCCTCCTAGGTTCACACCATTCTCCTGCCTCAGCCTCCCGGGTAGCTGGGACTACAGGCGCCTGCCACCACGCCCAGCTAATTTTTTATATTTTTAGTAGAGATGGGGTTTCACCGTGTTAGCCAGGATGGTCTCGATCTCCTGACCTTGTGATCTGCCTGCCTCGGCCTCCTAAAGTGCTGGGATTACAGGCGTGAGCCACCGCTCCCGGCCCTCAATTAGTTGCTTTTATAAAGAGCCCTGAAATGAATATCTTTCTGTAAAAAAGCTTCCATCTCATTGGGCTGAGGGATCTGTTATGGTCTGAATATGGTCTCCAGAATTCATGTTGAAATTTAATCTCTATTGTGGTGGTATTAAGAGGTGGCACTTTTGGGAAAATGATTAAGTCATGAGGCTTCTACCATCATGAATGGATTTGAGTGGGTTACTGCCTTAAAAAATGGGCTGAAGGGAACTTGCTTAGGCCCTTTTTGCCCTTCTGTCCCTTCCACCATGTGAAGACACGGCGTTCGTCCTCTCCAGAGGGCGCAGCAGCAAGGTGTCATCTCAGAAATGGACTCCAGGTCCTCATCATACACTAAACCTGTGAGAGCCTTGATCTTGGACTTCCCAGCCTCCAGAATTGTGAAAAATAAATTTCTATTATGTATAAATTGCCCAGTTTCAGATACTCTGTTACAGTAGTGCAAGAGGACTAAGACAGGATCTGATCTAAATAAAACATTTTACATATGTCGCCTTACTCTTTCCAATTTATACTCTTTTCCCAATTATATCTTTCCCATGAGCAGCACCAGCATCAGCCAGCCTAGAGCAAACGCTTTGGATGACATCATACTCCAGGTCATCCCCAAGGCTCTCAGGCCCCGGCCAGGCATCTGGGTAGCCCAGGCACCCTGGGAGCCTGTGACGAACATTTTACAAGTATTCCTGGAAGTGCAGGGAAGAGAGAGCAGCACACCCGCAGCATGACATTCACCCCAAATCACCTTCTTTTCTTTCAGCAGATATGCAAAGCACTCCTGTGTGCTGCATGGCAGCAGGAACTGGTCACAAGACTGAGCAAAACAGACATGCTCTCCCTCTGGGAGTTTACACGCTGCTGGGGGAAACAGAGGTGAAAGAAATAAATATATATTAAAAATGGAGATAGAAATAAGTGTAAATTATGACTGGTGTAATGGAGGAAAATAATAGAAGCATGCCTAATTTAACCTAAGGCCCCAATGGCCTTGTTTTGAGCAAAATCTGAAAGCGTTAAGCAAGTTGGATTGGCGAAGAGCTGGTGGAAAGGTGGTTTCAGGCAGAGGGAACTGCACGAGTTGAGTTCCCAGGGCAGAAAGAGCTCAATATGCTCTAAGAACTGAGAGGAGCTCAGGTGGTGGCCTTGTCACAGAGGGAGGGAAGAGGGCTGGGATGAGACTGGAAGGGTTTTCAGGGTCTGGCCCCACAGGCCTTGTCAAGGGGTTGGGCTTTGCCCTAAGAACAAGAAGAAACTAGTGGCTAACTGGGCAATGGCATGGTTGGACTCACTTTTGCCAGACTGGATGCCATGTGAGGAGTACATTGGTACAGACAAGGTTAGAGGCCAAGAGATTACATAAGGCCCGTAGCCATCATCCAGGCAAGAAATGACAGTGACTCAGAGGGACATCCACAAGGGTTGGGATTGATTAGATGTAGGTGACGAGTGTGAGTGAGGAGTCAGCCATGACTCCCAGGACCCTGGCATGTAGGCCCTGCTCCCTGAACTGCGGGTGGAAGGCAGGCACAATAGAGAGAAGAATAAGGGTCCTTACTGGGTCCCTACTCAAGGGTTTCCACTGAGTTTGCCCTTGAGACAAGGGAAAGCTGCTGTTAAAGATGCAAGTCTAAGGAAATAACTCAACTCCAGTTTTTCAAAAAGTATGTTGTACCAATGACCCAATGCTCTTGGTTCAATGAATAAATAAGTTTGGAAATGCTGTAGACCATATATCTCCCAATTAGAGCTTCACAATCCAATGGGACACATACAGCTTTCCTTGCAGGAAAAAAACCTGCTTAACTTTGTTTATTATATATTATTTGATCTGTGCTTCACATATTATTCATATATTATTTGATCAAGCTGCTTCATATATTATTTGATCAAGGAATCACGTGTGTCTACAGCACCTATTAAAATTCCCTGGCACTGAAATTCTGTAGAAAACCATTTAGGAAAAGTTGATCTAACTGTATAATTATTAGTAAAACATATACACACACACATACACACACACACACACACACACACACCACAAACAAAAAAAAAAACCACCTTAATGGTCTCCTAACCACGGCAGACCCACAATGAAACACAGCTAAGAAGCAGTTTGTGATAGTTATACCCACTTTTATTTATATGCAAATTAAAGAGTGGTTTATGCAGAAATTTCTAGGAAAAGGGTGTTAATTTCTGATTCATGGGGTGGTTGCTATAGAAAGGGATGGTAACTTCACAGTGTTGCCATGGCAATGGTAAACTGACATGACCCACTGGTGCGCATGTCTTATGGAAAGCTGCTTCCGCCCTGCCCCTGTTCTAGCTGGTCATCAATTTGGTCTGTTGTCTGAGGACACCTTCGTTGCCGAGTCCCGCCTCCTACCTCACTGGCCTTGGAGTAGGACTTTGACAACTGAATGGGTAGTTTGCAAAGAGAAGGGAGACGGAGAGGACAGCATAAAGGTATTTGGGAGGAAAAGTCCATGTCCTTAGGCTTGTTATAGCAGCTGCTTCCTTTATAAAAGGAAAGACCCAGGGACACTGTGAGACCCTGCTTGCTCTCCCTGCCTCCACTGTGAGACTCTCCAGTCCTCTCTGCCACCTGCAGCCCAGATCATCTTTCAAGGGGAA
The DNA here is from genome assembly GCF_029281585.2 of Gorilla gorilla gorilla. Lineage (NCBI taxonomy): Eukaryota > Metazoa > Chordata > Mammalia > Primates > Hominidae > Gorilla > Gorilla gorilla. The sequence continues at coordinate 175,518,686 of NC_073228.2, forward strand.
ACCTGGTCATATCACCTATCTCCTGAGAAGTCTTCGATGGCTTCCCAGAGCTTTAAGATAAGGATTGAAATCTTCCAAATGGCCTGTATGGCCCTGTCTGGCCCACCCTCAGCCTGCCTCTCATTTCCTTCAACCTCTTACTGCTCTGAGCTCCCCCATCCTGCTACCTTAATCTCCATCATCAAACCTGCCATTCTGCCTCCATGTCAAGCCCTTCGCTCATGCTGTTCCACCTGGAATGCCTGCCTTCTTAGGCCATGCCCACACTCCTTAGTTGAGTGCACTCCTTCCTTCTGAGCTTGGTTCCCATGTCACTTATCAGGGAAACTGTCCCTGACCCTTCAGATGATATCAGCTCTCCTCATAGGCTTGTGAGCTTTTCCGTCATAGCACTTATCATAGGATGTCACTCCACATTTGCTTCTCTGATCCTTTGATTGAAGCCTGTCTCTTCCACTTGTTCCAGAAGGTCAGAGACCATTTTTTTTTGTTTGCTGCACAGTAACTGGTATATAATAAGTGCTCAGTAAAAATGTGTAGCATACATTAGTAAACACAAGTGGAAAATAAGGGACTGTCACAGGTGGGGAGCTTAGGGACAAAAAAATAGGAAGAGGATAAATGATATTGTTCAAGCAGCGAAGCAGAATCACTAGCAGATACACATTAAGAAATATATGGCAAGGAATTGGCTTACACAGCTTGGGGGCTGGCCAGGGAAGTCAGAAATTCACAGAGCAAGCCCTCAAGAGGGGCAGCCTGGAACTCTCGGCTACAAGCCAAAGCTGTCGCCCACTGGCAGAATTTCTTCTTCAAGGAAACCTGTTTTCCTCTTAAGGCCTTTTAACTAGTTGAATCAGACCCACCCAGATTATCTAGGATAATCTCCCTTACTTAAAGTCGAATATGGACATTAATCACATCTATAAAATACTTTCACAGCAACACCTAGATAACACATTGATTGAATAACTGGAGGCTGTAGCCTAGCCACACTGACATATCCCAACACCACCACAGACATCAAACAAAGTCTAAAGTCTTTGCTTCAAAACTGGGAGGCAACAGAGAGAATGCAAATTACATTTAGCTTCAGAATCAGGTTGACCGTTCACCTTCTGTAACTTCTAGCTAAGTGAGCCCAGTGTGGCAGAAACTGGCTGGCTCTTCAGCAAAATTGTCTCCTTTTCTTCCTGGGCACACAGCAAGGCTACCTTTCCCAGCATCCCTTGCAGTTAGATTTGGCCATGTGACTGAGTTCTAGCCAATGACACATGAGAAAGGGGTGTGCCAGTTTCAGATTGGTCCATGAAACCTCCCTACCCTTCCCTGTGCTCTTTCCCCCTTCTGTCTGGCTGAATGGAGATGATCCCAGAGCAAATTTGGAATTTCCATGTTGAAGATGGAAGCACCTCCATTATCCTGAGTCACAGATGGTGGAAAAGAAAAGGTTCCCCTACTCACTTGTTACTGTAAAGTGAGCAAGAAATAAATTTCATAGTATTTAAGACCCTATTATCTTTGGTATTGGGTCTACTTGTTACAGCAGCTAGTGTTATACTAACTAATACACTTAAGCAAGTTACTACAACTTTCTGAGCCTCGCTTTTCTCATCTTAACCTAGGATAGAAGCATGTTCTTACAAAAATGCGTATGTATTGGTTAGGGTCTCTTTTACAGCAACGGAACTCATGTTAGACAATGTGGAGATCCATTTATGTCTCACATGAGAATTCAGGCATAAGCAATTCTGGGCTGTTATGGAGGCTCCACAGTGCCACGATCCTAGATTCCTTCCCTCTTGTTTGTTCTGCTATCTCTAAGGCATTGCTCTGTCCATGTGCCCCAAGGTAGCTTGCTGTCATGTTTGCATTCCAGCCTGCACATAGAAGGAAAGGGGCATGCTCTTTCCTTTTAAAGGCATGATATTGAAATTGCATGTGTCTCTTCTCCTCACATCTCATTAGCCAGAACATGGTTCTACCTGGGAAGAAGGAAGAGGGTAAGATATTCTGCCTTTATTCTGGACAACAATGTGCTGAGGTTAAAATCAGGGGTTCTACACCCAAGAAGGGAGAATGGATACTGGAAAATATCTTGCAGTCTCTGCACAGATGTAAAGCATTTAGCACAAGGCCTGACCAGCAGAAATGGCTGGATAGATAGATGGCATTGATAATTACCCCACCAACCACTCCCCTGACTCCTCAGTTTTCTGGGCCACCTTCTGCTTCCTTCTCACCCCTAATCACTCAGACACTGTAACCCCTCCAGTGTGCATTGAGACAAGATTGTTAACAGGCTTTCATTCAACAAGCCACAAGACACCAAGCTGGACAGAAACCTGCCCCACCCCTCATGCAGATGCTTGATGGGCTCAGCCTATGGACTGGTCTGGGTGACTTGGACACGTCCTCAGTACTTGTTTCTCTGAGCCCAGATGTCAGCCACATGAAGCTTAATGGTCTGCAGCTGGTCCTTGGCCATCCTTGGACTCCCAGAGGCCCAAGCCGGGGAAGGATAATAATTATAATAATAATCGCTACTGTTTAGTGTTTGCCAGCAGCTTGGGTGTCAAAGAGGGTGCACATGCTTGCTCATTTGCACATACAGACTCAGAGTGAGGAAGTGTGTTCTCCACTTTAGAAGTGAGACAGCTGAGGCTGCAATAAGTGGACTTGCCTAAGCCCACATAGCAAGTAAGTGGTAGAGGCAGGATTGGAACCCAGGTTTTTCATACCACCCATCCCTGTTCCCTAAAACATCAATAGCAGAGGGCTTGAAGCAACTCATAGGAGGTTTCATTCATGTCTTCCCCAGCATCCCTCTCCTTTTCCTCTTGTATGTGCAATGGGAGGATCCAGCATTCTCCCACCCCCAGCCCATGTGGTTTGGACGAGGCTCCATGCCAACCCAGGAAAGCATGGCCCAGGCCTAATCTAGTTAGTGCATTACACCCCCTGGCCACACCAATGGGTGCAGGAGTTGGCTTGTGGCCCAACTAAGAGGGCTGTGGCTTGGAAGGTGACACTGAATAAGACTGTGTGAAGATGGGCCTCAGGCCACCAATCTGTGAGGCCTGAAGAAGGAAGGCAGTGAGCATTGACTTACGAAGGGACAGGGAGAATATCTTGGATTCTCTGATCCTGTTTAGCTCCTGCTTGAGCTGCAATTACCTGGGCTATGCAGGGACATGAGCCCAGGGCTGCACATCTAGGAAAGGGCCAAGGTGGTATCTAAAGGAGGTCTGGGGCACCTGTTCACACACAGAAGGAAAGGTAGACAGTAGCCACACTACAGCCTGAAAGGGATGGATGCTGCTTTATCCTGCAGCTCGCCATCCACCCACCCTGCTGTTTTACCTTTTCTCATCCTCTCCTGGAACCCCCAAGGCAGTCCCAAGGCTTATCCACGTACAGCCAATGGGGCCTTGAGCAAATGACTAGAAATTCCTTTATATATTCAGAGTAGGCAAAGTAAGAACAAAAAGACATCACCTCTCTTATACTGTTTTGGAACTGCTGACTGCCCTCACTACATTGTCCTTATGTATTTGCCCATGGAATGCTGGAGGTGCCATCCTCAGCTGCTGGGAGTGCCGGGAGGTTTCCTGATGGTGCTCGATAATACTGCAGAGTTTCCGGTGTCTCAGGGCTTACTGTTTACTACGCATCAGGTGCTCTCCCAGGTGCTAGACAGCCAAGGGTAAGCAAATGCAGAAACCATGTCTGCCCTCGAGGGGCTCACAGTCTAGTGCCCCATGGAAACCACAAGACTTCCCTTCATGAAGGAGTTCAGGAATTACCAGTAGAAAACTATATCCTGCAGCAGACCTAGATCTGTGTTTTTGCATCCAGGCTTGGCAATGGAAGTCTTCAGCTTTAGCTAGTTATGGGCTGGTTTGGTGCCTAGCAGGTGTGTGCTTGAGTGTTTGGCATGAGGGAAAATAACAAGAAACCTGACTTTTTAATAAACTGAACTTTTAAAAATACCTGCAACTGGGTGCATCATTTGGGGTCTCAGGAGGAAACAGATGGCACAGTCCAAAGGGGTGTCAGCAGACAATTGAATAAAGGGACTGATTTTAGCGGTGTGGAAGCCAATGAGGAATTGTGAAGCCCCCAGGAAAGTAGTAGTGGGAAGTTGCTACTGCTGGTAGAAAGAAGAGACAAGGGAAGAAAGGAGAGGATGCAGGACCCAGAAAGAACCCAGTTGTGGTTTTCCTGAGGATCTACACACATGTGACTATGGCCATTATTGATGCACCTCCCAGTTCTGTCTAAAGCTCAGCCTTTTCTCCAGAGCGTCATCCCCTCCAAAGTCTGATGAATATCTCCATCTGGGTTTCCCACAGGACATGCAAATACAACAGGTGCAAATCAGAACTAGGAGCTGGATTACTACACAGGCAGATGAAGCAAGTGTCCACCAAAGCAGGGGGAACAAGAAGAAGAAGAATGGAAAGTATTTAAGTATATTGCTATTTCATAAAAAAGTATTAAAGTGTGCAAGTGTTTACATTAGTGACAGAATGACTACAGAGCTATAAGGAAAAAAGTAAACTTTGCATGCATAAAATATAACTCACACCATGCATAAAATATAACCCTTATAAAAGTTAAAAGATTCTAATTTCTAGAAGAAAACATAAGAGAAAATTTTTATATATTTGGCATAAGCAAAGATCTCTTAGATGAGGAAAAAAACCATGAGCCATAAGAAAAAAATTATAAATGGACTTTATCAAAATTTCAATTTTTTCTTCTTCAAAAGACAACATTAAGAAAATTAAAAGGTAAATCACAGACTCGGAGAAGTTATTCTCAAAACAATTACCTGACAAAGGACTTGCATCCAGAATTTAAAAGAACTTCTGTAACTCGGTAATAAGAAGACAAATAGTCGAATTTGTTTTAAATGGGCAAAGACTTTGCCTCTGAAAAAAGGTTATATGAATCTCTAATAAGCACATATAAAGATGTTCAACATTGTTGGTCATCAGGGAAATACAAATTTAAACCACAGTGAAATACTACTTCATATCCACTGAAAAAGGCTAAAAAAATTTTGTTAAAGGTCTGACTACACTAAGTGTTGGTAAGGACAAAGAGCAAATGAATTGCTCATGTGCCACTGATAGTAAAGGAGAATGGTACAATCACCTTGGAAAGCAATTTGGCAGTTTCTTTTAAAACTAAGCATATGCTTTATGATCAAGCCATTCCATTCCTAGGTATTTACTGAGAGAAATGAAAATATATGTTCTCAGAGGGCTTGCACACAAATATTCATAAGTCTTTTCATAAAAGGCAAAAACTGAAGACAACCCAAATAGCCACCGACAGATGAAGGGATAAACCAATGGTGGTACAGTCATACAACAGAGTAATAAACACACTACTGATATTCACAGCAACGTGATGAATCCCAGAAGTATGAGGCTGAGTAAAAGAAGTCAGACACAGAAGGATATTTTCAGAGTAACTGCATTGATTTGAAGTTCTAAAACAGGTAAAACTAATGCATAGTGATAGAAGTCCGATCAGTAGGGGATGTAGGTATTGTGTGGGAAGGCTCAGGAAGGAAATTTCTGTAATGATAGAAATATTCTATATTTTGACTGGGGCGGTGGTTACACAAAAGGTGTACACATTTTTCAAACTCACTGAAACGTGCCTGAAACATGCATGTATTTTACGTAAGTCATTGCTAAATAAAGCCTGTTTTTATAAAAGCATTGAAGTCATTATCAGGAAAAATAAGAACACTGCAGGACTTTTTGGTAAGAGCGACTTTCTGAGAGTGCACCATCATCTTTCCAGTGACCAGGGTCCCACAGTCCCAATCCAGTTCTACCTAAAGTTGCCATCCTCTCCTCACTCCCCTAAACACTTCTTGGCCCTCGTTGGCTCTGGCATGGAATCGGTGTCTTTGCTGGAACACGGATGTATCCCGACAATTCCTTCTTTTCCCCCCTCACGTCCTGTCCATCACCAAGTCCTCTTGGTTCCCCCTTCACATTGCCTTCTCCGCAGCCCCACCCAGACGGGAATCAGGCTCCTCCACACCCCTCCCCCACCTCCTGTTTGCCTTGCTCTTCACAGTCCACAGCTGCTTCTTGTTCGTCAGAAGAGACATTTCGATATTCTAGTGCCTACCCATTCTTCTCTTCTCCTTTAGGAAAATAACCTGATTTTGATAGGATTGGCAATGGGCCCAACTGAGAAATTACATTTCCAAGCCCTTTGAGATCCAAGTCTGAAACTTTTGCCCAAAGGCATAGAGATGGGAGCCACTGGTGGGGAGAAGAGCTTCTAGAAAAGCACAGTTACAAAGAGGTTGACTCAGCTGTGCGGTCTTTTGGCCCTTCTCCATCCCCATTCCTCTTTCTTCCTGACTGGAATGCTAATGTGATGGCTGGAGCAGCAGTGACCAGGAAGGGACCATAAGGAGATGCTGAGGATGGAAACAGGTACTAAGGATGGCTGCAGCTGAGAGATTAAAAAAAAAAAAAAAAAAGAGTCTGGGATGTTAACAACATTGAGATCAGTTAACTGTCAGTTGCCTACTTTGGGTTCTTTTACAAGAGAGAAAAATGAATCTCTACCTGCTTAAGCCAGAGTTATCTGCACCTCTTTTATACTGAGCTGAAAGTCATTCCTACCTGTTGTAGTATCCTCACTGCCCTCTGGATGAAGTCTTGCCTTCCATGGCATGGCTTACAAGTTCTTCATGCCCTGGTCCTCTGGGTTTCTATGGACGAACTTCAGTAGGTTCATGAAATTAAGATGCAAAATTGTTTGAGCATGTGTGCATTTTCCCCTAGAAAGAGTACCAACAGTTTTCATCAGATTCCCAAAGGGACCTGTCGCCCTCTCCCCAAGGTTTTTTCAACCTTACATGACAACGCCACTTGGTAGGCCTAATTGACCCCTTTTACACTTGAGGAAACAGATTCTGATCACTTCAGCACCTTGTAAAATACTGGATTCTTTCTTTCTTTCTTTCTTTCTTTCTTTCTTTCTTTCTTTCTTTCTTTCTTTCTTTGAGATGGAGGCTGGAGTACAGTGGCGCAATCTCGGCTCACAGTAACCTCTGCCTCCCAGGTTCAAGCAATTCTCTTCCTCAGCCTCCTGAGTAACTGGGATTACAGGTGCCTGCCACCACGCCTGGCTAATTTTTTGTATTTTTAGCAGAGACGGGGTTTCACCATCTTGGCTAGGCTGGTCTTGAACTCCTGACCTCGTGATCCACCCGCCTCGGCCTCCCAAAGTGCTGGGATTACAGGCATGAGCCACTGCGCCTGGCCTGGATTCTTGAGAAGTGAAGGGAGAATGAATAATGGATGAGTCTGGAGAAAAAGGTGCCAGGAAAGAAGTGGACTATTCCTCGTGTTTGAAGCCAGGGCAGAGGGTCTGCATTTGCACTCTGGGCTGGGGCTTTCTGAGGCCTGCTGGGTGTCCTGCCTCTCAGCTAGTGTGGCTTTGACGACCAAGGGCACTCTTTTTCGCATGTTACCTGCCTTCAGTTCTGCTTGACTAATGTCTCCAGTTGATTTCTCAGTAATTGAGAGGCTCTGGCTTTTGAAGTCATCTCGTCAGCCTGGTTTATTGCTGCTCTGTTCAATTGGTGGTTTACCCCGGATTGGTGCACAGCCCCCATATTTCCAGAGCATGTGCTTGGAACCCTGTCCGGTGGCCACGGGGATTGGGGGATAAGAGGCCCAGTGGATTTTCTTAAACCCCTGTCTTCACTCAGTTCCTGAAGGTCAATGCAGCTTCTGAAAAGTTACAATGTTTGCTGAGCTCCTGGTTGGCTGAGCCCACGTCAAGCCTCACAGACTCCCGTTGAGAGCACCTTCTGGGACTCTCAAGACGTTATGAAGGATTTTGTGTAGTGGATATTTTTCTGCCTATGTTTAGCTGCCCAGCATCTGAGCCTCCTTCCTGTGTTTGGGGCACTCCGATTTCATGATTCTTAGTGAAAGACAGGGGGGTCCACCTCCCTCTACTGAAGCTAGAAAGGCCAGACTCTCACTTTCTCCACCTCCCTCACAGGGTACATAGCCAGGGCACCGCCAGCCATCTCTCCATATTATCAGGGGGGAACTGGTGACACCAAGAAGAGGGACAATGGAGAGACTGCCTTGGTAGGAGCAACCAGCACAGTGTGGGCCAGTAGGAAGGTACTGTGACATCTATAGAGGGGTGGCTCTGGTGGTAGCCGCATCCTTGCGGGGCAGGTTCCATGCTTGATGGTGGCCAAGGTTCTGGGAGACTTTCATGCCAGCCTGGCTCTCTCCTTCATTTTGTAGGTCAGGTAACTGAGGTGCCTACAATAGAAATGACCCACATACCACAGACAGGCAGCAGTTTAGGACTATCATCCACGTCTCCTGAGCCACAGTCAAATGTATACACTCTTCTCTGACCTAATTCCCTCCTTAAACTTTGAAGTCAGCTGGGAAATACCCTAAAGCCACATAATAATAGAGATCCTCAATTCCATTCCATGAGGCTATCTCATTCCACAAAACAGGCATTTATGTAGCACTCATTATATACTGGGAGAATGTATCAGCTATTGTTCTTAACGAGACTATCTCATTCCACCAAACAGGCATTTATTTAGCACTTACTGCATACCCCATAACTGCAGACACTGGGAGAGTATATCAGCTATTGTTCTTACAACAAATCATCGTTACACTCAATGGCTTAAAACAATAAGTATATATTATTACTCTTGAGTTCTGCTGGTCTTGGCTCATTCACGCCTCTGCAGTCAGCTGTGTGCCATCCAGATGGCTCTGCTGATCCTGGCTGGGGTGGCTCACACACTTGGGGGTTGGTTGGCTATAGGATGGTCTGCAATCACCAAAATCTAGAGGAGGAAAATCCTACATTCCAGGGAGATGTCAAGCCTTGGAGAAAATAATGTTGAGGGCTGCTGGGCTCTCCCACGGCATGCCCTTCCTCCTGACACCGCCCTTCACTGGCCCTCCACCTCCCCCACGGCTGCGAGTGTCTCCACGCCAGAAGGTGAAGCTTACTTGTCCCTTGATGGTTCCAGAGATTGGGTGCTCGGTTTAAGTCATTTATCTCCTCAAGGTTTTTTCTTTTGGGTTTCCCAGCAGCCGAAGTAGGGGTGGGGGAGCATCAATTGCCTAATATTTATTGTAAAGAGAAAATAACTCCCAGCAAAGCTGCTCTTTAACACTTATTTCTGAAATAAAAATTCATGCAGAGCTTCATCTGGGTACCCTAAATCACATAGAGGACCAAGTCTCCACAATAGCCCTACAAGAACGGAATACAGGATATGCGGAGCTATTTCTTGGGCTGCCTCTGGATGAAGGCTAAGGGGTAAAGATCGACCAACACAAGGCCAGAGTGCAATCCAATATGATGCAGCAGTCACATCCGACTCTGTGTGGCTCTGTAAAGAGACAGAGGCCTCTGGTACAGAAAAGCAGGTGGCACTCTGCATAAGGAAGACAAAGCCTGGCCTTTGGAGGCTCAATCTGCCAGACACTGTGCTAGATACCATGCATCCGGAATCTCCTTCACTCTCCACGACAGCTTCCTGTAGCAACCATTTCCTCTTTTACACCAAAGAAAACAGACCAATAGAAGCTGAGTGACTTGTCCAAGGTCCCATGCTAGCAAGTAAGCAGCCAAAGCCCGTCAGATTCGTATCACTTTTTTACCCCTGGGCCACGGAGCAAAGCATTCATCTCCTCAGGGACCCCAACTGTTAGATTAAACAGAGAGCTGTGTGGATCAGAAGAATGAAAATGCAAAGCTCCTATAATTCATAGCAATACCTGGATTTGAGAGTCTCTGCCTACTTTTTCAGATTTCAACTCAGAGAAAATGTTAACGTAGTTACCAGCTCTTTCTCTTCTATAATCACTTTTACAATGGTAATAATTATGGACACATTTTATTTGTTTGTTTATAACATGCTTCTTCCATTAAGAATTTGGGGTAGTATAAAACAAAAACATGTGATGTGTGTGATACACAGAAGAACCAAAGAAAAGGAAAATGAGCCAATCACAAGGTAGTGTGAATAACTTGAAATTGACCTTTTCATCTGGTTCTGAGCTTCCAGCCAGCCAGAGCAAAAAGGAATACAAGATTAGTTCTTTGTGTTTATTTGTTTTTTGTTTTGTTTGGTGTTTTGAGACAGAGACTCTCTCTGTTCCGCAGGCTGGAGTGCAGTGGCATCATCTCATCCCACTGCAACCTCTACCTCCTGGATTCAAGCCATTCTCCCACCTCAGCCCCCCAAGTAGCTGGGACTACAGGTGTGCACCATCATGCCTGGTTAATTTCGGTATTTTTTTTTTTTTTTTTGTAGAGACAGGGTTTCTCCATGTTGCCTAGGCTGGTCTTGAACTCCTGAGCTCAAGCCATCCACCTGCCTCAGCCTCCCAAAGTGCTGGGATTACAGGCATAAGCCACCACACCCAGCCTCAGGAATGTAAGATTAGTTATTCACATATTTTCAGAAGAGGAGAAGAGTATATCCTTCTCTCAGGTTTCTCCTAATACTGAATTCTGAAAGAAGTTTACTTATGAAAGCACCACTGAGTGATACATGTAACGATATCTTCAGTGATATTTTTATAATAAATACATTCTGGAATTCCATATGACTGTCCATGTATGGCATTAAAGCTCAACTCAGAAAATTAAATTCTGAGACAGAAATTCTGATGGGTATTACAGGAAACTGATAGAAATGAGTTCTTTTATATACTGTCAGAAGGCAACACCTAATTCCCTGTTGTGGTATTCAGGCACAGTATTGTTGTTCTTGTTAGATTAAATGCTCAAAATCATCGTCTCATTCCCTTATCACATAGGACCTTTTCAGCTTTTAAGCTGCAAGTAATAGAAAACCCAACTCAAAGTGCTTTATCTAAAATAGAATTTTTTATTCCTGTTATTAAAAAGTCTTCAGGCACGGCTGGATCCAAGGGCTCAAGTAAACTCAAATAAGCTTGGTCTTGACAATTAGCATGAGGTGGGCTTCGTCCTCAGGTTTCTTATGGTTTCAGAATGGTTCTTGCAGCTTTGAACCTTCTATATGATCTGCTTCAGACCCAAGGGAGAGATTCTGATCCTGCCTCAGCACCCTCGGGAGGAAAGAATCTATCCTCTTCTCATTGTCTCAGGTTTTGTCATGGTGAGAGGAAGTAACACCTGCCTGGCTTAAGTCTCAATCTCTTAACCTGACCACACACCTTGAGAGATACCGGAAGAGAAATGGACAATGAGGAGGTGTACAGCATGGCTCACAGCATGCACTTTCTGCATTCATGAGCCTACCTGCAAGCACAGAGGGTTTGATCTACAAAATTAGATCATTTTCAAAGGCCTGAGAGATGATTGATGCTTTCCAGAATTTGATTCTTTTTTTTGGGTGGGGGCGGGAGGGGGGGCGGACAGAGTCTTGCTCTGTCGCTGTTGCCCAGGCTGGAGTGCAGTGGCACAATCTCGGCTCACTGCAACCTCCGCCTACTGGGTTTAAGCAATTCTCCTGCCTCAGCCTCCTGAGTACCTGGGATTACAGGCGTGCGCCACCACGCCAGGCTAATTTTTGTATTTTTAGTAGAGATGGGGTTTCACCATGTTGGTCAGGCTGGTCTCCAACTCCTGACCTCGTGAGCCTCGGCCTCCCAAAGTTCTGGGCTTACATGCATGAGCCACTGCGCCCGTACTCCAGAATTTGATTCTTGTACTTATAATGACCATTCAAATTTATAATCATTAAATTATTGATAATTAGAGAATCACCTACTCCATTTTCTAGATGAGAATATTGAGGCTGAGAGAGGGTGCCTTGACTAAGCAGGCCCTGTTCATTTAAACTGTCACCCTCACCATACAATAATGATGATCTCTCATATCTCCTATTTTATTGGTTCTAAGATATACATTTTTTCACATTAGTGTTTCTGAAATTAGGCTGTACGATGGTTATTAACTCATTTGTGCTGGAGGTTGCAAAATTTTTTGTGTGAAAAATCAGACCTTGGCAATGACCTTGAGCAGTAGGGTGTAAATAACTCCCACAAGCTTAGCGTTCCACTAATAGAACACTAGGCATAAAAGGGTTGTTGTCCAAAAACTACGGCAATTCTCTTTGCTTGCGGCACAACGGAGCATTACACTTCCACAGTCACGTATCCTTTTGAAGTGAAACATGCCCTATGACTTGCTTTGCCAACAGTGTGCTTTCCGAGTGGAAGCCATGGAAAGCCGGTGCTGTTTGCCATGTCCCTGTGCCCCTGGAAATGATCCTGGGAACTTACGACGAACTGGAGCCTCCACTAGTCTGAGTTCCTGTCATGGGCTGAGTTACGTCCTTCGAAATTTCTGTATTGAAGGTCTAACCCCTATACCTTGGGATGTGACTGTATTTGGAGAGCAGGTCTTTAAAGAGGTAGTTAAGTTAGAATGAGGTCACTGGAATGGGTCCTAATCCAATATGACGGTGTCCTTATGAGAAGAAAAGACAAGGACTCAGGAGGGCACAGACAGAAGATAGAGGGAGAGAGGCCTCAGAAGACACCAATGCTGCCGAAGCCTTGATGCCAGACTTCCAGCCTCCAGAAATGTGACAGCATGCTTCTTACATAAGCCACCCGGGCTGTGGTCCTGTGTGGTGGCAGCCCGAGCAAGCTCACAGTTCCTAAGTGACCACAGTGAGCCAAGCCCTAAGTTTAATATGTAATGCAAACTAGAAATAAACTTCAGTTGCGTTAAGCCCTGGAATTTTGTAATTGTTTGTTACTGCAGCTTCACCTACTCTATCCTAACTGAAAAGAATGCCTCTCACAGCTGATAGAATAAGAAAGCATGCTTTCCAGAATTTGATTCTTTTTTTAGGCGGGGAGGTGCGGACAGAGTCTTGCTCTGTCGCCCAGGCTGGAGTGCAGTGGCACAATCTCGGCTCATTGCAACCTCCGCCTACTGGGTTTAAGCAATTCTCCTGCCTCAGCCTCCTGAGTACCTGGGATTACAGACGTGCACCACCACACCAGGCTAATTTTTGTATTTTTAGTAGAGATGGGGTTTCACCATGTTGGTAAGGCTGGTCTCCAACCCCTGACCTCGTGATCCGCCAGCCTCGGCCTCCCAAAGTTCTGGGCTTACAGGCATGAGCCACTGCGCCCGTACTCCAGAATTTGTTAAACCATGGTTTAACAGGCAGCCTTTTTTCTTCCTTAGAGACAATACAATAATCATCTTCTAATCAATAACATTATGTATTAATTGAAACATGATAGCACTTAATAGTTGATAAAAATGTACCATTTTGACTTTGCATTTCAACAATAACAGTTGTAGAAGAAATAAGAATAGCAATAGTATTAATGATAATAGCTAATATATTCAAGCACTAACTTTGTGATAGGCACAATGCTAAACACTTTCCATACTTTATATTTTTAGTCCTCTCAAAAACCCTGTGAGGGGCATTTTATCATCCCCATTCAAAAGTGAGGAAATTTAAAGAGCTAAAATGAACGGCTTCCACCCCTGCACCCTCCTTCCTAGTAAATTTTAGAACTCAAACCAAGGTCTCTAAATCTGGGACCCTGCTTTATTAAATGATGCTGTCTATTGACAAAGTTTCTCTTTTTATTTTGTAAATATCACATATCTTTTATTTCAGAATATGCACTATACTTCATAGTAATAAAACTTTTTTTTTTTTGGTTTAGTCATTTAGGCTTTCCACTGAAATCCAGGAAGCTTTTCTCATGCATCTGATTTAAGACAGTTTCAAATATCTAAATATAGTTAGTTAACCACTGCCTATAAATATGGCGGAATTTTTTATGTGTATTATCCATAGTACATGATATGTCATTTTTTGTTGTTCTTGCTGAAAAACAAAAAACAAAAAAACGACCATCCTACACACTGTGGGATGATTTATTCGATTGTTGTTATTCATGGCTAGGAAAAACTTAGAATGCTCAAAATAAGCAAAAACATTTCTGCAGCTGCTACAGATGGCCTACTCCCCAAGACTAGGCTGGCCCTGAACACCAACAGTCATGCAGAAGTGCCAGCCTCATATTGAAGCTATTAGCACTTTCAAGGAGCGCATGCTGCGGGTGTGTGTGAGGGGGGGCGGTGTCTCTGTGAAAATTCTGATGACTGGTAGAGTGCCCAAGCGAATCTTTGACCCTGAAGTCAGCCCCAGTCTTGGGGCCCCTCACATGCAAGAGCACCTTTTCTCATGCAACTGGAGCTGTGTGGAGCAGGGAAGGATGAGGTGTTAAGAGAGTCCTAATGAGCCATGTCACAGATGTGTAAAACAGCTGGAGGGATGATGTCACCACGCTCCACGCTCACCCCGCCGCCTCTGCTACTTGCTGCCGTTATTAGAAACAGACACTGGAGGAGGGCGCCTAGAATACGCACCCGTCCCCTTCTCGACCACTCTCTGGTCCTAATTAGGTAGGCTGGGCCCCAGCTGTGCACGTAAACCTCACCAGGTGACTCCAAACCGTCTAGGCTTCTAATCCAGATGAGTCCTGCTCCAGCTTGCACTAGAGAGAGGCCATCTTCAGTGGAAGATTGATTGTACTTGTTACATTAAAAGCCTGACCTCCGGGTGGGTGGGGAGAAAAATTAAATTCTTAGGGAAAGGATCTGAAAAGGATTGCAATTAATCACAAACTCTGGACATTTTCAATTAAGAGTGCAATTCTTAACACGCCTGATGTCTGATGATGTCAGATTCTGTCATGGCTGTGAGTTTAAGACTTGTTTTCCAAAACAAACATGAGGAATCATCCTGTCTTGTGCTAACTCCAAACATACACGTTTTCTCCTTCTTTAATCTGGAAAAGGAGCCACTGAAGTGCCTACTATGTGCCAAGTGGTTACATAGAGTGGCTCATTCAATCCTTTAACAACCCTAGGAAAGATTGTTATAGATGAAGTTGAGCTCAGAGAGGAGAAGCGACTTATCTAAAATCACACAGCAAGTAAGTGGAGTGGAATTTGAATCCAGGCCAGCCATCCTACAGATCATGTCCCTGGCTTCCCCAACCACACTTAACCACCCCCATCTCCATCCTAGTTCAGTTTCTTTGTTATATGTTACCATACAACTGGATTTCCTTTCCTTCAGAACACTGACCACAGTTATAAGTTTGTTAGTGTAATTAGGTAAATCTTCCCCTTCTGACTGTATGCTCCATGAGGACAGAGCCCACATCTGATTTTGCTAGCCATCCATCAGTCATCTCACCCTCTTCATTCTTGAAAGCCGAGTCAAGATTTCATTCTGTTGTATACCTCTTTTTCAAAGGACTTAAGGACAATCCAATAAGGACAAATCCAATCCAAGTCTAAACCACTCACAGTGGCCCCTTTCCTTTGTCAGTATTTGACTGACAATATGGGCACAAGGGCCAGTTCTGGCCAAAGAAGTAAGATGGGAAGTGAGCTGGTGGAACTCTGGGGAAAGTTTTTCTGCTCTTAAAAGCAAAAGCCTGGGAAGAGCGAGCCTCTCGTCTTCCTCTTGATATTGTCATGTCTGCATGAGACCCTTGATACTGTAGCAGTCGTGTGTGTACAAGAAGAGCCAGTGGAGGAGCAAATCTATAGAGAAAATAAGGGAAAGAGAAAAAGAGCATGAATACTTGATGATGTGGGAGTTGTGAGAATTAAGTAACATTCATTCATCTTGCTGTTATTTATTGAGTGGCTACTAAATATCAGGCAACAGGAGTGTAGCAGTGAACAAAATTAAAATGGTCCTTGCCCTTATGAAGCCTCCTCTAGTGAGGAGGACAGGCATTAAATAAATAAACATATTGATATACAATTACAGGGAGTTACATTTCCAGGAGAGTAACTTGTAGTATAATAACCTTCCTGCAAGTCACAATACACACTCTGGACAAAACAACAATTTGAAGGCAATTGTTACCTTTTTACCAAAAGAAGACAGAAACTGGAAAGAGGTTGACTCTATTTTTGCCTTAAAATGCTTTCCAGTTTATGTATCTATCCCAGAGTGGCTAGAACTCAAGCAAAAAGCCTCAGCTGGCTTGAGGAGTCAGAGGATGCAGTTTGGAGCTGCCAGAAAGGTAGAAAGTGAAGAAGAAATGCGGAAAAAGAGGGAGCAATGAAATGTGAAACCCTAAAAACCTAAATTAAAAACTCTACTTCAAATTCTTGTTGACTCATGCACTGTGCATGTGTAAGGAAGACTGCAAGGTTCTTAGCAAAAAGCAACAGCTGGGAAGTTGGAGAAATTGAGCAGTCCAGCTGTTATTCAACACAAGAAAAACTGAGTTTGGAGTTTGAACTTAACCAAGGTAATGCCTTGCTGGAACAAAAATAACACTCTTCAAAGGAAGATAACTGAATCCAGAGGCTCTACAAGGTACTGTTCAAAACTTCCAGTATAGGCCGGGCGTGGTGGCTTATGCCTGTAATCCCAGCACTTTGGGAGGCCAAGGCAGGCAGATCATGAGGTCAGGAGATCGAGACCATCCTGGCTAACACGGTGAAACCCCGTCTCTACTAAAAATAGAAAAAGTTAGCCAGGCATGGTTTTGGGCGCCTGTAGTCCCAGCTACTCGGGAGGCTGAGGCAGAAGAATGGCATGAACCCAGGAGGTGGAGCTTGCAGTGAGCCAAGATCGCGCCACTGTACTCCAGCCTGGGTGACAGAGCAAGACTCCATCTGAAAAAAGAAAAAACCCTCCAGTATAAAATGAAGCATTACTAGATATACAAAGAAATGGAAAAGTGTGAGTTGTAATCAAGAGAAGAAAACAGGCAATAGAAACCAACCCCAAGACAATTCAAATGTTTGAATGAGCAGAAGAGCATTTCAAAGCATGAATTAGAAATAAGTTCAAGGATTTAAAGAAAAACACTGTCATAATGATAGAATAGTTGAGGAATCTCAGCAAAGAAACTAAAACTATTTTTAAAAACCAAATAGAAATTCTAGAATTAAGAACGATAATATATAAATGAAAAATTTACTGAGTGGGTTTAACAGCAGATTAGAGATGAAAATATAAAGAATCAGTGAACTTGAAAATAGATCATAGGCATTATCTAATCTGTAGAAAAGAGAGGGAAAAGCAGATAAAATAAACAGAGCTTCAATAGCCTGTAAAAATATATCTACCTGTGTAACACCTTTACCTAGTAATTTTGTGGAAAATGAAACAAAAAGCTCAGAAAACACATGCAGGATAAATACAATTATACCCAGCCACATCACAGTGAAACTCCTGTGATAAATAGAAAATCTTTTTAGCAGCCAGAGGAAAATAACACTATGCAAAAGAATAACTATAAAAATGATTACTAACTTCTCACAAAAAGCAATAAAGACCAGAGACAATGGAAGGGCATCTTTATGATACTGAAAGAAAAAAAAAAAGGTCAACCCAGGATCTTAATCAAAAATATCCTTCAAAAAGGAAGTAAAATAAATATTTTACAAGTAAATAAAAATGTACAGGTTTTTTTTTTTTGCCAGTCAGCTTAGAATACAAGAAATTATAAACTAAACTTTTTCAGGATGAAAAGAAAGGACATCAGGTGGAAACCCAGATCTACAAGAATGAGTGAAGAGCACTAGAAATAATAAATATGTGAGTGTAAAAGATTATTTTTTCTGCTCTTAATTTTTTTAATGGCAGTTTAAAGAAAAAAAACCCATATGCTGTGGGATTTACACATGTGTATATGCAATATACATTATAATAATGGCACAAAGGATAGGGTTAATTAAACTATAATCTTGGAATAATGTTTCTTATGGGAATTTATACAATATTAACTCAATAGTCTCTGATAACTTAAGGATGCATAGTGTAATCCCTAGAGCAATTTCTACAAAATACAAAGAGATATAGCTAAAAATACAACAGAAAAATTAAAATGAGATTCTAAGAAGTATTTGACTAACCCAAATAATATAGGAGAAGAAAAATAGAGGAGCAAAAACAGACAAAAATATGTAGAACAAGTAAAAAAAGTAATAGGCCAAAATCCAACCATATCAATATTTGCATTAAATTTCAATAGACTAAAAAACCACTTCCATTAAAAGGTGGAATATATGAAGACCCAGCTATATGCAGTCTACAAAAAAAGAATTCTTAACTGTAACCACACAGATGGCTTGAAAGAAAAATAACAGAAAAAGATATATCTGCAAACCACAAGCAAAAAAAACTGGATTGCTATATTAATTTCAGACACCCTAGCCTTCAGGGAGAGGACAATTACCAGAAATACAGAAGGGTGTTTAGAAATGATAAAAGAGTCAATTCATCAGGAAGACGTTAACAATCATAAATGTGAATGAGCCTATTAACAGTGTTTCCAGATACATGAAGTAAAACTAACAGAATTAGGGGGAGAAACAGACCAATTCAAAAATCATGTTGGACATTTTAACACCTTTTTCTTAGTAAGTGATAGACAGAAATCATAAAAATATAGGAGACCTAAACAAGACTATTGACTACATTTGCCTAATTGACATTTATAGAACACTACACCCAACTGCTGTTGAATAACCAAATGCAGGCCCATAAAACACACGTCAGAGGATTTCAAAAGATTGTACTCTAACAGTATGTTTTATGATGACACCAGAATTAAATTAGAAAGTAATAACAGTATTTAGAAAGCTTCAAATATTTGGAAATTAAGCAACACATTTTTAACCTTATATTCAAAGAAGAAGTAATAAACCAAATCAAATTGTATTTTGAACTGAGTAATAACAGAAATACAATATATCAAAATTTATTAGATTTAGCTAAATTATCACTTACAGGGAAATGTGTAGATGTAAGTGCTTCTATGGAAAAGGAGAAAAGTTTAAAATCAATTAAGTTTCCACCTTAAAATGTTATGGAAAGGCAGGCAAGTTAAATACAAAACACATAGAAGATAAAATAAGTACAGAGTTCAGTGAGATAGAAAACAGACAAACAATGAAGAAATTAACAAAACCAACGGCTGCTCAGCTGCTTTTTTAAACAGACTAAATAAGTTGATTAATCCTTAGCAATTCTCACCAAGAAAAAAAGAAAATACAAATTACCAATATCAGGAATAAAAGAGAGTATATAAGTACAAACTCTAAATACATCAAAATGATAAAAGGATATTTTGAAAAATTTTATTGCAATAAATTCCACAACTGAGATGAAATTATCAAATTCCTTTTAAAAATGTCATTATAACTTTGCAGGATAAAATGGAATATTCAAATATCCCTATATACACAGAAAATTAATTATTATCAAAACCCTTCCCAAAAGGAAAACTTGAAGCACAGATAGTTTCACTGGTGAATATTAAAAATCATTTAAGGAAAAGTAATATCAATCTTTTATAAACTTTGAAGAAGTCAACATAACCTTAACACCAAAATATGACAAAAATATTACAAGAAAAGAATATTACAGACCAATCTGTCTCATAAACATAGACACAAAAATCTTTGGATAAAATATTGGCAAATTGAATTCAGTGATACATAAAGAGTACATTACATAATAACCAACTGGGGTCTATCCCAAGCATGCAAGGTTGGTTTAACATTCCAAAGTCAATAAACATAATTAACTCTATTAACAGAATAAAGAAGGTAATTGATGATTAAAAAGCATTGGCAAAATTAAACACCCATTCATTGTAAAATCTCTCAGCAAACTAGGAAAAGAAAAGAAGTTTTTCAATCTGATGAAGGTTATCTATAGAAAGCATAAAAGTAAGATTATAGTAAATGGTGAAATATTAAATATTTTTCTTAAGATCAGGTACAGGACAAAAATGTCTCTCTCAACACTTATATTCCACGTATCAGTGAATATCTTCACCAGTGTAATAATTCAAGAAAAGAACACAAAGATAAGAAGGAGGAAACAAGTAAAATTACTTCTGTTTAAATGTGACATCATTATTAATATAGAAGATCCTAAGAAATACATAAAATGACTCTGAGAACTATGAGTGAATTTAGCAAGGTCATAGGATACAAAGTCAATATTTGAAAATCAATTGTATGTCTATACATTAGCAGCAAACATTGAAAAATGAAATTTAGAAAGCCCATTTCCAACAGTATCAAAAAAGTAAATACTT
This sequence comes from Gorilla gorilla gorilla, assembly GCF_029281585.2. Taxonomy (NCBI): domain Eukaryota; kingdom Metazoa; phylum Chordata; class Mammalia; order Primates; family Hominidae; genus Gorilla; species Gorilla gorilla. The sequence goes on from NC_073228.2 coordinate 175,538,857, forward strand.
AGGGATAAATTTAACAAAAGGTGTGTAAGACCCTTACACTAAACACCAAAATATTGCTAAGAGAAATATTTTTAACTAAATAATGGATAGATATGCCATGCTTATGAAATGGAAGACTTGGGATTCATAATCAGTTTTCAGTTCTTCCTGAACAAATCTACTGAGTCAACATGATCCCAGTCATAATCTCAATAGATTTTGTTCAGGTTGCATTAATTCAGTGTCTGGTGTCTTCTTGCTGTGTCCTTACATAGTGGAGAGGATAAATTAGCTCTCTGGGGTCTCCTTTATAAGGGCACTAGTCCCAGTTATGAGGGACCTAATCACCTCCCAAAGGTCCCATCTCCTAATAGGATCACCTTGAGGGTTAGGATTTCAACATATGAATGGGTAGGAGGAATAAACATTCTGACCATAACAAATGGCAAAAGGATGGACAATTCCGTGGAAAATAACTGAGAGTTCAGAAATAGAACTACGTGTATACAATCAACAGGTTGTTGTGTTTTTGTTTTTTAACAAAGGTTCTAAAGACTGGAGAAAAGAAAGTATTTTTTTAACAAGTGCTGCAACAACTAGTTATCTATATTAGAAAAAAAATGACCCCTATTTCCCACCACACACAAGACTAAGAAAATATTTGCAAAAACAAATCTGACAACTGATTAGTATCCAGAATATACAGAGAACTTCTACAACTCCATAACAAAAATATTTTAATTACTTTATTGCCAAAAGACTCAAAAAGACATTTCACAAAGAAAGATAAACAAATGACCTTTGAACATAGAAAAAACTACTCAATATTATTAGTCAGCCAGAGAAAAGCAAATTAAAACAATGAGATATTAATACCTCTACATGGCCACTAGCATGGCTAAACTTCAAAATACTGACAACCGTAAATGTAAGCTAGGATGTGAAGCAATAAGAATGCTCATACATTGTTGGTAGGAATACAGAATGGTACAACTACTTCAGAAAATGATTTGCCTGTTTCTTATAAACAAATATATGTGAATTATACTTCAGTAAGGCTACTACAAAAAACATGAAAAAAGTTAAATATATATCCACCCTATAATCCAGCAATTCCACTTCTAGGTATTTATCCAAGAAAATGAATATATATGTTCACAACAACACTTACACATGAATCCTCATAGCAGCTTTCATCATTATAGACCCAAACTGGCAATAACCCAAATATCCTTCAACAGGAGAATAAATAAACAAAGTATGGTATATTTATAAAATGGAGTACTGCTTAGCACAAAAAAGGAACAAACTACTGACACATGCAACAACATAAATTCCTCTCACGAGGAATGTTATAGTGAAGAAACTTGGTAGGCAGCTCTTTAACCAAGTGAGCAGAAGTAACAACACCAACATTGGGACAAATGAACCCCATGTGCTTCCCAGTTTGAGGCCTTGAAAAATACACATCACTTTGGTAGTATTCTTGCCAAGAAATGCATAATGTGAATATAATTGTTAGGAACCAGGAGATAAATTCAAATTTAGAGCCCTTCTGCAAAGTAACTGGCCTTGTATTTCAAAAGGGTGATAAGCATGGAAGATAAGGAAGGACAGAGGGCCTATTCTATATTAAAGAAGGCTGAAAGACATGACAATAAATGCAATCCTGGTCCTGAATTGGCTCCTGGACTGGGAAAAAACGGCTATTAACAACTAGATTGTTGGGTCAACTGATAAGATTTGAATGTAGTCTGTGGATTAGATGACAGAATTATACTCATGTTAATTTTCCTGAGTTTGAGCATTGCATTGTTGTTATATCAGAGCACACCTTTTTTCTTAGACAAGCAAGACACACTGAAGTATTTAGGGACAAAGTGGCATAATATATATATATATATATATATATATGCAGAGAGAGAGGAGAATGAATGAATAAATAAATGAACGACAAAGTAAAGGGGCTATATGTAAACAATTGCTGAATCATGGTAAAGAATATTCAAGGATTCTTTTTTTATTTTTTATTTATTTATTTATTTTATTATACTTCAAGTTCTAGGGTACATGTGCACAACGTGCAAGTTTGATACATAGGTATACATGCGCCATGTTGGTTTCCTACACCCATCAACTCGTCATTGACATTAGGTACTTCTCCTAATGCTATCCCTCCCTCAGCCCCACACCCCCTGCCCTGTGTCCAAGTGTTCACATTGTTCAATACCCACCTATGAGTGAGAACACACGGTGTTTGGTTTTCTGTCCTTGTGTTAGTTTGCTGAGAATGATGGCTTCCAGCTTCATCCATGTAACTGCAAAGGACATGAACTCATCTATTCAAGGATTCTTTACATCGTTCTTGTGACTTCTCAATAAGTTTGAAATTACACCAGACTTAAAAGTCGGCCAGGTGCAGTGGCTCACACCTGTAATCCCAGCACTTTGGGAGGCTGAGGCAGGCAGATCACTTGAGCCCAGGTGTTTGAGACCAGCCTGGGCAACACGGTGAAGCCACATCTCTACAAAAAATACAAAACACTAGCAGGGCATGGTGGTGCATGCCTGTAGTCCCAGCTACTTGGGTGTCTGAGGCAGGAGCATCATTTGAGCCCAGGGGGTCAAGGCTGCAGTGAGCCAAAATCACACTACTGCACTCCAGCCTGGGTGACAGAGTAAGACACTGTCTCCAGGAAAAAAAAAAATTAAAAGTCAAAAAGCATGCAATTACACATTTTGATACATGCAATGAAGAGATAATGCATGTAAGGTACTTAGCCCAGGGTAAGCACCTAATAGCAGCTATTGTTCTTGTAGGTAGAAGAAATGGGAAGGAGCTGTGTACCCACTCACACAGAAGGTAACTCGGCTAGCTTTTTGCCCAGCTCTCTCCTTATGGATAAGATAGATGAGACCAAGAGATGGGGAGCTCCTGATGAGTGGCAAAGTTCTGTTTTTTGTTTGTTTTCTACCCTATATCAGGAATATCCACAGTGTCCAGGGAAATGTGAGCTATATGATAATTTACATTAATAATAATGAGGAGATATTTTTAAATAGGCTTTAGCAGTTATATAACGCAATGCAAAAATCCAAGTATATCGGCTTTATTTCTGCAGTGATATACAGTGATAGGCCCAGAACTAGTGATGGTTTAATCCTTAAAGCGTTGAGTCTACACTCATGTAATCAACATGTCTGCCACTTTCCTGGAGATATTGACTGAGGCTGCAGTGAGCTGTGACTGTGCAACTGCACTCCAGCCTGGGCAACAGAGCGAGACCTTGTCCCCAAAAAGGTGGCAATTGGTCAGGACCCTGGTCAGGACCCTGGTCAAGACCCATTAGGTAGAAAGTGACAGAAAACACAACCTAGAATGGGCTAAGCTAAAATGTGTGTAAATAAAGAGTCCAGGCTCAGATGGTTTCATGCATGGCTTGACTCAGCACCTTAGACCCTGGGAGCTGGTCTTTCTCTGTCTCTATGTTCCACTCTGGCCTCCTGAGTTTGCAAGATGGCAAAACGGCTGCTGTAACTATGAACTTCCCTCATCTAAGGCCCCAACTCAGAAGGAAAGGGTAAATGCCTACCAGAGTGGCTTAAATAATAGCCTTAGGGTAGTCTGTGATTGGCCCAGTTCGGTTTTCTTTGAAGCCCCCTCCTCAACCAATTAATCTGATTAGGAATATAACACACAATGGGTGTCTTGTGCCAAAGTTAAATACTCAATTCTTGGGGCTGCTGTTATCTCTTCTGACCCTTCCCCAACTCCATGTACACACACCTCCAAACCTCAGATAGCACCTGAACCAAACGGAACTAATCCACAGGCCTACTGAGAGCCAATCAGATTCCCTGTGACAGAACAATTACACAAGTAATTATTACCCCAAGTCCTCATGCCTCCCAGTAGCCATGCCCTTTGTAATGTGACTTTGTAGCTTCTCTCATCAAGAGGTGAAGCCTGTTTCCCCCGCCCTTGAATCTGGATTGGCCTTGTAACTTACTTTAGACAAGAGAATGCAGCAGAAGGAATGGTATTATAGTTCTCAGAGTAAGGCCCAAGACCTGAGTCCTTCCACCTTCTCACTTGCTTGCATCTCTGCTTCTGTATGAGGACATGAGCAAGCTAACCTGTTGGAGGATAAGCCACATAGAGCAGCGCCAAGTCAGCCCATTTGTCTGAGGTGAGGTCCAGACATATGAGAGCACCTATCCAAGACTTACAAAGCCACCCAGCTAACCCAAAGCCGACCACAGATACATGAGTGAGTCTCACCAAGCTCAGGTCAACGCAGCTGAACCACTTAGCAACCCTTAGACTAGTGGGCGAAAATCAATGTTTATTGTTGTATGACACCGAAGTGTTAATGATCGTTACACAGCATTAGTGTGGCAACAGATAACCTATACACTGCCCCCTCCAAAAGCATCAGAGAGCCCCAGAGCCAGCAGTCTTGGTGGATGGTGCTGAACTTGTAGAGTCATATGGAGATGAGGCAGGAGGTGGTGCCAAAATCTTGGTGGAGGCCAAACTTGTGGAGACACAGAAACCACAGGCCAGACACAGCAGTTCACATCTGTAATCCCAGCACTGTGGGAGGCTGAGACAGGTGGATCACCTGAGGTCAGGAGTTTGAGAGCAACCTGGCCAACATGGTGAAACCCCATCTCTACTAAAAATACAAAAAATTAGCTGGGCATGGCGGTGGGCGCCCATAATCCCAGCTACTCAGGAGGCTGAGGCAGGAGAATTGTTTGAACCCAGGAGGCGGAGGTTGCAGTGAGCCAAGGTCACGCCATTGTACTCCAGCCTGGGCAACAAGAGTGAAACTCCATCTCAAAAAAAAAAAAAAAAAAAAAAAAGCAAGAAAGAAAGAAAAAGGAAAAAGATAAAGAAACCACAAAGAGGCAGGGAGGCTGGCCTGCTGCCTCCCAGAGAGAGCAGAGATGGGACCACAAAGGGAGAAATGGGAAGACGAGCTGTCAGCCTGCTTTCTAGTTCCCACAGGTTGAGCTTTACTCTCTGTGCTTTCTTCTGATGAGAATCCCCTTCTTAATCCTCAGTTAGTCACCCTTTTATATGAGTGATTTTAAATGGGTTTCTGTTCCTTAAAGCCATCCTTTATTACTATGGGGTAGATAGAGCTCTATGTTTGCCACCCTATAAAAAAAAGAATGAATTTCACATATACATGTGAGCCCAAACACTACCCAGAGCTTGACCACATGGTGAGAAACATCAGGATATAGTTCTAGGATCTATGCTCACCTCCACCAGCAAGGCCACTGGGGCTTCTAGTAGGCACCATTTTCATTTCACCCCAGCAGGTCTTCTTGAAACTCAGCCACACAGATAATTCAGGTGTCCGATCATCAGACCCATCTCCAGGTCTGTACAGCAAAGGCAGCCACTGAAACCTTCCCCAAGAAGTCTGAGATTCGGTCCTGAAAGCAGATCCATTTCCACAGAATGGCAGTGGGTCCTTCCAAACCTGCGATTCCCAAGTGGTCAGGGTAGTTGGGCAATGAAATATGAACTCAGCTTCCAGTTGCTGAATGCATGCATCCAGTTTGAATGTGGACTTCTGCAATTCGGTTGACAAAAGAGTGTGTGATAGAGTTTCTTTTTCCTGCACTCTCAACTACAGATTTACTCAGATGTCTTTTCACATCATTAAGAAAGTACAAAGCTGGGCGTGGTGGCTCACACTTGTAATGCCAGCTCTTTGAGAGGCCAAAGCGGGAGGATTGCTTGAGCCTAGGAGTTCGAGGCCAGCCTGGGCAACATGGTGAAAACCCAACTCTACAAAATAAAAAATAGAAAATTAGCTGGGCGTGGTGGCATGCCTATAGTCACAGCTACTTGGGAGGCGGAGGCAGGAGGATCACTTGAGCCCAGGAGATCAGGGCCGCAGTGAGCTATGATCACACCACTGCATTCCAGCCTGGATGACAGAGTGAGACCCTGTCTTGAAAAAAGAGAATAAAAAAAATAAAGTATAGTTATGAGGAGTCACTGGAGAGGCGGTTGGGGCATGAAGGCTGGGGGATTGTTCAACAGGTCAGGCCTCTTGGAGGTTCTAAAATCTCAAAATTCTTGGATTTGAGGAATTCCAAAATTTCCCCCAGAAAGCTGCATAAAAGTAAATGGGTGCTTTATATGCAGCTCAAACTTCTCTCAAATATCCCCAAACTGACAATAGAAAGGCACAAATATGAAAGAACTCACCATTTCCATGGATTTCCTCTGCCCTCACATCTTGCAATGAATCTCATCTGTGGAATTCACAGCACAGACCTTTCTGATACTTGAAGGATGAAAGGAGAATCTGGTGGCCTCATTTTCTGACTCAAGGAAAGGGTTAAAACCATTTTTCCTTTTCCCTGCAGGTGCCCCCTCTGGGGCAAATGAACTCAGCTTTTCCATGTTTAGACCAAAGGCCTCAAATTCCTTCCTGGCAGGTGTTCATGTATGTGAGCAAATTAGATTTTGAAAGTCTTTTTTGCCACAAGTCTCAGGCCAGCAATGTAGGCTGTATGTTGGAAGTCCCAGGCTAGCCAGCGCCACCTCTCCGAGGCACTGCAAGCTGGAGCAGATGAAAAAGGCAAGTAAGAAAACATGGAATTCAGAATCAGAAAAGCCTGGCTTCAAATTCCAGCATTGCCACTCTGCAGCTGGGCAACTTTTGACACATCACCCAGCTCCCTGAGCCTCAGTGTCCTCATTTGGAAAACAGGGATAATAACGCTTTCCTCACCGGGGTGTTTGAGGATCTGACAAGATGTCACATGTCAAGTGTCTGGCTCTTACTTAGTATTTAATAAGTGGTTGTGTGTTATGCTGGGTTCTTGATTGCAAGCCATGTGGTAATCAAGTGGAATTTATTGGAAGGCTATCAGGGGCTCATAGAATTGGCAGAGAAGAGTGATGAAGTCTGGAAAATGGCCAGAAACCAAGGGCTTGCCAGAGAGTTAAGCAACAGGGGCCTTAGCAAGGTCACGAGAATGGGTGGCCAGCACGCCACCGCTGCCGCTGGCCTGGAGAGCCTCCAGCCGCTCCTCCCGGCCCCAAATCACTCACTCAAGGGTCCAAGTCCTGGAGGGAACATGTGGCTACCCTAGCCTGGATTATGTGCACACCGTTTGGTTGCAGCTGGAGAAGACAGGGGGAGAACTGGGTGTTTGTGCTTCTGTGTAAGGGGCAAGTTCATCACCCACTGTGCCGTGATGGCACACAATGGAGGGTGGGTCTCCATAGGGAATGGAAGTGCTGCTGGCCACTGAATAGTCCCAAGCCCACAAATACTCACCGCAAACGTTACTATTTAAATCCAGAAGAGAAGGCAGATGCTTCTTGATAAAACCATGGCAGAGTTACACGGTGTGGAGGAAAAGGGTGGGCTTGAGTTTCTGGCAAGCTCCATATGTAAGGGTTAAAATCACCTGAGGTGAGGGACTCTAAGAGGCGCAGTGCTCAAGCCTCCACTTGTACTGACTGTGTGACCTTGAGCAAGTGATTTCAGCTCTCTGAGCTTCCGAGCTCTGAAGGCCCAGTTAGATGATACACCTAGAACACGCCTGGAATGAGAGCGGGTACATGGCAAACACTAAGGAAGAACTAGCTACGGTGATTGCAGTGTCTTCTGTTTAGAGAAGAGGACTGGCTTCTCCTGCACCTGAGGCCTGGGGGGTAAAGCAGAGGAGCAGAAGCAATAAACATGGGTAAGTGAGACTGATGTGTCTGGGGAAGTAAACAGCTTTCTCAGAGAGGCTCAGCCCCCTGTCAAGGGAGCTGAGTCCAAGCTCCTCTGGGGCTTCCAGCAATAACACACTGTTATGAGCAACTCCACGAGCCTGGGGCATGAATTTCTCGCCTAACATAAAGATGTCTCTGAACCTAAAATACTCCCCCAAATCACACTCAGTTCTGTCCTCGGAGGTTTTCCAGGGACATTGAGCAACTTACCTATTTTGCAGCTCGGAGCTTCCCCATCCCACCCACTCGTGACTTTGCTGAAATGTCAGAGGAATCTCCTGCCCAGCTTCTTGTAACCCGAGAGTTGCCAAGGGCAGACACCCTACGGAAAGAGATTCTGGTTCAGAGAAAACATTCTAGACAGAGCCGACATACACGTCTCTTTCTTTTTTCTGCAAGATGATTTTCCACAGTGAGCCACAAGATCCTTTTTCTAAATGAGAAAATAACAGCTTGCATGTAGCAATTGAGAGTCATCTACCCCTTATTAACCCGCAGCATTAATTAATTACTTATTCTACATGGCTCACTATCTTACACACCCTTTGACGGATGATGGGGAAACACCAAACAAACATAGGATTTGGTTGTCACTCATTTTCTCCAGGGTTCCAGGTTTCCCACCTTCACTGATTCCTAACAACATCCATCCTCATCACATCCTCCTAGAAACCCTTGATTGGCTTTCCATTACCTTCAGGGGCCTCTTAGCACCACGTACAGTCTTCCAGGCCTGGCACCTGCCCACTTCTCCAGTCTTTCTTCTTTCCCCATCCCTCACGTCTTCTACTCTCCAGCCATTCGCTCATTCACTTTCCATTCATTCATTCTTCAAATGCGTATTGGGCAGCCACTCCAAGTCAGATGCTGTGTTAGCTGCTAGAACCACAGTGCACAGTGGGGGGACAAGACAAACAAGAGCCTTTCTCTTAAGAAGCTTACATGCCAGGGAATGTAAATAACAATGAGAGAAAGAAAGAGATGAGAGCATTTTTTCTTTCTGTGAAAAGTGTTGCTAGGAGAATGCCACAGGGCGATGTGATTGAGAGTGAATGGAAGAGGCCGTGTGCCTTTAATTGGGTGGCCAGGGAAGGAAGGCATGAGTTGAGAACCAGCCACTCCAAATTTCTTGCAGTTCCATGATCGTCCCAGGTTTTGTCTGTCTTCTGTGCACGTGCATACGCCACTGCCTCCTCCAAAATGCCCACTCCACCCCAGCCCCCCAATCCCTCGTCTACTTGTAATCCTGGCTCAGTTTCATCTCCACAGGGAAGCCATTCCCAGTCTGCCAAGGGCTGACTTGGGCACCCCTTCTCAGTGCTCCCCAGATTCCCTGAGCCTTAGTGCCCACTCCACACCTACTCCATCCCTATGATGCCCAGCAGCAAGAGAGCAGGACCCAGAAGTCACCCTTGCTTCATGGCGAGTACCTTGGGAAGGAGACAAATGCTAAAGCAGGATTGGAGGGCACCCAGTTGGGGTCTGAGCTTGGTGGATATCAATGATTTTTCCAGCAATTTTTGTTTGATTAAATCCCTAAGGACATTATTTTCCTCCAACTCTTTTTCCTTTAGCGTTTAAGCCATATGGTTCTGATTCATTTATACTTAACTAATTACATTGGTTTGGTTAGAGCTATTTGATGTCCGTGAGTCTTCTGAGCCTTTTCATACAATTTTCTAACTCTTTTTACTGTGAAGCCCAAAGTGGTCTTTTGCCAGCTGTAAACAGCACCAGAAGGTTACTGTTTGGTCTCGGTTTGGTCACTAGGCTGAGGCCCTGTGGTTACAAGGCCTCTGAATTTGGCAAAATGTGTTTTTTGACTCCCAGTGAAATTCTAAGAAGGTTCTCAGAAAAATAATGAGATGAGAACACATAAATAAGATATCCAGCTCTGGAGCAAGGCCCCTCCCTTTAGAGAAGCCCCCGTTGGGGTCATGGCTTCCGCCCACCTTCCCCATCCTCCCAACAGCAACTGGCAGTTGGGTCACTCAATGAAGTCCTGAGGCATTTCACGTCGTGATCCCACCCTGTCTCTAGGATCTTAGAAAGCGGCATTTGTGTAAACGGGTAGGATTTTATGGAGATGCCAGTGTTCTGGCCAAGTTGGCCGCAAAGCAGCTCTGTTTTTGTTATAGGAGATGGAAGGATCTGAAACCAGCAGAGGCCCACGGTGTTTCAGGCCCTTTTCAAGGATAAAGGCGTACAAAGATGAAGAAACACAGTCCTTGCCTCCAGGGGTTTAGAGTCTAGTGTTCCTATAACGTGTAATAGCAATACCTGTTATTGATCAACTTACAATATACCAGGCTCTACACTAAGTGTTTCCAGAATATTATTTCAGCCAATGTTTGTGATAACTTCAGAGAGTGGTACATGTCTTAGTCCATTTTCTGTTGCTTATAATAGAATATCTGAAACTGGGCAATCTATAAAGGAAAGGAATCTATTTCTTACAGTTATGGAGGCTGCGAAGTCCCAGGTAGAGGGGCCACATCTGGTGAGGGCCTTCTTGCAGATGGGGACTCTCTGCAGAGTTCCAAGGCAGCTCAGGGCATCACATGGTGAGGGGGCTGAGCTTGGAAGCTTAGGTCTCTCCTCCTCCTATAAAGCCACAGTCCCACTCCCATGATAACCCATTAATCCATTTATGAGGGCACAGCCCTCATGACCCAATGGCCTCTTAAAGGCCCCACCTGTCAATACTGCCATATTGGGGATTAACTTTCAATATGAGTTTTGGAGGGGACACACATTCCAGCCATAGCAATACTCATAATATCTCCCACTGGCCCATGAGGAAAGTGAGTCTCCAAGAGTTCAAGTGACACAAGTGCTAAGCAGGAGAATTGGGATTGGAACCCAAGTCAGCCTAATCCCAAAGACCGCAATGCATGGAACATGAATAGCTGCTTATAGAGGCTGATGGATTCTGAAAAGGTGCATGCCAAGAATCAGACCAAAGATCATCAATGCAAAGGTCAAAGAACAAGGCATGAGGCAGGGGGTGGAGGGAGCAGTAGACAGAGACATGAACTAACATCATTGAAGACCAGGCCCAATAACCCAGCAAGGTCAGCACTATTTATATCCTCATGTTTGTAGATGAGGAAACTGGGAGTCAGACTGGTGAGGTCCCTTGCCCAGAGCCTGACGGCCAGAAAAAAGGAACACAAGAGCTTGGACCCTGTTCTCTCTGACTCCAAGGTTCTCTCCAACATATCCTCACAAGTGTGATCTGTCTTCCCTACGGGGTTAACGATAAAATCACAACCTCCCCCATTCAGCTAAAAATCTCCATAAAGCATAACAGTTCAGATGAAATTAAGAGAAGGTCTATTTAAGGCAAATGACATAAATGCTAAACAGGGTAAGGAACGCTGCCCGAGAAGGGCTGAAGTAATGGAAATGGGATTCAGAATGATGAACAATGCAAAAGATTTATGAGATGCAATACTCCCAAACAGTCTATGTGCAAAGTCCTCAACAAAAGAATGAGGAGGGGCCAGGCATGGTGGTTCATGCCTGTAATCCCAGCACTTTGGGAGGCTGAGGCAGGTAGATCACTTGAGGTCAGGAGTTCGAGATTAGCCTGGCCAACATGGTGAAACCCCGTCTCTATTAAGAATACAAAAATTAGTCACGCATGGTGGCAGGCACCTGTAATCCCAGCTACCTGGGAGGCTGAGGCAGGAGAATTGCTTGAACCCAGGAGGTGGAGGCTACAGTGAGCTGAGATTGTGCCACTGCACTCCAGCCTGGGCGACAGAGCGAGACTCCATCACACACACACACACACACACACACACACAAGAATGAGAAGAGAGCATACAATAGCCAAATCTGGGTGTAAGCTGAGAGAATAGAAAAGTGAAACCATGAGTCCAAAATGTACCTAGGTTGGTCAAGGGAGAAGAGAGTTTGCTGATGGATGACAATTTCCTGTTTCTTTTCTAAAGAAAAAGAAGAAAGGAAATCTTTACAGATGTCTGCCAAGATGCAGCTGTTTTCAAACAGGTTTATCTTATTTAGCCATTTTCTTATTTAATCTTTACAGGGTCTTTCAAAAATTGGCTCAATTGTCATCTACATTTTACAGAGGAGAAAAAAAGGCTCAGAGATATAACATGACTTTCCCAAGGCCACAGGCCTTGAAAGTACAAATTGGATCATCCTTATCGACACCTTCCTGTGGCAATCAGAATAAAACATCGATGTCGGACCAGGACCTAAGTGTGATACGAGTCCTGCTAACATCTCTGATGACATTTTTTTTTTTTTGAGACAGAGTCTTCCTCTGTTGCCCAGGTTGGAGTGCAATGGTGTGATCTCGGTTCACTGAAACCTCCATCTCCCGGGTTCAAGCAATTCTCCTGCCTCAGCCTCCCAAGTAGCTGGGATTACAGGCACCCACCACCACACCTGGCTAATTTTTTGTATTCTTAGTAGAGACGGGGTTTCCCCATGTTGGCCAGTCTGGTCTTGAACTCTCGACCTCAGATGATTCGCCTGCCTCGGCCTCCCAAAATGCTGGGATTACAGGTGTGAGCCACTGCACCTGGCCATCTCTGACTACATCTTAAAACTCTCTCTCTCTCACCCAGAATGTTCCAGTCACAAAATCATTTTTAGTTCCTCAAATACAGTTTCATTTCCAACTTGGGGCTTTTAGATATGCTGTTTCTCTGCCTACCAGAGTGATCCATCTGGATCCTTTGGTCAAACTTTAGCTCAAATGACGTCTCCTCCAACGAGCCTTCTTTGACTGCACACTCTGCAATGGGCCCTCCCACAGCTATCTAGGACAGTCACCCATCTTTCATCACTGACCACGGTTAGTGTAAATGGGAGCGTCCTCTCATCCATTGTCCATCTTCCCACTTCAGCTATAGCTCCATGAGAGTAATTTGAGCCCCCCATGAAATGTTCCTCACTATGACTCACTGACAATTAGGTATCGTCCAAATAGAGACTTTCTTTCACACAGAGATGTCAACCCCAGCACGGCCCCCTCACAGCTCCTCCTGAAGGGGAAGCCTTAAGTGAGCCACGTGACAGCACAGCTGATTCAATACTGCATGGCATCAGACCTACCCAGGACCCCAGGCACAGCTGTCGGGACCTGAGATGGACAGCAGACCTAGGAATCCACAGACCGACCAGCAACCCGAGATGTGTCAGGAAGGGATGAGTTGGGCTAATCCTATTCCTCCTTGGGGAGTTTCCAGTGAGAACCGAAACGGAAAGGATATCACACGCTGGAGTCAGGGCTGTGGTGGACCATCTGCTTGTGGAGATTTGAGGGAGCAGAACTCATGAGAAGGCAGAGGCCCCGATGAATGAAACTGGAACAGAGTGCACAAGAGCAGAGAGAAACAGAACTGCCACAGAGACACATAGAGCCTCCGGCTCCAGGGCTGTCTCAGTTCCTGCCTGAACCCCAATTCCAGTTCCCATCAAGGGAGTTCCTTCAGTGAGTCTCCCTTTCCAGGAGGTAACTAACAGTTTACTTGCATCAAAAAGAGCCAAACTGAAGCAGTCTCCAAACCAAAGTTACATACCAAAAAAGTGTGTGAGCTTGTGGTGGGAGGGTGGGGATGACAATCTCCTACGAACACAAAAATATGAAACAACTTTTTTCTAGCACAATTTGTGCTGCAATCAGTATATTTTAGGCATATCAGTCATGACTCTTCCCATTACAGGAGACAGCACTGGCTTCAGGAACTGATGGATCCAGGTGCTCACGTATGTCTTCCGTCACCCCTCTGCCTCAGCTTCTCAGAAAGCCTTTCACATTTAGTGGACCCAGTAGCCCACCAGCAGAAAAGAAGCTGTCTTCCCCAACAGATTCACAAAAGTCCTAGGATTGCAGAACATTAGACAACTTGAACTTTGGTCTGATGAGAACACTCTGATTCGTCAAAGTAGGATTATGTGACCACCCCTAACATGTGGGTGGGAAGTGGGGAGAGAAGAGAGGAGGTAGTCTCCTCAAACACTTTAAGAGTGGAGTTGAGGTGATTTCCCCAAAGGAAAAATTGGGGTGCTGTCACCAAAAGAAGAGAGGATGGATAATGAGCAGGCAAAAACCCCAAATGTTCCCCTATGGGAGTAAAATCCACTTGAGGCATAGGCCACTTGGGGAGAAGACCCGTAAGCTCCTTTTCCAGGAGGGTTATCTGATTATGAGAGGAGGCTGGTAACCACTGAGTCTGCACGAAAGCTTTTCCTAGGCCTGGTCCTTGGGGCTACAGCTTTATTCTAGGGCACGTTTATTTGAGGAACATGGGCTCCTTGAGAAGCACTGGAAACAAGGGGACAGAATGGCTTCTAAATAAAACAAATCCTAGCCTGGAAGTTCTGATCTCTACTCTGCCACCTACCAGCTGGGTTGACCTTGGGCAAATCCTCTCACTTCTCTGAGCCTTAGCCTCCTAATCTGTGAGATGTCAGTAATAGTACCTACCTTGCATGTTCACCACAGAGATTCAATTAATTTAAATAGGTAGAGGACTTGGGGCAGTGCCTAGGACAACATTACACTCAGGGATGGTGATGATGATGATTATAATGATGATGATGATGATGATAATGGAAAAGAAGACAGAGGAGGAAGAAGAGGAGACAATCATGATGTTGGAGGTAGACTCCAATCTTCAGAATCAGAAGCTCAGGGTTGGAAAGGACCTTAAGAAGTCACCCAGCCAACTTCCACAATCCACCCCAAGACCCTAAAAAATAGGATTTGACATTGCTCAAGTTGAGGAAACTGAGGACGAGCTTGCCCATTGCTGGTCTTTTAGCCAAAGAAGTGGGAGAGATGGCCATGAAACCCAAGACAGTTAGTGTCAAAGCCTGGGCTCCCTTTACCAGAGCCTTCTGCCACGAGGCATGTTGATGACTTCTACAGTCGAGAATGAAGAACTCAGGGTCTCCAAACGAGCCATCTATGACTTTGTGACTTTGCACCCATGCACTGGCGGAGGAAGTCATTGCATTATAGGACCCTTGCCTCTTTTCCTTTGGGCTTTCTTTCTACCCTCAGTGAGCATCAAACCAAAGAAAAGCTTCTTAAAAAAAAAGAACACAAGTTATAAGAGCCACCAATATTTCAAAAACAATTTCACATCTGCACTGAAACTCCTCTACTTACAAACATTCACAGATAAGAACAAAGCCATGCACTAAAGGAAAAGTAGGCCAGCTCCGCCTGCTTCCCCACAGATGGTGAGCAGCAGTCATGCGCATCCATTTTAGTCTTGGCCATCACGTTAGTCATTAGTGTTGGCCCATGAGCTGTTTAAAGAAGTGTCTTCTTACCATGAAAAGAAGAAAGTCAAAGTAAAAACATCTTTGGATACATTTCTGAAGAGCTGAAAAGCACCAAGTAGAGCCAGAATCAATGCCAGCACATCACCGGTCCTTTTGTGAAACTCAACTTTATGCAGACATGTATACTGCAGAGACTTAGAAAGAAATAGACTTAAACACAGCCTTTTGGATATGATGTATTTGTACATGAATGATTTCTAAATTTCTATCAGCAAAAACAACACTGAGCATTACTTTTAATGCTTTTATTTTAAGCAATGAATGGTATTTTCTAGAATGACCCTACTTTGGCAGTTGACTAGACTAGAATGACTCTGGCTATGGCAGACATGGTTAGTTGCCTATTCAACAGCTATTCCCCTACACTTTCTTCCTTCCTGGTGAATTTTCTCTCCAATAGTAGAAGTTGGAAATGGCAGATATTTTCTCAGGTTCCTTTGCATATGCAGCACTGACCAATGGAAATATAAGAAGAAATCTCTAACCTTACAGACTCCTCAATTAAAGAAATCGATGCAGGAGGAAAGGCCTTGTACTTCCTGGTTTGGATACTGTCCAGTGAAGGTGTGATGTCTAGAGCCACCACAACTATTTTGCAGCCATGACATGACAAGTCTAAAAACAAAAAGCAACAGGCTATGGACAGCAGAGCTGAAGAACAAAAAGATGCTGGCTTCTTGATGACAAGGTTGAGCCATAAACCAATCCCAACACACCTACTCCAGACTTCTTGTTATTGAAGAGAATAAAGGTATTTGATAATTAAACTACTTTTAGTTGAGTATTCTTTTACTTGCAGCTGAAACCATTCCAACTAATATGTTCATGAAACCTTTCTATGTATGTCTGAGCTGAGTCAGAGAGACGGCCAGTCTGCCAGCTCACGTTTGTACCACATTGACCCCACCTCCCGGTCACAGCTGATGGGACCAGGAATGGACTCCTCATCCAAGCTGAGTTCATCTGAGACTCTCTGCTGGGAACTGAGGATTGAGATTCAGAGACCATTAGATGGTTTCTGCACATAACTTTGGGAGCTATGTACACAGAAAGACATGGAAAGCTCATGTGTGCACATGTAAGAAGAAGCACAGAAGATAGACTGATTGGCTTCAGAAAAGAAGAGCAAGATGGAGTGCATAGTTGCCTGGTGACCTTGACCTTCCATTTCTTGGTTCCGGGCCTTCATGACTTTCCATCTATTTACTTTCCGCTTTCAGGTCCCATGAAAGACTTCCATTTCCTTTGCTTAAGCTGCTTTGAAATAGGATTCTCTTTATCTCTAACAGCTTTGCCAAGACCCCAGGGAGCTGATGGCCAGGCTAGGGTGGAACTTACGTCTCCTGACTTGATGCTGCACCCTGCTACCTGCCAAAACTACAACTCATATTTATTGAGTATTTGCCAAGCGCCACGAACTCTTCTAAAGGACGTCTCATGTGTTATTTTTAATCCTCACAACAATCCTATGAAATAGGTCCTGTAGTAGCTCCCGTTTTGCAGAGGAGGAAACTAAGGCACAGAGATTTTAAGTAAATTGCCTAAAACCACACAGCCAGCATGTGTCTGAGCCAGCATTTGAACTCCAGAGCTCAAGCTTGTCACCACTTTGTTTTACTACCTGCCCTTCCAATTCCTCCTCCCCTCTGTACTGCCCTGTAGACTGACAAATTATCTACATGTTTTCAGTGAGTGCATCTGAACTATCTCCTGACCTCCTACAGCCCTCATAATAGCTCCACCTGGCAGCTACTCACTGCCTGAGGAATCCAAGAGGGCTTCCTGAAAGAGGTGCTATTTGAGTAGATTGTGTAAAGATGAGTCGGAGTTTGCCAAACATTGGAAGAAAGAGAGAGAGTGCCTTAGTCAACTGGGACTGCTATAACAGAATATCACAGACTGGGTGGCTTATAAACACCAGAAATCAATTCTCATAGTTCTAGAGGCTGGGAATTCCAAGGTCAAGGTGCTGGCAGATTCGGTGTCTGGTGAGGACCCTCTTCCTGGTTCATAAATAGACATCTCACTGTGTCTTCACATGGTAGAAGGGACAAGGAAGCTCTCTGGGGCCTTTTTTACAGGGCACTAACCTCATTCATGAGGGCCATGCCCTCATGCCCTAATCATCTCCCAGAGACCTCACCTCCAAATACCATCACACTGGGCATTAAGATTTCAACATATGAATCTGCAGGGAACATAAACATTTTCTACAGAGAAGGGCATACTAGTCAGAGTTCATAGTTGCAAGTATAGGTGCTGAATTTGGCTTTTTTAAACAGGAAAATAATTCATTAAAAGGATGGCAGGAGTTCTCAAAACTGCTGGGAGGGATGGATAACCACGTTCTAGGCAACACAGCTGAGAGCATTGCCCTAAAGCATGTCACAGAACTGATCCAATGAGGATATGACTGCCACCTCACCCCCAGCACAGGACACCACAGCTTCCATCACCACAGGGGGTTCCCCGGGTCCCTACTATTCTGCCTCAACAGTTCCTGATGTCAAGGCCATGCCAAGTACATCTGATTAGTAGAGTCTGGGTGACATGCCACACCCTAGCTGCAAGACAGGATGAGAAAGTAGGAGTTGGAATTCTGAGCTCTTATTCCAGGGAATAGACTCTGCACTCACCAAGACTCACAGGAAGGGCATTCAGCTGCTGGGTGGCCAAAGACAATGTCAAGCATCTACTACAGGGGGCATTGAAGGCAAAGGGAACAAATCGTGCAAAGGTACAGAAAGCATATGCTTGCCTTGGCTCAGAGCAATGAGATGGTCACTGGGCTCCTTAGAGTATATATTTAGTGCTGAATTCTGCCTCCCGAATTGCCGTTTGGACAGCTTGCCTTTGCATTTCAATGTCTTCTGTCTGCAAGGGCAGACTCTGTTCTTGACAGACCTCAGAAGGCCTGGAGGGGGGCCAAATGCTCCAGAAAGAGTCAAATGCTGCTGAGAAAAAGGAGGAGGTAAGAGTGGTAGAAGGACAGCAGTGGAGAGAGGAGGAGGAAGCGGAGAACAAGCTCAAGTGTAAAGCCATCACTCTCCTCCAGCCAAAGTCCTGGCTCGTGGCCACCATGCAGATCCCTTTTTCCAAGGCCCAACTCCCAAGAAGAGCAACTTCACCAAAGGAGCCCAGCCTTCATGGAAGGTCACCCTTGCTCATGAAACCTACCCTTTCCCAAAAGACATGGAAGTCCTGCTGAGAACAGTTCTTCTTAAAGGGCCAGCTGCCTCCAGTCCAGTCCTCTCAGGCCTTCTCTCATGTGATGCTCAGGGAAGGGGCAGTGACATCTTCTCTAGCTCCTCATTCCTCCCCCAGCCATTAACAACCTGACTAGAAACCCTCCCCCAGGCTCTGGTCCACAAGAAGCCAAATTGAACTAATGTCAGACGGTAGCAACAGCATAGCCAGAGCCCCAGCTTTCTGCTGGAAAGATGTGAGGCTGCTCCAGCCAGGGCAGTGACCCATCAAGCCTCTGCTCATTCTCCCTGCCTTGGAGGGCAGCAGCCATGCGGGCTGGTTCTCAGAGATGCTGAGGGACAAATATCAGACAGGGCTGGAGAGAGTGGGGATGACCACAGAAGGAGGCCTGAGTTCAGGGTATTGGCTTTCGTCCCCGCAGCCACTTGACCCCAGCTACTCCTTGTCCCAGTGCCTTGTCTTTGCTCTTGAAACAGCAGTCTGCACAGTGGCCTGAACCACAAACCAGAAGCCACCCTCAGCTCCTCCCTCTTCCGCAAACCTAATACCCAAACACCTCTCAGACCCATCACTGCCCTCCCTTGCCTCTGCCATCACCCCAGCCCAGACCAACCCCACAGACCCCACGAGGCTCTGGCCTGAGCCGCCTCCTAACCTTCTCTGCCTTAGTCCCTGTGACTCCCCTTCCGGTGCCCAGACCTCCGGCCAAGCAGCTGACCTCAGTGGCCTCTAGTTTTGCCATCTCTAAATCATCATCTCCATGGTCCCAGAATGGTGGGCAATTTTTCCTGCGGTCCTAGCAGAATGCTCCTGCACAGGAAAGTGCTGAGATTTCTCTCTATTCACTTTAAGGTCTTAATTCCCAGACTGAGGCAATTTTACCAACCCAGGAGACATTTGGCAATGTCTGGAGAGTTTTTTTGGTTGTCACAACTTAGAGAAGCATGCTGCTGGCATCTAGTGCGTAGAGAGCAAGAATGCTGTTAAACATCCCACAACCCCTGCCAGTGAAGCATTATCCCACCCCAAATGCCAGCAGTTGAGAAACCTCACATAAAGGTGAAACTGTTCAACTCACTTCCTGGTGGCCCCTCCTAGGCCTCCCAGGGACCGCCACAAAGGTTTGCCCACCAGCACTCCCATCATCCCCTCTCTCGGGCCCTGAGTGTTCCGCCTGGGCCATCGCCCATGACTTTCAGGCCTGGGCATCCCCTCCAGGCAGGAACATAGATGTCCCAGCCCCCAGCCTCACTGCTGCTAGAGGTCCTCCTAGCAGGGCCTGTGCCACCTTGGCAGCCCTCCCAGCAGATCCTGGGAGACACGAGACCCAGTGACTCTCTGACCATTCAGAGACTGGTCCTTCTCCAAAGAGACTGGAGAGGCAGGCGACTTCGCTGGTGCCAAGAAGAAGGGCCAGGCAAGGGCCTCTCCCTGGGAGTCACTCTGCTTTGGGCAAAAAAATACGCTAAACAACAACAAAGCCTGAGTCATTCCTTCTGTCTCCTAGGGCCCAGTGTCACACTCACTGCCAGGAGGGTTAGCCAAGGTTGGGGCTGCAGATGGCTGGGGTTCAATGCAGGGAGCTGGGACAATGCTGGCTGGAGCCACCTCCTAACCTTCCCTGCCCTACCCCCTCTGGTTCCCCTTCAGGCGCCCAGCCCTCCAGCCAAGTGGCTGACCCCTGGTTCTGCCTTCCTGCCTCCAGGCCTTTGCTCACAGCAGGCCCTTCCACTGGAAGGCGTGACCCCTGCTAATTCTACACATGCGGATCCTACCTATTAGGTGCTGCCAAGGAAGGCCCCTGAGTCCCCTCCACTAGGAGATATCATAGCATTTTGAAGGCATACGTTCCCCTTGGTTTCTAGTTACGACTGTTCATACATCACCCTTCCTAATGGACAATGACATTCCCAAGGGCAGGAGATGTCCCATTACTCTCTTAGCCATTGATGCCTAGTACAGGGCTGGGCCCACAGGAGATGGACAACTAGTAGAATAAATATGCCACCTCGGCCATGATCCCTCCTTCCTCTTAGCTTTCTCATAAGCTCTTCCCTCTGCCTGAACCCCATTCCCACCACCCACCACCATGGTCCGTCTCCCCTTACTGGCTTAACAGAGTCGCTTCCCTGAAGAGGCCTCCCCAGTTCCCTGGCCCAGGTAAGTGCCCTACAATATGAACCAATAACAGCTGTGCATCTTTTTTTTTTTTTTTTTCATAGCTTTTGACACATTGCAATTAGGCACTCACCTAACCACCTTCTACTTAGGGAGTTTCCCTGCATTAAGAAACTCTCTCTAGTCTCTCCCTCTGGGTAACGTGAAACTGATGCCCAGAGCAGGCTGAGCACTCATGCCTGCCGAGCCTCAGTGCTCTTCATACTGGGCCCCCTTCCCAACCACATTCCCCTTCCCTTCGTCTTTTCTGGCAGAGCACATATCCCTATAAAGAAGCTGAAAATGCCAGTCACCTGCTTTCCCAGCCTCCCTTGCAGCTGGAGCACAGACGTGTGACCAATCCTGGCCAATGAGACCAGAGGAGGAGCAGCTGGGGGCTTCTGGGAAAAGTTTCCTTTCCCTCTTTTTTGTTGGGTGTAATTGTGTCCACTTGTAACAACTGCTAGATGTGGAAGCCATTTTGCACCATGAGCAGAGACACTCCTAATTCTCAGAAGATCGCAGAAAGAAGTCTATGGAAAATACCTGTGACCTTGAGGAGGCTGCTGAGCTACTGCAGCATCTCAAGGGCTTCTCCGTCTCTAGACATCTTCCTACATAAAATAATAAATGTCCTATTGGGTTAAGCCGGTGTTTTTCACACTGTGGGTTGCACTCCATTAATGAGACATGAGATTATATTAGTGGGTCATGATGAGCATTTTTAATAGAATTAAAATAGGAAAGAATAGACAAAAATATTAGGTAGCATCACACAAAGTAAAGGTAAGTGCAGCTTGTGAAAATTTGCTTCAGTTTATACTCTTGCATATGTGCTAAGGGATAATTTAAAATGCGTTTTTTTTTACTATGCACTGAGAGTTTTTTGAAAGCAAAGCTTAAAACTTGTTTCAGTTAAAGATTCTGTTCCTTACAGACAAATGCATTATGTCCCATAGAGGTATCCTTTAGCAACCCCATAAACTTCCACTCTCACCATGTGAGTTGTTTACTGACCAAGAGACCATTGCATTTGCTGTCTAAATCATTTATGGCAGATGTATTCGGTACTGTCATTCCATAATTTAATTAAATATTATGCCAACGAATGAAATACGAGCATTAAAGAAACATTGCTGTTTCTAAGTTGACCACTTTGGAAAGAATCAATAAAGGCAAGTCTCAGAAAACATATCTGTTGGATGGAGGTGAGGAGAAAACTCCAAACAACTGGCAACAAGAGCCACAAAATTCTGGAAAGATTATGCACTTGTATTAATTCATACATATTTTGTTTCACTTTAAATAAAAAAGATACAGAACTTTATTCTGCAAACTCAGATGCCACAAAAGACTCTTTCCTACATCACAATATTGGTGACTGAATGTATATGTGAATATTTTCAGTAAAAATAAACTGTGTAAGTCATATAGGTATTGTTCTTATAATTTCTTATTGTAACAAAGTTTTTTTTGATTGACTGCCTACCTTTCCGTATCATATTTCACATGGAATTCTGTGTACAATTGTATGATGTCTCTATTCTACAATTGATTGTAAACTCCACAAGAGCAGAAAACATGACCATCTTGTTCATCACTTTATACTCTGGCACAGTACTGGGTACATAGAAGATTCTTAATAGATATTATTCAAGTGTATAATTAACTAAAGGACAAGAAAACCCATTAAGTATTACCTCACTTTACCCTCAAAAAAGCCTTGTCAAGTGTGGCAATTCCTCAAGGATCTAGAACTAGAAATACCATTTGACCCAGCCATCCCATTACTGGGTATATACCCAAAGGATTACAAATCATGCTGCTATAAAGACACATGCACACGTATGTTTATTGCGGCACTATTCACAATAGCAAAGACTTGGAACTAACCCAAATGTCCATCAATGATAGACTGGAAAGCATAATAATAATAAAAAAAAAGAAAGTAAAAGAACTCACAAAATTAAGCATACAATCCCCACCGCAAAAAGTGTTGGAATAGGTATATTAATATTAGACAAAGCAGGTTTTAAAAAACATGTATTATAAAAGACTAGAGAAATATTTCATAATAGTAAAAGGGTAAATTCAGCAGGATAGACATATGTCAATAATAATAAATGAATCTGATTGCATAACTTCAAAAAAAAAAAGAAAATGTGGCACATATACACCATGGGATACTATGCAGCCATAAAAAAGGATGAGTTCATGTCCTTTGTAGGGACATGGATGAAGCTGAAAGCCATCATTCTCAGCAAACTATCACAAGGACAAAAAACCAAACACCGCATGTTCTCACTCATAGGTGGGAATTGAACAATGAGAACACTTGGACACAGGAGGGGGAACATCACACACAGGGGGCCTGTCGTGGGGTAGAGGGAGGGGGGAGGGATAGCACTGGGAGATATACCTAATGTAAATGACGAGTTAATGGGTGCAGCATACCAACATGGCGCATGTATACATATGTAACAAACCTGCACATTGTGCACATGTACCCTAGAACTTAAAGTATAATAATAAAAAAAAAACCTTGTCAAATAGAGAGGAGTTTTATATTTGTATCTTAAAACTGGAGAGGAATTAGTTGTGGTTCAGAAAAGCAAACTGACTTCAGTCACACTACTAGTACCAAGAACCCACCACCCACTACCCACTACCCACTACCTGTAAAGCCAAGCCCCCAGAATTCTTAGCTCATGGAATTATTCTGCTGCAAGAAGGTTATGACATGAGGCCATGACATTACCAAAGATTCCTTACTGCATTTTCACTCCCAGGGCTATGATTTTGAAATTCCTTTGGAATTCTGCAGAGAATTCTGAGTTTTGTGAGTTTAATTAACATTTTGAGTGTTATTGGTGAAGTTTTATCAGAGAATCGCTTTTTTTTTTTTTTTTGCATGTAAGTCTATAGCCAGAGGCCAGTATTTGGATCCCCAGAGAATGTTTCCAATTTTATGGTAGGAATTGATGGGAAAAGATTATTTTTGACAGAAATTCACCTGACGGCAGAATTTCCTGGGTCACATCTCTTCAGTTAAGTAGAAGATTCCTGATTCTGAACAAACAATTTAATACCAACTGTCAACTAGCATTGAAGATTTTTATGTCCTTAGTTCAGCTTTGTGCTTGACCTTTCTTGTGCACCTCCCTTTTTTATTCTGGGACATTAATGGTTGTTTATAAAAGAAAACATATAATAAAATTGTAAAATCTTTTTATTCATGTATATATGCTCAAAAATGTGTCAAGGCATGAGGAAGTCTTCTAGGGTATGGGACAAATTCTATGTCTTGACCTGGGTATTGGTTACCCAGGGTATACGTTAAAAGACCATTGAGGCACTTAAGACCCATATGCTTTACTGTATGTAAGACGCATCTAAATAAAAAGATTTTTTAAAATGTGTCTGGCTTTAATCTTACAGAGAGCCAAAACTTCATAAATGTAACTAGTACATCCTACAGTAAATCAGTTCAAATCTACAAACATTTATTAAGGGCTTACTATGTACAAGGCACTGTGCTGGACCATGAATAGGACAGATTGTAATGATGATACTAATTATAAATGATTCCTGATACATGATGAGCCCTCAAGAGATGTTGTGGAATAAAAGAATGACTTAATTAATCACTAGCACAGGTAGAGGGGCTAATTTTATTTTATTTTATTTTTATTTATTTTTGAGACAGAGTCTTGCTCTGTTGCCCAGGCTGGAGGGCAGTGGTATGATCTTAGCTCACTGCAACCTCCACCGCCCGGGTTCAAGTGATTCTCTTGCCTCAGCCTCACTAGTAGCTGAGATTACAGGCATGCACTACCATGCCCAGATAACTTCTGTACTTTTAGTAAAAACGGTGTTTTACCATGTTGGCCAGGCTGGTCTCAAACTCCTGACCTCAAGTGATCCACCCACCCCAGCCTCCCAAAATACTGGGATTACAGGCGTGAGCCACACCCAGCCAAGAGGCTAATTTTAAATAGGAACAGAGATGTACTGTCTCCTGATGCTGAAAAAAAGAAGATAAAGTTATGTGCATCTTTTTTTTCATAGTTTCTGTCACGTTGCAGTTAGGCACTCACCTAACCACCCTCTTACTTAGGGAGCTTCCCTGGATTAAGAAACTCTCTCTAGTCTCTCCCTCTGGGTAACGTGAAACTGATGCCCAGAGCAGGCTGAGCACTCATGCCTGCCAGGCCTCAATGCTCTTCATACTGGGCCCTCTTCCCAACCACATTCCCCTTCCCTTCGTCGTTTCTGGCAGAGCACATATCCCTATAAAGAGGCTGAAAATGCCAGTCACCTGCTTTCCCAGCCTCCCTTGCAGCTGGAGCACAGATGTGTGACCAATCCTGGCCAATGAGACCAGAGGAGGAGCAGCTGGGGGCTTCGGGGAAGTTTCCTTTCCCTCTTTTTTGTTGAGTGCAATTGTGTCCACTTGTAACAAGTGGACTCTATGCCCCCAGGGAGTGAGAAGTTGTTGCATAATGGTTACATAGTTTCTGTTTGGGGTGATGGAAAGTTTTGAAAATAAATCATGGTGATGGTTGCACAACATCATGAATGTAATCAATACCATTGAACTGTACACTTGAAAACCATTAAAATGGAAAATTTTATGTTATATATTTTTAACTACAACAAAAATATTTCAGAAATATGCCTATTCACACACAAATATGTATTATTCATCCCCACACACCACATCTCTCGGTTAATGTGGCCTATCAATCAAAGCTTAATATCTGCTGCTTTTCTTTCTTATTTGGGGCTATCCTCTACCCTCTCCATCGAACTTCTGTCCCCAGAGTACTGACCCTCATCTCCTCTCACCTTCCTAACTGGCTTTTCTTAATCCAAACATTACACACCAATAAGACGAAACTCCAGCAGTTTTAATAATGGCTCTTTTGTGCTCAAGTATCTCTAGTGAGTCTTAGTGAATTCGTACATCATGGAGCTTCCTGAAGTTTCTATTCTTGCCTCTTCACCACAGGGCTGACCTATCTTTCTAGCCTCATCTTGATTGTCTCAACCTTCCATTAAAATGGACTTTTTATTTGTGTCCTTGCTTCTGTTTCTTTATTCAAGTTCTACTCGATGAAAATTGTTATCTCTGTTAACCTCACCTATTGACATAGTGAATCCTCAAGCTCCCATCCCTAAACAAATATCCTCCAAGAAGTTTCCCCAAGGCCCTCCTCCTCTAGAACTAATTCTCTTTATCTGACTATATATCTTCCTTGGGAGTTCATCTTTTTGTTATTTTCCAAACTCTTTTTAATTCTAAGATTCTCTGATAATTTCTGAAATATCTGTCTCATAATTAATAAATATTTATTGCTGGACAATGAAATGTACCTGGATCCTTGGAGTGAATAGTAAAGGCAAGCCTGTGGCAACTGGAGTGCAGCTAATTAGAAAGGGCTAATTAACAAACTTTTAAGACATGGTTTGTTTACATGGAATACTTTGGGTCTCAATAATCACTGTAAAACCAGTTATTTGCAGCTATTAGATACACATTATACAAACACTAACATTTAAAAATGTGTGGCTATACTAATGTAGTAATATACCACCAAAGCAAATTTCCACCAGAAAGTAGGACTTAGAGATACAGAGGAACATTTCATGATGATGGAAGGATCCATTCAACAAGAAGAAGACAAAAAAAATTTGTGTGCACTTAATAATACAGTTTCAGAATATATATGTATAGCAAAAGTAGACTGAAAAAAACACACAAAAAAAGTTTAAAAGAACAGTAGCCGAGCATGGTGGCTCATGCCTATAGTCCCAACTACTCGGGAGACTGAGGCAGGTGGATCACTTGAACCCAAGAGTTTGAGGCTACGATGATTTATAATCGCACCACTGCACTCCAGCCTGGGTGACAGAGAAAGACCTTGTTTCTTATTTTAAAAATAAATAAACAAATAAAAGCAGAAATAGACAAATCTACCCATAAGCCAAGATTTTAACACATCGCCGGGTAACTGATACAAGAAGTGGACAAAAATCAATTAGGATACAACAGACTTTTAAAAATGCTATCAACAAAACTGACCTAATTAACATTTCTTGAACACTATACACAACAACTTCAGAATGCACGTAAGTGCACACGGAATATAAAACAAGCATTTTAAAAGTCTCAACAAATATGAGAGGAATATAATCGTAAGAGTATGTCCTCTGACCACAGAAAAATTAAACCAGCAATTTTTAAAAAGATGACTAAAGTGTTCCCACTCCTCCTCCTCCACCACCCAGCCATTCTCCATCTTAGCACCAATCACAGCATTTATCACAGCTCGAATTTTATATTTTTAATCTTTTTCATTTTCTTCTTCTTTCCCACTGGACAATAAACTCCATGAAGGAAAGATCTCATCTAGTTTCCTACGGTATTCCCCAGTGTCAGGAGCAATGTGTGACTGGAGGCAGGCTCTCAAGAAATATTTGTTGAATAAATGAACAGCACTGATGGAGAGGTTAATCTGAAAAAGAACCTGGATGTATTGTTTCCTGGTACTGAATAAAGAAGATAAGCGTATGTGTGCACATTGATCAGGACATTTTTGGTTAGTTGTAAGAGAAACCGAGTTTAAACTGACTTAGGCAGAAAAAGGGAATTTCCTGGCCCCTTTAACTAAAAAGTCCAGAAGCAGCACCTTCAGGAATAGCTTGATCTAGGGATTCAGATGACGTCATTGGCTCCCTCTCTTTCTTTTTTTTTCATCTCTTAGAGCTGTGATGGCTCCAGTCTCATGTAGGACCTATCCTCATGGTATAAGCATACTCGTGATTAATGCACAAACTTTACCTTCCTAGCTTAGTCATCCCAGCAGAATGTAAACTTCTCACTCTGAATCATTCCTGAGGTGGTTTCTCATTGGACACTCTTTGGCCCTGTATCTATTCAAAACACAGTCATTCTGGCCAGGGAGATTGACTCTTTTTATTGAACACCCAAATTCAAAGGATATGATCACTCCCATTCAAAACAGACTAATTGAGTAGAGCAAATGTTTTCCCAAAGGAAAACTGAGACACTATTACCGGAAGAAAGGGAAATGTATACTGAGCAAGCAAAACCTATGGAGGCCCTCTCTAGTGCAGATGCAAAAAGTGTATGGATTAAAAAATAGGAAGTTGTGAAAGATTTCCCCTAATGGCCTCCACGGGCTGCTGTGAAGGAGATGGTAAAGGTTTGAATGCATCTTTGAAGCATATGGAAGATTAAATAAAAACAAGACAAAAAAGAAACCAAGACAAAAGACAAAGCTACTTTAGAAACTGCAGTGTTTTCATGATGGCACCAGTCTTCACAGCTGCATGAGTTCTAGCTTCAAGCCACTTGAGGACTTGAAAAGGTAGAGAGTGGCATCATCACAGGGCTGGGGGCTTGCCAGGTGGGTGATGTGTAGCTAACAAATGGGAAGGTCAAGGACCTAGGAGTCTCAGGGGGCACAGAGCACGCATGAAGTGTAGGGGGCCAGAGGATGAGACGTGACCATTTTCAGGTTATGACCAAGTGCAGGGAGTGAGGTTGAAATGGAGTGGAGGTAATGTTATGAAAGTTATGAGAGTTACAGAGGCCCAAGAATTTTGAGGTGTTTGGATGAGTTGTTTAAATGGAAAAGGGATCTCTGAGAATGATGACACGAGCTGGGGTGAAGAGGCAGATGAATGCTTTCCACACCTCAGTCTTGCCTTCATTTGCACAACATTCACCCTGGAGGATATCTGTAGACTGGCCAGCATCCATTCCCCTTCCCTCTGGAAAAATAACACCTCCTTTTTTTTTTTTCCAAGAGAGCCAACCTGCCCTCATGTTTAGTTAGGTGGATCATTTGAAGCTGATCACACCCGGACTTCATAGTAGGTATGTGACAAGGCCTTTAAAAATATCATATTTTATTCTCCTGCCATAGTGATTGAATCAGGATGGACGCATGACCCAAACTAGGCCAATTATTGAGACTATTGAGAAAGAGGATTTCTCTTTCTACCAGGATTGTTAATCTACTATAAGTCTGGAGTTTCTAGAGACCTTCTCTGCAACATCAGGAGAAATGCTGTTTGAGAAGCCTATACAGAGTAAAATGGAGCTGAAAGAAAGAAAAAAAAATGCCTAATAATATCACTGGTCATCTGGATTCAGCTGTTCCTGTAGTTCCAAATCTATCCTCAGGCTTTTAAGATACATAATCCAGAGACTTTTGCTATACTCCCTCTGAGAAAAGATGAAAAAGCCAGACAAAAACCCTTTTTTCCTTTTTAACCTGTTTAAAGGTATTGGAAATCTGCTGAAACAACCAGAACTAGAGGAGATAAGAGTCAGAGAGTAGGAGGTGTAAAAAAGTGATTTGGCATTGTGAAGCTACTTTCTCCTTGGGGAAAAAGTTTGTTGATTTGGCATGCAAAAAAAAAAAGAGAGAGAATGAGAATCCAGACTTTTCCTGGGCAGAGTTTACTCTGTTTGGGGACAGAGAAACCAACAGAGCTTTTGAATTCTGAAGCTAAACAGAAAGCTCTTTAAAAGCAGGATAGAGTTTTCAGCAATCTCACAGTGCTAGAGAGACAAGGATTGGAATTTTAGGCCTTACTAGGGGAAGGAAGTTCCAGTGAACACATCAATCTCTCAACTGGCAGTCCTGGAGGACTAGAAACAAACAGTTAGATGGAACCTTACTAAAACTGCAACCTAGCCTTGACTCACCTCAGTTTCATTAGATCAAGGTGATCAGCCCCCACTCTATCTGCCTAACATAGGAAAGAGTGAAAGAGTTTTTCTCTGGAAGAAGATAATATTATCTAGAGATTCTACAATGTTTTGATACAATGTCTAGTGTTTAATCAAAAATTACTAGATATGCCAAGAAACAAGACCATATGATTGAAGACAAAGTGAAATAATAAACTAAAGAAACAAACATGTGAGCCAATAAATTCCCTTTTTTGGCTCAGGCCATTTGGAGGTGGATTTTCATCATGATAGAAAGATTCCTAACTAATATACTCACAGTCCTTCACTGTTCAGATCAGCCATCACAGCACCCATGGCAGAAATTGTACCATAATTTTCCTTTATATTTTGTCCAGATTTGAACTAGAATAGTTTAGATGAAAGTGTCCTAATTTTTCAATATTAAATTTCCGTAACAAAAGTTGCCATATATTTAGGTTCCCTGTTACCTTAGTCTATTCAAGTTGCCATATTCAAGTTGCCAAATTATCTTAGGCTGGATGACATAAACAACAGAAATGCATTGCTCATGGTTCTGGAGGCTGGGAAATCCAAAATTAAGGCATTGACAGATTCGATGTCTGGTGAGGGCCTGCTCTCTGCTTCATAGATAGCACCTTCTTGCTGCATCCTCATGTGGCAGAAGGGCAAACAAGGTTCCTCAGGTCTCTTTCAGGAGGGCACTAATCCCATCCACAGGGCCTCCACCCCTATGACCTGGTCATCTCCCAAAGGCCCCACCTCTTAACACCAATACACTGGGGATTTGATTTCAACCTATGAATATATGGGGGACACAAATATTTAGACCCTAGCACCTGTCCTTCAGCATCAATAGCAATAATGCTAGGAATTTATATGGAGCTTTATCATTTATGAAATGCTTCACATATATTACCAATAGTCAAAGTCATATAGAATTCTTAAGGTAAATATTAGTATCTCCATTAACAGATGAGTAGCCTGAGTATGTGGTTATGTCATGGCTATAGATAAAGAAGCTGAAGATTAGAGGACATGCCCAAGGAAGTTAAATTACTTGCACAAGGTCACACAGAAGTGGCAGAGTGGAGTATTGAACCCAGGCTTCCTTGGTGCTTTCCAGGACTCCACAGGGCAATAAGTCCAGCAGCCCTCGATCCTGGTCCTAGCTCCCGCATTTTATGGCTTTATAACCTTGAGATGGTCACTTCACCTCTCTATGCATGAGCATATTCATCTGCCCTCCAAGGCTGTGCCTATTGCCCTTGACCTTCACGGCATTCTTCAAAATGTATCCAGTTTGTTTCCAACTTTTAGACCAAGAAGATCTTAATATAAGATCTCTGGATTTCTATGTCAATGGATCCATTAGTACCATGGAATTACACGTAAATTTCATGTGAACATAGGGATGTGCATTTTGTGAGGGCACATCAGAGTCACAAAGGGTTCCATGACCCCAAAAGTTTAGGAATTCTGCCTTAGAGCCATTGCTAGATGAGCAGGGACATACGACATGCCTTAACATGTTTCTCCTTCTCTGGTAGGATTTGCATTTGAACATGAACTTTCAATGCATAACCCAAGGTAATGACAAATGTCAGACATTTCCGTTATCAGGGCGGAGCTAATTCAGAGGATAGCTTGAAATGGGAGGTTTTCATTTCCTTCATTAAAAATAATACTCATAATAATAATGCCTATAGCACTTACAAATGATATATCTCAAGTTTGTTTTTAATCGTTACTAATCCTGACATTAAGAAAGGAACAGCTTTGGGAGGCCGAGGCGGGCGGATCACGAGGTCAGGAGATCGAGACCATCCTGGCTAACACGGTGAAACCCCGTCTCTACTAAAAATACAAAAAATTAGCCGGGCGTGGTAGTGGGCGCCTGTAGTCCCAGCTACTCGGGAGGCTGAGGCAGGAGAATGGCGTGAGCCCGGGAGGTGGAGCTTGCAGTGAGCCGAGATCGCGCCACTGCACTCCAGCCTGGGCGACAAAGCAAGACTCCATCTCAAAAAAAAAAAAAAAAAAAAAAGAAAGGAACAGAAGTAATGTCTCCCCCAGTGCATGATTCCAAGAGGTTAAAAAAAATTGTTTAAGTTCAGCAGTCAGCGCCTGGTCCCTTCTTTTTCTTTCCTTAAAGGCAAAGCCAGGATTTGAAATTGGGAGTTTCTAATTGCTGGCCACGTGGGTCCTTTATTCATCCCTGGAGTGGAATCAGTGCAGTGACAAAGGGGCAGAGTCCTAAGCACATATCTTCCCTCTGCCCACGCTCAATAGGCAGCCCCATGTGGCACCCCTCCCAAGATCCCATTCTCAGGCACAGAAGGATGGCAAAAGTAGCTGAGATCCACAGTACGGCGTTAACAAATCGCATTTTCTTAAGGGCATCCCATCCCCTCAGTCACATGCGTGTTTGTGGGCATGCTGGAGATTACTAATCAAGTGCAGCTGGCCTCAAGCTGACAGCCAGGACACACGTGTGCACACACACACATGCACACACACACGCGAGCGTTCACACACACATACACATGTTTAGAGGATGCCTGCTGCCAATTTCTTGCCTGGCAAACCAGAAACATTTCAGTGGTTTATAAATATGAGCCCAATCCATCTTGGGACACTTCTCAGGTTCAAAGCCATCTGTGTCAGGTGCCCCCAGGGCTATGAATCCCTTTCCGTCCACACCCACACTCCACCCCAACCAGGCTTCCATGTCCCATGATACACAGCAAACTCCTCAGCATCAAACATCTGAATTGGACAATTTCACAGCCTGCATCAGTCATGTCTTGATTAGTTCTTTTTTCTCTCCTGTTATTGAAATGTTATTTTTTCCACTCACATACCACCACCTCTCGCCCCTCCCAAATCAGCCTGTTGGAAAAGATGTTTATTTTGCTTTTCTGTGGCATAATTTAATATCAGACAAGTGCATCCCTGATGCAGACAGTATATTCTTGGGGCATACATTTGAGATTCTGGTTGATTAGAATTACAAATTTGTCATGCAGTCCTAGCCAATTTGGAATTTGGCACCCCGGCATCATGTTTATGTCCTTTTGGCCTTGCCAGCGGTTGCTAGGACTGTCGGGGGGCTTTTTTCAGCAATAAGTTAGGATTTCATAAATAGTTGGCAGTGCCTTCAAAGAAGCCTGCTCTTTAACATGAGATAATGTATGTTTTCTTTCTACTTACTTGGAGTAAGTCGGATTGGGAGACACCCAAGTTCACTTTTAAATCATTTCTCCGCGTGCCAGACGCGGCTTTTGAAGTCGTCTGCACCAACCCACAGGGAAGCCAGCGCCCTGGCCTCAACGAGCGGCCCCACTGTGTGCCCTGTCGCCCATAACAGGAAGTGTGTCAGAGCCGGGTGGGCACGGGGTGGGTGGGGCAGACCCACGGGGCTCAGTTCCACCGAGCGGAAAATCATCTGACGTGTCCTCGGTGTATGTGTCTGGAGCAGAAGCAGGTCAGATGTCGCCCTGGCCTCCAAGTCTCAACACGCCTCTCTGGTCTGCCCCGTTGGCCTTCAGAGGCGGCACATGGCATAACAGGAGGCTTTTTCAAAGTGCAGGCCACAGGAAATCACATTTGAAGTGCCTGGCATGGAGGGTATTTTTATACCGTTCACTTTCTCCCTTTTCTTTTCATCTGTTTTCTGCATTTTTTTCAGTTTGCTTTTTCTTCTTGATTTATTGTTGTATTATTCTATTTTTAAACCAAGACATACTTTCCCATCAGACACTTTAATATAACTCATATGAAAATTAGGGATGGGTGGACCTCAGACGGTGCAGAGGCTGGATTCAGTAGGAATCAGCTTCCCAAAGTGCAGATGCTTATCTGAATCTGCACCAGCTGCTGGGGTCCAGGGGAGCAGAGCAAGGAGGAGAAAGGAAACCCTTCCATTCCTCCCTCACTAAGTAATTTGGGGCTCAATCGTGTGAGCCCCTGGCCCCGCCTTTTGCACATGTAACGAATGTCACTTGCACAGGTAACGAATGTCACGTGTTGTCTGGACCCCCTCTCGTGGCTAGGAAGTCACTGCTGACCTCCCCTTCGGTGTGGGAACACAGGTATTCCAGTAAGGATCGTGAAATATCCAAGACACGAATACTCAAGAAAACCAGTCCAGCCCAACCCAGCTTGAGTACTGATGGCCCTTGAGCCAGATTTCCAAGCAGGATAGGGGGAGAGGTTGGGGCCATGCGCAACCCTCTTTGTGGCTCTTCCATGTACCAAGGAGGCCGACTCAACCCTGAAGTCAGGGAGGCCTGAGCAGAAATTCCTGGTAGCCATGTGGCCGGGGCAAGCCTCTTTAACTCCCTCTGCCACAGGTGTCTGTAAAATCGGAATGAAATACTTCTAATCTAGAGTTGTAAAAACTAGAGAAAGTGTTTGTTGAACAAATGGTAGGTGCTCCGTAAAGCAGTAGCTGGTCGTATGATTCCAAGATCCATTCCCACCTTCTCCATTCAGCCTGAGTTCATCTCCTCTTCCCACATCTTCCAGCTGAGGACAGCAGTCTCCCTTTCATTTTTTCACGTCTCTCTCCCTACTCTGCCCAAATTGGAGAAATTGAGAGCGGTAAGGACCATACACTGTGTAGCCTGGCAGTTAAAAACCAGACTTCAGAGGCCCAGCGTCTGCCTCCACTGCGTCTTAGTGCACCGGCTCCTCTTTCCAGCCTGGGCTGTCCTCATAGAGCACAGCAAGTGTGGGCCCTGCAGTGACATCCCCGCTTCTGCCCTCTTATTTCAGCCACAGCCACAGCAGACACTTCCATACAAGCTCACCTCGGGCTTGCAGCCTCCCACCTACCAGGTGCACTGCAGGACACTCTGCTTCCCACCCCAAGAAATTTTCTGGCATGAAGGGGCCTCTTAGAACCTTCTGTAAATGCAGCACAGAAGTGTAGGGCTAACACTCCTGGGGGCTGCCTTCAATCAATGGGGGCAAAAGCTAGCAGATAACCCTCCAGCCTCCCATCCTTCATGTGGGCAAGTCTGGGAGACATCTCGTGCACTTTTCTGAGACCCTAGGGGAATCGAGGCCCTGCCGCCTCCAGCCACAATCTCAGCAGCACACCTTGCATTGGCTTTTCCTCTTTCCCGCTTCCACTCTCCCTGCTCTCTCCCTCCTCCTTTCTGGGAGCACCTCCCAGATCTACTTGCACCTAAACCCTTGACTCAGGCTCTGCCTTCAGAGGGCAATCTCTGCTCTTATAATGCTTATAAGGCAATCTCTGCTCTTATAATGCTTATAAGGCAATCTCTGCTCTTATAATGCTTATAAATTGGTGAGTGTAGAGAGACAGTAAGTAAATTAATAAACAACAAAGTCATCACATAATATTAAATGGTACACAGAGAATTAATATCGGATGAGGTGAAAGAGGATGAGTAAAGGGCTACTTTATGCTGGGTGGTCGGGAAAGGTCTCTCTGAAGCCACAGGAAGGCACCATGCTTCTGACATTCAGGGACAGCTCATGTGGCAGCTGGAACAGCTGAGACGAGAGCCCTAGGATGAGAATGATCTTGGAACAGGATGAGAATGATCTTGGAACAGCCAAAAAACTTGAAGAAGGTCGGGGTGGTTGGCGCATGGGGATGGGGAAGAGAGTGGTCTAGGATAGGGTCAGAGAGGTAGACAGGGGCCAGGTCAAGTAGGTTTTAAATCTGACTTCTAGTATGATTAAAGTAGATTAAAGATTTTAAATCTGACTTCTAGTATGATAGGGAGTCATTGTGAACTATTAAGCAAGATAATGTGACACAATCTGCTTTACATTAATTAACCTCTTTGAACCCCAGTTTGCTCAACTGTAATTATCTAGAGCCCTGGTGGTAATGAGGATGGAATGGAATAAAGTGTGTAACGTGCTCAGCGCACAGCCTGGAACATTTTTGTTCCATATATATGTTTGTTATAATTACTATTATTCCTATTTTAAGTCCACTGCTTATTCTACAGTGCCCAGAACAAAGCAGGCATTTAAATATTTATTGGGTGGCTTAAAACAGGAATAATGAAGGTCAAAGAATTTGTTACACTATAGACGATTTTAGGGTTCCACAGATTCAAATCATAGCTCTGCCACTTAGGAATACATTATTTCCCTCTTTTGGAAGACTTGCTTACATCCTCTGCAAAAGAGAGAAAATAATAGCTATTTCATTGGACTGTTGTATGATGATGCATTTATCACATAAGGTAGATATGGTTTCTAAAAGGTTGAGGGCAGGGATGATGGAAATATAGCTTTGGATGTACCCAAACCCCATATAAAAACAGAGCAACCAGGTAGAAAACCCCAAACCCACGTACAATCTTTAAAACAAACTAGGTAAAAATGAATGCCCACAAACCCCAAAGCACCAATAGCCATAAGAGCTACATGCTTTTGGCTTCCATTAGAGAGAAAGTAATGGAAGCAACAAGGCATCTAATGGCCCCAAGAACAAGAGGACCCTAAAATAGCCAAGAGGCATTCATGAAAAAGTGTGACAGACCAACTTGGCCACAGCAGCTGAACCTAGGAGGGCCTTTGCTGACTTCCAAAAGGGATGAGTAGAACCAGTAAGCAAGGGAGAGATTGGTGCAGTCTCATTCCTACACACTCTCAGAATGGACCCACCAGAACTCCTTTCTGGGACAGGATCCAACACTGAGGAGAAACTTCTGGGAAAAGAATCAAAATTAAATAGGACAGGGGAAACAGATAAAGGATTGAAAAAGTACAGGTAAAGTGAAAGAGGAAAACATAGCCAAGAAGTTTCAAAAAGCAAAATCCTATAATTTTTTACTTTACATGAAAATAACAGAAGAGGAACCTAAGAAGTTATAAAAGAACAACTAACTTTCTAGGAGTTCAGGAAAATTAAATTAACATAAAAAGGATAAACTTTAAAGACGTTAAGGACAAATGCTGTACAGTGTTAGTGCAAGAAAAAAGAGATTCAAGAACTGAAAAATAATTCTACAGTTAATAAGAACACACCAGAAAAATCCTTTAAAAAGAAATAAAAATTCTAATATACTATTTTGAGATAAATAAAAGACCTTAAGACAATGATAGAAGCACATACATCAAAAATTTAAAACCTCAGAAGTGAGATGGCAGAACTCAAGACAGAATTAGAAATAAAGGAAAAGAATGATCTTATAAATGAAGACTAAACTTGGAAGAAGCACAGTGCAGACAACACAGCAAATAATGCCTTAAGATAAATACAATATGAAAAAGAGAAATAATTTTAAAATAAAGATGTTAAAAAAGAGACTAAAAATAATTTGAGGGGAAGTTGCAAACACTGAACATAGACCAAGAAGATCCAACATATGAATAAAAGAATTCCCAGAGGAAGAAAACTAAAGTAACAGAACAAATACTAGAATCCATGATTCAAAAATTTCCTAAACTAAAAAGAATTGAAACTATGTATTGAATGATGACACCATGTACCTGAGACTTTATTGACCCAATGTGACAAAAACCAGACATATTCTAGTAAAATCACTGAACATTAAAGAAAAAAGAAAGCCCTTCAG
This sequence comes from Gorilla gorilla gorilla, assembly GCF_029281585.2. Classification (NCBI taxonomy): domain Eukaryota; kingdom Metazoa; phylum Chordata; class Mammalia; order Primates; family Hominidae; genus Gorilla; species Gorilla gorilla. The sequence continues at coordinate 175,575,614 of NC_073228.2, forward strand.
GCATATGGGGAAATAAAAAAACATGTGACTTATAAGATAAAGAAAATGTGATAGTCATCAGACTTTTTGACACCAACATTTTATACCAGAAGACACAGGAAAGAAAAGGTGAGCCAAGGATTTTATATCTAGCAAAACTAACCTTCAAATATAAAGGGTACAAACTGTTATCAACTCAAGAAATATTATTCCCATGAGCCTTTTGTGGAATCTACTAGAGAATGATCTTCAGACAACAAAAATGACAGAAGGGACAACTATGCATAGAACTAGGGCTAAATGAGAGTTAAAAGGGAAAGATGATAGTAGAGAATGGTTCTTTGATCTGACTATGTGGATATAGTACAATGGTTTTTTTTCTTTTCTTTTTTTAATGAAGAAGAGTGAAGCTACTATATGAAAGAAAATGAGCCGTTTCAGCAATTTTAATCCATGGTGGTAACTTCAATATTGTTATTTTGCGATGGTTGTATGTATGAAATGGAACAAAGCAAATGAGTAATTATGGTTTATTCAGATTTTACCAACTGCTGTGTCCTTAAGAACCAGGGTTCTCGGTGTGGAAGCAGATACAAATATAACATAGAGAAGCCTAAGTAATATCACTGAAGTGCTGAATTTGAATTGGACATATCAGTATAAACTCACAAGGTATTTGTGTCTGCATGCACGCACGTACACATGTATTGTTTCAGGGAAGAGGTCTAGGAACTATGAGCAGCCCTGTCACAATGAACAACAAGAACACTCAGACTGTGGTCTCTAAACACCACATCCTATCAGTAGAAACAGGGCTCCTGGGAGAAATGGCTGATTCCAAGCCTGGACCTGGAAATATACAAGATGAGCATGGAATATCTTGCATACCAGACAGCTTCAAAGCTATCAAAGGCTACTAAGTTATATCAAAAGGAACCAGAAGCCAATGTGAAGTGGCTTCCACTTGCCAAATATAGAATAATTGGAGCTTCAGTAAGGTTGAAAGTTGCAATGAATTGGAAACCTATCAACTATGTCTAAATCTGTGAGTTTTTAATTATATATATATATATTTTTTTTTTTTTTTTGGAGGTGGAGTCTCGCTCTGTCGCCCAGGCTGGAGTGCAGTGGCACAATCTCGGCTCACTGCAAGCTCCACCTTCTGGGTTCACGCCATTCTCCTGTCTCAGCCTCCCGAGTAGCTGAGTACAGGCACCCACCACCACGCCCAGCTAATTTTTTTGTATTTTTAGTAGAGACGGGGTTTCACTGTGTTAGCCTGGCTGGACTCGATCTCCTGACCTTGTGATCCACCCGCCTCGGCCTCCCAAAGTGCTGGGATTACAGGCGTGAGCCACCGCACCCGGCCTTTAATTATATTTTTAAAACTAATTTGTTGCTTTTAGTGGATCATAGGAAGGAAACAAACATTTATCCTGCCTTTCCCTTTATATACTTTCAAACAGGAAATCAAACAGCAAGTCAGGGAAAGTAACTTCTTAAAAAAATATTCTAGCCACTATACAAAGACAAAATGGTAGCATTAGGTTATCTCCATTTTCACAACCCCCAATCAATTAACAGTACTGGGCAGCAATGGCTGCCAACATCACAAAAAAAGCAAAAATTAGATTCTAAGCCTCCTGATGATAAGTACACACTACCATCTCTAGTCCTGCTGACACATTGAATCTGATCAAGCCTCTGCCAGCTGTCAATTAGCAGGGAATATATGGGACAGGTGAACATGTCCAACTGCGCCAAGAGAATGCAAAAAAGAGCAAAATCCCAAGTGTGGAAAAACAAACAGGTCAATCAATCCAGGTTCTTGAACACATAAAATCATAGGAAAAATAAAAAGATATAGGGGGAACCTATAAATGAAAGATATTTCAAAGAGATATGTTTTTAACAAATGAATAAAACTAAAGTATAGCATCTAGGATTGCACATTGGGGTGATAAAACCATAAAGAAAAGTGTGGAAGAGATTACTCCAAAAGTCAGGATACTAGTTCCCTTTGGGAGGAGGGAGAGGTTTGATTTTAGGACAGGGCACATGGAGGGGCTTCTGGGTGGCTGGTAAAGTTCTATGTCTTGAACTGGGTGATGGTTACAAGGGTGTCCACTTAATAATGATTCAGAGGGTATGCATTTGTTTTGTGTGATTTTTTTTCTTGATCTTTATTCTAGTTTACAATTAAAACATTTTAAAAAGAAAAAGAAAGTGTCTGCAGCACAGTAGGCACTCAAAAGTTAACTTCTGTCTCTTTTTTTTTTTGGAGACAGAGCCTCGCTCTGTTACCCAGGATGGAGTGCAGTGCCACAATCTCGGCACACTGCAACCTCCACCACCCAGGTTCAAGGGATTCTCCTGCCTCAGCCTCCTGAGTAGCTGGGATTACAGGCATGTGCCACCACACCCAGATAATTTTTGTATTTTTTAGTAAAGATGGGGTTTCACCATGTTGGCCAGTCTGGTCTTGAACTCCTGACCTCAAGTGATCTGCCCGCCTCAGCCTCCCAAAGTGCTGGGACTACAGGCGTGAGCCACTGCGTCTGGCTCAAAAGTTAACTTCTCTTGGTTCAATGGATGACTGATACTCTGATCCAATGACTGGAATGAATAAGTCAGTTTCTCAGGAGCGGAGACCTCCTCTGTCTTTGTGCGTTGCTGCATCTCCAGCACCAGCAGTGCCCAGCAAATCATCCGCACTTGAACACCCATGCTTTCTGCCCTCCACTTCTTAACCACGATGATGATGCAAAACGTCTTCCTTCCTTCTCTCCAAATCCATCCACCTCACCTTCCCAAGGGTGCTGCCTAATTAACCAGTGCACCCAGAGCTCTCTCCTCTGTGCTTGCTTTCATATAGCTCCAAAGCCATCCCCACAGCCTTCCTGCATAAAACCCCAGCTGCCTAACTGGACGTCCAGGCTCCAGCATGATCAGACCCCTCCTGCCCTCTGTGACTTTGTCTTCCACCACTGCCCTCCTGCAGCCAGTCTAAACTATTTGCAGTTCCTCAAATGCCCCATGCGGGCTCCTTGACATCGCATAAGCTATTCCCCAGGCTGGCCTGTAACACCCTCCCCATGCCTTCCTTACTATCGCATTTCATTAAGATTTAACTCCTTCAGAGGCCCTCTTTGGGGGCCCCCTCCATAGACCTCAGGCTGGGGCCCTCCTCCATGTTCCCTGGTATCTGCCATAACACTTATACTATAGTGTGACAGTCTGCCTACAGTCTGCAGACTGTGAGCTCCTTGAAGTCAAATTGGGTCATTTATGTCTGTGCCCACAGTGCCCAGCAGTGCGCCCTCAAATCTCCATTCCCTAAGGCCCTATAAGTGCCCTTTGCTAATATCCCCTTTTAAGATACTATGAGACTCTCTCACGGTGGTGCTCTTCCTTGCTCAACAAGTTTGATAAATCTGGCTTAGGCCAGGTGCAGTAGCTCACACCTGTAATCCTAGCACTTTGGGATGCCGAGGCAGGTGGATCGCCTGAGGTCAGGAGTTCGAGATCAGCCTGGCCAACATGGTGAAACCCCACCTCTACTAAAAATACAAAAAAAAAAAAAATTAGCCAGGCGTGGTGGTGGCAGGTGCCTGTAATCCCAGCTACTCGGGAGGCTGAGCCAGGAGAATTGCTTGAACCCAGGGAGCAGAGGTTGCAGTGAGCCGAGATTGCGCCACTTCACTCCAGCCTGGGCAAAAGAGCGAGACTCCGTCTCAGAAAAAAATAAACAATAAACAACAAACCTGGCTTGGTATGGTCAACAAATTCTCCGAGTGGTCTTTGTATGGAACTTCGAGAGAACCTAGGGCAGTGCCTGGCGCGTAGTGGGTACTCATAAAAATATTTGAGAGAAGGAAGTGAAGGAGAAAGCAGGGGGGGAGATTGAGTATGTGGACCAATAATGAATGCATGGATTAAAAAACTGACATTTTGTTATTATTAGTGATTTTTTAAGGGTACAGGGAAGGGTAGTTTGAATTGACAAATATGTATTTACCTTACTTTAGCTTAGAGGCAGCCAACCTATTTCCCAGCTTAATCTATTATTTTAGAGGCAGAAAATTAACTTGCTTATCCTGAAAAGAAGTGCAAATGTATCCCAAAAGTGCCATTCTTTCATTCATCCACTCAAACAGATACACACACACACCCTTTTCACCCCTTGGTAGTGTACAGTCTCTGACTTGTAAAAAATAGTCATTCCTTTCTGCTTGAAAGACTGTATTAGCTACTCAGGGAATACTAGCCCTTTCCTTGGACTCAAAAAAGTATTTTATCCATTAAAATCTAACCAGGGTGTAGTAACCATAAAAATCCAGCCACTCTGGTAGGAAGACGGATATCCTCAAAGATTTATGTCTGGCCGTCTCAAAGAAAATGTGTAAGATGGAGTTTTCTCAGAGACTTCCTGGCTGCACTCCACCCCACACATAATTTCTGTTTGTATAAACCTCAGATCAAAATTCAGGAAGGGTTAAGGGAAACCTTTCTGAACCACAGGTTATGTCTGCTCACCATCCTCAGTTGACCGTTTGGAATGAATTAACCAGTCCCTAACCAGCCTATGACTGGTTCTTGGATGGAATTAACCAACCTCTTCAGTCCAAATGGTTGAACCATTTAGGGTCTCAGATTCCATCCAGATGTGGGGTGAGGGTTTAGGTCACAAACTATATTCAGAGTCATTTGCATATCTTTATTATTGTGGTGAGAGAGAATGAAAACACACCACTTTATTAGTTTCAGGATATGGTGAAGACCATTGGAAACACCAGCATTCGGGAAGGGGTGGAGAAGGAGGTGTGACTATTTTGAATGAACCTGAAAGAAAATACTTCCCGAACCTTCTTTCAGAAGGCGATTTCAGTTCCAATTTTTCATAAGTTTGGAAAAAGTTAAGCAAACTAGAACTATAGACACTTGTTTATAGAAGGTTTTTCTCTTTAATTACTGTTTTTGTTTCATGAAAGAAAAGTCTCATAAAATAAAAGCTCGTTTTGGGTTCAGCGAGGCAGCGAGACTCCTGAGAACGCCACAAAAGGGCTGACTTGACCTTGGCCAGCCAAGGAGTCCTGACGACTTGAACGTCTATGTATTTCCACAGCAAGGTATGTGCCTTTCCCACCCTCCACCCTAAAGGTCTCTCCATACATTCGAGACAGTTTTAAAAATCTGAACTGTGGGACCGTCTGGTCGCTGGCAAGCATTCCAGACAAGTGGTTTTCTCAGAAGCCAAGTTCTGGTTTGACTCTTTGATTGGAAAAGTATCTATTTCACTAAGGGTGATAGGCCCCTGGATGCATTCTCACCAAGAAACCCATAAACCAATACTTGAAATGCCAGCAGCGAGTTGTAGGGAATTCTTTTGGTTTGCCTTCAAGGACACGAAACATCGCAAAGGTCTTCTCTTTGGCAGAGAGGGGCCTGGCGTGGAGAGCTGGCCCAGGGAGTATGTGGAAAGAGTCAGATGTGGGAGTCGACAGACCTGGGTTCGAATCCTGACTCTCCTGCCAGCAAGCTGGTTCTGACCTTAGGCGGGTCTCTTCGGTTCTCTTGAGTCCGACTTTCCTCATCTGTAGAATGCGGACATTGACTTCAGTCTCAGGGAGGTGGTGGGGGCTCAGTGCGATGATACTCCCATGATTCCTTCCACCATGACTGGTGCACAGCAAGGGCTGGATAAACATCAGTCTTACGTCCACCGTGGTAGAGCACTGGAGATGCACGACCTCTTTGAGGTCACTGAATCCCTTCCTCTGAGGTCACTGAATCCCTTCCTTTAAGGTCACTGAATCCCTTCTGAGCCCCCTGTCTAGGGCTGCTTGCTTTTGGTTAATCCAATTAACAGATAATTACAGGGCATGCGCCCTGTTGCCCACACAGCCCCAGACAGGAGGGATTCTGAAGATGTGGAAGGCTTTTCCCTCACATGGGAGCTGGTGCCCTCACAGGGCAGACTGAAAAATGCATAGAAAATGTTTGCCAATGATTCAAGGCATTGTAATGAGATAACCAAATAGAGGGTAAGACTCAAGCCAGATGCCTTCAAGACCAGGCAGGTATAGTGTCCAGTAGCCAGCAAGAGCACCCAGGCCCCATCTAAAGGAAGCTAGGCTGCCCAGCCTCAGGCAAGTGTTGGCATGCAGGAACATAGGTCATTGTGGCCAGGTCGCTCATTCTTCAAGAAAAGCCAGAAATCTAGATTGCATGGGAAAGCTCCTAATCTTTAAGACAACTTATTTTAAAAAATTAAACATCTGTCTGCAGTCCAGATGGATAAAGAGACATCCCTGTGGTTGGAGGACTACACCAAGGAGGTGGGGCTCATGCCAGGCCTTGAATGGTGAGTAGAATTTAGATACGCCATTTGTGCATTTACTGTGTGTGCACTTCGCAGGAGGCAGTGTGTGGTTCGGTGGCTATGGGCTTTGTGTCTGATTTCTCGTCCGACAAAGAGAAAAAAAATGGCATCTATTCAGAAGGCATTTGTAAGGATTGGGTGAGATCAAACTTGTTAGATCCAACACAATCAAGATTTTGGTGACATTAGCTGTTACTGTCCTAACACCTGGTTGTTGTGATTGCTGTTGGCATGGAGAGCAGGGATCGATGGCATGCAGCTCTGTCACTCTCCACCCCGGCCCATCCCATTCAGAGATCCCATGCTTGCTCCACCTTGACATAATGGCCTGTGAAATAGACAGTAATGTTGTTCCTGTTCTACAGATGAGGAAACTGAGCCAGCAGAGAGACAGGAAGGAGCCCACGCAGGGTTACACAGGCAGTTAGCAGAAACAATATGGGAACCCAGGTCTGCTCGGCTGCACAGCTCACCGTCCAACCTCTCCCCCAATCCCCATGGGCCTTGCACCTCGGATGGCCGAGGGGATCCTGGATTCCAGCAGTCCCACGCCCCTTGTGGGTTTGAAGTTCCTTGTGGGTTTATCTCGCGTAGGCCCATGGCACACTGTCCCTGCCCTGCCCTGCCCCACCCCACCCCACCTTCCAATTCCTTCACAGGCTCCTTTGAACTTGGTCTCAAGGCTCGCCCACAAATCCCAGGAAGTGTCTTGGATGCAGAAGAGTTTCATGGTGTTCCTTATAAAAGCACAACCTGACATGCAGCTATTGTGTCAAGAATCCCTCTATTCCCAACTGCCAGAAACTCAAAACAGCTTAAGACAAAAAGAAATTGGCTCAAGGTCTGTGGGAGCCTTGTCTTGGGCCGTGTCTACAGGCTCACTCTGTTTTTATTAACGTGGCCTGAAATTTTGACCCACAGGTCTCCCAAGTGCAGACCCAGGAGGCCCCTCAGGAGACCCCAGCTGTCTTCAGACCCCTGGGGAAAGGGATGCCGGGCCTCTGGTGGTCAGAGAATGAAGTCAGAACTGAGGCAGGATTCTCAGCCCAGAAACATCCCAGACACGGATGTTTTGATCCTGTCTTGAAGCCATTTCAACCTTAGAGCGCTAGTTACCAACTCCAGATGCTCGCCCTCCACGACGTTCATTTGACAAATAGACACTGAGCCCTCACTAGATCTGCTGGGAGCACCATGTGCCCGCCGCCCCTCTAACAGGGTCTTCCCATCCCGTGGGCCCTTGGCCACCTTCTTTCCTCAAATTCAAATGTACACAATTGGAGAGAGAAAGAAACATCTGGAATAGACCAGGAGGGCGCTGCCTCACACTCCAGCACCAAGAACTGAGCATTCCCCCCAACCCCCACCTCCCCCTCCTTCAGGCCCTGCTGTCACGTGTCTCCTGGAGCGGACCTTGCCCCTCTGAGGGTAACTCTACCGTGTGAAAGGATCTTGTTAGTCCTGCAACCACTCTAGCTTGTGCTCAAATGAAAACACAGTGGTCCTCCCCATCGCCACAGGAAGAGGAGGCAGTGGTGGACTTTGCCTGAGTCTGTCTCCTCCAGTTTGACTTACCGTAAGTGCCTCCCCTGAAGACCCTGATCTCCAGGGGAGGTAGTAGATGTTAAGAACTCAGGCTCTGGAGTTGTGGGTAAAGCCCCCAATGTCCCTTAGCCTCAGTTTTCTATCTGTAAAGCAGACATGGTTTTAGTTTCTATCTCATGGAGTTGCTGCAAGGATTCCATAAGGGAATGAATGCAAAGTGCTTAATTCAATGCTTAACAGTAAATGAATGTGCAAGAAAAGGAAGCCCACGTTATCATCGCCATGCGTCAGAATTTTACACAGTATCTTTTTTTCCCTTACGACAACCCTATAAGGCACATATTTCATTTTGTTTTGTTCTGTTTTTTGAGACGAAGTTTCACTCTTGTTGCCCAGGCTGGAGTGCAATGTGTGATCTCAACTCACCGAAACCTCCACCTCCCGGGTTCAAGCGATTCTCCTGCCTCAGCCTCCCAAGTAGCTGGGATTATAGGCATGAGCCACCACGCCCGGCTAATTTTGTATTTTTAGTAGATACGGGGTTTCGCCATGTTGGCCAGGCTGGTCTTGAACTCCTGACCTCAGGTGATCCACCCGCCTTGGCCTCCCAAAGTGCTGGGATTACAGGCGTGAGCCACCGTGCCTGGCCTTAGGCAGGTATTTTTATCCCTACCTTACAGATGGAAGAACAGAGACCTCTCAAGGTACAGCGTGCAGCCCACGGTCTCACAGTGAGCGGGGGGAGGGGGTGGGGGGTGAGATTTGTCCTCAGGATGCCAGGCTCTGCAGCCCAAGCCCCAGACCACAACACAACGTGCCCAAGGCACATGTAGCCACCCCTTCACTTTCACGTACATCGTCACTCTTGGCAGTTTTTGTTGGCCAGGGCAGAGCTAAACCCATCCCCCACTCTCCTGCATCTGCAGAAGCCACTCTGTCTGCCAAAAACCCCGCGTTCAACCAGGACTTCCAGGAACAGCGAAGTCACACATTTCACACCCACATGTACCAGGCAAAGGATCTCGAATGGCACGGGAGATGCTTGCCTTCAAGCCACCAGAAGACCACTGACAGGGGTTCAGGGAGCACATCATCATCATCTCTATGCCCATGTACAGAGTATGCTTACTCCTCAGATTCTATCAGTCCTGAAATCAAGCATCTGGGCTGTCACGTCTCAAAATTCTATTCCTACGTTAATTTTCCATAAGAGTCTTGGATTCGGGAGCAAGCGAACTGAGGAATTCAACAACCCCACTGGGGTTTCTCCCTCACCCTCCAACCCAAGACCCAATTTAACACACTCAACTAATTGAGGGGTGCTTCACACTCCAACCTTTTCCAGTCCTGCTCCTGCAGGTGGCGGCTGAAGTCATGGGCGGAAGGGCCCAGGTGCCTGAGGAATTCTCAGAGCCCTGCCGTTGATTCATTTGTCTGCAGACATTCTAGACTCCATGTCTCCGAGACAGGCCACGACAGAGTGCATGACGGGGTGAGCCCGCCTTATTTTTCCCTCCAGCTTCCCCCTCCTTTTTTTTTTTTTCTTCTTGGCCTCAGAGCCCAAAGTATTCTGGACATATTTTTCATTTTTCCAAATATCAATTGCTCTTTTATTCCCTCTCTGAAGCAGTGAGTAATAAGAGTTGTGTCTGGTCCTGAAATTCCGACTGAAATAAATTAGCCCAATGACCAACAGGAGGTGCCTAGAACAATAACAGCGGAATACTTGGCATGTTACAAAAGGGCCCCTGGATGTCGAAGTACAGTAAGTCTAGAAGCACATTACAGAGCAGCATCGCCAGAGCGGGTATGCAATGAGCCATCCAGGCAGCAGAACGCCTCATAAATTAATCCTGTTTTTTTTTTCCTTTTTGGTCCACTGTTCACAGTTCTCTAGCCCTCTGGTTACGGGGCATGCAGAAGGGTATTTTTGGTGTGGCCTGTGGCCCTAGCAGGCAAGCCTATGCCAAGGCTGTGTGTCCATGTGTACATCTGCCCCTCAGCTGGCCTGGCCTCCCAGCCTCTGCTTGCCACAGTGAGAGAGAACAGAACCTGGAGGCAGCAGGCTGTGAACAAACACTGAGCATCTACTCAGTGGCAGGTGCTGCGCTAAGTTCTGGAGTGCCACGGACTGTGAGAGGGAGATAGACCTGCCCTCCTGGGGCCGAGAGCTCGGACATCCCCCAGCCTCTCAGAACTGGGTCTCCATCTCAGTGCAGAATGGAGGAGGGGACAGCGGCAACACTCAGCTGCCCCATCCCTCCTTTCCTGGAGGTAATCACCCATCAGGTGAGTCTTGGGGGTGACACAGCCTTGTCTCCCGCTTCAAGAGCAGCAGAAGCCTCCAGCCTCCTCCCTACCTCAGCCTAGCAGCTGTCCTTGCCCAGAGCTTTGAATCTGCAGGGAGCATCCCAAAGACACAGTAGTGGGCTGAGAAAAGCCCCCAAGAGATACTCACATCCTAATCCCTTGAACCTGTGAATATTACCTCATATTGCAAAATAGGACTTTGCAGATGTCATCAAATGCAGGGTTTTAAGACGAGGAGATTTGGCTGGGCACAGTGGCTCACGCCTGTAATCCTAGCACTTCGGGAGGCCGAGGTGGGAGGATCACCCAAGGTCAGGAGTTCAAGACCAGCCTGGCCAACATGGTGAAACCCTGTCTACAAAAATACAAAAATTTGCCAAGCATGATGGCAAGTGCCTGTAATCCCAGATACTTGGGAGGCTGAGGCAGGAGAATTGCTTGAACCCGGGAGGCAGAGGTTGAAGTGAGCTGAGATCATGCCATTGCACTCCAGCCTGGGTGACAGAGTGAGACTCCATCTCAAAAAAAAAAAAAAAAAAGATGAGGAGATTTTCCTGGATTATCCAAGGGGCCCCAGCATGATCCTATGAATCCTTATAAAAGGGAGATGGGAAAATTTCACACACACACACACACACACACACACACACACACACACACACAGAGACAGACAGAGAGAAGAGGACAAGGCAATGTAACCATGGAGGCAGAGATGGGAGTGCTGTAGCCACAAGCTAAGGAATGCTGGCAGCCACAGATGCTGGAAGAGTTGAAAAATGGGTTCCCCCTGAGGGAGCACAGCCAGATGCATGCTTTGAGAGTTCAGCCCAGTGCTACTGACTTTGGACTTATGGTTTCCAGAACTACAAAAAATTAATTTCCGTCGTTTCAAACCATCCAGTTTGTAATAATTCGTTATAGAAGCCATAGTAACTAACACAGACACCAAGAGAATTTAGAATTCTTTCATGGCATTGGAATCCCACCACACAGGGTATACATTTAACCCAGTATTCCGTTCTGGTTCAGTGTCTGCCTGTGGTATGCCCCTGCCCATGGTCCCAACGGCTATTCTTCTCCCTGGAGTTTCAGCCTTCCCATCAAATTCAGGAGGTCCCTCTCTCCTCTCCAAGACTGGCCTTTTCCAATTTTAGTTAGCCATAGGGGCTTCTGTGGCTCGCCATAGCAGGTAGCAAGCTCCACAGAGCAGGGCTGTTTCGAGGATTAGGGACAAGCCTCGTTTGAGCACAGCAGACACACAATAAGAGAGTTCACAAATTGATGGCGTACGTTGGGCTCACACAGTGAATTTTTTTCTAAGTTGAATTTGTTGCCAACATTTACAAGCCAGGAGGTTTCACACAAAAGACTGAATTTCTTACTTCTCTTGAAAATAAATCGGAAGTTCTCACCACACTGAACCCCACATTCTCATGCAACAATTGGCTGGCCTTTCTGGACACACGCGTTATGATTTTGCCATGGTCCCCACCACGCCCTTTCGTTTCACACCCAGACTACTTCTCTCATTTTATTAACTGTTCAGTACCTGTATGCATCTGAGTTTGCAATGTTTGTTATAAATACAAGTCTTTATTCTGTAGACTAAACGCAGGCACCAGACCCAGGCTAGGACTGGGTTCTGGTTTCAGGCCCAGGTTGTGAGGTCTTTTCCCATAATTCTCAGTCTCCCCAGACATCCTTTCTTCTCCCCTCCAGCTAGCCAAAAACGACTCCTCCTTTATGAAGCCATCCGGTCCTCTTCCTTCCGTAGTCCCCACCCACCCCTGTACAGGCTTGCCAATTATGTCATCTCTATCAGTTTTCTGGATAGACTTTTCATATAAACTCTTTGCAATCTTACATTACTGGGAGAATTAAATTGAATTGGCATGGGGGCAGCCCATCAAATACTTGGAGAAGTGAGGAGGAGAAAAGGAGGGGGGAGTGGGAATGAAGCGAGGAAGGCAGGGAGAGAGGGAGGGAGGAGAGAAAGGAGAGAGGGAGGGAGGGAGGAAAAGAAGGAGAGAGAGAGGGAGAAGGGGAGAAGAGAGAGAAACTACCTGAGGTTCTAGTTTGAGCCAGGCACTATCCAGTTAGTTCATCCCGTTTAGCGCTCCCAGTAACCCCGTAAGACACATATTATTATTATTGGCCTCAGTTTTCAGATAACTGAGACTTAGAGACATGATGTCACTTTCCCAAGTGAATGTTACAATGATACCAGGATTTGAACCCAGGTGTGTTTGGGAGACAGGACTCAAGCACAAAGCACTGCTTGGTCTCCACTTATTAGGTTTGGGGCAGATTTCTCCCTTGGCAGAGTGTAATTTTTCAAGACTGATTAGTTATTCCCCTGGAAATCTTTATTCATTCACACATTTCCATTCATTCCCTGCCCCCGCCAACTCATTCTCACATTGACTTGCTCCCTAATTCCTTCCTTCAAAGGCCTCTCTCTCCTTTCTCATCCTCTCCCTCTTCCTTTACTAGGAAGTGTGAAGCACCCAGTGCTGTACTAGACCCTCTGCCAGTCCCCGGCCCACACCAGCTACTGGGCCAGTTCTCTGAGGGCCAGATGGGGAAGCTCTTCCTCCCTCTCCTCCCTGTCCTGAGACCAAATCCTGGAAGCTCTGCCTTCCGAAGGAGTTTCCTGGAAGAATTTATTATGTTTCCTAGAAAAATGTGACTGTAATTCATTACTTTTTTTGTGTGTGACTGTAATTTTTTTTACTGTAATTCATTACTTTTTGTGACCGTAATTCATTACTTTTGATGTGCCATAATTAGCTTAATGAGCAGTCCTTACGTACCTGCATTTGACATTTCAAATGTGTCCACCAGATAAAGCCCAAGAGCCAGCAACTGCATGGGTGCCTGCAAGACCATCAAGATGATGCAAATGGCCTTTGGAGGGCCCTCAAGTGGGAGGCAAGAGACTTGAGTTCGGTACCTTTCCTTGGACTGTCTTGGGTTGGACTCTTTCTTTCTCTGGTCTTGAATCTTCCCAGGGAAGGAACAGTATCCAACGGCCACCAAGAGCCAGGGTGCTGTCACAAGAATGGTAGAGTCCAAATCTCAACCCTGCCTCTTACCAGCTGAGTAACTTTGGAAAAGTGTTCAGTCTAAGCTTCAGTCTCCCCATCTGTAAAATGGAGACAAAAATATGATTTACTACCTAGAGTTGTAATATTTATATGGTGAACCAATGCATGTAAAGCACTTTGCACAATGCCCAGTACTTAGAAAACTCTCACAATATCTTAGTTGCACATGGTAATGATACAGGAGTTAAGAAGAAACTAGTAAGTCAGATAGTGAGGGTGCAGAAGTCCTCGGTAAGGTTTTCCTTTTAATGAAAAGCAGCCCCCAATTATTTTCCTTTCTGACAAAGAACAGCCTGTAAAATCGAGCTGCAGACATAGATGCTGCAGTTGTGCCAATCATGTTCAAGATGGCGGCTCCGTCTTCCCTTCTCTCTGTCTGCCACATGTATACTAAGGAGCAGACAAGACAGCCCCGGCTAAAGGGAAAGTTCATTTGCATAATAAGATTAGGGTGGGGCAGCTAGCCTTCCCCAGCTATGTAACTGTCATACCTCATGGAACCAATCTGTGAGCCCCATGTAAATCAGACACCACCTCCACAAGCCTAACTGTAAAATTCTGGTGCATCCACCACCTGCTGGTCTTTTCCTCTGAGAAGTGCCCCCCCCACCCCCGCCAGAGCTGTTTTTCTTTCTCCTTTTTTGCCTATTTTGTGTGTCCGTGTCCTAAACTTACCTGGTATAAGACGACGAACCCTGGATATTTGCCCCAGACAATGTAGCCGCTTTAGTAATAATAATAAAGATATGCAGAAAAGGCAAAAAGGAGTGGAGATTGCATGAAATGCCGCACGCACCAACCTGGGATAGTCATGGAGTTGGAAGTGAGAGGTGAAGCCAGCTGGACTTCCTGGGTCGAGTGGGGACTTCCAGAACTTTTCTGTCTAGCTAGAGGATCATAAAAGCACCAATCAGCACTCTGTGTCTAGCTAAAGGATTGTAAATGCACCAATCAGCACTCCGTAAAAATGCACAGTCAGCGCTCTGTGTCTAGTTAAAAGATGTAAATGGCCCAATCAGCACTCTGTAAAATGGACCAATAAAATGGACCAATCAGCACTCTGTAAAATGGACCAATCAGCAGGATGTGGGCGGGGACAAATAAGGGAATAAAAGCTGGCCTCTGCAGCCAGCAGTGGCAACCTGCTTGGGTACCCTTCTACGTTGTGGAAGCTTTGTTGTTTTGCTCTTCACAGTAAATCTTGCTGCTGCTCACTCTTTCGGTCCACCACCTTTAAGAGCTGTAACACTCACCATGAGGGTTCGCAGCTTCATTCTTGAAGTCAGCGAGACCATGAAGCCACTGAAGGAACAAACTCTGGACACAGAAGGACAGGAGGGAAGATGGTTATGTTGGATATTCAAAAAGTCTAATGGAAATCTCACATCTACTTATGGACAGTGAAGCCACAAAAGACAAGAATGGCCACTTTCTTTGTTTTTAGCTGAAACTACGTTAACTCCTTGTGGTAAACGAGAAGACTTTGGAGTTAAATAGACCCATACTAAGGCAGGGTATGTGCCACTGGGTAAGGAGAGTAACTTTCCCAACAGAAACTAGCAGTGCCGGCCTTGCCGGGCAGTTAGGAGAATTAGATGAAATAACGTGTGGAAGGCACTTACCCTGGGTGAGGCGCACAGTAGGTACTTCGTTCATGACACCCACTAATTCCCATACCCTTCCCTAGCCACCCTGGACCTCGGCTTCTTCAAAACGTAAAAATCATACCACCTGCTTTACTCATTCGGCAAATATTTACTGAGCCAAGTACTATGAATACAAAAATGTATTCACCAGACACAGTTCCTGGCCTCTCAGAGCCTGCAGTTTGAGACCGTTCATTATTCATCCTTTCAACAGGTATTTTTACTGAACATTTACTATGTAACGGGCTGCGTAAGGGGCATCAGAAATGCAGTGTTTAGTAAGACAGATTTAATTCCCCACTACCCACAGAATTATAGCCTAGAGAAGCTGTAGTAAAGTAATCTAGTGAAATGCCTAGCGTATAGCCGGCCTCCGTATGTAAGTTATCTGGGTGCCAGTCAGAAGCTCTGTATGTGGAACTTTGGTAAAGTTAATTCACAAAATGTGGAACATTGATGATTTCTTAACACATGAAATTTGTTTGGTACATGGGGGCTTTTAAAGTATAAGGAAAGTCCAAAGAATATGAAATATTTAGGTATATACCTAACAAAACATGTACAAAAGCTATATGCCAAAAATTACAAAGTGCTGGTTAAAAAACAAATGAAACGGAAGACCTAAATAAATGAAGAAGCATACTGTGTCCATGGGATAGAAGACACCACATAGTAAACATGATAATTCTTCCCAAAGTGATCCATAGGTGTGATGCAATTCCTATCACAATCCCAGCTGGCAAAGTATTTTGTTACGAAGTTTATATGGAAAGGCATAAGCCCTATGAGAGCTGAAACAATCTTGACAAAGAAAAACAAAGTGGGAAAAATCACTCTACTTGCTATTAAGGCTCACCGTAAAGCTACAGCAGTCAAGACAGTGTGGTATTGATGCAGGGACGGATACATAGATCAATGAAACAGAATACAGAACAAATGTCCAGTTGGACATCCATAAGCAAAAAAATTAACCTTAAACTTCACACTTTATACAAAAATTGATTCCAAATGAATCATGGGCTGAAATGTGAAGCGTAAAGCTATACAACCAAAAAAACAAAAATAGGAGAAAGTCTTCGGAACCTAGGGCTAGGTGAAGAGTTCTTAGACTTGCCATGAAAGAGCACAATTCATAAAAGAAAAAGTGATAGACTGGATCAAAATGTAAAACATTTTATCTGCAAAAGTCCATGTGATGAAGTTGAAAAGATAAGCCACAGACTGGGAGAAAATAATTTGCAAACCGTATATCCTAAGAAGGACTAGTATCTAAAATGAGCAAAGAACTGTCTCAAAACTCAACTGTAGCAAAACCAGTCCAATTAGTAAATGGGCAAAAGACAGGAACAAATGTTCCACTGAGGAAGGGGTGCAGATGGCAAATAAGCCAATATGAAAAGACGTTCGGGCAGGGCATGGTGGCTCACACCGGTAATCGTGGCACTTTGGGAGCCCGAGGTGGGAGGATTGCTTGAGCCCAGAAGTTCAAGACCAGCCTGGGAAACATAGCAAGACACTGTCTCCAGCAAAAAAAATAAAAAATTGCTTAATAAAATTTTAAAAAAAAGAAAAGATGTTAAACATCATTAGCTATCGGGGAAATACACATTAAAACCACAATGAGATGTTACTAAACACCTGTCAAAACGGTTAAATTAAAAAATAGTGAAAACAGCCGGGCGCGGTGGCTCAAGCCTGTAATCCCAGCATTTTGGGAGGCCGAGGCGGGCGGATCACAAGGTCAGGAGATCAAGACCATCCTGGCTAACACGGTGAAATCCCGTCTCTACTAAAAATACAAAAAATTAGCTGGGTGTGGTGGCGGGTGCCTGTAGTCCCAGCTACTCGGGAGGCAGAGGCAGGAGAATGGCGTGAACCCGGGAGGCAGAGCTTGCAGTGAGCCGAGATCGTGCCACTGCACTCCAGCTTGGGCAACAGAGCGAGACTCTGTCTCAAAAAAAAAAAAAAAATAGTGTAAACAGATATTGGTGGGGATGAGGAGAAACCAAATCACTCATACACTGTTAATGAGAATGTACAATGGCACAGCCGTTCTGGAAAACAGTTTGACAATTTCTTATAAAACTATCATGCCATGATGCTACGGCCCAGCAACTGCACTCTCAGGCATTTATCCCAGACAAATGAAACTTACATTTACCCAAAAACATGTACAAGCATGTTCATATCACCTTTACTCGCAAGAGTCAAAAACTGGAGGCAGCTGGGTTTTGAACAGGTTTGGAACGTGTCCTTCAGTATGGCATACACATGTCACAAAATACTACTCAGCAGTCAAAAAGAATGAACTACTGATACATGCAACAAACTGGATGAATTTCCAGGGAATTATACTATGTTTTTTTTTTAAAGCCAATCCCCAAAGGTTAAATACTGTTTCATTCCATTTATGTAGCATTTGGAATAAACAAATTTTAGAAAGAGAGAGCAGATGAGTGATTTCCAGGAGTTAAGGACAGTGTGGGTGGGGTCGGGAGGCAGTAGCCATCACGAAGCAGCACAAAGCCCCTTGTAGTTTTGAAACTCTTCTGTGTCTTGACTATTGTCCTAAGTAAGCAAACCTGCACAAAATTGTTTAGAATTAAACACACACACACACACACACACACACACACACAAATGAGAACAAGTAACACTGGGGAAGTCTGCGTAAGATTGGTAGAGTGTATCAATGTCCACATCCAGGCTGTGATCTCCTACTGCAGTGAGGCAGGATATTACTGTACCACTGGGGGGAAACTTCACAGAGGGTACACAGGATCTCTCTGTATTGTTTCTTACAACTGCATGTGAATCCACAATTATCTCCATACATTTTTCAATTAAAAATTGCTTTTATTGTTTTTTTTTTTTTTTTGTAATTTTTTAAAAATAGAGACATGGTCTCACCATGTTGCCCAGGCTAGTCTCAAACTTCTGGACTCAAGCAATCCTCCAGCCTCAGCCTCCCAAAGTGCTAGGGATTACAGGTGTGAGCCACTGCACCCAAACTATTGTTTTTATATTTTCGAATTAGCATTTTTATTAAAAACTTGCAAATATAGAAGAAAATAATCAGAAAAATCATCATCCTGAAACATAATCTTTTGATGCATTTCTTCCTGATCTTTGTTTTCTACACTCATGTGAAAAATAAAAATGAGGGAAGGGACTAAAAATCAGGGTGGTGGAAAGGTGGGAACCTTGCTGTCCCTACCTTCTGTGACATCAGAACTCAATGTTTGCAGGATGCCTGGTGACCACAGGTGGGGGAGGGGAAGGGTGCCCTTCTGTCTGTTGAGTGTGGTCCACCCAGGCAGCCAGATCTGAGGCCATGGCAACCCAGCAAGTGGACAGCAGAAGGCAGGTGGCAGCAGAGCAGGTGGCAGCCCAGCTGCTTGAACGGAGAAGGGGCAGCCACTGTGATGACGAGAAGCAGGTGAGGCCAGGCCAGGTACATGCTGCTTTCCTCCCATCTGGGCTCCTTTTGCCACTCCAGACAGACTAGAAGTCCCTCGAAGCCCGGAATGAATCTTGGACCCAACCGTCCCTGGATCCCACTCTGATGGAGCACAGCTTAGGGGCCTAGGCACTTCTTGCCGGGGCCATCACTGACACTGTCTTATTAAATTCTCAGCACTGCCAGCAGAAGATATGTTCCAGGAGGACTGGGCTTTTTGTTTAGTTCCCTGCTGAATCCCTAGTGCCTAGCATGGTGCTTGGTGCCAAGTAGATGCTGAATGAACGAATGAACTGATAATACTCCTGAATTGGAGCGCTCCTGGAGGATTCATTCTCAGCGCTGAAATTCAAAACTCGTGGGAGTTCTTACCAAGTCATTTTAAGGGGGCAACAAAATCTTGATACCAAAACTTGACAAACGTGTAGAAAAAAAAATTTTTTTTTGAGACAGATTCTTGCTCTGTCACCCAGACTGGAGTGCAGTGGCGCAATCTTGGCTCACTGCAACCTCCACCTCCCAGGCTCAAGCGATGCTCCTGCCTCAGCCTCCCGAGTAGCTGGAATTACAGGCGCCGGCCACCATGGCCAGCTAATTTTTGCATTTTTAGTAGAGACGGGGTTTTGCCATGTTGGCCAGGCTGGTTTCGAACTCTTGACCTCAGGTGATCACCACGGCCTCCCAAAGTGTTAGGATTACAGGCATGCGCCACCGCGCCTGGCCTAGAAAAAATTTTAAACCAATCTCTTCTGAATATAGATGTAAGAAATCTCAACAAAATAGTAGCTTATCAAATCACATGATATATAAAAAGGCTAGCTAATGCATCAGGAACAACTAGAGTTTACTGAAGAAGCTCATTTGGCTCAATATTTAAAACACAATTAATGCAATTTACCACAAAAATGGGGACACATATAGTTGCTCAGTGGGTAAAGAAAAGTCATTGGTGGTTTCTTATAAAATTAAACATACATTTACCATATAACCCAGCATTTGCATTTCTGAATATTAACCCAAGAGAAATGTGAACATATGTTCACATAAGGAATTGTATATGAGTGTTCATAGCACTTTTATTCATAATAGCCCCAAACTGGAAACAACCCAAAAGTCCATCAACAGGTAGAGACTGATTGTGCAATATTCTATGTTCATATAAAATAAATACTCATCAATAAAATACACAATATACTCATCAATAAAATTGAGCACAAAAAAATAGAGGCATTTCGAAAACATTGTCTTAAGCAAAAGAAACTAAATGCAAAAGCACACACACTGTGTAATTCCACTTATACAAGGTTACAGAACAGGCAAAACTACTCATAGCGACAGAAAACAGATTAATGGTTCTCTCCAGGCAGGGCAGGAGTGAGGATGGAATTGACTGCAGAAGGAAACTTTCTAAGATGACGGAAATGCTCTACATCTTGATTGGGGTGATAGTCTACAGGTATAGACATTCATCGATACTCATCAGACTCATCAGACTATACATTTTAAATGTGTGCGTTTTATTGTAAGTAAATTATACCACAGTGAAATTGATTCCTTTTCAAGATCAATTAAAATGAAAAATGTTTACATGAGAGAAAATGCAAATTGAACATCAGTAAGTTGCAGTGTTATCTATTTCTTCAAAGTTTGGGAGTTTTGTAGTAAGTAAGTGTGACTTAGATAACTAGAACAAAAGTTAAACTCAAAAAACTGTCTTATAAGCATTCCCATGTCTGGCCCTTTGTGATGGAAGCAGGGGGACCTGGAGAGAATTCATCCTCATGTTCTTCCTCCTCTTCCTCTTCTTGCACCCTAGACGCTGTTGGCATTGCTGATCTTGGTGCTGTACTTGAGCACGGAGATATGGGGTGAGCATTCTGGAATCTGAGAAAGAAGGAACCAAATCCACATGAAGCTTGGTGGAGTGTTCCAAAGATGGTTGTATGTTAAGGGGACCTCCATAACCCACCTTCTCCCACTGACCCTTCATCACACTGGGATAACTAACCATGTTTATTTCAATTAGTGCTCATTTGCTCTTCAAAGGTGATGTTTGTGCCTATTTCAGGAAGCAGTTGGGAGGTGTCAGAAAGGATCAGAGAATGTAACTACTACCAGAATCTTGCAGTTCCCCAGGTAAGATGTCCAGCAAGGTACTGAGGTGAGGCAATCTGGGAAGGCTTTCCAGAGGAGGTGTCATTGGCAACATGGGTCATGAAAGATAAGTAGTCGCTTGTCAAGTGCAGAAGGTGGGAACAGGTACTACGATCACAATGAGTAGCATGTGCAAAGGCCCAGGGATCTTTTTGAAACCAGTGGGGATGGGGAGGAGGGTCCTATCTGAGAAAGCACAGGATGCCACTTCTGTGTCTGCCTTCCAGGGGCTTGAATATCAGACCGACGAGCCCTCAGAAGAACCGATAAAGACCATCAGGAACTGGCTGAAGGAGAAGTTGCATGTCTTCTCGGAGAAGTTAGAGGAAGAAGTGCAGCAGCTGGAGCAGCTAGCGTGGGACCTTGAACTGTGGCTGGATGCTCTTCTGGGAGAGCCGCACCAGGAGGAGCACTGCTCCACGTGGGGGTGGGCCTGGGGCCTGGGGAGAGAGCACAAAGGTGGGGAGGGGTTGCCAGGGATTTCTCTAAGCAGGGCAGAGCTCTGACTCTTGAAGTTCCAGTCAGGCAAGAAAATAAAGTAGTTGGGAAATGAAGTCCGCTGTTCACATTCATGAATGCTGACAGAAACAGCGTTGGCGGAACACCAGAGCCCGGCTGAGATATTCTCCCTGGCACCATGACGTGGCCCCCTGGAACAAACACGGGCTTCAGAGCCAGCCATAGGTTCAGGACTCTTCTACTTTCTTGAGACGTTGTGTAAATTTCCTTAACCTGAGACTCAGTTTCCTCACATATAAAAATCGGGGAAACACACTTTGCCTTATAGGAAGACAATGTATGTAGGGTGTGTATACAGAGTGCGTCTGGCACAGAGCAGGTATCGGATAAATAGCTCTTCCTTTCTCACATGCCTTTTCCTTCCTCCCTGGAGTGTGGTAAGAGGATACTAGCTCTGGCTAAGTGTGTGGATATTATGCGGCATTCAACCCTCTGACTCTGCTGGTGGAAGTATACGTTCCTAAAATCTCTATTTGGTGATAGCTATCAAATTTACAAATGCATTTTCTCTTTGACCCAACAATCTGCTTCAAGGAATTTATCCCACAGCTGCATTTGCCCACACATGAAATTACATGTGTATAAGATTATTCACCCCAGCTTTATTTGCAGTAGCAAAAAAATGGAAGCAACCCAAATGATACCAGGAGGGCTCTGGTTATATAAGTTATGGTACAGCCAGACAATGAACAATCATGTAGCTATAAAAGAGAATGAGGAAGCTTTCTACTATGGTGTGAATATGGGTGAACCCCAAAATGCATATATTGGAACCTAATACTCAATGTGACGTGTTAAGAGCTGGAGCCTTTCGGAGGTGATTAGGTCATGAGGATTCTCCCATCATTAGTGAGATTAGTGCCATTATATTAATAATAGAGGCTTGAGGAGCCTGTTTGCCCCTTCCACCATGTGAGGACACAGCTAGAAGTTCCCTTTTATGAGGAATAAGTGCTCACCAGACACCGAATCTGCTGGTGCCTTGATCTTGGACTTCCAAGCCTCCAGAACTGTGAGTAATAAATGTCTATATTTACAAATTATGCAGTCTAAGGTATTTTGTTGTTATAACTGCCCACATGGACTGATACTTTCCTTCTGCTAAAATGGGAAAGCCTGAAAGATATGTAGTTAAGTGAAAAAAATTAAGGTATAGGCCAGGCACAGTGGCTCACACCTGTAATCCCAGCACTTTGGGAGTCCAAGACAGGCGAATCACTTGAGGTCAGGAGTTCGAGACCAGCCTGGCCAACATGGTGAAACCCCGTCTCTACCAAAAATACAAAAAATTAGCCCAGCATGGTGGCATGCCCCTGTAATCCCAGTTACTAGGGAGGCTGAGGCAGGAGAATTGCTTGAACCCAGGAGGCAGGGGCTGCAGTGAGCTGAGATTGTGCCACTGCATTCCAGCCTAGGTGACAGAGTGAGACTCCATCTCAAAAAAAAAAAAAATCAAGGTGCAAAAAGGGAGCAGAAGATAAAAATATATATTTTGTTGTTGATATTGATGATGATAATGACGTTATTAAATATGCATAAAAACTCTAGAAGGATACAAGCCTGCCTGGGAGTGAGAGGATTTGAAACTGGGAGATGTGTAACAAGGGTGGGAGGAAACTTTTCAGCATATATTTTTCATACTTTCTTGTTTTCAAACTATGTGAATGTTTTGCTTATTCAAATATTTTTAAAAAACAAATTTCTATTTTGCATGCAGACAAGGACTGGAATATATGTATATAAACAAAAATAACAGTATCATTATGATGAAATTATGAGTGAATTAATTTTTAAAAAGTCCCAAAAGAAAACCGTTCTCTTTTGATTACTTTATTTTGATTAAACAATGATCATTTTTTATCTAGGACTTCCCCTTTTTCCTGTTACCTCCAGGAAACTTATAGTTGTTTGTTACTGGAATTTTATCAGCCTCATTGTTTTGGGTTATTTATTTTCCCCTTTCTATGACTTTTTTGTTTTCTATTCTGATGGAGCTATTATACATGTACCAATTATTAGAACCACCTCAAATCTTTGGATAGTGATGAGGGTTTCAATTACACTAATCTCAGAGGACATCTGACTTACAGGGGATGGCACAGCAATTTGTTTGCCAGGAGGGATTAATCAATTGCCATTTGGGATGGAAAAAGTCTTTGCAAATTATGATCCCAATTTTCCACTTTGAATATTTGGCAGGAGGTTGGGACCAGAATCTATTTTTTCACATTTCCAGCTATTTCACCAAGAGTTATACGGGAAAGGTCTGATTGATATTCGCTTGCATTTATAGTTACATATTGCCATAGAGTAGTTATGTATATTATATTTATATATTATATATACTTATATGTTTATATTGTATATGATACATTTATAAATATATTCATAAAATATATATTTTATATATGTATACAAAATTGGGGAATACATTTTAAAAAAAAAGAAAATGAGGCCAGGCGCAGTGGCTCCCACCTGTAATCTCAACACTTTGGGAGGCCAAGGTGGGCAGATGACTTGAGGTCAGAAGTTCGAGACCAGCCTGGCCAACATGGTGAAACCCCATCTCTACTAAAAATACAAAATATAGCCAGGCATCATAGCACATGCCTATAGTCCCAGCTACTTGGGAGGCTGAGGCAGGAGACTCTCTTGAACCTGGGAGGCAGAGGTTGCAGTGAGCTGAGATCTTGCCATTGCACTCCAGCCTCGGTGACAGAGTGAGACTCTGCCTCAAAAAAAAAAAAAAAGAAAAGAAAAGAAAAGAAAATGGAGCTTAGACCTTTGAGGAGTTAAACCACCTCTGCGGGTATTAGAACCTTTGAGAGGAGCTAGCTATTTGGAACCTCCCCTGTCCCCTCCAGTGCTGGTGTGGGCCCCCAACCCATTGATGGTGGCTACTTTTGGTGTGTTGGCTTGTGAGCCCATAAAGAACAGGGAGTCACTTGGGATAACTCAGGCAATAAGGGTTTATTGTGGTGCTACAAAGGAGCCAGAATCTCCCCCCAAATCCAGGGACATACCAGGACCTGGGATTGCGGAGACTGGAATAGGGAGGTCTTTGAAAGTTCAGGGTGGCTCCAGCGCCCAGCTGCAGGAATTCTGGAGCTTTCCCCTAGCACGCCACCTTTACGTTGCCGTTCTCCAGTGTTGGATTCCTCTGTGTGTCTGCTCCATCTCTTCCTGCTTCCAAGCTTTGTATCTCTTCTTCAACTTGGGGCTTCTGCTTCTGATTCGTCATAACTCTGATATGTCCCTACCCCATGTGGCCACTTCCGCCTACTTTCCAACTTCTACTGACTGTGTGATTCTGTCCACATTCCCCAAGTCAAATCCCAGGAGGAGTGGGTGGGATATGGCTGACCCATATGGAAGAGACAGGCTTGGTCTTGTTACAGGGAAAGTGGCCAGTTGGGAAAATGTCATGAAGATCCAATTATCTGCATTTCTTTTCTTTGCTTCGGGCACCTGGAGCATGAGGTCAGCATCAGAGATCATTGGCTGAGGCCTCCTGTGCCAAGCCAGGCTCTACATGGCAGCCTGCCTTTGGGATGACCTTGGGGTGATCACCACAATGCAATCAGCAGTGGCAGGAGGGAGAGGGGAGGACCAAGTGATCCAGAACAGAGCTACCTCAAACAGGAAGCAGACTGGGGCCATTTCCCTCCAAGGGACTCAAGGCTGCACTAAGATGCCTTGACACGTCACCCAGGGTGGTCATGAATGTGGCAGAGAGTATACTTCTGTGTCCTGAGAGTCAATACCAGGGCAGCAGAATTGCATGAGACAGACACTCAGAGGTCAGACCCTGGGAAGATTCCAGACCTGAGCTAGGGCCAGTGTGAAGGGAGGCAGATGAAAACAATTGCCAAGAATGAGGTGGGAGGTGCTTGGCCACCAGAGTCCCCACAGGTGAGTGGGCCATCCTGCCTCAAAAGCACAAAATAATAATTGGGGGATATTTCACTCCCTGTTTTCCATTCCTGGGTGTAAAAAAATACAAATTACACACTTAAAAGGAAGCATATTGCTGCCTTTATGACTTTGAAGTCTGTTATAATTTGAATGGGGTTAGCAAAATGTTGCCCCGTAGACCTATTAAGAAGCTCACTTTCATATCAACAAAGTAGATTTCCCTTTGGGAGATAAAATGTCCTTTGCTTGAGGAGGCCACTATTCACAGCTCCTTCCATTCAATCAAGAAATATTTATTGGGCCATGCATGTGCCAGCTGCCGGGAATGAGAAGTTTATAGGCTAATGGGGGAAACAGATAAAAAACAAGTAGAAAAGTCAAGACAAGGTGATTTCAGAGGATAACAAACAAGACCACTTAGCAAGCACTGCAGTTTTCCAGGAGAGAAACAGAGGTTTGGCATACACTGCTAGGCTGGAGCTGGCAAGAAACCCAGAGACTCAGGGTGCAGTAAGTTTAATCCACCCAGCCAGGGAGTTGGGTCTAGACAGCTACTCGCCAGGCCTCAGGACTTCTGCGCCAAGATTTCAGGTTCTGACCCAGGTAGCTCACGAGAGTAAAATGGAAGAGACAGGCTTGGTCTTGTTACAGGGAAAGTGGCCAGTTGGGAAAATGTCATGAAGATCCAATTATCTGCATTTCTTTTCTTTGTTTCAGGCACCTGGAGCATGAGGTCAGCATCAGAGATCATTAAAAATGTTTAATTAATTTTAATTGGTGGCCATCTCCCCCATCTCTCTTTTACTTCATGGGCATATTGGGCAACCTTCCTCACACTCCCTCAGGTTCTCCTATTTTGCTTACATTGGTTTATTCCAGGTTTTTCTTTCGTTTGTATTTTTTTATTGGTTTTGATCAGCTCCTTTTTTCTTCCTTTAACGTGTATAATGAGGAGAAAAAAGCCACAACCATTCAGGTTATTCATGTTTTAAAGATAAGAATCTGATACTCTAGACAAAAACTGGATGTGGTAAAGACTACCTGTGTGTCAGCATGTGTATTTCTTAAGAACATAAGGCTTATTTGGAAGAAATAATAAAATCGTGATAGCTGACGTTTAGAGGATGCTTCCCTCATCGCTGTTTTAGGGTTTGGTCAAGGGCTGTTGCTTTTTCTAGATTATGAGGTAGAAACTGAGGCACAGAGAGATTGCATCACGGTTACCATCACATGCTCAGTAAGTGGGGAGCCAGGATTCTAACCTGTCTGACCTCAGAGCCCTCACTTTAAATCGGTGTAATCAATGCTCCTCATAGCCTACCCTCCATCAAGCCCAGCCAAGATGATGTCTTTTCTCTCTGGAAAAGTTCTCACTTTATTGTTAAGTAATCATATGCCGATTAAATTTATAAGGCCATAAATATTCATTGCATGCTACTACATGTAGGGTACGCATATACAGAGAAGTAGAAATCACGTTCCCTGTCCGCTCTTAGCTTGTCTTTCTGCTGGAAAGCCAAGAAGCAAAGATTGGGGAAGTGAAATCTCTATGTCGATTTACAAGCCATTGGATGCAGTGCCAAAGGCACCTAATTAATTGCCAATGAGCTACATAAATATTTATTGGCCTAACTAAGAGTTCAAGGAAGGGATAGAGCGCTTGGATTGGCACTAAAATGAAAATCTGCTAGAACAGCGATACAAAAATGCTGGAACTTACACCAGGCTATGGCCAAGAGGAAATCGCAGGGAAACTGGAGAGAGAGAGTGATGGGGTGAGGGCAGAAAGTAATCACATCCCAGATGTGGGTGCCCAGCCTCAACATAAGGTCCAGATTCCAGGTCTCAGAGAAGATGTGGGGGCAGGCTTCCCAAAGGCCTGTGAGAAGCAGGGTGACGGGAAACAACAACAACAACAGCAAAAACAAAAACCTTTGAGAAGCAAGGATTTGGGCTCCACTCAATCTATTCCAAGGCCAGAATGTCCCTTTCCTGTCTGCGTGTCCTATTTTTGATGGTGTCAAATAAAAATGTGGATTTCATTTTTGTTTTCTTAATCCACAAATTGGTTCAACAAACTTGTGAAATTCAATAAATCCAGTTTGGCTCCAATCTGGCTGTGAGGAGGACAATTGAGGGAGATGAAGGATGGAGCCAAAGAATACACGTTTCCTGGGGCACCCAAATTCTTTCTGTTGTGACATTCCCATGAGAGAATGCATCCCTGCCTGAGGGCAGGGGACGACAGAAGGCAAGGGCTTCATCCACACGCTGAGTTCGCCTTCTTAGTACAGGGGCTGTGCCCTTTGCAGAAAGGGTCTGGAGTCCCTGTGCGCTTGGGCCAAGTCACTTCCTACCTCAAAGCCTTTGTTTCCTCCTCTGTCCTATAGAGCTACTCCCACCTCCTCTGAGCAGCTATTGGGATATTAAGAAGGTGTATTGACCATAAAGCCAAGTGTGGAAACCTAGCAGATGCTTAGGACATGACAGCATAATAGAAAAAAAGATAGACCTAGTCCCAGGCTCAGTTAAATTCGGGGACATGGACTTTATCTCTCCACCTCTCAACTCGGCTTGCCTCTGGGCTGGCCCCATTCTCAGGCAGGCCAACCCCACTGTGAGGCAGGGTGGCTTCAGAAGTGCCAGGCTATGATATCATATCTGCCAAGCCTGGCCAGAAGGAAGGAAATGCCTCTTCCCCAATGGCTGTGACCAAAGTTCTGCAATTGGGCCTTGTCTGTCAGACTGCGTCACATGCCCATTCCTGAGCTAATCCTTGTGGCTGAGGGGACGCACTGCTCTGATTGGCCAGACCTGTGTCCTCTGCCCATCCCTCCAGCCAAGGATAGAGTCAGCCCTATGGAAGCGCTGACAGAGTGGAGGAGCTGTGGCCTTCCTAGGGATACTGGAATGCTGTCCCAGAAAGGGGACAAATAAATGCTAGGAAAAAAATTAAAATACTTTGTTAACATATCAACGATAATTATTGACATTTTCATCATAGGCTGGTGGAGTAGAAAGTGCATTCTCAGCTGTACTACCTCACTGAGACCTTAGTTCATCTAGACAAGTGATCTTTTTTTAAATACCCTGGTGCATGAGCCTGCTACAGCTTCTCCTGCCTTTGAGCCTAGACAAAGTGCACGTCAGTGGAGGTGGCATGAAGAAGTTGAAAGAACCAGGCTTTGGGGGTCAAACAGACCTGGTGCTAGCCCTGCCCCTCACCCCTGCTTCTCCACCATGTGACCTCAGACAGGTGGACTCTATCCTTCTGAGCCCCATTCTGCTCGCCCATAAAACGGGATATGTCTATTCATCTCCCGGGCCTATTGAGAGGATTGTGTAATAAGCACCAACTTTTATTTAGTGTTTACTATGCTCCAGGTGCTATTCTAAGTGCTTTAGGGGCATTACCTTATTTAATCACCACAGCAAGTCTGTGATGATTTGATGTGTGATGATGAGACAGTTACTGTCAGTGCCTTCATCATACACATAAGGGAACAGGGATGCAGGATGCCTAAATAGTCCAGGGTCACGCAGTAAGTGCTGGAGCCAGGATGCAAACCCAGACAGGCAAACTCCAGGGCCACGAGCTTCAACCCCGCCCTGTGCTCCTTCCGGATTAAATGAGGTAATGTGCATGCAAGAGCTATGTAAACCGTAACACACTATATAAATGTCACTCGTTATTACTTCTCTCTTCCCGCCCTGGTCATTAAAGCCAGGAGGGACCTAATGAATCTACTGTTCAGATATTTTCTCACAGCTCAAGACACGGTCCCTGGTCCTTGAGCTCCCACTTCCTCCCAGCCTGCCTGTGACTCAAGGCTGCACCTAGAGACCCCTTCTCGCTCTTTCTGCTCTAGCGCACCAGCCAAGTCGTGTCTTGGATGTGGCCAGTCATGCTGTAGAGAGGGATCAGCAAAGCGACCAGTAGGAGATGATGAGCTGTGGGCTAAGAGCTCTGGTGAGGGGAGTTTGTCTTGCACGCGTGCATACATCCATTCAGCAACTCTTGATGAACACAAGGATGAACTGGGGCTGTACTGGACAGTAGCAATATTTTGGAGAGAAGAACCAACATGGTCTCTGCCCACATGAGAGTTCCCAGAGTGGTGGGGGAGTCAGACAAAACAGGACCCCCTGAGATCTGGGAAGAGATTCTGCACCATGTGTAGTATGGTGCATAATAGCAGAACCTGCCTGCTAGGGTGGTTGTGAGATACACGCTAGAGGACTCATGCAGGCACCGTCAGAGCTGAGCACATGTTAGCTGTCGTCACAAAATGTGTTCCGCCGCCTCCCCCCTCTGACATACAGCTCAGCACTCGATGCCATGTAACTTACTTGTTCATTCTTTGTGGCTCTTGGTTTCTGCTTTATTTCACATATCAAAACACATACTTATTAACAAAAATCCAGGCAAAAAATAAAGCAGAAAAGTATATGTTTTTCAAATAGCAAGAGAATAGAAACAGAAATCATATTGGTGGTTGCCAGGGGCTGCTGGAAGGAGGGAAAGGAGAGACTGCTTAATGGGTACAGGGTTTCTGGTTGGGGCGATGAAAATGTTCTGTAATTAGATAGCAGTGATGGCTGCACAGTGGTGGAGATGTAGATAATGCCACCAAATTGTCTACTTTAAAATGGCGCAGTGGCTCATGCCTGTAATCCGAGCACATTGGGAGGCCAAGGCAGGTGGATCACCAGAGGTCAGGAGTTCGAGATCAGCCTGGCCAACATGGAGAAACCCCGTCTCTACTGAAAATACAAAAAATTAGCTGGGTGTGGTGGCGGGTGCCTGTAATCCCAGCTATTCAGGAGACTGAGGCAGGAGAATTGCTTGAACCAGGGAGGCGGAAGTTGCAGTGAGTCGAGATCACGCCATTGCACTCTAGCCTGGGCAAAAAGAGCAAAACTCCATCAGAAAAAATAAATAAATAAATAGGCAAAAATTGTGAATTTTATGTTACGTGTATTTTACTGTCATTTTTTTAAGTAGCAGGGGACCATGACCTCACTACCCACGGTCAGTCAAAGCAATATTTTACATATTTTCCTCCAGTTTTTTTAATGCATATTTTGCAAGAGTTAAAGTCATAATTGCAAGTACAACTTTGTATTTTCCCCTTTTTGAATTCAGCAGTATGTCCTAAGTATTTTCTCCATGTCCTGCAACACACTGCTGGGCATTTAGGAGGTCCTTTTCTTCTAAACAACTGTTCCCTAATATTAGCAAACACATGAAGAACGTGAAAGGCACACTGTTGATTGGGAGAAACTGTTCATCATACATGTATCTGACAGAAGGCTTACATCCAGAATGTACAAGGAATTCCTACAAATCAATAAGAAAAGAATAGACCACTCAGTTCTTTTAAATGTACCATAAGTTGGAAAAGACACTTAAGAAGAAGATACAAGAATGGACAATAAGCACGACAAAGGTGCTCAACATCACTGCTCATCCGGGACACGCAAGTTAAAATCACAATGAGATGGTATGGCAATATCACATGTTGGCAAGGAAGGCAGAGCACTAAAAATGTCATACACGCTGGTGGGATCCTAACATTGTGCAACTTCACTTCGGGAGGCCAAGGTGGGCAGATCACTTGAGGTTAAGAGTTCGAGACCAGCCTGGCCAACATGGTGAAACCCCATCTCTACTGAAAATACCAAAATTAGCTGGGCATGGTGGCGCTTGCCTGTAATCTCAGCTACTCGGGAGGCTGAGGCAGAAGAATCGCTTGAACCCAGGAGGCAGAGCTTGCAGTGAGCCGAGATTGCGCCACTGCACTCCAGCCTGGGTGACAAAGTGAGACTCTGTCTCAAAAAATAAAAAATAAATAAACAAATACATAAATAAAATAAAACTGTACAACTCACTTTGGAAATCAGCTTGGCAGTTTATTATAAATATACACCTATGCTATGTCCTAGTGATTCCACTTCCAAGTATTTACCCAAAAGAAAGGAAAACTAGTGGCCACCAAAGCAAAAATGCACAAAAATGTTCATAACAGCTTTATTCATAAAAGACAATAACTGGAAACAACTCAAATGTCCATAAATAAATTGTGGTATATACCTACAATAGAATACTGTATACAGATGTTTTTTAAATGAACTACTGAAACATGCAACAGCATGAATGAGTCTCAAAAGCATTGTGTTGCATGAAATAAGCAAGACTAAAGAGTACTTAGGCAAGGCACAGTGGCTCAGGCCTGTAATCCCAACACTTTGGGAAGCTGAGGCAGACAGATCACCTGAGGTCAGGAGTTCGACACCAGCCTGGCCAACATGGTGAAACCCCATCTGTGCTAACAATACAAAAATTAACAGGGTGTGGTGGTGCATGCCTGTAATCTCAGCTACTGGGGAGGCCTAGGCAGGAGACTCGCTTGAACCCAGGAAGCGGAAATTGCAGTGAGCCGAGATCATACCATTGCACTCCAGCCTGGGCGACAGAGTGAGACTCTGCCTCAAAAAAGAAGGATTTGCTGTGTGATTCCAGGCAAAGCTAAATTATGATGATAGAAATTATGTCAATGTCTTGGGGGAGGTGTACAAGGAAACTTTTTGGTATAATAGAAATACTCTAGCTCTTGATTTAGGTTGTGGGTTACATCAGTGTATACATTTGTTGAAATTCATCAAACTGTACAACTTAAGTCTCCTCTTTATCATATGCAAGTCATACCTGAATAACATTAGTTAAAAACAATAAAATAGGCCAGGCACAGCCACTGTTGCCTGTAATCCCAACACTTTAGGCGCTAAGGTGGGAGGATTGCTTGAACCCAGGAGTTTGAGACCAGCCTGGGCAACATAGTGAGACCCTCTCTCTACAAAAAATAAATTAGCTATGAGTAGTGCTATGCACCTGTAGTCTCAGCTACTCGAGAGGCTGAGGCAGGAGGATTGTTTGAGCCCAGGAAGTTGAGGCTGCAGTGAACCACAATTACACCACTGCACTCCAGCCTGAGCAATAGAGTGAGATGCTGTCTCAAAACAAAAAAAAATTACACAATAAAGTAATACACCAACCCTATGACTCAAATATTTCACTTCCATATATTTGCCCAAGAAAAAAACCATTAACCCACAGAAAGTCTTATATAAGACTATTCATTGAAACTATACTCATAAAAGCCAAAAACTGAAAATGGACTAAGTACTCCAATTAAAACAGAAAGATTGTTAATGTGCATTTTTTTTTTTTTTTGAGACAGAGTCTTGCTCTGTCATCCAGGCTGGATGGAGTGCAGTGGCGTGATCTCGGCTCACTGCAAGCTCCGCCTCCAGGGTTCACGCCATTCTTCCGCCCTCAGCCTCCCGAGTAGCTGGGACTACAGGCGCTTGCCACCACGCCTGGCTAATTTTTGTATTTTTAGTAGAGACGGGGTTTCACCGTGTTAGCCAGGATGGTCTCGATCTCCTGACCTTGTGATCTGCCCACCTTGGCCTCCCAAAGTGCTGGGATTACAGGCATGAGCCACTGTGCACGGCCATTAATCTGCATTTTTAAAGGTATGTTGCTTACAAGAGATACAAAGACCCAGAAAGGTTGAAAGTAAAAGGATGGAAAAATATATTCAGAAAAATACTAAAAAAGTAGATAAGTAGGTAGAAATTTTTAAAAGCAGGTATAGCTCTCCTATCAGATGAAATCGACATTAAAACCAAAAGTATTATAAGACATAAAGAATGATAATTCAGGCCAGGCACGGTGGTATGCACCTGTGGTCTTAGCCACTTGGGAGGCTGAGGGAGGCTGAGGGAGGCTGAGACAGGAGGGTCACATGAGCCCAGGAGTTTGAGGCTGCAGTGAGCTATGATCATGCCACTGTAGCCCAGCCTGGGCAACACAGCAAGACCCCATCTTTTAAAAAGAAAGAATAACAATTCATAATTATAGAGGGGTCAGTTCAACAGGAATACGTAAGGATCCTAAATGCCAATGAGCTTCATAATATGGCCTCAAACACTGTAAGAACTAAAAGGAGAAATAATGGATTCCATAACCACAGTGGGATGTTTCGACACATGTGTCACAGTTAACTGATAACACAAATAAATACACAAATAATAAGGATGTGAGATTTGAATGACATGAATAACAAACTTACACAAATAATAAGGATGTGAGATTTGAATGACATGAATAACAAACATGATCAGACCCAAACCTATCCAGGCACCTGCCTTATGGCAAAGGCACCACTACAAAGCAGTTGAGGAGAGAACAGTCTTGTCAATAAATGTGGCTAGATCAGTTGTACAACCTTAGGGAAAATATGGGCATTGACTCTTAAAATTCTATTCCAGGCGAATGATAGATCTAAATGTAAAAAGTAAAACAATAAAGCTTCTGGAATAAAACATAGGAGTATAGTTATGACCATGGATAGACAAAGATTTCTTAAGCAAAACACAAAGAACATTAGTCATAAAGGAAAAGATTGATGAATTCAACCTTTTAAAAATTAAGAATCGTTATTCATCAAGACATCATTAAGAGAGTGAAAAGGCAAACAGGATGGGAGAAGGTATGTGCCATCCATGCACCTAATTAAGAATCTGAATAGTGACCATATAAAGAACTCCTACAAACCAAGAAGAAAAGGACAGACATCTCTCAAAAAGGCCAAAATGTGAACAGGCACTCCACAAAAGGGCATATCCAAATGGCCAATTAGCTGTCCATGAATGGCTAATTAAAGCCACAATGAGGTATCAGCACTACCGTGAGTATGTTTAACTATTTTAACCTGACATCAAATTTTGCAAGGATGCAGAGTTACTAGAACTCTCAGATATTTCTGTGGCAGCATAAATTGCTACAATTGCTTTGAAAAGCTGTTGGCAGTACCTACTAAAGCTGAACACAGGCACTTCATGACCCAAAATTTCACTCCAAATGTATCCTCCCAGAAATGCATGTACACACATGTTCTCACTCATAAGTGAGAGTTGAACAATGAGAACACATGGACACAGGGAGGGGAACATCACACAGTGGGGCCTGTCGGGGAATTGGAGGCTAAAGGAGGTAGAGCATTAGGACAAATACCTAATCCATGCAGGGGTTCAAACCTAGATGATGGGTTGATGGGTGCAGCAAACCACCATGGCACATGTATACCTGTGTAACAAACCTGCATGTTCTGCACATGTATCCCAGAACTTAGAGTAAAATAAAATTTAAAAGAAAAGAAATGCATATATATGTGTGTATGAAAAGTCATGACCTAAAATATCATAGCAGCATTATTCCTACTACCTAAGAACTAGAAACCATTCGAATGTCCTCAATAGTAGAATAGATAAATAAATAGTATTATATTCATTCCTGTAATGGAATACTATCTGGCGATGAAAAAGAAAAAATACATGTGAAAACAGAGAAATCTCACAGACATGATGTTCACTGCAAGAAGTCAGACACTGAAGAGTACCTTCTCTGTGCTTCCATTCATATGAAATTCAAAGTCAGACAAACGTCTATCTATAGTCATAAAATCTGGGGTGTTGGATACTGTTGGAAGTAACGATCAGGAGAGAGTGCAAGAGAGGCTTTGGGATGTTGGTAATATCCTATATCTTGATCTGTATGATGGGTGCATAGCTCAGTTTGCAAAACTTCATCATGCACTTCAGTGAAAGCTCATGCATGTAGCTGCATCATATTAAACTTCAGTTTAAAAGTTTGGCAAAACAGAGGCGCAGTGGCTCACATCTGAAATCCCAGCACTTTGGGAGGCCGAGGCAGGTGGATCAACTGCGGTCAGGAGTTTGAGACCAGCCTGACCAACATGGTGAAACTCTGTCTCTACTAAATACAAAAAATTAGCTGGGTGTGGTGGGGCGCACCTGTAATCCCAGATACTCGGGAGGCTGAGGTAGAAGAATCACTTGAACCTGGGAGACGGAGGTTGCAGTGAGCCAAGATTGTGCCATTGCACTCCAGCCTGAGCAACAATAGCGAAGCTCCATCTCAAAAAAAAAAAAACAGTTTGGCAAAACAGAGCATATGAATATTATTCAAATTCATCATACATATTGCCAAATTACTTTGGAGTAAAACTGTACTGATTCTCACCAGCAGTGTATAAGAGGTGTGTCCCTACTAACCCTCCCAAATACTGTTATCATTTTCAAAGATGTTCTTTCACTTTGTCTTAATTTTTTCCAACAAGCCAGCTGCAATGACTGCAGATTAAACTATGTCACTCTCTCTCCTCTCCCGGACGCCTCCCGGCACCAAGGCAGTGGAAAAGGAGAGGAAGAAATGTAGTTGGCAGAGCCCGCAGGACATAGCATCGGATGTATGTGCCTGTACAGCACTCAGGTCCCTTCCTGAAAGCAGTCTTAAAAGAATTCGGGTCCCGGCGCGGTGGCTAATGTCTGTAATCCCAGCACTTTGGGAGGCAGAGGCAGGCGGATCACCTGAGGCCAGGAGTTCAAGACCAGACTGGCCAACATGGTGAAACCCCGTCTCTACTAAAAATACAAAAAATTAGCCAGGCGTGGTGTCAGGTGCCTGTAATTCCAGCTACTCGGGAGGCTGAGGCAGGGGAATTGCTTGAACCCGGGAGGTGGAGGCTGCAGTGAGCCAAGATTGTGCCATTGCACTCCAGCCTGGGCAACAAGAGCAAAAAACTCTGTCTCAAAAAAGAAAAGAAAAGAAAAGGAAAAGAAAGGAAGAAAGGAAGGGAGGGAGGGAGGGAGGGAGGGAGGGAGGGAGGGAGGGAGGGAGGGAGGGAAGGAGGGAGGGAGGGAGGGAGGGAGGGAGGGAGGAAGGGAGGGAGGGAGGGAGGGAGGGAGGGAGGAAGGAAGGGAGGGAGGGAGGGAGGGAGGGAGGGAGGAAGGAAGGGAGGGAGGGAGGGAGGGAGGGAGGGAGGGAGGGAGGAAGGGAGGGAGGGAGGGAGGAAGGAAGGAAGGAAGGAAAGAAAGAAAAGCAAAGCAAGAAAAGAAAGGAAAGAAAGAAAGAATCTGGGAAGGAGTCCTGCAGCAGAGTGCTGGGGCAGGAGTCAGGGGGTTTGGTCTTAGTCCAGCTCCACCACAACTTCAAGGTGACCTTGGGCAAGTCCCTTGCCTTGTCTGGGCATCTGTTTCCTGACCTGTAAGCTGAATGATTAGGTTGGCGAATCTCCTACAAGGCCTTTTTCAGTGTGAACTGGCTATGATCACGTATGATTCTGCAGGTCTGGATGATGCTGCTATATGATTTCAATGCTCTGCAAAACACAAATGGATACAGTTATGTATATGTAGAACATTGTATTCACCAGAACTCTCCTTAGAAAGGCAAATGTATTTGTTGGGGGGAAGTGAGTCCCCATGGGGACCTGAATATGCAAGGATGGCACGCTCTCATAGAAGAAAAGGAGCAACTTCCAGAGAAAGGAGAAGGCAGAGGAAGGCCAGAGAGGTCCAGATAGACCTGCAAGGTAGCAGAAGACGATGGTTTGTGCTGCAGTAGCTTCCTGTGCCCTCACCAATCATCAGTAATGGTCCTAAACTCATGATGTGCTTGGGGGCAGATTTTCCTGTGGAAAGTGGTGAACGGGCTGAGCTTCCTGCACAGACTGATATGAGCCACTCCCAAGGCAGCTCTTGGAAACACAAGGACCAAGAGAAAGAGGGACAAGTGAAAACACTTGCCCAGGACCTGGCACGGGGTGGTACAAGCACTGAACCACCATTGAGGGCAGAGAACCGGGATTTGAATCTCATTGAACCCAATCTCCAGGGCACAGGACAGCCATAGGTGACAAATACATCATGTTTTCTCTGCCGATGACTGCTACCCACTGCCCTCAACCTGCATGAAATGAATCTTGAGGGACAGACAGGGCTGGTCTCATTTCCCTCCTGTCCTTTCTAACTGGAATCCGCTCACTGGCACAGGTGCTGCAGCAGCGTCTCCACAACCCCTCACCCCCCACCCTCACCCCACCTACCTCCTGTTTGGGGGCGCCCCCACCTTGGCAGGGCAAGTGCCCCTGAGCCGGGCGTGGGTGCTCTGTCATCGGAGGGTGAAACATAGCACTCTCCCCCCAGCACACGGGCTTTGCACCCTGGAAACCATTTCCCCCTCCCTTGATTGGAAACAAAGTCGAATTCATAATTTTACAATTTTTCAAAACTGCCTAACTCCAAGGGGGGAAAAGGGAGCTTTCAGTAACCCCTATTCGGTAGCCAAGAATTAGCAAGGAAAACACTGCTTCCCACTCTCTAATTGATGCCTCTGCCAAGGGCCCCAGGTATGTCGGATCCTGAACACGCGTCTTTGGGGAATTAGTCTCAAGAAACATATCCTCCCAGGCCACGTGTGCTTCCTGTCGCCGGCAGGGCTCCTGCGGTCCCGCTCGATGCTAATTTTCTTAATACAAAACCATTTCTTTTTTTTTTTTTTTGAAATGAAAAATGACTTGTTAAACCCCTCCCGGGTCTCTTTTTTTTTCCTCCCAGAGAAACACATTAAATAAACAAACGTGAGACGTAAAATGAAAACAGGGGCCCCCGTAGCACCTGCAGGGTTTTACCAGCTCACATTACAAAGCCCCGTCTGAAGTGTCCCGAGCACTGTTTCCATTACAAATAGCCAGTTCTCTTGAAAGTAAGGCAAAAGCCAAATTAGTCAGATTACATCAGGATATATTTTCCTGTAGCATAAGTTCTTTGGAAACACCTGCCTGACATATTTCAGACGTGT
Source organism: Gorilla gorilla gorilla (assembly GCF_029281585.2). NCBI lineage: Eukaryota > Metazoa > Chordata > Mammalia > Primates > Hominidae > Gorilla > Gorilla gorilla. Next base: position 175,613,361 of record NC_073228.2, read on the forward strand.
GCCGAGGCAAGCCCGGCCCTCAGTGGTTTCAGGGGCTCGTCAAAGTCTCAACAAAAATGGGTGTTTGGGTTTTACTGAGTAAGACTCGGTGAGATGCCTGTGTGGAATGTGAGTTGCTACGGATTGACTTTCTGGAACCTTTTAGCTGGCAAGGTTTAACTAGCTCTTGTCCCTGGTGCCACGAGGGTCCAGGAACTCAGGCAACCTGTATCTGAACCTTCCTGGAACAGCAGGGGAGAGAGACGTTGTGGTTATGTGGTCAGAGGGCTTGAAGGGCATGGATGGAAATGCTAAAATAGGGAAGAGGACAGAGTTGACGGGCACAGGGTGGAGAGAGCAGGACACCAGCACACTAAAAGGAGCAGACACCTGTAGGCAGGAGACACTGGGTTAGAGCTGGGGGAGACAACCTATCCCCTTGCTTCTTTTCCTATAACCCAATTAACACTCCGCCCTTGACAACCTTCTCCCATTTAGACTTTATTATTTATTTGCTTACCACTCAGTAACCATGGATGATTTACTTTTTCAAATGATCTGTGTTGCTGGGAAACTGCCTGGTCAAGTGGGTTAAGTAAATCATGGTAATCCATAATATGGAATACTATGTAGCTATTCCAGTGAATGAGGAAGAGCAACAGGGATCCTCCTGGAAAGACGTCTAAAGTAGTGAGTGGAAGAATAATCAAGTTGCGAAGTAATAAAGATAGGATGATCCCATTTATAAAAAACGGGGGTGGGAAGCAAAAGAGTACACATATATACATACGAGTGTCAGAAAATGCATAGGAAGTGGACCGGGAGAAGCGATGGCCAACTTTCAGTAGTGACCACCTCTGCAGAGGGATGCGGGGAAAGAGAGAGGAGGAGGGCCTTCTATATTCTCCTTTGAATATGCTCGAAACATTTACAATACAAATGGAGTCATGCATTATTTGTGTAAAGAAAAATACCCATAAAAAGTATTTAAAAGTGTGTGTTAATAGCATAGACATGGAATCCAACTAGGTGCCCATCAATGGTGGATTGGATAAAGAAAATGTGAGACATATACACCATAGAATACTACACAGCCATGAAAAAGAAGGAAATCATGTCCTTTGCAGAACGTGGATGGCGTTGGAGGCCATTATTTTAAGTGAATTAACACAGGAACAGAAAACCAAATTCCACACGTTCTCACTTATAAGTGGAAGCTAAACATCAGGTACTCATAAAGATGCAATAATAGACACGAGTCTACCAGAGAGGGGAGGGAAGAAGAAGGACAAGAGTTAAAAAACTATTGGGTACCATGTTCAGCACCTGGGTGACAGGATCAGTTGTGTCCCAAACCTCAGCATCACAAGATATACCCATGTAAAAAAAACTACACATGTGCCCCCAAATTGAAAACAAAAGTTGAAACTATTTTTAGAAATAAGAAATAATCTTTTTTTTAAGTGTGTATGTGGGGAGATGGTACATTCCTGTTGAGTTTCTAAATTCTGAAAACTGAAGAATCCTCAATCCAAATTATGTGATGGGGATAGATGGCTCTAGGGCCTCACTGGGCTCTGAGTCGCTGGATTTTCATGCACCCTGATTCATCTAGTGCTGGCCAGCAATGTCCATTGGCAAGTGCACAGGCCATGAGAGCGTTCTCCCGCCATGATGCTGGTGTTGCTAATGGAGCAGTGGCAAGTACAAGCTCTGGGGTCAACCAGCCAGCCTGGACTCAAATCCTGGCTGGGTCACTCACAAGAAACAGGACTTAAGACACCTTCCCTAACCTCTGTTTGCCTACAGTAAAAGCTACCTAAGAAGGGCCAGGAGTGGTGGCTCATGCCTGTAATCCCAGCACTTTGGGAGGCCAAGACGGGTGGATGACCAGAGGTCAGGAGTTCAAGACAAGCCTGGCCAACATGGTGAGACCCTGTCTCTACTAAAAATACAAAAATTAGCCAGGCATGATGGCAGGTGCCTGTAATCCCAGCTACTCAGGAGGCTGAGGCAGGAGAATCACTTGATCCTGGGAGGCAGAGGCTACAGTGAGCTGTGATTACACTACTGTACTCCAGCCTGGGCGACAGAACGAGACTGTGTCCCAAACAAACAGACAAACAAAAAAAGCTACCTAAGAAGGTAAATTAAGTAAAAGCACTTAGCACTGTGCCTGGCATGTGATGAACACTCTAAAATGTGACTTATTATCAACATACGATGCATAATAAGGGTTTTCTGCATTTATGTCTTCTAAAAAAGTACGTGGCAGGGTCCAATTCAATGGATTTTGCAAATGAACATTTGCCCCTAAAATAAAGATGTGGATTTTGCCCACTGGCAGAATAGGGCCACACTAACAGCGCATGTGGGAATGGGGCAGGACTGGGTTCCTCTGCACCGTCAGAGAACTCTTTATTGTGAAGGGAAAGATCCAAGATACACAGACACAGAGAAGCCTCCAGTCGGCCTCAGGTGAGGTGTTCCAATGGGTCACCCAGAGGCCAAAAGCAGACAGCAAAGCTGGAGGAAGGTGCTGAACCAGGATCCCAGAGCCTAGGAAAGGGGGGCCTCTGTGATCAGGGAGCTGGGGACCTCGAGGTTTGCAGGGAGGAGAGTGGGAGCAGGTAGGGAGGTGTTCCACCCCAGCTGCAGCATCTTGCCAGAGAGTGCCAGCTGTATTAAAAGGCCATGGTTGAACTAAACAACCAGAGTCTGCTGAAAGCCAGGAAACTCTTGACCTGAAGAGCAACCGTAGACGATGGTCAAATGCAATACGTGCCAGGTCTAGCCTGCCTTCCCTCCCAACCGGCAGCGATTGTAACTGTGCAAACTCTGAAACCAGTCCCTGGACTCCTTTGTCTCATACATCACAGCCCAGATCGTCAGCACAATTCCCCTTGGTCGGGTTTTTATGACTGGTGATGATGTAAGGAGGCAGAGAAAACACAGCTGGTCCTGAGTGCCGCTTACATGGAGGGTTTTGGAAGAATGTGTGCCTGTCCCAAAACACCAGCTCTTACAGCTGCTCAGCTCCCCACCGAAGGCTGAGGGTCCCTACCACCTCTCACGGAAGGAAACACGTGGCACAGACCAATGAGACATTCCTTTAATAATCAGATGTGGGCATTTTTAAAGCACGGAGATGTTTGGGGTCCTCCTTCCCCACACCCATCATCTAGTGAATTTCCATTCTTACCAACTTTACCTATTAAATGCCTGTCTCAAATGCATCCCCTTCTCCTCATCCCCAGCCCCCTTGCCTGGATCGGATGTCATTATCTCTCATGAGGATTCTATAACCGCCTTCTGACTGTTCTGCATTCATTTCTGGGTCCTTCCTTCTAACCTCCATCCAGTAGCCAGGGGGAATTTTTCAAACACAAATCATACCCATCTCCTTCTCATTTAAAACCCTTCAGTGGCTCCCTACTGCTTCCGGGATAAATCTCAACTCTTTTTGCATGGTCCAGTGCACTCTTGTTATTCACTACAGTCATGTTCTATAAAATCACCACAAATGCTGATTTAGTGAACATCAAACCATTGTTCCTAGGGGACATGCAAGGTTAGGTTCCTGCAAGCCTCTGGTCACAGTATTTTCATCAACAGATCAATATATAATCTTGCCCGTGTGTCTGTTTCTGTTTAATTTTAACATGTATTTCACATCTATTGCTGGTCCATTAACAGTGAACTAAGGACGGCCAACAGGACTATAGCTCATGCCTGAATGAAACTTTTCCAATGCACATATTTCCTCTATAAGGCACATCACATTTTTTTTTTTCAGGACATAGTCTCACTCTTGTTGCTCAGGCTGGAGTGCTATTGTGCAATTTCGGCTCACTGTAACCTATGCCTCCAGGTTTCAAGCAATTCTCCTGCCTCAGCCTCCCGAGTAACTGGGATTACAGGCATGCGCCACCATGCCCAGTTAATTTTTGTATTTTTAGTAGAGACGGGGTTTCACCATGTTGGCCAGGCTGGTGTTGAACTCCTGACCTCGTGATCCATCCGCCTTGGCCTCCCAAAGTGCTGGGATTACAGGTGTGAGCCACCATGCCCGGCCCCATCACATCCTTCTTACATTTACTTGGGAAAACTAGACAGTACTTCAGCACTGGTGTTATACACAGCAAAACCATCAACAAAAGCACAAAATGTAAGAAACACAGCACTGAATGCACCTTGAAAAGGACACTGGCTTGTGGTGTGACAGCTGAGACAAGGAGATAGAGAGTCACCTTGCTTGGCTTCCACTGGGAATGTGTGCAACTCAGCCAGGCAACTCCAATTTCTCACTGCTCTCTGCATGTCCATGAATGACCACAAAAGCACTGTGAGTAATTTGGGAACTACAAGTAAATTTTAGCACGTAAGTGAGTTCACAAAGAAATCTGCAAACAGTGAGGATCAACTGTGTTTATCACCGTCGCTACCCGATACCTCTTTTTCCCACCTGGGAGCAGAGTGACCCACAGAGCCAGTCCTAACGCCCCATCCTGCCCACTGCAGCAATTCATCAGAGATGGGCACTTGCCCCTAACACAGTCAATCAGAAACCTCTTCCTCGATTTTTCTACTGGAACTGGGAGGGAGGATTCTTGAATCTGGAGGATGAACTGGAGAAGATGCCCCTCTGGGCTGCTGATGACCATGTTCCATGCCGTGCTGGCCACCTCTAGTAGGAAAGGTTGTAACTGAGGATAGGAGAGAGCAAGAGAAGGGACGAGGGACTGTCAGGCCTGGGCTTTCTGTATTTCTGCCCTCAATTCTCTGAGCTATGCCAGGATCTTCCCACAAATCCCCCTTTTCACTCAACTTAGTTTAGTCACCTCTCTTAACTAAAAGAGTCCATACGAACACTGCATATGAGACCGCTCATGAGCCGGTCCCCACCCATCTTACCTTCATTAGGTTCCCACTTCATGAGGGTCGCCCGGGGACACTGACAGTTCCTGCAGGCACTTCTCATCTCCACAGCGGCTCAAGCTCTCCCCTCTGCCTGGAACTTTTTTCCTTCACTCTTCAGCTTAACCCATACCTGGCCCTTCTCTGACTCCCATGCTGGGCTATATGACTCTCTCTTCAGAGCTGCCATTGCACCCGGACCAGGATCCTCTCTTATCTCAATTCATGACATCGAATGTATCTGTCTATAGACCCTGACGGCCTTGAGGGTGGAGCCAGCCTGAATATCATGTAGCAAGAGCCTGGTGGCCGAGTGGTCAACGGTTGGATTTGGGGCTCTAAGTCTAAAGATGGTGGAAGTCTCCCATTCTTTGCTGAAGCGAAGAAAACCTGCTGGATTAGGCCTTTATTAAAATATTTCCCATCTGAATGATGGCTTGCAGTTCAGCAGCCCTTTTACACGCATGATTTCTTTCTAGGCTCACGAGAGCCCCATGAGGCAACGATATCATTCTCTCCCTTTGAGGAAACTGAGTCTCACCAAAGTAAAGTGCTACCATCTCAGTCACATAACTAGGTGGTGACGGAGCAGGACACAAAATTCAGGCTTCCTGGCTTTGGGGTCAGAAAGTTCTAGATTGTAATGAAAAGCTGGGCCCTTCTTAGATTAACTGTTCCTGAAACTCCAGAAGCCTGTCAACCTCATCTGACACAGAGGAAGAATTTGGGTGGTAAATGCCATATATGAGAGAGGAGAGTGGCCTGTCCTATGTCATGAGGAACTCACACTATCTTGAAGAAGGGATCATCTCATTTTTTACTGGCTCCAGTCAATGGGTGCTTGATCAAAAACTAGATGGTAAATAATGTACCCAGCCTTTATGAAATGTCCTTCACATGTCTTAAATACTCTGAAGGCTCTGTCTCATTTAATACTCACCAGGTGACCGGCTCATTTCCCAGGAATGTCCCAGTTTTAAAACCAAAAGTCACATCTCAGGAACTCCTTCAGTCCTGGGCAAACCAAGACGATTGGTCACCAAACCTGGAAACAATGGCATGAGGCAGGTAGTATTGGAATTGTTCCCATTTTACAGGTGAAGCAACTGAGGATCAGAAGGGAAAGTGACTTCCAGAGGTCGCACAAGTAATTAGTGGCCAAGATACAAACCAATGTCCCTATGATTCTAGAGCTCTTAACACACCTCAGCAAAGCCTCCAATTAATCAGTCATCCAGAATATATAAGCAAATTGAGGCCTCTTGCATGAAGAACGTTGGACCACAAACACAACACAGCCGTGTCAAAGGTAGCCAGTGCATCCAACCACCATGTTCATTGGATCTATATTTCTCAACAGATCTTAACTACAGCTGTGTCTACACAGGGCTTCAGATCAGCTAGCGGAACAACAAGCTTGACAGATGTTTTTCCCCCACCGAATTGGCCAATGATTTGACTGTACTCAATGCCAAAACAACAGGCCAATTAATCCAATTCCACTGGCCAATACAGTGGAAAGAGAAAATAAACGAAGGCCAGTTGTCTGAGAGAGATGACCCAGTTGAGGACTGTGTCTGGCTGGTTATTTCACTACACTGGGCAGTAAACTTGATTGCATCAGGTCTCCTTGAGGCCTTTAGTAGACCAGCCTGAACTAGTAGAATTAACCAGTTGTGTTGGCAAGGTCTATATGTAGCCTCTATCTCCTCGACTTCAAAAGACTAGATCAAATTAATGATGAAAGTTGCACGTTTTCCATGTTATGTAATCATTGTCCATGTTAAATGCTTGCTGGGAATCATGACTTTCAAAGGCCCTCTGAGCTGCATGTAAGAGTTATGTAAGAGTCACTTGCTCATGCGTTATGAGCAGACTGGGGCAAAAATGACATTTAAGATATTGCACAAGTTTTAAAATGAGTGGCTCTACAAATAAACAGAGATTTTTAAAAGAAAGGGGAAAAAAGAATTTATAAACCCAATAAAGATGTGACAGGGCCCAAGCAAGATGAAAAGAAGTTTAAAGCTGTGGTGAGCCACCTTCCGATGCCTTCCGAACACTCAAATCCAGGCTAATTCCTCTTGCAGAAGGAGGACGGGGTGTGTGCTCAGACATGACAACAGCCACTTACTGTCCTACTGCCCCACCCATCACCACCACTGAGTTGTTTGGATTCAATGTAGAAAGCAAGAGACCTCCACATCAAGGACTAACCCAGTTTCCATTCCTTCTCTGGCCTTTTAGGCAGACTCAGCCCAGATATCTAGCCCAGCTCACCCAGGAGGAGCTGAGAACCCCAAGGTGGGAAACAGACCCCTGCTCTGCTTTTCCACACATCTAGATCACACCAGCTAACCCATCAGAGCAGCCAAGAGTGGGAAACATTTATTATGCACTTACTGCATATCAGCCCTGTTTAAGCATCTTATCTACATTCTCTCACTTAATTCTCAAAAAAAAAACCTCTGTGTTAGATGCTCTTATTAAGCCCAATTTAAAGTAGAGGCATGGAGAAGTAAATGACTTACCCAACCCTGGTCTTAACACTGGTGGAGTTGGGATTTGGAACCAGAATTCTGATTCTAGAACTGAGACTCCATGTTTCATTCCAAGTACCCATCCTCACCCTCCTAGACTCTCTAGTCATTGGTGCCATAATCTGCCTCCCATTAATTGTCTCAGGTTCTCCTTATTTAAGTATCCCGAGGTGGAACCCTCAACTATGATTGAGCTGAGGCTGAGTGTGCAAGGGTGGTCACCACGGGTGGATTTGTGGGGAGTTTTGGTTAGAGGAGAGAGGAGATATTTGCAAACAGCAAAAAACTAAGTCTCCTGATTTGCATCTGAGTCTTTTCAAGAGAGGAGCTAAAGACAGAAGTTAAAGAGAGCTGCATAGGGTCAAAAAGCTTTAACTAGCAAATAAAAGAAAACCCAATTCAAACTGGCTTGGACAGTCTAGTTATCTGTTCATATATGATTAAATTTTGTGGGGCGTGGGGAACTCAAAATGTCCTTGATCTAGTGTCTCAACAACGTCAAGAAGGACTTGGGGCCTTTCTGTCCTTCCGTCCACTGTCTACAGTGTCACCTTCATCCTGAGGCTGCTTATCTGTGTCTGTGAGATGCTTTCAGCAGCAGGTATGGCTACTGTCTGTCCTCAATGTGTTTGGTGTGAGAGAAGGAGAGCCTGGCTGCCTGGGGCCCTCTCAAGACAGTGAGAAAGCTGCTTTTCCCAGAAGGCCCCGTCATGCTCTGCTTAGAACTCATCCTGGCCCCTATACAGATGGGGCCCAGGAACACTGACTGAATTGCCCCCTGAAGGGTTGTAACCCTGGGAGCGACGAGGGTGCAGCATCCTCCTCCAAACATCTCCATCGGCATTGACATTGGCATTGCACTGCCCTCAGGTAGTTTTTTGGGCAGCAGACATTATTAAGGGAACTGGAGAGTCATCTAAAAGGCTGGGTTCACATGAGACACCCCTATAGATTCCCAGAAATAATCAGGGAGACCTCAGAGAGCCCAGTGTCCTACATTTCCTACATTGTGTGAATTGTAGTAAAAGTCTGTGAAAGTTGATGCATTTGCACCATAAAACTGGGATTCCTGGGAAAAATCAAATTATGTTTGCTTTAATCACCCCTTTAGAGCCACCTGTATCTTTACCTGACCCTCAGCCCTCTCCCAGACATACCCATTACATGAGAGCAATGGGTAAGAGACCCCCTCAGCCTGCACCGCCTATTCCAGGTGATCACTGATCTCTGCTTCCCAGGCAGGGGAGAGGCTCAGACACCAATAATTCAATTTATTCAACACCTTCACAGCCCAAGCAGTGTAAAAGGATGTTGGCTTCAGTAATCAAGTTTCTAGTCTGGCTCCAATCATTCCAATAACCCCATTTCTTCTCCCTTCAGCTTAATAGTCCTTTGTCTGACTCTACCCAGATTGTGTTTACTAGGGAAATGTGAAGGGCAGAAAGTGATCACCCATACAACCAGTGAACAGGCAAAGAGAAATTTAACGTCAGACACTGGTAGACCTGAGGCCACTTGTGAGACCAAGGAACAACTCATTCCTCACACTGGCCAATGGCTCACATCCTAGGCATGGCCCTTGACAAAGACTCTCTCTTTGACCAAACTTTATTTAGGCTCCTCTGAGCCCTCTTCTTGACCAGGCTTCAACTTTTGGCTTCTGGGTCCATCCCCGCACGTTTTTTGAGTCCAGTCTTAGCCAGAATCTTGCTAAGTCAGTTTAGTATGAATCCCCTCACCCCTTAATATCTGACCACCCATGATATCTGGTCAAGTCCCTTATCTCCACCTTTGATGTGAAGGTTCTTGGCCTGCCTTTAGCAAGAATCCTATTAGGCAAGTTTGGTGAGAATCCTCCTAAACTTGATCTCTCCTCTTCATCGTTTTTCATCCCCGATCCCTCACCCTGGTCCTTGCCTAGAAATCCCCTCTCGTCCTTGCTGTATTCAGAGTTGAGTCAGATCTCTCTCCCCTATTGCAATAGTCTTGAATAGCCTTTCTCACCATTTTCACAAGTGTCAGAATAATATTCTTCTTTATCACCCTCAGCTAAAGGAAACTGCCTCATCGGCAGCTATTCCCCTCCCCACAGAAGCCCATATCACTTGACTGTTAGTTCTAGGACACCAAGGCCCAGCCTCCTTGCCTCAAATCAGGACATCTTTGAAAGGCATCTCAGCTTCAGAGTTCCCAGGGGGATCAGCTGGATCCCCTGCTGCAACTGCATCATGGTTCAACCTTCCATTGGCTCAGTCTTGCTTCTCTCTACACAGGCTCTGTTCCTGAGAACCCCAGTAAGCCAGCTGCTTGCAAATCTGTCTCAGGGTCTCTTTCCTGGGGAATCCAGCCTAAGATAGATGGGACGGAAGTAGACTCTAAAATGGGATTTTAGAGTTGGATTACCTGCTGTCCAGCTGGCAGGACCCTCCTCACCATGGCGAATGGAGGAAAGTTAGCCCCCGGCGTGAAGGTTGCAGTGTCATGGTTACAACCTTTACCAGTCATGTGAGAGGGGATGGCCGGGCAAGGGAGGCACTAGTGGGTCCACTGCCTTAGGCTTCTGAGAGGTTTTGGGAAGTAGCAACTATCAGCACAATGGAACAGGATAGTGGTTGCTGCACACCGTTGATGCCTGGAAGAAGGCAATGAAAGGCTGGGCATGATAAGTAATCACCAATGGAAAGCATAGTGTGAAAGCTAGAAGGTCTTTTTTGGCAGTACACAGAGACTCTCATTTTCTGCAGAAGAGCTCAGAAGAAGTTGTGGATTGGGCTCAGAACTTCATAGGGAGAGCAGAACTCCAGAGAAGGTGGAATTCTCTGTGCCAGCAAGGCTACTATGCCAAAGTCAGGGCCCGACTGGGGAGGAGGATAACTTTGAGTTGAGATGGAGACATCTGGGTTGATACAGTTGAAAATCATGAATCCCCAGAATCCCCTGAAACCACTGGCCTGCAGAAGTGGCCCATTGCTCCCTGCTAAAGGCTAGAATTCTTCCCTTACTTGAAAATGATGCAGAGGTGCCTTGCCAGAAAGCACACTGTCTGAGAATATGCCCCCTTGCCCCTTCTGGCCACTACACCAATAACTAGGTTTAAGACAACATAACCCAATCAGGGAAGAGTTGCACCTGCTAAGGGTAGAAAGGCACTGTCCCGTGACGGAGCTGCGAGACCTAACCATGTGAACCAGCAGGAAAAGAGATCATATGCTGGATAAAGAGGCAGAATATGGTCATTGAAAGGAAGGTTTATCCATACAGGCACACTGTCTTACCATACAGGACTTACACCCTAGCGAGGACCCCAGGCGCCAACACTAAAAACGTCCCTTGGTGGCTTTTGGAATGGCTGGCACTGAGTCAAACAGAAATGTCAGCGCTGTTATCATAGATGATTGAAAGAAGGAATCAGAGGACTCGGAGACGTGAGTGTGCTGGAGTAGATATGTTCTCCTACTGTGTCCTCCCACTCTGCTCTGCAAGTGAGTCCAGAGGATGCCCCATCTACTGATGCAATAAATAATGCACTGGGAGGGACAGCAGCATAACTGAAGGTCAGGGTGGCTGTTCTCATGGCCAGTGCTCTTGGTAGGAGATACTGTTACTGGAACAGGATCCATGATAGCAACTGGATCACAGAATAACAGAGGCCAGGCGGCAGCACTTAACCATCAGAGGCAAGGTCGGTGGTGGCATAGTGATGAGTGGTAGGATGGGGTGGAAGCAGGGAGCCCACCCCACGGGGCCCTACAGAAAGGGTGAAGAGAATGCAGTGCCCCTGGGGGCAAAGCAAAGGTATCTTCCCCAAAAGGGCATTTCTCACTGTATACAATTAAAGGAAATCAAGGATGATTGATTCAGGAGACTAAGAGAGGTTACCTCAATTAAATATCATGGTCCCTTGCTCAGATTTTAGACCTAGAAACTGCCAACTGCAGGAGTAGAGGGGTCCTCATGAGGAAAGGCCCTGGAACGCCACAGTGAGTGTTTGCAGTCATGATGCCCTCAATCACTCCCCAGGGGCGTCTAGTGCCAGGTGAGATGTCAGGGAAAATACCCAGACATTTCAAGGACTGCTGGATACCAGATCTGAGTTGCCACATCAACATAGTCCCCAGTAAACCTGGCCCAGGTCTGGCTCACAGTGGATGCAACCAGTGGTCCTTTCACTGGTTCTCAAATGCGTGAGTGTAATGAATGCTTGCTGTAGTTAGGAGAACCCCCACATTGGTTCCTTGGCAGATGGAGCCATTCTAGTGAAGGAAGCCAAAGTGGAAGCCTTCAAAATTGCCCTCATCCCCCAGCCATGACGTTAAATCCAAAACAAAATCACAGCCCAAGGAGAATGACAGTAATTAGTGCCATCCTTAAAGACCTAAAGGAGCAGCAGTGGTGGTCCCCGTAATATCCTCATTTAACTCACCCATCTGCTCGCTACAAAAACCAGATGGATTCTGGAGGATGACAGTAGACTGCACGAGCTCAACAATTACAGCAGCTGGTCCAGATGTGGCATCTTTGCAAGAGCAGACTAACACAGTTCAGGTGCATGGCATGCAACCCAAGCTGTGATCAATGGATTCTTTTCTGTCCCTGTTAAGAAAGAGTACCAAGAGCAGTCTGCATTCCCATGGAGCAGTCCACAGTGTAAACTGACAGTCGTACTCTAGGGCTATATGAGTTGTCCCATTCTTTTTCATGATGTAGTCCAAAGGGATCTAGACCCCATCTGCACATTCTGCAGAACATCACATGTAACAATAACAGCCATGGCAAATATCACCATCTCGATGACATTGTATTAGTCAAACTAAATGAGCAAGAAGTGCCAAGTAGGCAAGAGGCTCTCACAAGACACATGGGCTCTAGAGGTTGGAAAATGAGCCTTAAAAAATTCAGCCAGGTGTGGTGGCTCATGCCTGTAATCCCAGCTACTCCGGAGGCTGAGGCAAGAGGATCATTTGAGCCTAGGAGTTCAAAGCTGCAGTGAGCTATGATCGCACTACTGCACTCCAGCCTGGGCAACAGAGTGAGACTCTGCCTCTTAAAAAAGTAAAAATCAACAACCCCCTATATTGGTGACATTTTTAGTCCTAAGCATGGAAGAGTGGGCCTTACTACGTAAGGGGTCATCCCCTCCAAAATAAAAGACAAATTAAAGCATCTCCCACCTCCCACCACTCAAAAGGAAGCACAAAGCCTGGTGTGCCTTTTTGGGGTCTGGAGGCAGCACGTTCCACATTTGGGGAAACTTCTCCGAAACAGTTTACTGAGTGACACAGAAGTCTCCAGGTGCGAATGGGACCCAGAGCAGGAAAGGGCTGGGCGGCAGGTCCGGGCTGTGAGCAAGCAGCCCTGCCACTTGGGCCATATGACTCCGCTGGGCCTCCGATATCAGAGTTTTCCGTAAGAGAAAGAAGGCGCCATGAGGAGTTTACTGAAGGCCCCAGTAGAAGAATCACAGCATAGTTCCCTGGGCTTCCAGAACAAGACCATGCTATCTGTGGTGGAGAACTATGTACCTTTCAACAAACAGCTCCTGGATTACTATTTGTCTGCTCATTACTAAGCACTCGGCCATGAAATATCAAGTGAACACGCAACCAGAACTGCCCGTCATGATCCGTCAAGTCACGAAGTTGGACAGGCCCAGCTATAGCCTGTCGTAAGATGGTGGGAGTGGCACATTCCAGATTGAGCAACAGCAGGTCCAGAATGCACAATTCAGCTCCACGCACAGGTGGCCCAGCCACCATCCCGCTCAGCAATGTCATACCCCTACCTCTCCGTCAGTTTCATGGCGGGCCAGGAGTCGGGGAGGGGGGTGGTTCCCTTCATGGCAGAGAAGGCTCATGAACAGGTCAGCTCAATACGAATGTTCACTTGCATGCTTGCCCTCCTCCTGGCCCCGGCCCACACCATCTGAATACATACCTGAACAGGGCATTTCTTCCAGGTGAGGTAATTTTATGTGATGAGGCAATTAAACTGAGTGGTTAAGAGATGACTTTTGGAGAGAACCAGTTTGAGATCCAAATCCTGACTCCAGCACCATCAGATCGTACGAGCTGATGTGAGTCTCTTCACCGGCATGGGACCCACGGCCTCACCTGTGCAATCTGGATAAGGCTCCTCAGCCCCCAGGTTTGCCCGAGGTCTCGGTGCATGAGCATATTCATGCAGGACCGGGCTGTAGGTGAGGGCATATTGAACAGATGCTCCATGCTGAAAGATGTATGTGTAGTTGGGTTACGGAGCCCCATCCCCTGTCTTCCAAGTTCCTGCCGAACAAAAGTTGAGTTGTCTACTCTCTTCCAAACTCCATCCAGGAAACACAGTGAACATTCAATAATAACCCAGCGTTTCCTCAAGAGGATTTGTATATCCATCAGGAGAGCTTATGAAGTCAGGTTGGGGTTTTTTCCCCTGAACTGTGGCTATGTTTGGAAGCTGGTTTGTGGTGTGCACACATGCCATCCTCTCAGCCTGCCTGGCCTCTGAGGGCTCCACGCCCTCTCCCTGAGTTCTGCTCGGTGGCCACTGAAACAACAAACATCCCTCCACTAGTACACAGGGAGCTAGAGACAGGCCAACTCTGACCAATTGCCGCTGTTTCCAAGTTCACCCAGCAAGCTCGCTGGCGCTGGTTCATGGTCTTCTGAGTTTCAATGGGGGGCGAGACTGAAAATTGGCCTCTCAAAGCACCCTTGGCTGAACTAAGTTCATGAAAAGAAAAAAATCCTGTGAGACAACAGCTCCAAAAAAAATTTCCCCAGGCTGCAGTGTGTCCCTCCATTTGACCTTTTCCAAAGCGGAGTAACCATCTTTATAGAAAAAAAAAGTGTCCCAAAGCAAGGGCACAGCATGTGTAGTCATGGAATGTAATGGTCTTAGTGTCAAAAGGAGCTAAATTCAAATCCTAACTCTGCCTCCTTGTAGCCTTGAGCTATCCACAGCCTCAGTTTCCACTTCTGCAAAGGACACAGTGGCTAGGAGGTGTCTGGCACCCAGCAGACGCTCCTGGAGTCCCTTTACCATCATTGGATCAACTTTCGCAGAACCAGAGCTTGTCAGAGTTGGGAAGCGCCAGAGAGAGCATTCTGTCCAAATTTCAGTTGAGGAGTCCATTCTTACAGCCCCTGAGGCTTCCGTCTTATGGCTGACCTCATCCAACATGGGTAGAGAGGTCTCAAGAAAGGAAATCAAGACAATATTTTATTGAAAAGAAAAATATTGAAAAGCATGTCCCCCACCCCAGTTTCTGAGATTTTGCTGTCATCATGGTTGCTAGGCTGGTCTGATATATGGACCAGAGCAGGGGAGAAGAATGGTGTAGGGGAGAGGCTGGTCCTCGGCAGGCATGCAGGGATCCATGACCTTCTCAACATGTCCCCTGAGCCCAGGGCAGGGGCATAACTCAGAGACTGCATCTGCAAGATGGCCTGAAAATGCTTCCAAAGAGAACATAGAGGAGGTAGAAGCTCTCTAAATCACTCAGGAACAGTGCATTCCTCAGTCACACCAAATGAATGTGTTAACGTATTAACTCCTGTGACTGAGAAGTCCAGAGGAGGGATAGGCTTCAGCAAAACTTTGTTAGCAGCTCTGCAGAGTCTCCAAGAACTTCATTCCCTTCCATTTCTCCACTCTGCCTCCTGCATCTGCCTGCCCTCCCTCTTGGCCACAAGATGGCTGCCAGCAGCCATGAGGGCTTCCTAGTCCAGTGGAAAAGAGGGCAGCTCTGCCCTCTTCACAGAAGATAGCTTCTGTGAAAGAACAACCGAAAAAGCTTCCTTTTCAGAACTTCCCAGCAAATGCTTCCCTGAGACACCTGCCAATCGCTGATGCCAGGGCATTGAGCTGTAAGCACAAGCTTAGGCCAACCAGGGCCACCTTCCGGAGCTGGGACTTGGGCCTGCTTCCCTTGGAAACACAAGGGCTACATGGGGGACAGCACCCACATGAAAACTGGGGTGCTGATACCAAGATAAAGGAGTAGCTGCTGGACCTACAGCAGCAAATGTGCATGACACCATCCAATGCTGCATCCTCCCTAATCATGTATCAGCTCTGATCCTTCCACAAGTGCCCACCGCTGTCTGTTCTCGTGCAGGTAGACAGGTAAATCTGACCAGTTTTGGTTAGTCCAGGGTAGATGCGGCTTCTTGACAACTAATGTTTTAGTGGGAGGGGCCAGGGGCTGCCCACTCCTTGAACTCATTGATTGCCAAACTTTGCTCTAAGGAGCACTTTTTTTCTGTGCAGCAGCCTCAGGAGAGCATTGTAATTGCAACAAAAAGCGGGTGCCTGGGGATAGACGAGGCCAAACAGGTCAGGGTCTGGCCACCCTTTTCCACTTCAGGCTCACACACCTGCCCCTGGCCCCACCTTAAAACTGGTCTCTGATACCTACTCGTTTTTTGCAGCCTTGATGCTGGACTTTGACCCCGCCCCACCTCCTATGCAAATGTCAAATCCTTACAGCCTCTGCCTTCTAGAGCTGGTTCCTCAGTCCTCAGACCTGAAATTTGCTTCCTTCATGGCCCTGAGCTGACCCCTAGGTCTTCTACAACACCACGACACCTCTGCAAAAGACAATCAGCACTCCCCAGGCCAACCTGAAACTAGCCTGCCGTGGCAACTTTCTACCCATGAGAGATCACTTCACCTCTCCCAACCTCAGTTTTCTTCTTTATTAAATTGCAAGAACAACCCACAACTTAGACTAAGAATAATGCTGCCTACTGGGGCACTGGGTTGACTGTTACATTTGCAGAATCTCTCTTTTTATTATCAATAATGGCTGGAACTGCTTGACCTGTTCAACATTCACGTTAACAGTATCCAGGCTCCGTTTAAAAAATAAAAAAAAGCTCTTTATAAAGGGAATTGGAGGCCCCTAAAGACAACACTGGCACTAAGTGGGCTATGAGTGGCCCCAGGCTGGCTCCCCAGAGCTCCATAACTTTCTAGAACCTCTATAAATAGGATGCTTTAAGCTAAGTCTCCACCCCAAAGTCTGCTTTGCAAGCAACATGCCCGCTTCTCGGAGTTGCTTTCTGCTGCTGCTGGCGATGGCAACCTTAAAAGTTGATTAAGATGAGCAGGTCTGGGTCTTGTCATTGCTCCTTCATTCCTTCTACCTTTGGAAGCTCAACTTCAAGGCTCACCCAAAGTCCTGAAGATGAGCGGAAAGGTGCATGGAGGAAATATATACATAATTCACTCACCCTTTCATTCATTCACAGCCACTCTGTACAACCTGCTCTGTACCTGAGTTTGAGGATGGGTAGAGTGGGAACTATTTGATGGTGTCACCACAAGGACCCAGGAATGCCTGGATCCTGCCTTTTACTGTCACCACCACCCTCCCCACACAGAGAACCTGAAGAGCAAGGGTGGAAGAGAAACCAGAGGAGCTGCTCCATGAACAGCTGCCCAGGTGAGCCTTCTACACTGCAGAGCATCCTAGCGAGGGTTCAGGGCCAAAGTAAGGCCAACTGTCTCTATGCCAGATGTTCATCTTTAAATGATCATGCCAATGCAGGCTGAGAACAAGAGCAAGAGAGAGACAGAGAGAGAAAGAGAGAGATGGGAGGAGAGAAAGAGAGAATACCCAAAGAGAGAACCAAGTACCAAGAGGGGCCCTGAATCCCCATGATCCACCCATACCTATGGAGAGGAAAAGAAAGACAAATAAGGATGTCCTCCCTGATCTTTTGAGCCAGGCCCTGCTTAGTCAGGAATGATGCGATAGGGTTGACCAAATGTATGAGACAGGGAGGAGCATCCTAGGTCTGTGGAATAGCATGTGCGCAATATGTAGCATGTCCAGGGAACACGCATGGCTATAGCAGAAGTACCAAAAGAGAAGAAGAAAGAGGTGAGGCTTACCTTCAGAGGCAGGTAAGCTCTGCAGCGTCCAGATTGCAGGGGACCTATTATACAACCCCTTGACCCTTGCCATGACCCTCAGAGTGCACTCTCTTCACCTTGACTTTGGGCACAACTGTGTGACTTGCTTTGACCTATGGACACTAGCAGACAGGAGGGGAACAAAAAGCTTGAAATGTGCTTCTAAGGTTAGAACTGACCTCTTCTACTCTTGCCTTTTGCCATGACAAGAACATCCTTTAGGCCATCACTGACCTAGAAAGGTTGAAAGACACATGGGGTAGGCCTGGGACTCAGCACACACCCAGAGACCAGCCCAGGCGAGCCCAGCCAAGATCAGCCACATCCTCACCAACCACGCGTGCATGAGCAAGAGCAATGAACGCTTATCAAGATGGACATGCCACTGATGTTGTGTGGTTATTTGTCACACAGAAAATGCTGACTGAGTCAGCCTTGGGTGCTTGGGTAAGACATTTGGAATTTATCCTGGAAGTGGAAGAAAATCATTTAATAACTTTTTGCAGACAGTCCTCTCACAACCTTCCGAGCTAAAATCTGGGGAATGAAATTCACCCCCTCTGCAGTCCCTGGCACGGTGTTGGACACGTGGAACAGACACACTAAATCCTTCCTGGTGAACTCAGGGAAACGTATGCCTTTGCTCAAGCTGTTCTGTCTCACTAAAAAGACCTTCCCCCACCACAGCCACCTAATAGACACATTTTTCTACTTCAAGCATCCTGCTTAGAACCTTGCCAGAAACTTCTGTAAGCTGGATCAAGAGCTCCAGCAGATATTCCACAATAGACTTGGTTTCTCCTCTTCTAGACTCTGAGCTCCTTAAGGGACAATGTCTATTTTCTCTTGGGTCCCCAGCACCTAGGATAGTGCCTGACATACAGTAGGTGACCAGTCAGTCTGTTCAATGAATGAACAAGTGAACTCCCCCACAGCTTCTAGCACAAAGCTGGGCCAGTGGTCCTCATGCAGCAAATACTAGGTTGCTTGGCTGCCAATATTTGTCCTAATTAATTAATACCCTCTCCTGTTACTTCTTTCTTCTCCTATTTAGAATCTTAAACTCCCTCCCCCGAGCTACTCAGCCTCTGCTACAGTAACTTCTTTATTCCATTTTAATAATACCTAGACTATGGACAGAGTGACATAAAGGAAACCCGTGAGTCAAAACATCTATGGTAGGAAAAATACAGGTGACCTATAAAGTACTTCACCAACTTTCCTGAAGACTTCATGCTTGGACCTTATAAATCATGGGCGCCTGTCCCGCACAGGCTGGGCCAACGCACTGCAGTGAGCTGCCCATCTTTAAGAGGCCTGGTGACACAATGGCTTGTTGATGCAGGGTATTTATACAGAATTTCCCACATCAATCTTGGTGTAAAAAGGGAGGTGATGTCATTCAGCGGTGAAACAAGTATCATCTGTAGAAAATCCCAAGCAGCCTCTGGGACACAGTCACACTTGTTTATTTATTCAAGGTTGCATGAATTGTAAGATGAACACTGAAGCTGTGCTACAAAGACCAGGAGCTTTCAAAACATCCAGACCCCCTGACCCAGAAAGTATTCCCCTTCTAGGAATCTGTCCTAATAAAATCATCGGGGAGGTATACAGAGAGATGCACAAAGATTTATGTTTATAGTTTGATTCCTGGAATGGTAACTAGAAAAGGAAAAAACATAAATAACTCTACTTAACACAGCTGGGAAGCGGTTAAGCAAACATGGAGGTGGTGTAACTAGGTGGTTACATCCACATCACGCAGTGTTTTACAGCTGTTAAAATTGATCATTTGTGTTCTTTCTCCTTTTTTTCCCTCCCTGATTGAGTCTAAAATCCATCATGTGTGGCTGAGCAAGGTAGGAGTCTGCAGAATGTGAAGATGGGAGTTTTAGAACCTGAGACAGGTAAGGAGCATGTCTACACAGAGTGGTGGCTGTGGCAAGGATAGCCTGGCCCAAGGTGTCTCACCAGGTAGGGTAAGAAGGGGACTCATGAAGGGAGGCAGTGTTGGTGACAGCCTAGCATGGGGATTCAGAGTCTGAGTGGGTGAGGAGAGTGTCTCCATGAGTAGTGGCAGCTGCAGTGGACCGGCACAAGGTGTTGGAGCCACACTGAGGGGAGGAGGGCATCCATATAGGAGGAAGAGAGATGCATCCCAGCACATCAGGTCAGAGCACGAGTGGGTCAGGAGGTAATTCACACGACCGTAGAATAGGTAGCAGTGGCAGTAATAATAGATTGGTTACTCGCAGGAGCATTAAGCAAATCAGTAAATATGTTCCGGGTTTCTTACTGTCCAAGAAGTGTTACAAATACGAAAAGGCAGAAAACTAGGATGAACTTGTTGTATTGGCTTGAAGAAATCAGTGTGAATTCATGAAGATAGAGAAAAAGAGAGATGATTAGATGCATAGAGATTAGAACGTGTGTGTGTGCATGTGTGTGCGTGTGTGTGTGTGCGTGTGTGTGTGCATGTGTGCGTGTGTGTGCGTGTGTGTGTGTATACATGTATTCCCTAGCTCTGTCCACCAAGTGCATCTAGAAGCAACAACTCAATAGAATGAGCAGCTTAGCAAGTAGATCTTGGTTTCTAAATACCATCCTCCACTAAAATAAACCAAAAGTCAATGGAGAAATGGCTCCTGAAGAGGCAAATTGCTATAGGCCCAAGAGCACCTGCACATTCTTGCTTGGTGTGCCAAGAATGGAAGACCTGATTACTCCTTCCCAGGGCCATATCACAATTGTGTTTGCAGTGAGCAACTTTGCAGAGCAAGTAATGTCTCCTACCAGAATAAAGATTAGGCTTGCTTATTGTTTGCTATAAAAGTGGTGGATCTGGGCTGGGGGTGGTGGCTCACGCCTGTAATCCCAGCACTTTGGGAGGCCGAGGTGGGTGGATCATGAGGTCAGGAGATCGAGACCATCCTGGCTAACAAAGTGAAACCCTGTCTTTCCTAAAAATACAAAAAATTAGCCAGGCGTGGTGGCACGTGCCTGTAGTCCCAGCTACTCAGGAGGCTGAGGCAGGAGAATTGCTTGAACCTGGGAGGCAGATGTTGCAGTGAGCCAATATCATGCCACTGCACTCCAGCCTGGGTGACAAAGTGAGACTCCATCTCAAAAAAAAATTGTTGGATCGGACTGGGCGTGGTGGCTCATGCCTATAATCCCAGCACTTTGGGACGCCGAGGCAGGCAAATCGCTTGAGCCCAGGAGTTCAAGACTAGACTGGACAACATGGTGAAAGCCTGTCTCTACAAAAAACAAAAATTAGCTGGGTGTGGTTGTGCACCTCTGTAGCCCCAGCTGCTCAGGAGACTGAGGTGGGAGGATCACCTGAGCCCTGGAGGTCAAGGCTGCAGTGAGCCATGATTGTGCCACTGCACTCCAGCCTAGGTAACAGAGTGAGACCCTTTATCAAAAAAAAAAAAAAAAAAAAAGTGGTGGATTCCTCAAGCTCAGTGTTCTTTTGTTGCCATGCAAACACACTCCACACATGACATCCATCTAGGTCATATCACGTTGCTCCCCTAGACTGGGGTGCAGAAAAGCCAATGAATTATGCTATTGCTCATGTTACTTCCTGTGTCATAAGTAATAAAGTCCTTTGCCTTGGACTCAGGAGTCTCATGTATTCTGCCAACATCCATGAAATACTAACAGTCTCTTATTAGCTTGTAGGTAGGGTAAAATAAAATCGCAGACTCAATGAGGACTGATTCCAGGGCTGGCCCAGAAAAAGTTAAGATTTATCTTTTACCAAAACATAAAGTAGTGCTTAGAGAAAGATAGGGACTCATCTAAAAAGATACAGAATTCAAGGTGAAGAGGCTCTCACTGCCCAAATCTGGGACAATTTTATTATCAAATAAATGAGGATAGCAACTGATTGTAACCTGTCGAATAAGATAGGAACCCATAAATCCAATCAATCAATGATATTTCTTGTACTGAAAAAATTGTTCAGAGGAAGTTTTAGACGACATGGGCAAAATGACCTGCTCTCTATATAGAATGGAAGACATTAACTTTTCTTTATTTGTTTCTTTATCAGAATCCATTCCCCATTTCCCAATATTTGTTTGTGGTTCTCCCCTCCTTTCTCAGGCCATGAGTTCTGGATAAAAATCCCTGTTTCAGGGGTAGAACACATAACCCAATCCTGGCCCATAAGGCACATCATGCTTTGGGCCATTTGAACTAGTTCAGGGATGAGTGCTTGACCTCACCAGTCCAATTAAAGTGAATCTCAAAAGTTTTGTGGAGGTAAGGGGGAAACTCTTACTTTTTTCCATTGGGATTGAACTTGATGTGAGTTTGGAGCTTCTCAGCCCTCTTGTCACCATAAAAGAAGAGCCTGAAACTTTTGCAGACACCACGTACAGCCTGTGAATAAAGCTGATGTGTAGATTTGTCATGTTCTTTGCTGAACATTCTTAATATGTTTATGGAATTTTCAGCCTTATGAATCTTTTCTCTCTAAGGTAGAATTCAGAAAACTTATTTCTTTAGCCCCCTTTGCACCTAGCCACAAGTCTGTATTCTAGGTGCCACCAACAAGATGTATTCATGTAGACTTTGAATATAATGTAAGAACATGGAAAAGGAGGCTCTTCTCAAAATCCAAGTTGCTAGAGAAGGTAGCACCAGAAACATCTGGTTGTGAGGGTGTTGGTTGTAGTTTAAAAGTGAAATTACTAGAACAGAAATAACATCAGTGCTGGCAGCAGTATTCATTGCACTGAAGTTGAGTTCCTGACAGCATTGTGAGATATAGAATTTAGTGCTTGGTAGTAGCAATGGCCACAGTTTTCTCACCAGATCAGTTCTCCAGCATTTTTAGGAATATTATTTCTGGAAACTTAGCCTTGAGCCTGATTCTTCTGCCTTTGCAACAATTCTACATTATTGCTATTCTTTCATTAAGCTCTTTTTCTGCTTATTAAGTCAGAGTCAGTTTCTATCATGCACAACTAAAAGTCTTCTCTGATTAAAAAAAATTTTAATTGGTACAAGGAGTAGGGTAATGAAAGTAACAGAACCTAAAATATGGCAGAAGAAGGATCTGATTATTACTGACAGAAGCTGATGAACATTCTTATGCAGTTGCAAACATTTGGTCAAAGTGCTGCCTGCTCTGCCTTAAGACATTATATCTATTAGGGATATGGAGTACAAAGAAATTATTGAAAATTCCAGAGTATTAATCCATGCTGGCCACTTCTTACCATTTTAACAGAGTCCTACAAGAGAGATGATTGCCAACAAGAGCTAGCCAGTCTTCTTCAAGCCAGCGGAAAAGATACAGCTTTGCTAAGGGAGGCACTATCTGACTACAACCTCTAATCTAAATTGACTGAGAATCCCATAATTTGAAGTCTCATGGGTTGAAAAAGCTCAAGTAACAGCACAAACAACAGCCATAAAGCCACAGTGTCAGCAGGAAATTATATCAGTGCCAAAGCTGTTGTCTAGTACCTTCCCTTAAGAGTTTCCTGCCAAATAAAGAGGGAGCACCAACACACCAAGATCAAATTAAAGGAGATGTTTCTCCACCCAAGGTTACTATTTTAAATTGCCCTAAAGAATCAGCCAATAAACCAAGGGCTAAAGGGCTGGATAGGGCACAGAGAGAGACAATGGGTTAAAAAAAAAAACTATTTAGGCGTACCTACTCTGTCTAGATAAAATCTTTTGTGGTTACTTACATATGGAAGTCTCTGAAACCAAAGACTGGATCTCTATTACATTTTTGAGGAATGTATATTTCCAAGCAATCTATGATAGCCTGTGACTGTTCAACTCTAAAAATAATCCTTGGGGATCAAACTTCTATCAAGAAGAAATGTGCAGTCCCCAGAAAAGACATCAACCCCAATATCTTTCAGCTGTAGCTAAGGTAATAAGCAGGCAGTATCCTCCCACATCTGGTCCTGATGAGTGGACTGCACATTATTACTCAGAAATCCTGAGTTTCAAGATGGATGCAGTAACTGCCTTTGGACTTTGGAGTGTACATAAAGTATATGTATAGAAATAAAGGCAAGTGGATGTTGGGTAACTAAAAGGGTGAACTATGGCAGACATTTTTAATCGGTCACCTAAAAGCCATTCATAACCTTCTTCCTTACTTTTCTTGGCAGCAAAGTTAAAATATTCACCTTCCCAGACACCTCTGCTGCCAAGGGTGGCCATATTACCCGGTTCTGGCCAATACAATCTAAGGAAAATTGCTGGACGAGGCTTCCAGGGAAGCTTTTTAAAAGAAATAGTTTCAGATGACATAAGTAAGGCAATTAACATTTTTCTTTCAAAAATAACAAAAATATTACATACAAAGTTGAAGACTCCTTCACCCTTCAACTCTAGTCTTTTACCCTCCCCTCATCTCCTGTTATGTTTAGTGTGCACCTTTCCAGACGTTTTCTCATGCATTTGAATACATACATACCTATACACACACAGAGAGAGAGAGAGATAGAGAGAAAGAAGATATGGAACATTGTTGGCAGTTACCTAAATGGTATCATGCTAAGGGTATAACTCTGCAACTTGCTCTTCCTACTCAGTAACATGTTTTGGAGATATTTCCGTACCATACTTGTAGATTTATATGGTTTGGCTCTGTGTCCCACCCAAATCTCATCTTGTAGCTCCCATAATTCCCACATGTTGTGGGAGGGACCCAGTAAGAGATGACTGAATCATGGGGCCAGGTCTTTCCTGTGCTGTCCTCATGATAGTGAATGGGTCTCATGAGATCTGTTGGTTTTAACCACTGCAGTTTCTTTGCACAAGCTCTCTCTTTGCCTGCTGCCGTCTATGTAAGATGTGACGTGCTCCTCCTTGCCTTCCACCATGATTGTGAGGCCTCCCCAGCCATGTGGAACTGTAAGTTCAATAAACCTTTTTCTTTTGTAAATTGCCCAGTCTCAGGTATGTCTTTTTCAGCAGTGTGAAAATGAACTAATACATAGATCTTCCTCATTCTCTTTACTAGCTACATAGTTTCCCATAGTATGAATGCTCCACAATGTATTTTTTAAAAATAACTTTAACTTTTATGTTAGATTCAAAGGGTACATGAGTAGGTTTGTTACCTGGGTTTATTGTGTGATGCTGAGGTTTGGGGTGCAATTGATCCCATCACCCAGGTACTGAGCATAGTACCCAATAGTTAGTTTTTCAATCCTTCCCTTCTTTCCTCCCACTGTAGTAGTCCCTAGTGTCTACTGTTGACACCTTTATGTCCATGAGTCCCATTGTTTAACTCCACTTACAAGTGAGAACATGCAGTATTTGGTTTTCTGTTCCTGAGATAATTCACTTAGAATAATGGCCTCTAGCTGCATTCATGTTGCTGCAAAGGACATGATTTTGTTCTTTTTTATGGCTGCATAGCATTCCATGGTGCATATGTACTACATTTTCTTTATGCAACCCACCATTGATAGGTACCTAGGTTGATTCCATGTCTTTGCTATTGTGAATAGTGCTGTGATGAACATACAAGTGCATGTGTCTTTTTGGTAGAACAATTTGCACAATTTATTTAGCCATTTTTAAAACTGATGAGCACTTACACTCTGTCTCAGTGTTACTATGTATTAGTTACTCTTGGAAACAGCACTGCAATGAAAATTCTTATGTACAGTTCTTTGTGCACATGTGCAAGTATTTCTCTAAAGCAGATACTCAAAAATGTAATTTCTAGGTCATAGGCTATGCACATTTTTAATTTTTACGTCCTTTTAAAATTTTAATATATCCTGCCAAATTTCCCTACAAGGTGGCAGTACAAATTTATAGCCTCTCTGCAGGGCGTGAGAATTCTCCACACTCTCACCAACTTACATTTTCTTTTCCAATCTGATGGGTAAGAAATGGCTTCTGGTTGTGTTCATTTGCAGTTTTCTGAGGAGCAGTGAGTTCAGCTTCGTTTATCAGACTCCTCTCTCAGTCAGGTCTTTCCTGGAGCCTCAGCAGCTCAGTGGATTCTCATCAATGATCTGCCTCATGTAAAGGGATGGACTTCGGAGTGGAAACAACAGAATCTGGTCCTAATCTCTTTGCTGTAGTAACTCAGGGAAGTTAATGAGAGTGATGAGGAGATTAAAGGAGACAATGCATAGAAGGGATTTGGCCCAGTGCCTGATGCATCAAGAACACCCAATAAATGCTGGCTATCCTCACCAGACTTATTATTATTATTATTATGACTATTATTATGACTACCATCTCCACTTCTCTCATGTGTGATAGATAGCTGCTGACATAATTTCCAGTGATCCCCACCCCATAGTATTCATGCCGTGTGTAATCCCGTACCTTGAGTGGTGGGCTGGACCTAGTGTCTTGTTCCTAACAAACAGAATACACCAAAAGTGATGGAATATCACTTCCATGGTTAGCTTTAAAAAGACTGTGGATTCCATCTTGCTGACATGTTCCTATTGCTGTCTCCCTTCTTGTAGACTTTGATGAAGCAAGCAGCCATGCTGGAGAGGCCCACATGGAGAGGAACTGAGGGAACCCTCCAGCCATCAGGAAATGAGGAGCTAAAGCTGGCAGCCTACCAGGAACTGAATCCCACCAACAACCATGTAAGTAAACTTGGAAGCAGATCTTCCCCAATCCAGCCTTCTGATGAGTATAGCCCGGATGACGCCTCGTGTGCTGCCTGCGAGACTACCTGAGGCACAGGACCCAGCTAAATGATGTCCAGTTTTCACACCTACAGAAACTGTGAGATAATACATGTTGTTACTTCAAGGCACTAAGTGTTGGTGTGATTTGATACACAGCAACAGCTTACTAATATATGATGTAAACTTCTTAAGGAAACAGGTTCCATTAACCATCTTTCTTAATCAGTAACATAAAATTCAGAATCACTCCCTAAAACCGTGGCAATGGTGTATCTTTTACTGAAATTAACCTATTGAATAGTTCCCAAAGACAAGATATTTTGAGTTATTTGGAAGAAAAGTGCTTCTGGGTATTTTAATAGCCCTAGCTTGATGTGTCACCTCATGTTTACAAAGGCAGAAGGCAAGGTAGTATGACTATAGGAGCAACGCTTGATGGTCAGACGGACTTGGCTTGGTTTTCAAGTTCAGCTCCTGGTGGCGTCACCTTGGGCTGTGTCACTTCTCTCTGAGCCTCCAATTCCTCAACCACCCAGAGAGGTTAAAAAAGGAAAAGCTTCCCAACCACACATGGTTTTACTGTGGGAATGCAGAGATATATAACATCCAAGCACCTAACCCTCAGCAGGTACAGAAATACTACTCATTTTTTCCAAGACTTTTTTGACCTTGACATTTCTGCCCCTTCACAAACAGACAAAACACTGAAAAACATGTCACTGAAATGGAGAAGGAAAAATGCCAGCTCTGTCGAGCTTGTATGAGAAGAAAAGGGAGGCCCAGGCTTTGCCACAGGATTAGGAATAAAAGCAGATGAAAGGTGGGACTCTATCCAGGAACAGGCCGTATTGAAAGGGAATTTTATCAAAATTGCAGTAAACATTTGCCCTCTCTTCAGCCTTGGAAAGAAAAAAGAGAGAGAGAGATTGGATTGTTACCTACAAGGGTGAGGGTTGATTTTTCTTTTAACTTTTCAGCTAATCTGTCACCTTCTATGTAATAAAGGGCTGAAAAATAAAAGTCTATCCAGCTTTGGAGGGACCTTATCTGGGGTACTTTTCCTACTTTTTTCCAAAAGAAATACTGTGTCTAAAACCACAAACTTGCACCTGTTTCCCTTGACTTAAGGGCCCAAAAAGTGATGTTTTCAATTAGTAGATGCTTTTCTTTCCAAAACTGATCTTAAGACAAAGTTTTATAGCTAAAAAATTAATTTTCTTTCACTGCCCCAAAGCCAAAAAGAGAAGAAAAAAGAAGGAAAAGAGGAAAGAAGAAAGAAAGAAAGAGAAAGAAAGAAAGAAAGAAAGAAAGAAAGAAAGAAAGAAAGAAAGAGAAAGAAAGAAAGAAAGAAAGAAAGAAAGAAAGAAAGACCCTCTGTTTCTTCCCCCTTCTACTAAATTTTTCACTGTAAATGTTAAAGCTTTTCCTCTGCTAGGAGCACAAATCCTTTGAAATAGGAGTGAGAAACAGCCCAGGCCAATTCTGGCTGTGGCCCAGAGACAAGGCTCATCTGAGATGGATCAGGAAGGGCTGGCAGTGATGGCTTGAGTTTCAGTTTGG
This sequence comes from Gorilla gorilla gorilla, assembly GCF_029281585.2. Classification (NCBI taxonomy): domain Eukaryota; kingdom Metazoa; phylum Chordata; class Mammalia; order Primates; family Hominidae; genus Gorilla; species Gorilla gorilla. The sequence goes on from NC_073228.2 coordinate 175,640,929, forward strand.
CCAAAGCCCGCTTCTGACTGCTCTCCTCCCTATCCAGAGGAGCAAATGCTGTCTAGACAGTCCAGCCCATAGATTATTTCCACTTCAGCTCCACTCCTTCACCTGCTCATGAGTGGCAAGAACTCATTGGTAAGAAGATCCTTGGATTCTCCGCATACAAGATGACCAGCAGGGAGAGGATGGGCGGGATGGGAAGGACCTATCTTTTGTGTTATGAAAAGCAGGCACAGACAATGAGTGATTGTATGGGTCGTTCCTATCCTCCAGGCCCTCTTTGAGTGAAGGCAGCTTTGAAAACCAATCAGGCAGGTGACTTTTTTAAAATGGGGAAATGGGACAGGCATGCATGGTGGCTCACGCCTGTAATCCCAGCACTTCGGGAGGCCGAGGAGGGCAGATCACCTGAGCCCAGGAGTTTGAGACCAGCCTGGCCAACATGGCGAAACCCCATCTCTACAAAAAAAAAAAAAAAAGTTACAAAAATTAGCTGGGTGTGGTGGTGCACACCTGTACTCCCAGGTACTCTGGAGGCTGAGGCAGGAGGATCACTTGAGCCCAGGACTTCAAGGCTGCAGCAAACCCTGACCATGCCACTGCACTCCAGCCTGGGTGACAGAGTGAGACCCTGTCTCAAAAAAAAAAAAAAAAAAAACAAAAACAAACGGGGACAATTTTAAGGAATCGCAGTTGTATGTGCTCTTTTTCCTCTATTCTCCATCCAAACAACGTGATCAATCCAATCCAACAAGATTGACATTCTTACCCCAGAAGTGGAAGAGACAGAGTTCCTCCCCACCAGGCACCAGAGCAGGTCCCAGCGCTCTGAGTGGGGTGGCTAAGTTAGCAAATAAAAATAAAGGCTATCCAGTTAAATTTGAATTTCAGATAAATAACTTTTTTTCTACTAAAAAATTTTTTTCAATTATCTGAAAGTAGAATGTTGCTGGGCATCCTGTATTTTATCCAGCAGCCCTGCCCATGGGGAGTTTGACTCTGGGAGGAGAGACCTGAAGCTACAGAGCGAGAGGTGATTCCCAGAGGCTTCCAGGCAGTCAACAGTCCAGGGGGCACAGCAAGACCCAGAGCCTGTAGTGCCCATGGTGGGAGTATATGTCCCACGGTGATGGTGCCAGTAGTGACATGTGAAAGGGACCATCACTGGGCAGGGTCTTCCTCCTGCCTCAGTTTCCCCCTTCCTGCCAAAAGGCCATCTCCAGCTTTCCTCTTGATCCTGAGAGCTACCTGATAATCATCCATGAGATTCCTTCCATTATTATGCATTCTTCACTGCAGTTTTCCCAAGTGTATCCTCTTTCCCAGTTCCCAGGCCAGTCCCAGCACAGCGGTGAGGGTCAGAATCCCCATCTTGACCCGAATCCCTTAAAAAGGGCTGGCCACATCCCCAGGAGGCCACTTCTCAGGAATACAGGCGGCAGCTCTGCTTGTTCTTGACCTTGGAGAACTCGGCCATGCTGCAGAAATCTTCCTACTTGGCCCTGGCCACCTTCCTCTCTGCTGTTCGTGGGCTTATGGGAGAGGGGCCATTTGTCAGGTGGATTTTAGTGCACCTCTGGGGCTGCCGTCCCAGTGCCCACTGCTTTTTATTTGCCTCCGAAGGCTGGTGCTGGCAGGAGCAGGAGTAGGCTTTGCACTCCATTTTTTCCCAATAAAGAGTCCCTCGAGTCCTCTTTCAGCTCAACTGAGAGTGGGTCGATGGAGCCACTTGCTAAAGAATTCTGAGGGGCACGGAGCAGGGGACACAGCACCTGCCAAATATGAGAGAAGGCGGTGGGGCCTGCCCTTGTGGCTCATTCCTAGAGGCCCCACCCCAGTCGGCCCAGGAACGCACCCTCTACCCGGTGACTCTGACCCTCCATCCCTCCTTCACTGTTTCCTGCATACCACGCTATTTAAAAAGAAGGGGCCTGCACTGTGGCACACGTCTGTGGTCCCAGCTGCTTGGGAGGCTGAAGCGGGAGGATTGCCTGGGCCCAGGAGTCGGGGGCTGTAGTCAGCCTAATTGCCCACTGCACTCCAGCCTGGGAAAATAAAAATAAAAATAAAAATAAAAATTTTTAAAAAAGGGATTTGGAACAGTACAAATTCAGGTTTGAACCCTGGCTCTACCTCTCCCTGGCAGTAAGATCTCAATGGCTATACCTTGATGAACCTCAGCCTCCTCATCGTCAAATGGGGTAATAAATGAATCTAGTTCATGGGGCGTGGGTATGGGTACAGTGAAATGACACAAGTGAGGTGCTTAAACAGTGCAGAGGGTACTCCTAGCCTTCCCTCATGCCCCCTCCTGCACCATAGGAGCCTTACTCTATCCCTGGAGATAGAGTTTGCTAAGTGTGCCAGAGACAGTGGTCTTGTCTTCCCCGTCCTGACCAGAAACTCACATACAAGTGTGTCTACAGGACGCCACAGAGAGCAGCCTCAACCAGTGCTGGGTGACAGTGAATCATAATAACAATAAAAACCGATCCCATTTATTTAGTGTCTTTATGTCCCAGGAACTGCAGAGGGGATAAATCAATAACAAAACCCCTTGCTCTCATGAAGTTTACATGTTTTATCTGTCAATCCTCACGTTTGCCCTAGGAAATAAGTACTATTGGTGGGTTCATTTTACAGAGTAGGACACTGAGGCTCAGAGAGGGTGAGTGACTTGCCCAAGGCCGCCCAGCTCAGTTAGTAAACTGGGATGCAAACCCAGGGACTCCAAAGCCTATCCCTTTATGACTGGTTTCACTTAAGCTTCAGGAGAAGGCTGTGAAGTTGGTTCCATTTTGCCAATGATGAAGGAAAGAGGCTCAGTCAGGTGAAGTCACTTGCCCCAAGTCACCAGGTAGGTCAGGCACAGAGCTTTCAGTGAATGCCAGTGTGTCTGACTCCACAAAGCCATGGGCCCCTCATCTTACCACTAGAAGGGCCACCTCTCAGCATCCCTGGAGGAAGCCAGCAGAGCATGGAGCTGAGGGTCCCTCAAAACACTCTCATTGAAAGAGATCCCAGTCCAACTCAGCGGCATTGAGAAAGGCAGCTGCACACCTTAGAGAAGCCTCCTCCTCCAGACATGGCCAGCTCCCGGGACCACCAGGGAGCCCGCCCAGGAGGGAGATGCTGACTTTTTCAAGCCACATTTCTAGTTCTCCCCGCTCCTTCCTTTTGGGAGGCCGATGGGCACCACGTGGACCACAGCCCCGCCCTGCTCAGCCCAGGCATGAAGCCTCAGGAAGCCCAGCCCATCGGAGTACTTGCTCAGTGGCTCCTGCCCGAGTTCATATCTGCTGGAAGAAAGCCGCCGCTCCCGCGAGCTCCCCTCTGGCACCCCCTAACAGCGCCTGCCAACCAATGAAGTGACGTCTGGAGCCCACTCTCCACAGCCCCTACTCAAAGCTTCCCAAAATGATTTTTCCCTTCTGGAAAACTGTTTTTTGTTTGTTTGTTTGTTTGATTGATTGATTGATTGACTGATTTTGAGACAGGGTCTCACTCTGTCACCCAGGCTGGAGTACAGTGGCGCCATCTCGGCTCACTGCAACCATCATCTCCTGGGTTCAAGCAATCCTCCCACCACAGCCTCCCGAGTAGCTGGAATTGCAGACACACAGCGACTCTCCTGGCTAATTTTTGTATTTTTTGTAGAGACGGGGTTTCACCACATTGCTCAGGCTGGTCTCAAACTCCTGGACTCGAGCTATCCACCCGCCCCAGCCTCCCAAAGTGCTGGGATTACAGGCATGAGCCACTGAGCCCGGCCTAGAAAGCTTTTTTTTTTTTTTTTTAACCCAAACTACATTTTTAATTTTCCCCTGCCAGCACCCCAGCCTACTGCACACATTAGAAACATTGGTAGGAATAGTAGTTTCTCCAGCCCTGTCCTACATGGCTTCGGAGCTAAGGCGGGAATTCCTGCTTAATGGAAGAGGCTAGTGCCAACTTGGCTCAATTTTTACCATATTTGCTACCTCTAGCTATTAGAATTAGACATACCTGGGTGTACATACAAGCATTGTCCTTGCACATGGTGATTAAATTAGGGGTGGCCTATTTTAATAGTTTGTTAACTAGTTCTCCTGTGTATTATTCAGGAATTTTAACTGTAAGTGACAGAAATCCAACTCAACTAGGTTCAAGAGGGGAAAAAAAAGGAGAGGCAGGATTTAGGTACTTATTGGATCATGAAACTCAAGAGTCCAGGATAGTATTAGTTTCAACTTCAGGCACAGCTGGATCCAGGAGCTCAAAGTCAAGCCTCAGTCTCTTACCCCATCTCTGTGTTGTTTTCTGTGTTAGCTTCTGTGATGTGCTGAATTGTGCTCCTCCCACCTCCAGTATGTTGAAATCCTAACCCCGGGTACTTCAGATGTAACTATATTTTCTGATAGGGTCTTTAAAGAGGTAATTAAGGTTAAGTGAGGTCATTAGGTGGACCTTAATCCATTATGAGTTGTGTATGGCCGGGGCACGGTGGCTCACGTCTGTAATCCCAGCACTTTGGGAGGCCAAGGCAGGCGGATCACAAGGTCAGGAGTTCGAGACCAGCCTGGCCAATAAGGTGAAAGCCAGTCTCTATTAAAAATACAAAAATTAGCTGGGCATGGTGGCGTGTACCTGTAGTCCCAGCTACTTGGGGGGCTGAGGCAGGAGAATCACTTGAACCGGGAGGTGAAGGTTGCAGTGAGCCGAGATCAGGTCACTGCACTCCAGCCTGGGGACAGAGTGAGAGACTCCATCCCAAAAGAAAAAAAAAGAAGAAGAAGAAAAGGAGGAGATTAGGACACAGACACACACACATACAGAGGGAAGACCATGTAAAGACACCAGAAGAAGACAGCCACCCATCTACAAGCCGAAGAGAAGCCTCAGAAGAAATCAACCCTGCTGACACTTTGATCTTGGACTTAGCCTCCAGAATTGTGGGGAAATAAATTTATGTTGTTTAAGCTTCCCAGTCTGTGATACTTTGCTATGGCTGCCCAAGGAAACTAATGCAACTTTGTTGTCAAGCAACCTGTCTTCACATGGTGACAGCATGGCCCCTGCAGCTCCTGGTGGAGATACCCAGCTCAGCAACCTCAGGAGAAAGTCTCTTTTCTGCAACAAGTCTAACAAAAATCTCAGAACTGAGTCTCATTGGTCGGCCTCTGGTCACATGTACACTCCTGAGCCAATCCCTGCAGCCAGGGGGATGGAAGAGGCTGATTGGCCAGACCTGAGTCATGTGCCACCCCTCAAGCAGTCAGCATCAGTGAAACCACCAGGCCTCAGAGCAAAGGAGGTTGTCTCCTGGGGAAGAGCAGGTGCTAGGGGGCTGAAACAGCAGGTGTCCCCTTTCCCCTGTCTCTAATCTTCCACCACCTCTCAAGCCATTCTCTACTGAGCTGCCTGGGAACTCTTCCTTTTTTTTTTCCTTCTTTTTTTGTTTTGTTTTAGTTTTCTTTGTTGTTGTTTTAGAGATGGAGTCTCACTCTGTCACCCAGGCTGGAGTGCAGTGGTGCCATCTCGGCTCTCTGCAACCTCTGCCTCCTGGGATCAAGCGATTCTCCCTCCTTAGCCTCCCGAGTAGCTGGCATTACGGGCACCCACAATCATGCCTGACTAATTCTTGTATTTTTGTAGAGACGGGGTTTCGCCATGTTGGCCAGGCTAGTCTTGAACTCCTGACCTCAGGTGATCCACCAGCCTCGGCCTCCCAAAGTGCTGGGATTACAGATGTGACCCACTGCACCCCGCTGAGAGCTCTTTCTTCATTTAAAACCGGACTACCCAAGCCACTCCTTCAAGAAAGGATCAGAGTCTGGCCGTGCCGGCCTCTCCTCCACTTCCCCTCTCAGGAAACCTCCACCCCTTGCCACTCTTGGCACGTGACAGGCACTTTCAGCTGTTGGGGCATCTTGCTGTGGCCTCCTCTACCTCTATAACTTCTCTACTTCCTCCTCAAGGCCCACGTCCAACATCACTCTCTCTGGGAACCCTTCCCTTTTGAGGTACAGCCGCCTCGTTTCCAAAGTAGACCTGGATATCATGACGATAAAAAGCTGGACACACTGCCTCGGCGCAGATCTGCTGGCTGTGTGATCTTGGGTAAGTTACTTACATCTCTGTTCCTCCATCTGCTTACTACCTAGTCCCCAGGGCTGTTGAGAGAAACAAATGATTAATACATGAAAAGCACTTAGAACCGTGTCTGGTACATGGAAAATGCATAGTAAGCGTTAGCTGTTATTACCTCATGTTTGAACACACCTCTGCTGGGAATTATCTGTTGGCCCATCTGTTTCCCTTATCAAGTCTGCATGCTCCTCTAAAGGAGGGTGTCTTCGCCAGCTCAGGCTGCTGTAACAAAATACCAGAAACCGGGTGGCTTATAAATAATAGAAATGTATTTCTCACAGTTCTGGAGGCTGGAAGTCTGAAATCACGGTGCCAGCATGATCAGGTTCTGGTAAGGGCCCTCTTCTGGGTTAAGGCTGACTTCTTCTTGTGTCCTCACATGGTGGAAAGAGAGCCAGGGAGCTCTTTTCAGTCTCTTTTTTAAGGGCACTAATCCCATACACAAGGGATCCACCTTCAAGACCTACTTACCTCCCAAAGACCCCACCTCCAAATACCATCACTTTGGGAATTAGATTTCAACACAGGAATTTGGCCGGGGACACAAGGCTCAGTCCACGGCAGAAAGAGAGCTTATTCATCACACTTGCTCCATGGTTCTTAGGAGGATGAGGTGTGCTGTATCCCCAGCACAGAAAAGGTGCTCAGAATTTCATAGCTATGAATAAGTGAATGAGTGAGTGAGCGATTAAGCGGGTGAGTGAATGAACATAGAGGAAGAGTCTTGGACAACAGATGGAACAACCTTCTCCCCTGATCTGCGCAAACCTCCACCTGTCCCTGAAACAGCCCTCAACCCTGAGCCAACCCCACCCCTTTCTCCTCGAAACCATTTTCCTCTTAGTCCCTCCTCCTACTTCATTCAGCCGAAATTCAAGTGCAAACCACCGGGAAAACCCAAAGAACATTCATGGGATAAATCACCCAATTACTAATCAGGTCCATCCCTCCACCATTAACCACTATTTTCCCTGCAAAAAGTAAACACGCCTCCTCCCCACAGCCTGACACGAAGGCCATTAAACCCAGGAAGGGCGTGTCTCCACAGCAGCCCAGAAACAACTTGAAAGTGGAAAAATACGGTGGACTCGGTGATTCAGTGGTCTTTCAGATATAGCCAAAATGTTTGGTTTCAGCCTTGACGGAAGCCATTGCCCTCCTATTTCGTCTCCTCTAAGATCAGAGAGTGTGGACTTTGATAAGACGTCTTTCTCAGGTCCGACAGCTTTGTGCTTTCCCGGATGAGCTTGTCAAGCACTTGAGTTTCTTTCAGATTTGGCTCCTGCCCTGGGCTAGGCATGGGGGTGCCCAGAGATTCTGGCGCAAGGCAGGTGAATCTGAACAGTGCTCCCCAAAGGAAGCCGAGGAGGTGCTTCAGAAACCAGGGAGCGCAGCCCCCGTACTTGGGCGACACATTTGGCTCTGGCTTCTGGCAGCTAAGGCAGAAAGAGAAGCACATGGGGTTGCATAGTTTTCATTTTCCAACAACAGAAAGCATGTTCAGACCTCGGCAGAGACAACATTTTTCCTGGAACCAGGCTCTAGAAGGAATGTATCGGGGCCCTGCGGGGTTAAGAGCACCAGGTGACAGAGCAGATGAGTCCTGCCCGTGTCCCTGCGTTCGTTCGTTCATTCATTCAAGCAACCAACACCTGTTGAACCCTCATGCTGTGTCTGGCCTCACCTGGGGCCACAGAGAATGCCTGACACAGTCCCTGCTACTCAAGGTTTCCAATTCTCTCCCTCTACCTTCAGCCCCACACCCCCACTTCTCAGTTGATCACACCCATCCTCCCATCAGGAGCAACCATGACAGCAGTGTTACCCCAAGTGCTGGATTAGACTTCCTCCCTCATTTCTGGAATGTAACCATCTGGAGAGGAGATGGGTGCCAGGAGCTGCCTAGGTCCCCTCCTGCCCCCAGCAGCCAGCCTCCCACTTCCTCTTTGCTAACAGAACTCCAAGCCTTAGCAGGTGCCCTAGGGGATGCATGCTTGATCTAAGAAAGCTAGGCACTCCCATTCCTCTTCATTGACTGATCCTTTCCTTTCCTTGTAGCTAGAGATGGTCACGTAATCCAGTTCTTGTCAAAGACACGCCTGGCCTCTGCGGAACCTCTGTTCTTCTTAGTAAATGGGGAGCCCCTACTTTCTGCCTTGAACACAATGTCCAAAGACATGATGATCCAAGCTGTGGTAGCCTCTTGACTGTGAGGGGATATGTCTGGACTCTTCAAGGAAATACATTGAGGACAGCGGAATAAAGAGAAAGAGAGAGTTTGATGCTAACTTCAAATCATTGAATCAACCTGGGATTGACTGCCGGCCTGCAGATATCTAGTATAAGATGTTGGCTGTGTGCCATGGCCCATGCCTGTAATCCCAGCACTTTGGGTTGGGAGACCGAGGCAGGTGGATCACGAGGTCAAGAGATCGAGACCATCCTGGCCAACAAGGTGAAACCCCGTCTCTACTAAAATACAAAATATTAGCCAAGCACGGTCACGTGGGCCTGTAGTCCCAACTACTCGGGAGGCTGAGGCAGAGGAATCGCTTGAACCCAGGAGGCGGAGGTTGCAGTGAGCCTAGATCACAGCACTGCACTCCTGCCTGGCAACAGAGCAAGACTCTGTTTAAAAAAAAAAAAAGTCTTGATTGTATAGGCCTCTGTTAGCTGGTTAATCCTATTTGCTTACAGCAGAATGCATCCCAATGAATACAACAGGTATACATGCAATGTAAGAGAATTCAGTCCTAGGGAGACTGCAAGGGGGAAAAAGTAGGCTCTGGGGTAAAATAATTAAATAATTCTTCCTTTCATGGTGGTCATGAAATGGTAGCTAACACTTATTTGCTATGTGTTTTTTTTTTCTTTGTGAAGCACCTGTCTGCTATTGGTGCTATATGTTTTTGAAAATTCATTTTTACCTCTCCAAACCCATTTCCTCACTGGATTCGTGGAAAGATGAAGGAGAGACTGCATGTGAAAAGGGTGGACATACTTTCTGTCTGGCTGGCTGCCTGTCTTGTTCACTGCACTTTCCCAGCACTAGATAAAGTTTTTTTTATTTTGTTGTTTTATTTTTAGAGACAGGGTCCCACCGTGTCATCAAGGTTGGAGTGCAGTGGCACAATCACAGCTCACTGTAACCTCAAATTCCTGGGCTTAAGTGATCCTCTCGCCTCAGCCACCTGTGTGGCTGAGACTACAGGGACACACTACCACTCCAGGCTATTTTTTAAAATTTTTTGTGGAGACAAGATCTCGATATGTTACCCCAGCTGGTCTCTAACTCCTGGCTTCAAGCAATCCCTCCCACCTCAGCCTCTCAAAGCACTGGGATTACAGGCATGAGCCATCCCTAGTTAAAATTTGGTAAAGAATAAGGCTCTTTCCCTCCAGCTTATAAAATCAGGACTCAGTAGTTATTGCCAAATGTGCCCCATTGGTTAATTTGGATCTTTCCCCATTCCTTGCATGTCCATTGGCCATTTGGGCTTCATTCCTAGAATATATATTTTCTGGGGGGGATGGGGTGGTGGGGACGGAGTGTTGGTCTGTCACCCAAGCTGGAGTGCAGTGGTGTGATCTCGGCTCACTGCAACCTCCGCCCCCTGGGTTCAAGCAATTCTCCTGCCTCAGCCTCCCAAATAGCTGGGACTACAGGCGCCCACCACCACGCCCGGCTCATTTTTGTATTTTTAGAAGAGACGGGGTTTCACCATGTTGGCCAGGCTGGTCTCGAACTCCTGACCTCAGGTGATCTGCCTGCCTCAGCCACCACACCCGGCCCACTCTTAGAATATTTAATGAAGATTATCTTGATAAATGTTATCAAAACATTCAATTGACAAACACCAAATCAGTGTTTTTATTTATTTATTTATTTTTTGCTTGTTCCAAAGTACTTTCTGTATATATGATTGCACTGCCTAAGTGTTGTTCTCTCTTTGCATATGAGAAAACGAAAGCTTAGAGAGGTCAACTGACTTTCCCAAGGTCATTTGCTGATAATAGAATCAAAGGACAAGAGGCCAGGCTCTCTTGTGCTGAGCCCTGGCCTGGCTCCCCACTGCCTTGGGGTGGTGGGTGGGGCCTAGCGGGGAGGTGATGCTGAAGGTGGTGTGGGTGATGGATGGCAGTGCCACAGGGCTCTTCTTTAAGGAGGCCCACCCCTGCCTTTCACTTCCTGCTCCAGCTCCACATGCCCTATCATTTAAGCCTCAGCACTCTGAGAGGCCTTGAAGGCGGACCCCGTGACTCCCCCAGAAATGCCTGTGCTTCCTTCCCTGTCATCTCAACGCAGAGAGCCCTCACCTCAGCAAGTTCAGACTGTGCAGGCTGGGGAGGACCTTCCGCTCAGCCGGGAGCATGGCTGGTTTGTCTCTGGATCCTCAGCACGCAGCGGGCAGCCCAGAGCTGGGCAGGGCGTTGCTGCTCAATGCGCTCTGCACTGACTTGATGACGTAGAGAGAGAGAAGGCTGCCTGTTTCCCAGGTGGAGAAACTGCGTGGGGAGAACATTTTTTTCTTACAGACTTGGGGAATGAAGCGTTAACTAAGGTGATACAACTTGGAGTCCGGGAAAGGGGATTTGGGCAGAGGCTGTGGAGGGGCCTGTGGGGTGGAGAAGGCTGCAATGATCCCAGGTCCCCAGGAAAGAGGGGATCCGCCTGTGTGCAGACTTTCCCCACCCTAGGAAAACAGGATGCAGGCCTTACCTCCTGTCTTTGAGCCAAAAGGAGGGAGAGCCACCACCTGAGTGTCCCATATGAGACTGCTTTGCCCCAGGAAGGGGGAAAATCCTATATCACTGCCAAGAAGGTCTAGCTAGCTTCAGTAGAGAAATCATGACATCCAGTGGACATATGTGTCATCCCCAGGCTCAGGCAATGGCCTCCAGCCAGGAGGCCTTCTAGGGCCGGGCCAACAAGGCACTGTGGAGTGAGCGCTGGGAGGCTGAGTCTGAATCCTGATTTTGCCTCAGCTATATGACTTGGGTAAGTCTCTTCCCCTCACTGGGGCTCTGTTTCCTCACTGAAGTGGAGAGTGTCTAAAAGCATGTTTGTGAACTGTGATGCAAATAGGTTCTCCCACGATCAGAAGCTGTGTTTCTTGCTAGGACTAGTTTCAAGGCAGTGCTACCTAGGAGAGGGAGGGCAAGCTTGAATGACGAAGCACGTAACCATCTCCCCAGGCGCTCCTGCACAAATGGCTCGCGGCTGCTCCCAACCCTACAGGCTGTTGCCGGGATAAGATGAGACCTCTTGTGGGTGCAGAGGCAACGGCACTCCTGAAATATGGGGATGCAGATGTTCCCACCCTGGGACACAGGATGAAAGCGCTGGGTGTCAGCACCTGTGAAAACCTGCAGAGGGCCTGAAGGGATCCGCATTTCCTGAGCGGGGCTCCCGCAGACCTCCCACTACATCCAGGCTCACATCTCACAGGGCTCCAGGGCCAGCACCAGACAGAGGTCAAGGCCACCGTTTGGTAGAGCAGTCATCAGACCCAGGGAGCCAGGCTGGAGAGAAGGGGCAGAGCCAGAAGAGAGCCCCCCATCCCCCGCATCCCACCTCCACCACCACCCAGAGAGGGAGGAGGAAACCTGAATTACAAACCCAAATCAGAGCTTAAATCCCTGAGTTCCAGCCAGAAGAGAACTGGATTAAGCAGCCTGTCGTGAGGCACATGGAGGGGGTGGGAAACCAGAGTTAACTGCGTTCTGGATACAAAGTTGCATTTTTGCACACCTGAGTTTGTGACTGAGAAATAAATATTCTCTATTTAAGCAAAGCATCTGGACATAGTAGGCCCTCAGGAGAGCATGCCTGCCTTTCTGTTTCCTTTCTGTCCATGAAATGAGCTCCAGATGGTGCAGAACCCCGTAGGTCCACCTCCCACTCCCGGCAGGTCTGTATGTGAGAAGGTGCTGAGCCATTCATCCAGTTCACCTTGATTTCCCAGAAGAAAAGGAATGTGTGTGACCCCTCCGAGGTGAGCCCAGTCTGGGCATGAGACTAGTTCTCAACACGAACAATAACTTTGTTGTGCACCTACTATGTGCTGAGCACTTTACAGGCAGCGTCTCATTCCCCAACAAACCTGAAAGGAAGTGTCATCCCCTGCGCTGACTTTACCCCCTTTGAGGGGGTGTAATGTTCTTTCAAGCTGCATACGCTTAGGAAGTTGAGGCACTGGAGTTTGAGCCTGGTTTCTGGCCACTTTCTCCCAATAAGGACTCTGGGCTTAGCCGTATTCACTGAACCCTGGCTGTGTGCAGGACCTCATGTTGCCACTTCACAGTAAAACAGGAAAAGTTACCATTTGTTCAACAAGTCTTGCATGCCAGACACAGGCTCTGTGCTTTCTCTACATTCTTTTATTTATTCCTCACAAAATTCCTGTGATCTCCTCTTTCCTCCCATCTTGCAGATGAGGACCCTGAGGCTCATGGAAGTTACAGAACTCACCTGGGGCCAGTCAGCCACTCTGCAGCAGGGCCGGGTCTGCCCCAGGTCTGTGAAGTGTCAACGTCCTCACTCTTGGCCACTCTGTGACTCTAGGAGGGAAGCCATGCTGTAAAAGACTCCAGGTCATGCCTTGACAGGTTACAGTGACCACATCCAGGAGATCTTTAAGGCCTTAATTGTGCCCTTCAGTTCCTGTCATCATCATTATCATTATCTCCACCACGACCACCATCATCATCTACATGCCTGAAACTGGCATATTCTTATGCCATGAACTGTAAAATATTTCATTTATTTTCCCTACTTTAACTAGCCTTGTGACCTTGTTCAAGTAACCCCACCTCCCTAAGCCTCAATGTTCTCATGCATGAAATGGGGCCTGTAAATTCCATTTGCAAAAGGACAGTGAGCTGTTGTTTTCATCCCCAATCCCTCTCCTCCCTGAACACGCCCGTGAAGTGCCCTCCACCCCCAGGGCCTGGATTCCGGCCACCAGCTCTCCTGTCCCGGCTTTTAACGTTGGTCCCTGCAACAGGCCAGAACATCTGCCTGTGAACGCCTGCCCCTGGAACTCTGCCCCTGCGCTGGGGTCCTGCCAGCAAAGAGTTTAAACAAACAGAACTGGGCAGAAACGAGATGGTCCGCCGGTTGTAAAGGGTCGCACCTCATGCGCACACGCTCAGGTTTCATGATAATCCGAGTGATGGTTCTCCTGAGGAGGATTAGGAAGAAAACGTTAGGGGGCTCTGCGGGGAGCAAGAAAAAGTGGTTGTGTACCCAAGACAAACACTGCCAAGAAAGTGGCCTTTGCTGACCAATAAACCAAAGTGTGGGAGGGGGTGGGATTGGGGTACTGGAGGAAAGGAAAATTTGGGGCTCTGTCCAACTCTTCTAGTGCCTAAGTCAGACCTTCACCAGCAGAAGACCGTTCCACTGAATGTGTGGAGAGAGATTACAGCAACCCCAAACCACTGTGGTCAGAGGCTGGCGGGAGCTCCTGCATGTGGGGGAGGAGCAGCAAGCCCGTATGCCCTCCAGAGCCAGGCAGGTAAGCCAGGAGGGGCACAAGGGACACCGCAGAGCACACACAGTGAGCCACAGCAAATGACACCGGCCTCAGCATTGGGAAGGTATTAGGGAGTGGTGGGGACTGCGTCCAGCTGGAGGAACACACCCCACCCAAAGCAGGCACCTGGGACTGAGCTGCAGCTCCAGCCGGTCTCTGCCAGGCAGGAATGTAGGCCCAGTGGTGCCAATCTTCTCTGATTTTTTTTTCAAGACAAGCAGAAAAAAACAAATTTTGTTTTTTGATGTGCAGGTTCTCAATTTTTAAACATTGGCAATGAGTTCAAATGGGTTTTGAAATACTATGTGGGCCAAGCAAAATATATCTGTTAGCCAGATTTGACTCACAGGCCACTGGTTTGCAATTTTCTGAAGTTTTGGTACCGTAATAAAAGCAATGGGTCCTGCCTGGATTCAAACACCAGTTCTCCCATCTGCTGGCTGGGCAACCTTGGGCAAGTCCTCTAGCCTCTCCAGGCCTCAGTTGCTCCATCTGTAAAATGGGGATAATAGTAGTGTCTACTTGATACGATATTTGAGAAAACTTCATGAAATCATGTCATGGAAATTCCTTGATCTCTCTCTCTCTCTCTCTCTCTCTCTCTCTGGAAATGTTAGCTTTATTACTAATGCACCCTCTGCAGGCTCCCTGGGGGAATGGAAGATAAAAACAGTGGCAATGGGCAAAAATGGAGGTGAGGAAAATGGACCAAGCAGGCAGAACAGAGCCAAACCAGAAAACGCCGGCCAAGCTTTCCCTTACTTGCTGTGTCAGAATGGCCCTTCAGGGATGATTGTCACAAGCTGACATCAAATTGACAAGAAAAGATTGGGCAGTGGCCTGAAGAGTGGCCCTCCAGTATCTGTCCACCTCTTTCCAAAATAGCAACAGGCGACCTTGGGAGACCTTTTGGATTGCAGCAGGAAGAAAGTCGGTTACAGAGGGCGTCCTAGAGGAGGTAAAAGGATGCCTCCGGTCTGTGGCTCAGCCACTGCCCCACTCTGTGACTTCAGCCAAGTCATTTCATCTACCTCTCAGACTCCACTTTCCCATCTGTAAAATAGGTTGACAATAGCTGCCTCTCAGGATGCTGGTGGTGATTGGCGATCACGCAGTATAGGTAGGGTCTGGTACAGAGTTCATGTTCGACAAGTGCGAGCTGCCGTTCTTGGCTGTTGTTTAGTTATTTTTATGAATGAGGCAATAGAGGTGCTTGTCTGACCAGCATCCGCTGACCTCTTTTCAAGTAACTGCCCCGTTTGCCTCTAAAGAACCATTCCTCTCCTGCTCCCCACCAAATGGTTCCGTTGGTGTTGGCTCCTCCCTGGGCTCCGGGGACAGGCATGTGAACCCGGCACAGCTAATGAAAATAGCGTAGTATCCCGGGCCAATGGGAATCAGATCCAGGACTTGCATTCAAACCATGAGGGAAGAGAAGCTTTCCCTTTCCACCAGATCTGTTCTAGTGAGGAGTAGGCCGGAGCTGCTGGCAGATTTCTCACTGCCACATGGGAAGAGCCTGTCTGAGAATGATATCAATAATGAGGAAATCAGAGCAAAGATTTGGAAAAATTCTTGTTTCTTGATAACACTGCTTAAGCACCTGGATCCAGCCGTGCCTAAAGTTAGCACTGTGTTGGACTCTTCAGTTACTACAGCCAAAAAACTCATTTTCTGGCTTAGACCATTTTGGATTGGGTTTTCTGTAACTTGCAACCAAGAAACTCAACAGATATACGAGCCTTAAGGATGAGTTACGAAAACACCCCAGGGGAGAGTTTCATTAGCTGGCACGTCTTATAGGCTCTCAGACCATGCTTTGAGCATGATAGCACTACTTCCTTCTTCCAAGAGTATGATAAAATCCTTCCAAGAGTATTCCAAAAGCCTTGCACAGACTTTGGGTAATCTTCTCTTAAAGCAGTTGTTCTCAATGGGAGAGGGATTTTGTCCCCTAGAGGACACTTGGCAATGTCTGCATACATTTTGGGTTGTCACAATGGGGAGGCAGGAGGGATGATACGTGCTACTGACATCTAGTGGGTAGAAGCCAGGGATGCCACCAAATATCCTACAAGGCACAGGACAGACCCCACAAACAATGATCCCATCCAAATGTCAGTCGTGCTGAGGTTGAGAAACCCAGGAGAAGTGATACATCATCCCGTGTTCTACTCCTACCAGCCCCACCATACTTTAAGACGAAAACCAGGCCACTTAATGGGAGTATGGGAACTTTATATACCTCATGATGTTTTCTTAGGGTATGCAATGCTGTGATTCAAGCCCAGTTGAAAGACATTGCCCAAAGTTTACACACAGATATGCCTAATCCCCTCTGGGGTCTGCAGCCTCCCTGCTGTCACCATAACAATCATAGCCCATAACTACTGGACCAACAGGAAGAGCAGGAAACCTCTCTGAAGATGGACAGTCTAACACATGCCTGCTCTCCCACATCCAGCAATAATGGATCCGACAAATAAGCAAATTATACGAATCCCACATAACCAATAAAGGGGGAAGACAGCATTTCCTCTCTGTCTAGAGGACCATTTCTCAGTATTCTGCTCCTCAGAACACTAGTCCTGTGAGATACTCAAAGGGGAAAAAATAATGATTTCAAGGTCGAAAAGGTGTGGGAAACACGAAAGCCCCTGTTACCTTTGTGGATGGTAACAACATCCATGAACACATGAAAGGCTCTGATAAGTCCCTCAGCAAATAAACCTGCTTCCTTTTCTTTAACTTGCTATTTCCCAAACTCACTTGATCTCAGAATCCCTTTGCACTATAATACTTAATTAATATTCCACTGAACTATTGTCCCACAGGACACACATTGGGAAACATTGCAAGAGAACTACAAAGAAAATGAAATATAAGATATTAATGAGATGTAATAGCTGATCCAGGGAAACCAGGTGACGGTGGAAAGAGACCAACCGCTTTGGCAGGAGAACTGTGCCTTAAACTTCTCAGTATTGCTCATCCCAGCCTCCCTGGGGCACCCACTTATTTATGGCTACTCCAAGAAAAGTATCCTGAGGGCCAACCAAGTGCCAGGCATTGGGCTACCTACTGGGATTTAAAGATAAGTCATGGGCCGGCCGTGGTGGCTCGTGCCTGTAATCCCAGCGTTTTGGGAGGCTGAGGCAGGAGGATGCTTTAGGCCAGCAGTTCAAGATCAGCTTGGGCAACACAGCGAGACCCCTTTCTCTACAAAAAATTAAAATATTAAAATTAAAAATAAAATGAGATAAGTCTGACTCCAGTAGAGACTGCGGTAATGAGTAGGAGTCAGAGACCTGGCTGCAGAGCTGATGATGTTGCTCTGTGAATCCAATGCCTTCCTGCTGAGCCTTCTCACTTCCAGGAGCCATGAAACACGGGCGCATTTGTCCCTTGGATCTCAGTCAGTTATACTGACCTTGTCAAAGCTTAGCAAGGAGCTGGGGTGGATGGGGAGGAGCAGAGCCTCCTGGCGGAGTTTGGGTCCTGATCTGTGAGTGATGGTGTCAGCCACACCTGAGTGCCCTCCTAAGGGAAACCATCCCATCAGGAGGCCCGGGGAAGGGAAATGGCTTTAGGCTGCGCTTGAACAAGGAATGCCCCCTGATTGGTCAAAAGGGTCCCCTGAACTCAAGAGCAGCCCATCCATTGGCTGCTTGGTGACCTATGAGGACGCTGGAACAAAAAGCCCCACCCAGGAGTTTCAAGTCATGGAGCTGATCAGGCTCTGTCCCTTTGCATTTAAATAGGAAGAGACTGAGTGAATCAGCAAATTGGTGGCGGAGGAGAAGTTGCTCAAGAAACCAAAAGCTGACACTGGAGTGATGCAGTGAAGTTTTTGTGAACTCCGGCTACGGAGGGATCTGATAGCTAAAAGCCTGCCCAAATTCCTGACCTCGTGGCACAACCAGGGCAGACCCCAGGCAGGTGGCCCACGGCCCTGGCTCTTATTCCGTGAGTCAGCACGGGAAACTTGGGGTTCGGCTGCTCCTCGAAGAGCCAGTGCCAGCTCAGCCTGACTTCGCCCAAGAAAAGGCACCGTTTTTGAACCCCACAGTCACCAAAAGTGGGACCTCAGTAGTAATGACAGTCCTGTCCAAGTGCTGCTGGGATGGGTCTGGGCTTCAGCAGGAAGCCCCTTCGCCTCTGAGGGCACCTGTGGAGTCTAGGACCATTTGAACATCCCAGTTCCTTTCTTCCGAGTTCCTTTCATCCCATGTCTGCCATCGTGACACATTCTGGCTGAGATCACACCCAGAGGGTTGACAAGGCTGTCCCAGAAATCATGTGGTGGGCACCGCAGAAGCACAACAATGAACCTTGTTCCTGGAAAAATAAGGCCACGTGCTGTATCCAGAAGTTCTAGACAGGGCTGAATGGGGTTTGGGAGGTGGGGGTCAAGATGGGGAAGGTAATCAAGGTTATGTACTTGTCTTGATAATGAAATTATGCCACCAAGGCTTACAGAAAGGGGGCCAGGGTCAACTTTGCTTTCCTGAATTCTGCTCTCCAACCAATAGAGTTACAGAGGGGGCAGCAGCCGCAGGACCACATCTTTGGATACTCATGGACACCAAGATGGCAAGAGTAGACACTGGGGACTACTAGACGGGGGGAGGGAGGGGATAAGTGTTGAAAAACCACCTATTGGGTATGAGCTCAGTACCTGGGTGATGGGATCAGTCGTACCTCAAACCTCACCATTATGCAATATGCCCAGGTAACAAACCTGCACATGTGCCCCCGAATCCAAACTAAAAATTGAAATTCTTGAAAAAAGGGAACCATGTTGTATACCGCTTGAATTTCACTTGCAGTTTTAGAACCTAAGTCTCAGTGACTGCTGTCTCAGGGCATGAGGGTGAGAGCCAGTTTGGTGAGGCCACCAGTGGGTCCCACAGGCAGCAGAGGCCCAGAACTCCTTTACAGCTTTCCAGGAACCATGCATCTATCAGCAAGACTTGGGTTCAAATCTCACTGGGTTCACTGAGCCCCCATGTCCTGCTATACAGGCTCTTCCATTTATTTATGTATATGATCACAGTTGTTCTCCCCACAACAAAGCTTCCTCACACATAGTAAAGCTATGACAAAGGCTACATAGTAAAGCAGAATGGGGCCGGGCATGGTGGCTCATGCCTGTAATCCCAGCACTTTGGGAGGCCAAGGTGGGTGGATCACTTGAGGTCAGGAGTTCAAGGCCAGCCTGACCAACATGGTGAAACCCGGTCTCTACTAAAAATACACAGTTAGCTGGGCGTGGTGGTGCACACCTATAATCCCAGCTACTTGGGAGGCTGAGGCAGGAGAATCGCTTGAACCTGGGAGGCGGAGTTTGCAGTGAGCCAAGATGGTGCCACTGCACTCCAGCCTGGACAACAAAAGTGAAACTCCATCTCAAAAAAAAAAAAAAAAAAAGCCAAATGGAATGAAACTTGCAGACAATTTAAAATTTAGGATTTACCCTTTTCTTGTCTCCCTCTTCCTTCTCACTTCCCTATCCCTCCCGATAGTTAGTTTAAAAGCAGAATCATTTGAATGACTGAGTGCTTGCAAGTAGACTTTTCTCTTTTTGCCCTCGGCCAGCTTGATGGTACTCAAACTCTCAATGGGTGCAGGAATCACTGCACTGGGTCCCATCCATACACACTGTGTACTGTATTGAAGCCACATCTTAAGGGTTTTTCAAGCATCTTGGACTCTATGGTTTTCCACCTGCAGTGCTCACTTTAGAATCTGAGCATCATGAAAGGGGAAACTCCACTGCATGCCCAAAGTTCTGGAATCCAGGAGTTTGTTCATTCAACACATCTGCGTTATTAGTACCTGCGACTGGAGCTGAAGACACAGAGAGGACCAAAACATGGGTCCTGGCATGGAAGAAATCGAAAGTCCTCCCTAAACCCCGGCTGGGCTCACTTCATCTCATTTAATGCTCTGAGCAGGTCCGGGAGGGAGGACTGATTAGAAAGGAGCCACGCCCTGTCCTTGGTCACCTTACCCCTGAAGAGCGTCGATGAGATTCAAACCCAAACTTTTCTGACCCCAAACGCAGGCTATTTTGACCCTTTCTGCTCGTGCACATTAAAAGCTAAAATACCAAAGAGAAAGTGAAAAGGGCTCAAAAAGAGTTCAGGGGCTGAGGGCTTTTAGCTCCTGCTCTGTGGATCAGGGAGGAGGTGATATTTGAGCTAGGCCTTGACGAACATGCAAAAGTAGTCATTTCCCACGGGAAAAGGCGTGCCTAGTGGCAGCAGCAGGGGACACTGGGCTCTGTCTGCCCAGCCTCCATTCCCCTTTTTGCTTGGACCCCAGAATCCTAATCCTTTGGGGATCTGCCTCCCTTCCATTCTCAGCCCATGTGGTTTGTGTGGGGTCGACCCCAACCCTGACCACCAGGGATTATTTCCGTGGGTTTTGAGGGTGGGCACATGATTCTACCTGAGCCAAGGACACTTAGTCCCATGACTCTTTGGGGCTGCCGGGAAGAGATTTTGCTCCACCAGAGACACTCAAAGGATAGGACATGCTCTTGGGGCTGCTGGCAGCCACCTGGATACCATGTGGGAAGCAAGCCTGCTTTAGAATGAAACTGTGAGAAAGGAGAGCCAGACAGAGAGGCAAGGAGGTGAGGCCCAGGAGCTGATGACACAGTTGGAGCTCCTAGATCCAGCCATGCCTGCGACCAGCCCATTCCTTGGGTATGTGTGACACAAGCCAATAAATGCCCTTCTTTGCAGAAGCCAGTTGAATGGGACTTCTAGCCCTGGATCAATAGAGTGAGCAGAGTGGAGGGCTGGGAATACTGGTCTGAGAGGAGGCAGCAGCTGAGACTACATGGGTCATTGCTATTCAGCTGGGACTGCAGAAATCAAAATTATTTTTTAACCTCTTATTTATCACCTCTTATTGAACGTAATTTACAGAGGGGTTGGTCAGAAGCCAGGATAATAGAATTGTATGTGCCTTAGTAGATCTACTGTGGCTCATATTCTCATTTTGACAAGGAAACTGGGGCTCAAAGAGTCAAAGGATGTTACCCAACGTGTTGCAGACAGCAAGTCACCCTACTGAGAGCAGGATGCTAGAGAACAGCCCCGGGATAAGCCAGCTGGGATGTAGGGAGTGGGGGAGGACCTAGATATTGGGCTGAGAAGGAAGTAGTGGGGAAGGCACCTGGCAAGATGCCTGGGCCGGGCAGGCGGCATGGATGGCCAGCCTCAGCGTCAGAAGGAGCAAGGTTCAGATCCTGGCTCTGCTGTTTTACTAGCGGAGCAATCTTGAAGCCACTTCCTGTCTATGCCTCAATGCAATTGTTTATAAAATGTGGGCTCAGTCCTTCGTTTAACTACAGTTTCTTGAGCTCTGTGATTACCACTTCCCGAAATGGTCTCTGAACAAGACAAACAAGGTCCTGGTACTTCAGGTGACATTTCTGGTAAGGAAAGTCAAGAAGCATGGCATTTGTTCCTCATCCACCTTGCTGTATCATAACGTAGGCTTCCTGGAGGCAGGGATATTTGTCCGTTTTGTCACGGCCTAGCTTAGCACCAAGCACATAGTAGGCCTACAATAAATGTGTCTTGAATAAATACAAGTCAACAAATAAAGTAATGGTAAGTACTACAGAGTAAGTGGAACGCAGGATGCAATAGGGGGTAATGTGGGATAATTTAGATTGTCTGGTCAGAGAAGCCTCCTCTTTGGGGGCAGTACTTGGGCTGAGACCTGAATGATGAGGAAGCAGCCGTGCAAATAGCTGGGGAAATGCATGCAGTGCGTGCAAAGGCCCTGAGCTAGAAAAAAGAACGGAAAGAAAGCTCATGTCGCTGGAGTGGGAGTGAGAGAGGAAAGCATGACATAAAATGGCATGGAAGCAGGGCGGGCTCAGATTACTGCAGACCATAACAAGGAGTTTGAACTTGATTCTAACCACAGTGGCAGTCACTGGGGAGTACTGGGCAGGGGGGTGACATGCTCTGACATGTGCCTACTGTGTGCTAGATGGATTTCAGCAGGAAAGACCATAATGTATGTCACCCACAGCGTCTAGCACATAATAGGTGCTCAGTGTGCAAGATATCCGTCACTGCCCCAATGCCACATCCACACGGTTTGCCAACATCCAATCCAGGCCAAGAATCACGTTCTTATCCTGGGTTCAGCCTCCCTCCAGCTACCCTGTATACTGGGACAGTCCCAGTGAAGCCAACAGACTAAGCTTTGGGGAACATCCTCCTGTCTCCTTTTGGTTACGGTAACAACCCAGGAGAGACTATGGAGAGGCCGGGGGCGAAGGCGGGAGCGGGGCCTTCTGTTAAATGTTGAGTTGCTCCCAACATACTTTTCAGACATTCGTTCGCTTTGCCCAGTCTCCTCCGTAAGAGACATGCTTTCGGATGTGTTTTGAAAAATATTCCATATGCTAATGGAATGTCACCATCTGCCAAAGAAGGCAGAGCTGTTTTTAAAGGAAAAACTATTACAGAAATGAGGTATTCACAGAGGGGCACTAAAGAGCCCAAACGTCGCTGACCTGAGTCTGACCTGGGCTGCCTCGTGTTACCAACATGAAAAGGGAGTGAGAAAATCTGAGGCCAATTAACTTCTCTCCCTCTCTCTTTTTCTCCCCCTTGCCCACCTCTCTTTCTCTCTCTCTCTCTCTCTCTTTTTCCCCCCTCTTCTTGGAGACATGATGAAATTTCCTGAAACAAAAACTCGCAGCCCGTTCAATAAAATGCTTTCGCCTTTGGTGGAAAAAGCCCGATGGTCCCTTTTATCTCTTCATTCCTGAGGCACAGACCTGGCCCCCGTCTGTTTGTGCAGATGGGCTGCAGGGAGCGTTCCCAAGGACAAGCCAGGCAAGGGCCGGAGTGGAGAAGCTATTCCCGGGCGCCTGTTTGTTATTGCTGCCAGAGCCCTGGCCGTTAGGAGAGTGTGGTGCTGTCTTGGAAGAAGTGTGAAGCAGGATTAGGTGTCCTGCGGTGTGATTAGTGGACAGGCATTGTTCCCCAGGAGGCCCAGGCAGTTTGGAGGCAAGTGTTTGCAAAAGAGAGTTTCCAAGTCCTGAGAGCGTCCACAGGCCCTGCAAAGACTGCTGGGTATCACGCTCCTGCCTCTGCCGCTGCTCCTTCCCACCTTTGTCACAGGCTTGTCCTCCCGTGCCCCTTTCCTAAATGCAGATGTTCCTCTGGGCTCTTTCTTCTGAAACCACCACTTGTCTCCTTCTCTTCTAGGCAGCCCAGGGGCTCCACTCAAACCTCTCTGGGGCCCCTCCAATGTCCACATCCAAATGCATCCCCCTTCCACCCCCTGGATCAACCCCAATTCCCTCATCTGGGAGACTGGACACCCCTCCAGCCCATTGCCCACTCCAGAAATCCCCACCTCAAGGCCTTGGCGTGTCCACGCCCGCAGCCTAGAACATCATCCTGTCCCGGCTCAGTGCATGACCAGCGCCTGCTTATTGAGATCTTGGATCCAATGTCCCCCAGGCCACACCTAACCACTGCCCAGTGTAACCTCTTCACGGCAATCAACACTATCTGAATTTATCTTGTAAATGCATGTCTGTGGACACTACAGCAATCACTGCGCACTGTTTCTTTCTTCTAGAATGGAAGCTTCCTGAGAGCAGGGACCTTGTGTCTTCTTCCATTATAGCCCCATCTAGTGGCACCCAGGAGACACGCACTGAATATGAATGCTGTTGTCAGCGCCTCCAGCTCCCTCCACACTAAGCCCCGTGGCTCCCAACACCCTCTCTCACCTCCTCATGTTCCCTATTCTGGACCTTAACATCTCTCTCCTGAATCTTAACTCTAGCTTTCTAATTGGTCACTCCTGAGCCTAAAACCAGCCAGTGGCTGCCCCTGCCCCCAGGATGGAGCCCCCACCCCTCACAATGGCCCACAGGGCCGGCCACAGTCGGGTCCCCCTGCACCTGTCCGGCCCCTTGCACTCCATCACACTTTGTGCACTGTTGAAGACACACCAAGAACATATGCCAGGGACATATCAGTGGAGGGGAGAAGAGAAGGGCAGAGGGTCTGTGGGTGCCAAGGGACCACACAGTCTGAGCCTGGCTCTTCAGAGAGACTCTGCGGGCATCCAGGGGCCTACGGAGCATGAAGAGGGAGATGCTAGGGCAGCGTGCTAAGAGGCCAGCTGTGGCCCCCAAGGCAGACCAGAATCAACACTAAGTTCAGCTGCTCACAAAGACAGATCCAAGCCTCAGTATCTTCAACCATAAAACGGTAAGAACATAAACCATGCAGGGCTACTGGAAGGATGAGAGTACACAAAGCCCTCACCAGCAGCCTGGCACCCACGAATCTTTATTTTTTATTCACTCACTTATCTTCGTTCTTGCTGTAGTTGGCATGATCCAACCTCTTCCCCACCATCACCCACCACCTATACACACCCTGAAGGCATGAAATTCTCCCATCCCCTCTGGAGACAACACAATTCACTGAGGACAGTGACATGTTTAGGCCTCATTCTCTTCCCAGAAATACTAGCTGGGGATATGATAGGTTGGCTACCTTTATAATTATTTGTAATAATAAAACTAACAAATATAACTCAGTATAAACCTATTCACTGGCCCATCTCCATTTCTTCCACCCACTGAACAAACCAGGCCCTGATTACAAACTCAAGTCCTCATTGGGACCAGTCCTCAGGGCAGACGGTCAGCTCCTGTATTTCCCCTCAAGAGGTCCAGACAGGCTTCAGGTTTGCCTGAGCACGTTTATTTGACAGCACGACACCCCAGATTCCACTAACTCCTGTCCCTTCCTCCCCTCTGAGCATTCTGTTCCCTTTGTTTAAATGTCTAAGTTGAAGCTACAAGGCACTGTGCTAGGCACTTTAGAGATGTCATTTCATCCCCATAGTAATCTTAAAACACTGTCTCTGCTTCCCAGCTGAGGAGTTTGGGTTCAGGATAATAAATGCCCTTGCCCGTGGGGCCTGCTGCCAATTAGGTGGCAGGGCTCCAATCCTGAGCTAGGTCTCTGGGCCCCAAAGCCCAGGCTCTTTCCTCTCTGCCATTCGGTAGAGAAGTGGCCCCCACAGGATGGTCTCGATGGTGTTCTAAGAACATCCCTCCCACTGGGCGTGATGGCTCAAGCCTGTACTCTCGGCAATTTGGGAGGCTGAGGCAGGAGGATCCCTTGAGTCCTACAGTTCGAGGCTGCAGTGAGCTATGACTGCACCACTGCACTCCAACCTGGGCAACAGAGCTAGATGCTTAAAAAAATAATCCTTCCCAATCCCGTGTTGGTGGTATTTGGAAGTACAAACACAGCCTGCGAGAAATGGCGAAGTCCACTGGATCTGAAGGTGGTGGTGAAGGGTAGAGACAGCTTAAGTTGTACACACTGAGATCTCACCAGAACATCAGGTTTAAGCTGTTCCTAAATCTGTCCCCACTCAAGTCTTTGGCCTTGTAATTTCCAAGTTCTCCCAGGCCAGCCCAGTAATAACTCACATACTCTGAGCAATAAAATCAAACAATTCCTAGAGAAAGGATAAGCAGATGACCACAAAGCTGAAAATAATGTACAATCTCATTTAGAGGATTCTACTTTCCAGTTTACCTGGCACGCACTAAGAAAAAGTTACTTATGACCTGCCCTACAAATCTTTCACGTGGCTACACCTAACCAATATAATTTTTAAATTACTGAATTAGTGCATTTGGTGTATGGGGTCCGTCGTCCTATCTGTGGGCAGGTAAACACCTTGAGATGGCCATATACTCAGTCATCCCACAGATGCTGAGTGAGTGCCTACAAAGTGTTGGATTCAGCTCTGTGCAACGAGCCAGCAGGAGCCCCAATATCTTAGCACTACAAGACAAGCTCCCAGAGTCTTCCCCAGCTGGAATAGCAAGCTGTGTACAGAAAAGAGGGTATCTATTGAAGGACATGAAAGAAACTGGTTAACCATCATTTGAGGGACTGGGGGTTAAGGGGGAGAGGAAAAATTACTTTTTACTCTTATCTTTTTGTGATTTGTAAATTGGTTCTCTTAACCACATGCATGACACATTTGAAAAACGTTTTCTACAAGAAAAATGGGTGGGAACAATTACATAGAAATACTCTAATCTCATGCAAAAAGTCCGCATTACCAACTGGGTTGACTAATGGGGGAAGTTTAGCCTAGCTATCAAAAAACTCAGCTTCTACTCAGTCCTACTGAACAGAACTTCTAAGTAGAATCCTACAGATACTAACTCGACTTTTTCTGCTTCAATACTCTACCAGTGACACACTTGCACACACAAAACTATTCATTTCTGATGCTATGGTGGAGAGGGCTGCGAAACTGCCCCTCACACCTCCATGGCCCTTCTTCAAGAAGGGGAGGATCCACTCACACCTGAAAGCCACTTGGGATGTCTCAGAGGCCATTTTCATGTTGACAGTAACTTGTGAAGCAATTAATTATGTGTGGGAAGCAGATTTGCAGGGGAAGAGTTCTTAGCTAGCCCTCAGCTAACTCCTGAGGTTCAAGCTAGCTTTCGGCAAAAGCCCAAGACAAGGAATCATATCATCTACTACAACATTCTCACACGCCAAAACCAGTTTGCCTTCAAACTCATTTTACAGAACAGATGATTCTAAAAATCTATAAATTTTAATTGTATGTCACTGAATTCCTAATAGCACTTAACAGTTTCTTTGAAAAATTTCTTAACAGAACGTCAGAGTATTGCAACACTTTATTAAGAGTATTGGCTTTGAATCAGTAGCTGAAGTAACAATTGCATGAAGCCAGATTAGGTGCACTGCGTAATACCCATACTTGATTTATTGACATTACTTAGCAATTTATTGGACAAAAGTCAAACTTTTTTGTTTTTTATTAAGCACATTCCACAGTACAAAGCTGTCATGAATAATATCTGTACAATTTAACAGTTTCAATAGCTGTTCAGACACAAATTTATTTCAAACAGATAATTGGCAAACATAATTAATTACAAGTTAGAATTAGACTATCCCAGTGCTTTAAAACATTAATATAGCAGTAATTTACATTTGCTCAATTATGGTTAGCAAAATAAAGTCCAGAGTATGGCTGGGAATTACTATTATAATCCCAGAAAGTCAGAACTCCTTGGGTGCCAAAGTCCCCTGCTATAATTTAGTAGGCACAGTTCAAAGGTTGTGTGCATATTCAAAGGCCATGATCTCCCAAGGAACAAGGGGAACTTCTATATTAAACATGCAAAAACAACAAAAAATCCATTCATTCATTCCGAATTGCCTCCTCCCCTGCCCCCTCCCTTCCCCCTGGGCTTTCCTAACCAGTTTGATATTGAAGCTGTAAGATGAAAAGTGGTTAAAGCTAAATCACTTTCACAACCACCATCAAGCTTACAACATCCACCTTATGAATGGAGGTTTATTGTTTACACTTTGAGACTCAACCTCTCAAAAACATAAATTAATTTAGTAACATGGGAAGGAAGGATTTTATTTTTAAAAGAAAAACTAAAAAAGCAAAGCCAACTCAATAAACAAATCACATACACACACATTGATCCCCACACCGTTCTCAATGCAAAGGACAAATCAGAGCCCAGGGGCCTTCCCTTTAGTAGTAGAGTGTGCTTCCACGGGAAGAGGTTTACTTTATAGGAGGCTGTTTATTGGTCCTTTAAAATGTTATTGACATTCCTTGATCTTTGGAAACAATGGCGAAGGGCAAATCAAACCTAATATTGAATAAGGGAGAAGGAGTGCCAATTGGATGCCAACGTCCTTTCCATGCACTGTCAGGGCAACAGTGCCATTTACACATTTGGGCTGTGTAGTCAGGAGGACTTGGGAGCTTTGAGAACCTGCTGGGGCCACAGCAGCAGCTGACACCAGAGATGACTGGGGTGGCATTCATGGGCTTGAGGCTTCACTCCACTTCAGAGCACCCACCCCTCAGCATGGGCCTCTGAACCAGCCTGACCTGCCCTGCAGGCTCCAACACACAAGCAGGCCCTGCCAGAACCTTGGCAAGGCCAGGATGCATGAATTCCAGAGCCAAGACAGCCCGTCAACAGGGCCTTCTTATTTCCCCTTCCCAGGGCCATGACTGCACAGAATAATGATTTTTGACAGCGAAGCCAAATGAATACTATGGGAGGTGACCACTTGTACTCAGGAGTACTTATGAGAAAAAGAATAAGAACAAAAAATGTTTAAGGTACCTCTCTATTGTATAATATATACTCCACAACAAATAAAACATTTTTGTGTTAAACCTTAGAAATTACATTTTAAAACAAGATTCTCATTAAAAACACACACAAACCACACACACGCAATGACAACAAAATAAAAACACTGTATGAATACTGCAGGAAGGGTTCTAGGTAATCCACATCAACCCAGGTATCAGGTTCTTGAGCCCAGCCCATGGCTAAGTGCGAACACACTCTGTATTAGTGTCTCAAGCACAGGGGGCCCTGACTCCGGCAACTTTGAGGTTAAACTGTTATGTACATTATATCTACATGCGAATACAGTATTTTAAATTAGGAGGCAAGCACACGTATAAAGGTGTTACTCTACCAAATATCAGGAGATGGTTGGGGGACAGAGAACAGTTAATAAAAGAAAGAGCTATATTACCTGTGGTAGATAATATAACTGACTTATAGTTCTTTAAATTAAAAGAAATTGGTACAGAAAGGAAGTATAATCCCAAAAATATTACTAAAACAATCCAGAGAAATTTTTCCATTGTCCAACATGTTCCTAATACAACAAGTCAGAATTCATAATGACTTGGACGGTCAAAAGGAGAATGCTAACTTTTGAAAATGAAAGCCCTGGACATTCTGGGTAGGTGTTTGGCACCCAAAATTTCACTGAAGAAGAATGCTGTTTCTTAATATCAAACCAAAGTGCAAAGCAATATAAATTAGAAGCCAAGTCTTCTCTTGACGGTCGATTTACTTCTGTAAAACAGATTCTATGTTCCTTTTCTATGAACAATTTACATTTGAAACATTAGATTTTTTCACTGATGAGGGAAGGAAACTGGATTCTGTTCTACTTGAAGCCGGGGAAGCTAAGGTCTCCTTCTCAAAGGAGAGCCGGAATCAGAGGTGAGAAATGTCGGTACTTGAAGAGTTAGGCTGCTTTGCATCTACCCAGCGTCTAGAACCAATTCCAGCTTCATAACTCAGCTGTGAAGGAACTCCCTTAGGCATTTGGTAGCCACGTAGCCAGTAGTTCAAGACTAGAAAACCCTGAGGAAAGAAAAACAGAAACAAAGGGAGTGTGGGTGAATATTCTGTTTAGATGACGATATACACACTCCACTCCATCCCCCTGCACACATCTACATGCATAACTTATTAGCATTAACAACAGAAGCTGCAAGTTGTTTTGAGTGTACTACATACCAGGTATCACATTTATTTCAACCTCACAACAATCCTATGAGGAAGAAACTATTATGACACCTGCTTCACAAATAAGAGAACTAAGGCTCAGAAAGGCTAAGTGTTTGGTTCAAAGAGTCAACAAGTGACAGAGAGGGGATTCAAGGAGAGGGCTGACCCTATAACCTATCACTCTCTCAGTACTGCTCTGAAAAAGTACACATATAACAAAAGATGCTTCACATTCCATTTTATATTTAGCATAATCTTTTATGACATTCAGAACCTACAAGAGGCCAGTCTCACATCCTCACGAGAGCCCTCATCGATCACAAGAAAACAAAAATATGCAAAAATTAGCCTTTCTAAAATAGAATGCTAGTAATCAGAAATTACTTCCTTTTTAATAAGTAAATCATTGGTAAAACAACAACAGTATGGGGGAAAGGCCACTGAATGTTCCATAATTTTTTGACTATGGCTTTGAGTCAGAAACACATTTTAATCACAATTTCTACATTCATCATGTATGTAAATATGTACACACACACACACACATACAAAAACAATATTCATGAGAATACTGATATTCACAATATTTATCATTTTTACATACAATGCAGGCTGACATTTTCTATTCTAAATCAAAATAAAGTCAAAACCCACTCAGACACTGTCACAATAAGTGATGCACTAAACCACTGGCCTAGAAAGTCTAAAGTCACCTTAGGTGGCAAAAAAAAAAAAAAAGCAAGAGAGACTTTTTAAAGCTTGAATGCTTTTTTTAAAAGGTGATTTTCCCAGAAAGTTGTCAACTTACACAAAGATCAAGAATCTTAAGTCTTCTCAATGAATTTAGGATTCAATTTCATTTGCTACTGTTTTCCCATTAAGGATATTTAAGGGAACCTGAATTATTTCAAAAACATTAATGCCCCAGGACCAGAAGTGGACACTCAAATGCTGCTGAGGGGAGCATAAACTGACTGAACTCTTCTGGAGGGCAAAATGACCTAGGGCACATGTACCCTAGAACTTAAAGTATAATTAAAAAAAAAAAAGTCTTCAAACATGATACCTTTTAACCCAGACCCTCCAGACATTTCCAGAATCCCATCCAAAGATGATAAAGGGTTGGACAAATATTAGGTTAAAAGAATGATCATAGCATTGTTTTTTATAATCACTAAAAACTGGGGGTTGGGGAGGATAAATATGTAACAACAGAGCATATCCAAACAATCTAATATAATTTGGCAATTAGGAATAATTTGGACAAATACATTACTAACATGCAAGCATTTCACAATAAAGAAGAAAAACACATTTGAAAATGTACAGTTATAAAGCATCATTTTAAAAAGCCTGAAAGGATCTATAAAAAGGAGTTAGTGGTAAACCACGAGCAGGAGTTTACTTTCTTCTTTTGGCTTATCTACTTTTTCAAATTTCCTAATAACGATCTTATATTGTCTTGTAGTAAGAAAAAACAATAAATTTTGAGCTACTGAATATATAATACAACATACAGCTCTTAGATGTTACTAATTTTTTTAAAAACGACTCCGCAGATAGATCTACTGCTGCATTTGCTGACATGGAGAGACTCTCACCTGATATTTTACGGGTGAGTATTTTACTGCAAGGTTAAATCATCATTAGGGTAGTGTTTCTTATTATGCATAAATCTTATGGTATCACATGGCTATAATTTTTTTCATGTTACAATAAATGAAAAGCATTTGGGGCCGCACGTGGTGGCTCACTCCTTTATTCCCAGCACTTCAGGAGTCTGAGGCGGGCAGATCAATTGAGGTCAGGAGTTCGAGACCAGCCTGGCCAACATGGTGAAACCCCATCTCCATTAAAAATACAAAAATCAGCTGGGTATCTCATGGCACATGCCTGTAGCCCCAGCTACTTGCAAGGCTGAGGCAAGAGGATCACCCAAGCCTGGGAGGCGGAGGTTGCAGTGAGCCAAAATTGCACCACTGCACTCCAGCCTGGGTGACAGAGCAAGACACTGTCTCAAAAGGAAAAAAAAAAAATTAGAAAACAGCAGTAAAATCTATAAAGTTGACTGTCAATGTTGTTAAAAGTAATAAAATTGAAGAGACAAACACATTTGTGGTCTCACTGCTTGTGCTGGGATACAGGGAACCTCCAGCTTAAGCAGATAAGATTTTTCCATTGACTTATAACTGATCACAACTAGGCAGTTGTTCTGAGGTTTCCAAAAAAGGTAGGTAGGAGGGGGGCCTGGAGGAAGTAACACAAGTTTCCTTTCTACCACAGCCAATAAGAAACAGCATTGGTGATCACTGCTTCATCTCTCAACCAAAGGAATCTTGTTCAGGGCACTTTTAGGTAATATACAGATGTCGTCAGTTCATCTATTGTAATACACCGGAAAAAGAAAACCATAATATGGATGTCTTGAATTTTGCCATATGCCTCTTTAAGCAGTTTTTACTTGGGTCCATTCCTCCTTCCCTATATTTTCTTAGGCTTACTGGGAGGGGAGGTCGGGGGGAGGAGCAATCACTCAAGAGATCCTTGTCTCCTTCCTCTGTAATTCCTATTTTAAAGCTCCATTCAATAATTATAGTAATTCTGCCACGTGGATTTTTCAACTGACTTATGAAGCATCTCTCCAGAAAGAAAGCAGCAGGGCAGATTATGATCAGGAACAGTCTGAACACACTTGAGACCCATAATAGCAAATAGGTAAGTGGCTTACAGGTCACTCCTGCAAGGCAGACATAACCAACCACAACCAGTCCTTTGGGGTCCATGTGGGGTCCCAGAATCCTTCCAAAGGCAACACTCCCACCAGTCACTACTGACCAAACTGAGTTGGCATGAAGAAAACACTTATTTGCCATTCCTGATGTAGACCCTTGGTTTACCGCTAATAGATGGAGCAGGGGCAAGACCAGAAGTCAGCCAACTTTTTCTGAAAGGGCCATATGGTAAATATTTCAGATGTTGTAGGCCATAAGGTCTCTGTTGCAACTACTAAGCTCTGCCACTGAAGCACAAAAACAGCCACAGACAATACATAAAGGAATGAGCATGGCTGTGTAGCAGAAATCTTTATTTATGAACACTGCAATTTAAATTTCATTTAATTACTGCATGTCATGAAAAAAATTCTCCTTTTAATTTTTTTAAGCATTTAAAAATGTAAAAACTATTCTTAGCCTGTGGAGACAGGAAAAAAAAAAAACTTAATGGATAAGCAGAGACTAATTAAAAAAAAAAGGGGGGAGTGAGTTAATTTTGGCCCCTGGTTATATATAGTTTCTTGACATCTAGGTAAGACAAACTTCCTGGTGGAGTTCTATTTATTGGATCTTGGAATCTTGATGAAAGAGTATCTGAAAAGATGGTAACTTAGTGAATAGGTACCAAGGGTTCTCAATCTCTCCATCAAAAAAATTCCTAATTCTGCACATGGACTTTCTTATACTTTTGAAATTCAATGAACAGGAAAATATGTAATGATAAAAGACCACTAGGAATTAAGTAACGATTTTAAATAAATACAAATTTTATTAATCACAACAGTCTTTATATACATATATCCATAGTAGTATGTTTATGTGTAAACATTTATTCAATCTACAAAGTTTAATGTGTATAGAATTCACTGGCCCTCAGCAGAACACACAGAGTTGTCAATACTGTTCCTAAGTCATCAGTTCCTAGGACACAGCCAAGTAAGACTTCTCATCTTCCAGACTGAACACCCTTAGTAATAATCAAAACATTCTGTCATCAATGGTTATAATGACTTTCGGTGTCCTCTAACCAGAGGAAAGGACTTTGCTTCTCAGCGTATCTGTTGTGTTTCATGGAAGCAGAATAGGTTTTAGGGGTCTCTCAACAGATACTCTTCTCTGATTCATCCTTGAGGGAAGGATGGTGGTGGGCGGATTGTGGTAGTGGGGAAGAGAGGGATTTTGAATGTTTTGTCAGATGGTGATTTTTTTTTTTTTAATAAAAGAACTGAAGGAGAGGAAAGAAAGAGAAAAAGAAGATTCTTGTACCCCAAAATAAAATTCAAGACATTTTACTGGTGTTAAATTGATTATGACCTAAGAAATCATTTAGGAACAGTTTTTAAAAACAGGAACCATGTTCATCATCTGCCAAGATGAAAACCCACGCAATAGGCAGGATTCCAACTCAAGCCTTGTATGGATGTGACTATAAAGATCCAGTCTTACACTTGAACTCTGCAAAAGTTGACACGTCTAAGAGAGACCTTGGTTCACACATCACCAAGGAACCCAAATCACAAAATTTCCCCAAAGGGAAGGTGAATTCAATCAGCAAAATTGGAAAGGGAGAGGATAGTACTCACCTGAAACGGGTGAAAGTGCAGACTGTTATCTAGAGATGTAAGTGTATGTTCTGGAGGGAGAACGGGTCTCATTCTGGGCACTGGGAGGCACATTTAAGAAATCCCAAATCAAAATAGTGTCATCATGGGAGCTGCTGATGATCTGAAACTCATCAAACTGGAGCCGAAACACACGTCCAGAATGTTCCTATGAAATACAAAAACTTCATGAATAAAATGAGATCTTTACAGCCCCTGATATCTCACAATGAGAAACTGGGCAGAAGATGAAAATGCAGCCACTTAAACAGACTTCCTAAACGACTATACAGAGCTCACTGAACTATGTCCTTCATCCCAAGAACAAATGTTCTTCTTTCTTTTCCTGCTAGGCCTTTTCTTTCATTAAACTTTGTATCTTAGACTCTAGTCTACCAATATTTCAAAGATCGTCTCAAAAAGGGCCTTAGAAAAGTAAACAACAATACATAACACCCATTCTTGATACACTCTAAAAATCCACTGGAAAACCTAGAACCAGAAAGACAGTTTGTTTTAACATGACCAGGATCTACCTCAAATTGCTGCCAGCATCAAAATTCATGGTGAAATAATAATATAAGGGTTCCCATTAAAATCAAGAAGAAAGACAGTTCTGCATCTTCTAGTAAATGCAAGAAGTGAAGAAACAGAAATAAAACTACTAAAATCTTTTTTAAATCTACCAATATTTCCAAATGACTATCTCTTCAAAAATATAACAGTACTTATAATGTAGTGTATAAATTTATATATAGTATAAAAATGTGCTGTTATTAAAACATAACCACAAATAGCCATATTAAGAAATCTTCCAAACCTACAAGAAGGAAATATTGCTTGCCCTATGAGGAAACCAGTCCACCTACAAATCAGGAAGCCTGCCTTCATATCTTAAGCTGCATTATGTCTCCCCTTAGGAAAGTGCTCACAGTAATGTAAACATTAAATATTCTCTGGTTTTGGCTAAACAAAATGAAGAGTGAAATTCTCTGAAGGCATCTTGTGAGACACACAAGCGTTCCTGTGATACACCTAGACAGGACTATCTGCAAATGGTCATCCTCCAGCACAGGGAACCAATTCCCGTCTCAAGAGATCACATACCACCAATGTGCGCAAACACAATGTGCTTGCTGGGGCTCGAGGGTCAAGAGCAGCTTGCAAGTCCCAAACTTTAATTTTCCTAGAAAGGAAAATGAGATGTGATTAGTGGAAAAGTGAACAATTTATATGCTGTCAAACATTTCCTTGAAAAAAAGTAGTGCATCTGAACTGCCTATTTATAAAAGCTAATGGGGAACATGCTTATGTTTTTACAAATCATCAACCAATTACACCTGATTTTGGAAAAATTAAGAACCTACACATTCTCAGAATTGCTGAAATTTTAAAGAAATATTATTTTAAGGGAGATAAGAAAACAACTTCAGGTTATCTAAATTCAGTTCCGGACTTGATAACCTATGTCACCAAATTCATTCATCAGGGGACTCTCTAGGGCTGAGTAGGTGCTGCTGACAGAAGCTAGGGCTCTGTGTGAAATTCCAAGGATACCTTTCTCCAAATTAAGCAAATGCTGGAAGTTAGTAATAGGAGTACAAACAGACCAACTAACCCATTTGGGAAGTATATATAAGGTCATCGGGAAAGATTTACAGTTGCCATTTGCTCATTTAAAATGTAGTGAGGTGTTTTAAAGAGGGTTTGTTCAATTTACCAAAAAGGGAAAAAAAGGGAAAAGAAGAAACTTATTGTTGAACGAACACACACACACACAAAGAGCCTGGCTTAATTTAGGGATAAAGCAAAGAAGTCAATACCCCCACATCAAATATTGAAACCTAAGCTATTGCTGGAGTTGACAGCGATGATTCAAAGCTAAGTTTAGGAACCACAGTGACTCTCCCTCTGTGTGATTTGGGGTAAGATTTAGTTCTTCTTTCTGGGCCTGAGTGTCCTCACCTAAACAACAGGTATAATAATACCTGCCATCCACCATTACACAGAAACCTACCATAGGACCTGGTACATACAGAGTTGCTTAATATATAACATTTCTCTTTCTTCTTGATACAGTTATAGCAGTACATCTGAAAATCTGAAAGACATACCCATCATAGGCCCCACTGACAATCCTCTTGTTATCAAACCGGATGCATCGGACCAATTCTTCATGTCCCTCTAGGACTCTTAAACAGGCACCACATTCAATATCCCAGAGCCTTGAATGAAAAACAGACCTCTGTGAAACAATTTCCCACACATGATTCACACTATCCGTAAGTTTTTTATATCTGTTCCATACAGATACAATTTTTCGCTATCTTGGAGCTCTTTATTTCTATCTCACTTCCAGTACACACCACACATATAAAGCTGTATGTGTACATTTATACCATCTGTGTGTTTCCAAGCACTAACCTAGGAAGAAGCCTTACTTTTTATTCTATTTCCTTTTATATGATTTGAAACTGTTTTTAATCATGCGTCTGTATTACTATTTAAATAAAATCAACAAACAAGAAATTTCAATTCTATTTAATCCTTAGGCATTCTCTTGATGTCTGAGTGGATAAAAACCATGTAGACAAATGGTGTAGGAAAGACTCTTCTGGGGAGACAGGGATTGTAGGCAGTGAAGGAGAAAGAGCACAGATGAGACAAGGTGGGAAAGGAGATATCACGTACAGCCAGGGGGTTAAGCTTCCGCCCCAGGCACTTCTAGCACAGTGGAGTCCATGAGGACCACTGAGGTTAGAACTGGCGGACCAGCAGGGGAGGCGGCTGTCTCTTGATGAGGCTTGGGGATACCCCTTCCTTGATACTATATGCTGAATACTGGGATTGATGGTTTACAAGGTCAGAGTGGGAGACTTACTAGGTACACGCAGTGTTCTGGTGGAAATATAAACCCATTGACAACACCAAGTCTTTTTCTCTGCATATGATTTATGTAACAATTCTGGAGTTAGAGATCTTTTTTCCTATTATGACTGATTTTCTACAGTATTTGTAGAAAAAAAATCATAGCTAGTTAGCATGTACAAAATAAAGTGAGCAAATTAATTCTATAACTTTTTCTTAGCCTCTCTACCAGTAATTCCTATGATACATCCAAAGAATGTATTTTATTACAGCTGCCCTTAGCAAATCTTCTTAGTACCTGTGATGATAGCATCTCTAATCTGTGATCAAAGCCATTCAGTACTGCCACTATGACTCCAAAGTAGTTCCCTTCTATAAGCTGGAGAGTAATACACATTACTATCTTGTAAAACCTTGACAATTCCAATGAGGAAGTTAAGAACTGTTTATTGATGAAACATTAAGCAATACCACAAAGCATGACGAATATAAGACAATCAAGATTTAAGCTCTAAACTAACTTTATGGTATCTTAAAGCCTAAAGTGATAAAGCAAACTTAAATAGCTTTTTTGTTATTTACTTGCCTTAAAAAAAAGTTTTAATAATCTTAAACCCAATCTTTATTTTGACCAAACATTAGGCAATTATAAACGCCAAAGTTTAGTCACGTATGTAAAGCTTATGTAAAGCTTAGTCACTTATGTAAAGCTACTAGCATGTGTTTGCTTGCCTGCCTTTAAAAAACAAAAAATTTTTTTTAATAATCTTGAATCCTATCTTTATTTTGACCAAACATTAGTCAATTTGATTATAAACCAAAGTTAAGTCACTTATGTAATGCCACTAGAGTGTGTTGAGACAGTGGGGAAACGGCATGGGATAATTAAGTAGATATTGAAGGGATGTTCTTAATAAGATACAAAATGTCTAAGGTTAGTCAGATTTATTAGAAAGCAGGGAGGCCGAGTGCTGGGAAGGAAAAAGGGAGGTAAATGACCTGGCAGGAACAGATGCAGTCTTGGGAGAGGAAAATAAAGTACACTCCCATGTGTTAGGTAGGGAGGTGGGAGCTCACAGGTGAGGGAAATTGGAGCGAGCTGGGCTGCACTGCAGCACCCTAGCCTGTTCTGAAGTGCTCTGGTATTAAGTGATCCCAGGTGGAGCTGAGGTTAAAAAACTTTGTGTACTGGGGGAATCTTGGAAGAACACCCAGGGCACACACGGTTTTCCCACTTGAGTATACAGAACCAAATACATTTCTAAAAGTTACCTAAAGCTTTCTTATCTGAAACATCCCATTTACCCTGAGTTGTTTTGAGCATTAGAACTAGGAGATGAGTCAACAATGTGGCGAAAATCAGCCTGCTCTGTCAGCACACCAACTTCTACCCACCTAATGGTATTATCTGATGATCCACTAACAACCAGGCGATCCCTGTACTGGAGACAGGCAATGCCTCGCTTGTGCCCATTGAGAGTACGAACAAATTCACAGGTGCTCGTGCTCCAGACCTGTAAAACAAATTAACAGTATTTTAAAGAATGAACACAGGAAAGTCCTCCCACAATATACCTTTCTTAAAAAGACAGAGCTTCTGAGAATGACCCAAATATGTGATTATAAAATACGGTGTCCTCTAACTCAAAGTTGGAAGGCTGGGGGGCAGACTAGACAGCATAAAATTTTCTTGGCTGCTGAGTGATAACACTGGAATGAAACACGGAGGGAAGTGAAGTCTCCAGTCTTTGAGATCTTTACAAAGAGAACATCTCCTGGATGGTTCAAACGCTCATTTACCTGGAGGAAAGAGTTTGGGCCAGATTTTATGTTTTTACACCAGCTGACATTTCAAACCCCATGGAGCTAGTGTAATAAAAAAGCTTCCAGCTGGGTACGGTGGCTCACACCTAATCCTAGCACTTTGGGAGGCTGAGACAGGAGAATTGCTTGAGCTAAAGAGTTCAAGACCAGCCTGGGCAAAATAGTGAAACCCCATCTCTACAAAAAATAAAATTAGCTGGGCATGGCAGCATGCACCTGTGGTCCCAGCTACTCAGGGAGATGAGGTGAAAGGATCATTTGAGCCCAGCAGGTTGAGGCTGCAGTGAGCTGTGTTTGTGCCACTGCACTCCAGCCTGGGTGACAAAGCAAGACTTTGTCTCAAAAAAACAAACAAAAAGTCTCACCTTTCATATCATCCTCTTTTCCAGCATATTTTCTGGAACAGCTCCATTTGTTTTGACACATTACTTCTAATTGTATGTATGCAGAATAAATAATCCCCTCTTTTGTGGTATCTGACTTAGATGTTCATAGACAGCTAAACATATTATTAGACAAATAAGGAGACACACAGCAACCAGAGTGCCCTGAATTATCTTACCAGCTGCATTTGTAGCTGAATGGGATACATAAATAGATCTCCACAAGTAAAAGAATGGCACTGGACCCCTACCTCATACCTTAAACAAAAATTTAACTCAAAATGGATCAAGGACCTACACATAAGCACTGAAACTATACAAGTCTTGATAAATTGAACATCATCAAAATTAAAATCATTTGTGCATCAAAGGACACCATCAAAAAAGTGAAAAGACAACTCACAGAAAGGGAGAAAATATTTGCAAATCATGTATCTGATAAGGGACTTGTGTCCAGAATATATAAAGAACTTATAACTCAATAATAAAAAGGCAAATTACCAATTTTTAAAGTGGGCAAAAGATTTAAATAGACATTTCTCCAGAGAAGGTACACGAATGGCCAATAAGCATACAACAAGTTGTTTAGCATCATCAGTAACAAGGGAATGCAAAGCAAAACCACAGAGTACCACTGCACACTCACTAGGGCAGATATAATAAAAGAGACAAATAATAGCAAGTGTTGGCAAGGATATAGAGAAATCCTCCATGCCGGTATTATGAAACAGCTATTTTGTAATAAAGCTCAAACCCTCTCAACTTCCAGGCACTGGTCTCGTACCAATTGGTGTGACTGTGGGAGTAAGTTGCTGCATATAAATCCTAGTTGTTTAGCTTCCCAGCTATCCAACGCAAAGCCTGATGCTACACACTTTGTGATTTGTGGGGCTAGGTATAAGAGTGCTATCCAGTGCTGGTTATGAAAAGGAGGTTCTTCTGAGCAAGCTGAAACCCTCATATACCACTGGCAGGATTGTAAAATGGTGCAGCGCCTTTGGAAAACAGTTTGGCAGTTCCTCAAAATGCTAAACACAAGCCTGGGTGACAAAGTGAGACCTGGTCTCTACAAAAAAAAAAGGGCCGGGCCTGGTAGTGCCTGTACTCCCAGCTACTCCGGGAGGCTTAGGTGGGAGCCTCAGGAGTCCCTGAGCTGGGGGACTGCTTGAGCCCAGGAGGTCAAGGCTGAAGCGAACCATGACTGTGTTACTGCACTCCAGCCTGGGTGACAGAGTGAGACCCTGTCTTCAAAAGGAAAAAAAAGTTAAACACAGAGTTACCATCCTAAGAAAATTAAAAACATGAAAACTTCTACACTAATATTTATAACAGCATCATTTGTAATAGTCAAAAAAATAGAAACAACTAAAATGTCCATCAACTAATAAACTGATGAACAATGAAATTTTATTCAGCCACTGGAAGCAACAAAGTACTGGCTGGGTGTGGTGGCTCATGCCTGTAATCCCAACACTTTGGGAGGCCAAGGACTGCTTGAGCACAGGAGTCCAAGACTAGCCTGGGCAATAAAGCAAGACCCCATCTGTACTTTAAAAAAAAAAAAAAAAGAAGGGACAAAGCTGATATATGCTACAAAGCACATGGATGAACCTTGAAAACATTATGCTAAGTGAAAGCAGCGAGAAATAAAAGGCCACATAAGGTATTCTTCCATTTATACGAAGTGTTTAGAATAGTCCAATCCCAAGACAGAAGGTAGATGAGTGATCACCAGGGACTGGGAAGAAACACAGGCTGACTGCTAATGAGTGTGAGGGTTTTAGAGCGCGATGAAAATGTTCTGGAACTAGACAATGGTAATGTTATAGAATGCTGCAAATGTACTAAAGGCCAAGGAATTACACCCTCTAAAATGTTCAATCTTATGGCATGGAAACTATATCTCGGTAAAGATGTTATAAAAGCACAGGAAAGCTAAAATTCAAAAAAGTTAGCTGGGATATTGGAATCAGGACTGCATTTACCATATCCTAGGGATCACCCTAGACTTCAACTCCTTGTTACAAAGTCTGCCTCCCCCTTCACTGCATGCTAAGCTTCTTGAAGGCAAGGACATGTCTTCTTCATCATCATATCCCTAGCATC
Source organism: Gorilla gorilla gorilla (assembly GCF_029281585.2). Classification (NCBI taxonomy): domain Eukaryota; kingdom Metazoa; phylum Chordata; class Mammalia; order Primates; family Hominidae; genus Gorilla; species Gorilla gorilla. The sequence continues at coordinate 175,681,573 of NC_073228.2, forward strand.
CGGCCCAGAGTACACCGCACTGCGAGTCCTCAAAATTAGGTGAGTAAATAAAATATCTAAGCTCTGCCACTAACTAGCTGTGATGATCACCAACACAATCCTTTACTCTCTGAGCCAGATGTGTAAAATGGGGCCACACCTACCTTAAGAGTGCTGAGTGTTAACTGAGACCATAATGTAAAGCTCCCAACACACAATACATGCTCAACACGTTAGCACTCTTCCCCTTAAAAAGGTGATCAAGAATTTCATGTCATGAAACAGAAGACTGTTCTCTCTTCTGGACCCATGGCTTTTCCTCCTACCTTGCCTACAACTCTAAAGATATACAGAGTGGGATGGCCTCAAGGGTTCATAAGCACAGAGGAGAATAAAGATCTTGCCAGGTACCAGGTTGGTATAAGCCACCTCTGCTTTGTCTCTGTTCTATAAGGGACAGGAACAGGTAGGGTTATGACTGCAGACATACTTACTTTGATGGTCCTGTCACCAGAGGCAGACACGATGTACTTGTCGTCAAAGTCTACTACATTGACGGCAGCCCGGTGGCCAACCAGGACACGGCGTAAAGTGATGTCAGTCGCAGAAGCCATGTCCCACACAGCAATGGAGCGGTCCTTGGAACAGGTCACCATCAGTCCATTGCTGAAGCGTAAGTGCAGTACAGCCTCATTGTGGTGGATCAATGTGTTAAGAACTTCACCCGTGTTCACATCCCACACTCTAGGAGAGAAGAGAAAAGCATGATGCTTAATTACGGAGACAGCAAGGAAATGATTCTGGTATCTGAGCTCTGTCTGGGTCTGCAATGGTTTGGATATAGTTTGTCTGACTCTACCAAATCTCATGTTGAAATTGATCCTCAATGTTGGAGGTGGGGCCTGGCAGGAGATGTTTGGGTCATGGTGGTGTATCACTCAAGAATGGCTTGGTGCCATTCTCATAGGAGGGAGTTCACTCTTAGTTCCTGAGAGAACAGGTTGTTGAAAAGAGCCTAGCACCTCCTCCCTCTCTCTTGCTTCTCTCTCGCATGTGATCTGCATATGCTGGCTCCCCTTTGCCTTCTGCCATGAGTAGAAGTAGCTCGAAGCCCTCATCAGAAGTAGATGCTGGTGCCATGCTTCTTGCAGAGCCTGCAGAACCATCAGTCAAATACACCCCTTTTCTTTATAAATTACCCAGCCTCGGGTATTCCTTTATAGCAATACAAATGGAGTAAGACAGGGTCTATTCTTAATGAACCTAAGGACATGATTAAAAGGGGCCCCTAAAAGCAATTTCTTTATTTGCTGAGAAGTGCTGAGATGGTTTCAGAAAAGGTGGCTAATTCTGGCTCTGCCCGAGTTTAGGTATATTTAGCAGTCAGGTATTTAGGGATGGTGTTTGCAGGCTCGTGCTGATGGCAAAAGATGATTCCTCTAGATAGCAGATTTTGTATTGAGTCTGAGACGACAGGAAGAAGGAGGCTTGTTGTCTGAAGAACTGAGAATGGTTCCAAGCTTAGTTCTTGTTGACCTCTGACAGGCCTCTATCATTTATCCACTGCAAACTGGGTAAGTCATGATGCCTCATCAATCACCACATCCACTTCTTTACCCAGCTGCTTTTATGGACAAAGCCAGGGTCTCCCAACTGCTTTGTACATCCAGGGATTTGGAAGCAGCATTTCCACATCACGGCTTTTCTGTAACCCTCATCTCCTAAGAGGACAAGTTCACACAGGGCAGAGAGGGAAAGACTCAGGCCTCTGAGGCTGAGACATGATCTCTGGCAGAAGCAGGAGTACGGAAGCACTGAGTCCAGGAGAGGATACTAAGCATGCTTCAAGCAGGGGTGGCGATGCTTCCAGCAGGGGTGGTGAAAGAATCCAGGAGTGACTCCTGGAAGTGAGTGTCTCCTCTCTGCTCTGGACCACATAACCAAAAGAAGAAAGCCAGCCTAATATTTGGTACATGCTCTTACAGGAAAGCATGTTGTCATCTCTACAATGAACAGCAATAGGAATAGAACACCCTTAACAAAAATTAGCTTTCCTGCCTAATTTGCGCAAACATGTCTACAATAAAAGTAGTTTGAAATACAACATGTAAAAATGTAAGTTTGTGTATGCCTCTCCCAGAGGAGGATGTCAATCTCAGACTTTCTCAGGGAAGGCTTACAAGTTAAGAACAATGAAGCCAGATCACTCACCTCACCGTAGAATCTGAAGAGCCGGTTACAATAACACGCTCATCATACTGCAGACAGAGGACAGAGCCTGTGTGTCCTGTTAACACTTTCAAACATTCCAGGCTGGTTTTATCCCATATCTATTGAGACAAGATTAGCCACAAACGATGATTTATTATACTATATTTTGATGAATGTTACTGTCCCACCTTATGTTCTGATTATAAAATAAAACACACTTGGGTTACAGTAAATAAGAAACACTGAATACAAGAAGGAATACAGACAATAGTGATTAACTGCTAGGATAGATGTGCTATTTTGCTTAATTTGAACCCTTAGCTATTGATCTCAGTATACTTATCAACAGCCTCATAAAGGGGACTTCTTAAAAATAAAATCTGTGAAAAGAATTCGCTCACTGACTGGGTGCTGTGGCTCATGCCTATAATCCCAACATTTTGGGAGGCCGAGACAGAAGGATCGCTTGAGCCCAGAAGTTAAAGACCAGCCTGGGCAACATAGCAAGCCAATCTCCATAAGAGAGAGAGAGAGAGAGAGAGAGAGAGAGAGAGTGTGTGTGTGTGTGTGTGTGCATGCGTGTTTTAATTAGCCAGGTGTGGTGGTGTGTGTGCCTGTAGTCCCAACTACTCAGGAGGCTGAGGTAACAGAATTGCTTGAGCCCAGAAGGCAAGGCTGCAGTGCGTGCGTGTGTGTGTGTGTGTGTGCGCGCGCGCATGTGTGTTTTAATTAGCCAGGTGTGGTGGTGTGTGGGCCTGTAGTCCCAACTACTCAGGAGGCTGAGGTAACAGAATTGCTTGAGCCCAGAAGGCAAGGCTGCAGTGAGCCATAATCACACCACTGTACTCCGGCCTGGGCAACAAAGCAGGACTCTGCTTTGTCATTTTATTTTTATGTCTCATAAAAATAAATAAATTAATAAAAAAGAATTGGCTCACTCTCTGAAAAGCAACATGACAATGTCTATTAAGACGTTTTACAAATGCATACCCCTATGTTTACAAAAACAAAAAGTGGAAAATGAAATGTCCAGCATTTCATAAAAGTCTCCAAGTAAACTATGAAGTGTTTAATGAGAAAATATCATGCTTTATTACAAAGTTAAGCATTTTAAAAATCAGAACAAAAATTATCTATAAAGTGACACAATGACTATGTATATTTTAGAAAAGGAAGAAAGGATTAAAGGAGGTAAAATGTTGTGAACAGTTGTTTTCACACTCTGAGTGTTCCTTTTCTCGCTTCTTTTACTGCCTCCATAGACTTGTCTTTTCTAGAATGTCACAGATTTGGAATCATACAGTATGTAGCCTTTTTAGATTGGCTTCTTTCACACAGTAATACACACTTAAGGTTCCTCCCTGTCTTTTCATGGCTTGATATACATTCCTTTTTAGTGCTGGAAATTATCCCACTGTCTAGATGTACTGCAGTTTATTTATCCATTCACCTACTGAAGGACACCTTGGTTGCTTCCAAGTTTGGGCAATTATGGGTAAAGCTGCCATAAACATCTGGGTGCAGGTTTTTGTGTAGACCTAAGTTTTCAATTCTGTTGTGTAAATACTAAGTGGTATATATGGTAAAAGTATGTTTAGTTTTGTAAGAATGCCAAACTGCCTTCTGAAGTGGCTGTACTATTTTCTATTTCCAACAGCAATGAATGAAAGTTCCTGTTCCTATTGCTCCACATTCTTGCCAGCATTGGGTGTTGTCAGTGTTCTGGATTTTGGCCATGCTAACAGGTGTGTAGTAGTGTCTCACTGTTATAATTCACATTTCTCTGATGACTTACAATGTGTAACATCTTTTCACATACTTATAATATGCCATCTGTATATCCTTCTTTGGTGAGATGTCTGTTAAGGTCTATGCCTTATTTTAAAAAATCAGGTTAAGCTAATTGTTTTTTTTTCTTACTGTTGAGATTCAAGAGTTCTTTGTATGTCTTTTGCATACATTTTCTCTAGTCTGTGGCTTGTTTTTTCATTCTCTAGACAATGTCTCTCACAGAGCAGAAATTTTTAATTTTAACAAAGTCCAGCTTATTAATTCTTTCTTTCATGGGTCACGGCTTTGGTATTATATCTAAAAAGTCATCAACAAATTCAAGATCATCTAGATTCTCTCCTATGTTACATTCTATGAATTTTAAGATTTTGTGTTTTACAGTCAGGTCTTTAATCCATTTTGAGTTAATTTTTGTGAAGTATATAAGATCTATGTCTAGACTGTTTAAGGGTAAGGGAGGCAATATGGTGTCTAATTGCTTCTGCCCCATTTGTTGAAGACACAATCTTTTCTCTACTGTATTGTCTTTGCTCCTTTGTAAAAGATCAGCTGACTATATTTATGAAGGTATATATTTCTGGGCTCTCTATTCTGTTCCATGGATCTAGCTGTCCATTCTTGCCAGCACCACACCATTGTGATGACTGCAGTTTTACAGTAATTCTTCAAGTAGGGTAGTGTTAGTCCTCTATCTTTATTCTACTTCAGTATCATGCTGGTTTTTGCTTGTCCATACAAACATAACAGTCAGCTGGTAGATATCCACAAAATCACTTGCTGGGATTTTGATTGAGACTGCATTGAACCTACAGACCAATTTGGGAAGAAATGACTGACATCCTCACAATAGTCTTCCTACCCATGAGCATGAAATATCTCTCCCCATTTATTTAGTTCTTTGATTTCTTTAATCAGTTTTATAGTTTTCTTCACATCGATCTTATAAATATTTTGTTAGATTTACACCTAAGTATTTCATTGGTGGGGGGAGGGGGTGCTAATATAAATGTTATTGTGTTTTTTGAGATGGAGTCTCACTCTGTCACCCAGGCTGGAGTGCAATGGCGCGATCTCGGCTCACTGCAACCTCCGCCTCCCAGGTTCAAGCGATTGTCCTGCCTCAGCCTCCTGAGTAGCAGGACTATAGGCGCCCACCACCACACCCGGCTAATTTTTGTATTTTTAGTGGAGACGGAGTTTCACCATGTTGGCCAGGCTGGTCACAAACTCCTGACCTCAGATGATCCACCCACCTTGGCCTCCCTAAAGTGCTGGGATTACAGGCGTGAGCCACCGCACCCAGCCATGTTATTGTGTTTTTAATTTCACATTCCACTTGTTCATTGCTGGTATATGGATAAGCAACTGACTTATGTATATTAACCTTGTATCCGGCGAACTTGCTATAATCATTTATTAGTTCTAGGAGGTTTTGTTGTTGATGCTTTCATTTTTTTCTACAATCATGTCATCTACAAGCAAAGACAGTTTTAATTCTTCCTTCTCAATTTGTATACCTTGTCTTAGTGTGTTACCTAGGAGTTCTAATACAATGTTGAAACGTAGTGGTGAGTGGGGACATCTTTGTCTTATTCCTGACCTTAGTGGGAAAGTTTCACATTTCTCAGCACTGTGTGTGACGTTAGCTATAGGCTTTTTGTAGATACTCTTTATCAAGTTAAGGAAGTTCCCCTCTATTCATAGTTTACTAAGGGTTTTTATCACGAAAGAGTGTTCAATTTTGTCAAACGCCTTTTCTGCATCTATTGACGTGATTTTCTTCTTTGGCTTATTGATATGACGGATTACATTAACTGATTTTTGAAGGTTAAACATTAAGATATTGGTCTGTGGTTTTCTTTGAATGTCTTCATCTAGTTTAGTACTAAGGTAATGATGGCCTCATAGAATGAGTGATGAAATATTCTCTCTTCTTCTATCTTCTGGAAGAGATTGTAGAGAACTGGTGTAATTTCTTACTTAAATGTTTGACAGAATTCACCAGTAATTCATCTGGGCCTGGTGCTGTTTTGGAAAGTAATTAATTATTGACTCAATTTCTTCAACAGATAAAGGCCTATTCAGACTACCTATTTGTTTTTATGTCAATTTGGGAAGACTGTGTCTTTCAGGGAATTAATTCATTTCATATAAATTATCAAATTTGTAAACAGGGAGTTGTTCATATTATTTTATTATTCATTTAACGCTCATGAGAGCTACAGTGATGTCTCCTCTTTCATTTCAATATTAGGAATCTGAATCCTTTTTTTTCTATGTTAGCATAGCTAACGTAATTATCAATTTTACTCATCTTTTCAAAGACACATCTTTTGGTTTCCTTACCTATTTCTATTGATTTCCTGTTATCAATTTCATTGATCTCTGCCCTACTTTTCATTAACTCTTTTATTCTGCTTACTACAGATTTAAACAGTTCTTTTTCTAGTTTCCTAAGGTGGAAGCTTAGATGACTGATTTTTAGTCTTTCTTCTTTTCTAATATATGCACTCAATACTATAAAATTCTAAGCTTTCACTGCATCCCACAGATTTTGATAACTTGGACTTTCATTTTCATTTAGTTACACCCACCCACACATGCACACATGTGCACACACACAGCGAAGGAGGAGGGAGAGAAAGTCTCACACCGTCACTCAGGCTGAAATACAGTGACACAATCACAGCTTACTGCAGCCTTTGACCTCCCCGGCTCAGGTGATCCTCCCACCTCAGCCTCTTGAGTAGCTGGGACTACAGACGCATGCCACAATGCCCAGCTAATGTTTTTTAATTTTTTTGTAGAGACAGGGTCTCCCTATGTTGCCCAGGCTTGTCTCAAACTTCTGGGCTCAAGCAATCCTCCCACCTCAGCCTCCCAAAGTGTAGGGATTACAGACGTGAACCACTGTGCCCAGCCTCAAAATATTTTTAAAATTTCTCTTGAGATTTCTTCTTTGATCCATGTGCTATTTAGAATTATGTTATGTAATCTTAAAGTATTTAGGAATTTTTCCAGCTTCTTTTTTTTACTGATTTCTAGTTTATATCCACTGTGGTAGGATTTGACATTGTATTAATTTCTAGCCTTTCTTTTTTTATTGATTTTTTTTATTTTTTTATTTTTCCATTTTTCCATAAGCTATTGTACAGGTGGTATTTGGTTACCTAAGTTCTTTAGTGGTGATCTGTGAGATTCTGGTGCACTCATCACCCAAGCAGTATATACTGCACCATATTTGTAGTCTTCTATCCCTCGCCCCCCTCCCACTCATCCCCCCAAGTCCCCAAAGTCCAATGCATCATTCTTATGCCTTTGCGTCCTCATAGCTTAGCTCTTACATAACAGTGAGAACATATGATGTTTGGTTTTTCACTCCTAAGTTACTTTGCTTCGAATAACAGTCTCCAATCTCATCCAAGTCACCGCAAATGCTGTTAATTCATTCCTTTATATGGCTGCATAGTATTCCATCATATATATATATCAGTCACAGTTTCTTTATTCACTCATTGAGTGATGGGCATTTGGGTTGGTTCCACAATTTTGCAATTGTGAATTGTGCTGCTATAAACATGCATGTGCAAGTGTCTTTTTTAAATAATGACTTCTTTTCCTCTGGGTAGATACCCAGTAGTGGGACTGCTGGATCAAATGGTAGTTCTACTTTTAGTTCTTTAAGAAATCTCCCCACCCCACAACAGGCCCCAGTGTGGGGAGGCAGGAGGGATAGCATTAGGAGATATACCTAACATTAAGTGACGAGTTAATGGGTGCAGCACACCAACATGGCACATGTATACGTATGTAACAAACCTGCACGTTGAGCACATGTACCCTAAAACTTAAAGTATAATTAAAAAAAATAAAAGAAAAAGAAATCTCCACATTGTTTTCCATAGCGGCTGTACTAGTTTACATTCCCACCAGCAGTGTAGAAGTGTTCCCTGTTCATCATATCCATGCCAGCATCTACTGTTTTTTGATTTTTTTATTATGGCCATTCTTGCAGGAGGTGGTATCACATTGTGGTTTTGATTTGCATTTCTCTGATCATTTTATCATGTTTGTCGGGCATTTTTTCCTGTGTTGAGCATTTTTTCATATGTCTATTGACTATTTTGTATATCTTCTTTTGAGAATTGTCTGCTCATGTTCTTAGCCCACTTTTTGATGGGATTGTTTGTTTTTTTCTTGTTGATTTGTTTGAGTTCATTGTGTTTGTTCTTGTTGATTTGTTTGAGTTCATTGTAGATTCTGGATATTAGTCCTTTGTCAGATGTATAGATTGTGAAGATTTTCTCCCACTCTGTGGGCTGTTTACTCTGCTAACTGTTCCTTGTGCTGTGCAAAAGCTCTTTAGTTTAATTAGGTCCCAGCTATTTATCTTTGTTTTTGTAGTATTTGCTTTTGGTTCTTGGTTATGAAATCCTTGCCTAAGCCAATGTCTAGAAGGGTTTTTCCAATGTTATCTCCCAGAAATTTTCTAGTTTCAGGTCTTAGGTTTAAAGTCCTTAATCCACATTGAGTTGATTTTTGTATAAGGTGAGAGATGAGGATCCAGTTTCATTCTCCTGTATGTGGCTTGCCAATTATCCCAGTACTATTTGTTGAAAAGGGTGTCCGTTCCCCACTTTTATATTTTTGTTTGCTTTATCAAAGATCAGTTGGCTGTAAGCATTTGGGTTTATTTCTGGGTTCTCTATTCTGTTCCATTGGTCTATATCCCTGTTTTTGTACCAGTACCATGCTGTTTTGGTGACTATAGCACTATAGTATAGTTTGAAGTCAGGTAGTGTGATGCCTCCAGATTTATTCTTTTTGCTTAGTCTTGCTTTGGCTACATGGGCTCTTTTTTGGTTCCAAGTGAATTTTAGAATTGTTTTATCTAATTCTGTGAAGAATGAGAAAGGAATGGTTATGTCCTTTCCTGGTTTTGGTATTAGGTTGTATTTTGACGGGGACTGCATTGAATTTGTAGATTGCTTTTGGCAGTATGGTTATTCTCACAATATTGATTCTACCCATCCATGAGCATGGGATGTGTTTCCATTTGTTCCTGTCATCTATGATTTCTTTCAGCAGTGTTTTGTAGTTTTCCTTGTAGAGGTCTTTTGACTCCTTGATTAGGTATATTCCTAAGTATGTTATTTTTTTGCAGCTATTGTAAAAGAGGTTGAGTTCTTGATGTGATTCTCCTCTTGGTCACTGTTGGTTTATAGAAGAGCTACTGATTTGTGTACATTAATCAAAAGGAAATGCTATGAACAGGTCTTCAAGAAGGGAAGCGTTCTATAGTTCCATGACTAGGTCTGAGTCTTTTAGTGAGCCTATACCTCTAGACTTCACAAGTACTTCTCAGTTCTTCCTCACCCCTTTATGCGTGACCAAATGGATGAGGGGGCTGGAGTTGTGTATTTCCCTTCCCCAGGTCAGTCAGGTTCTATAAAATCTCAGCACTTTAGGCTCTGGCTAAGCAGTTTCTACTGAAGGTAGACCTTATCAAGAAGTACAGAATAACCTAGTATAGTTTTAAAAGTTTCTTTTCCCTTCCCACTGCTGGAAACACAAGGAGATTTTTCTGGGATAATCACTGAGAGAATCTGGTAGAGCTCTTGCAGGTAAAACTCACAAAAGTGTGGTGGGGAGCCCTGATGACTGGGTCCTCCTCAGTTTATATTTCTCAGACTTGTCCCACACTGAGCCTCCAGCAATTTTTCAATTACGGTTCAGGTTACCCTACCCAGGCACTGGTTCTCCCGGATGTTTCTGCTCCAGTGAGTTATGATTCTCTGTATTTGCCTGTCTCTCCAATTTGTGGGGCAGCAGCTTCTCCTGTGACCTCACTTCCCTTATGAATCTAAGTAGAATGGTTGATTTTTCAGTTTGTTCAGATTTTTACTTGTTGTCAGGACAAGTAGCAACTTCTTACGTACCAAACCCACTCCCTTCTTTTAATCTTTCCAGTCTTCCCAAGTTATCAATATTGTTGATATTTAATGGGAGATGAGAATGTTTTCAAAGATTGAACTATTTAAAATAGACTCTGTGCACCTATTTCTTGACATGTACAATACTATCATAATTTGTAGTGACTCTACAGTTTACTGCAAGTGAACAAGATTTTATAAATGATGTAGACACTGAAATATAATATCTACAATAGCAAATATTGCTTTTAACTTCTGACCTAATGGAACCTGAGTTATTTTTAAAGTGATTAGTGATCAAGGATTGGTGCAGAATAGGGCAAAAAAAAGGTTTCCAACCACTGGTCTAGATAATCTCTTCAAAGCGCACTTCTGCTCTACTATTCTGTCTTATTAAGTCAAATGGATGTGCCACAATTAAGAGAATTCTTTAGAAAACACATCTAGTGTAAATGAATTCCAAGCCCACAGCCAGACTATGCTTTGACAAAGTTGTTATAAACCATTCTTAACTATTCCTTAAAGAAAAACTACCAGTATTATTGCAGCACTATTCACAATAGCAAAGACTTGGAACCAACCCAAATGTCCAACAATGATAGACTGGATTAAGAAAACGGAATACTATGCAGCCATAAAAAATGATGAGTTCATGTCCTTTGTAGGGACATGGATGAAGCTGGAAACCATCATTCTCAGCAAACTATCTCAAGGACAAAAAACCAAACACCGCATGTTCTCACTCATAGGTGGGAATTGAACAATGAGAACACTTGGACACAGGAAGGGGAACATCACACACTGGGGCCTGTTGTGGGGTTGGGGGAGGGGGGAGGGATAGCATTAGGAGATATACCTAATGTTAAATGAAGAGTTAATGGGTGCAGCACACCAACATGGCACATGTATACATATGTAACAAACCTGCACGTTGTGCACATGTACCCTAAAACTTAAAGTATAATAAAAAATAAATAAATAAATAATAAAATAAAATGATAAATTGATAGAAAAAAAGAAAAACTACCAGTATTAAATAGTAGCATATGTCACACTTTCTAGAGTATACTGGTAGCCACAGGTTAGGGCTATCAAGTACATATAAAAATAGAGTTCGGTGGGCCAGGAGCAGTGGCTTACACCTGTAATCTCAGCACTTTGGTAGGCCGAGGCAGGAGGATCATTTGAGGTCAAGAGTTTGAGACCAGCCTGGCCAGCATAGCGAAACCTCATCTCTACTAAAAACACAAAAAATTAGCCAGGCCTGGTGGCAGGCACCTGTAGTCCCAGCTACTCAGGAGGCTGAGGGAGGAGAATCGCTCACTTGAACCCAGGAGGTGGAGGTTGCAGTGAGCCGAAATCATGCCACTGCACTCCAGCCAGGGCGACAGAGCGAGACTCTGTCTCAAAAAATAAGAAAAACAAAAATTAAAAATAGAGTTCCGTGGTCAAATAAGTTTTGGAACTTGGGAAACACTGGGTGTCTGTCTCTATTGTAGGCATTCTCAGAGCCTTTATATACGACCGTATCCTGTGAATTTCTAAGCTGGAGACACAGCACGCAGTGTTATCTAAACTTCCTTGGAGGGCATAATTCTCTGCCTAGAATGCCTGCCAACATCCTCTAGATTCACATCCACAGAAGATCTTTTGGCAAACACTGCCATACATATAGGAAACCAACAGAACAGTTTCTTATATTCCATAATTCAGAGTGCATTTGACCTAGGTAGCTGAATTACTAAAATTCCACTATTTCACTTTTTAAAAAACAAACAAAAAATAAAAATTAAAAAAAAGCAGAAAAGCTTTATTTCACCCAAAATAGAACAATAACAGAAAACAGGGCCAAGATGGAGAAAGCCCACTACAATCTATCTCTCCAGTTGATTATAACTAAACACTCCTGATAAAAACTAGTTAAGAACTCTGAAAAGTAAGGGGAAAGAGGGGACAACAGGTAGATGTGGCAAGGGGTCAAAATGTGAAGAAACAATCTGCATGGGGGTGAATTTGCCATTATTTTTCTTTGTTGTTTTCTGTTTTCTTTCTTTTTTTTATTTTTTATTGAGACAGAGTCTTGCTCTGAATTGCAGTGGTGTGATCCTGGCTCACTGCAACCTCTGCCTCCTGGGTTCAAGCAATTCTCACACCTCAGCCTCCCAAGTATCTGGGATTACAGGTGCCCACCACCACGCCCAGCTAATTTTTTGTATTTTTAGTAGTGACAAGGTTTCACCATGTTGGCCAGGCTGGTCTTGAACTCCTGGCCTCAAGTGATCCACCCGCCTCAGCCTCCCAAAGTGCTGGGATTACAGGCATGAGCCACCACACCCGGCTTTTTCTCTTTTCTTCCTATTGTGGCTTTTGCTCAAAGGCAGGCCCTGACCAGGAAGCTATACAGTGAAATAGCAAAACATGCAGCTAAAATTCTGAAAGAAATCCCTCTTTCTAGGCAGAGGGGCTGGAAAAAAGAGATCCCTGGGGGGTTCTTTTCTCTCTTCTCTCACAGGGCTCATGGCTCCAGTCATGACGACACACTACAGAACAATGGAAAAGATAAAAAAATTCCAAGAGTGACCCAATTTTTCTGGCCAGAGGAAAAGGAAAAAAGTGTCCTTATGGACTGAAGAGACTTAGGGAAATCCAAGAGGAAAGAACTGGAAATAAAAGAACCCAAACAATACATGACTTGAGCTTACCCTTGAGCTGTATATGCGCAGAACAGACTGAACCAGCACAGCAAAGGCTGTCTCAATGAGCTGATATTTAAAGCACTGCTGAAGCCTCAGATTAACCTCTAAGTAGTGAAAGCCCATGACAGACCCAAAGTGGCATATGGCAAAGGCTTTGAACAGTGGAAAAGAGATTAGAGCCATCCCCCCAACCCCTCTGATGATGTCAAGACAGAACTTGTGTTCTGAACCCAACTAAGTTGACTAACTGCTTAAAAACACACTTACCCAAAAACATTGTCCAGAGGATTATAACAGGACCCACAGTCTTTACAACATAATATCCACAATGCCCAAAATACTAGTTTAAATTACCTGGTATACAAAAATCAAGAAAGATGAACAATCTCAGGGGACTGGACAATCAACAGATGTCAAGCTGGAGGTTACCCAGATGCTGACATGGTTAAAGATGTTAAGCACCTACTCTATACTCCACAGGATAAAGATAAATGTGCTTGAGGTAAATAAAAAAGAGAGAATTCTCAGCAGAGAAATAGAAACTGTAAAATATCATACCTGAAATTAAAAACTCACTTGATGGGGCGGAGGGTAACAGGAGAAAAGAGATGAAGAGATGAAAAATTCAGTCAACTTGAAGATAGGCCAATAGAAATTATCCAGAAAAGGGAGGAACAAAGATTGAAAACAATGTGGAACAATATCAAAAGATATAGTATTTATGTGATTAGAGTCTCAGAAGGAAAGGAGAAATTCGTACAGAAAAAAATATTTGGAAAAATAATGGCTGAAGACTTCTGAAATGTAATGAATGAAAGAAGTAAATTTACAGATTCATGAAGCTCAGAGAAAGGCTTCTTGGATATAATATCGAAAGCATGATCCATAAAAGAAAAAACTGGTAAGTTGGACTTCATCAAAATTAAAATCTTCTGTCAAGTACAGTGGCTCATGCCTGTAATCTCAGCACTTTGGGAGACCAAGGTAGGCAGATCACCTGAGGCCAGGAGTTCAAGACCAGCCTGGTCAACATGGTGAAACCCCGTCTCCACTAAAAATACAAAAATTAGCTGGGCATGGTGGCTCACGCCTGTAGTCCCAGCTATTTGGGAGGCTAAGGCACAAGTATTGCTTGAACCCAGGAGGTGGAGGTTGCAGTGAGCCGAGATCATGCCACTGCACTCCAGCCTGGGTGACAAAGCGAGACTCCATCTCAAAAAAAAAAAAAAAAAATTAAAATCTTTTGCTCCATTAAAGAGATCATTAAGAAAATGAGAAAATGAAAAGACGGCCAGGCATGGTGGTTTACGCCTGTAATCGGGGCACTTTGGGAGGCCGGGGCAGGTGGATCACCTAAAGTCGGGAGTTTGAGATCAGCCTGACCAACATGGAGAAACCCTGTCTCTAATAAAAATACAAAAAAGTAGCTGGGCATGGTGGCTCATGCCTATAATCCCAGCTACTCGGGAGGCTGAGGCAGGATAATCGCTCAAACCCGGGAGGCGGAGGTTGCAGTGAGCTGAGATCGTGCCATTGCACTCTAGCCCAGGCAAGGGTAAAACTCCGTCTCAAAAAAATTTTTTTTTAAATAAAAAGAAAATGAAAAGACAACTCACTAATTGGGAAAAATATATGCAAAACATATCTAGCAAAGGACGTATCTAGACTACATAAAGAACTCTAAAAACTCAGTAATAAAAAAACAAAGAACCCATTTTAAAATGGGTAAAAGATCTGAAAAGAAACTTCACCAGAGAATACAGAGATGGCAGGTAAGCACATAAAAAGATGCTCACTATCATCACTGGGGAAATGTGAATTTAAAGCAAAATGAGGTATGTTCACATACCTATTAGAATGGCTAATATCAAAAAAAACTGAGATGATCAAGGGCTGACAAGGATACAGAACAAAAGCAACTCTCAGGCCAGGTGTGGCTGCTCACACCCGTAAATCCCAGCACTTTGGGGCAGGCACATTACTTGAGGTCAGGAGCTCAAGACCAGCCTGGGCAACACGGCAAAACACCATCTCTACTAAAAACAAAAAAATTAGCTGGGCGTGGTGCCACATGCCCGTAGTCCCAGCTACTCAGGAGGCTGAGGTAGGACAGCAGGAGAATTGCTTGAACCCAGGAGGCAGGTGACAGAGAGAGACTCCGTCTCAAAAAAAAAAAAAAAAACTCTCATCACTGTTGATGGGAATGTGAAATGGTACAGGCACTTTGGAGAACAGCTGGGCAGTTTCTTAGCAGGTGAAACATACACTTACCATATGAGCCAGTAACCCCACTCCTCAGTTTTCACCCAATGAACTAAAAATTTATGTTCCCCAAAAAACCTACAGGTATATAATTATGGTAGCTTTATTCATAATTGTCAGAAACTGGAAACAACACAAACATCCTTCAACAGGTGAATGGGTAAGCACAGGAAAGAGGCAGAAAAGCCCAGGATAAGAAACAGGCAGGACAAGGGAATTGGGGGAATGAGAGAGCTGCTCCATATTGTGATTTTTGTAACAGTTATACATGTCTGTGTGTTTATCAAAACTCACAGAATTATACAACAAAAGAGCAAACTTCCCTGTTTGTAAGTTATAATGTTTTTTACAAAGTTTAAAAAACTCAATGTTTTCTTAAATATGAGGACATAAGATACAAACAATGTAAAATAAAATCAGATCAGATCAGCCATCAAACAGATTAAACATGGAAAAATAATCCAGTTTATCTACTACTGAAAAGTTAATGAAAACAATATAAGTTGCTCTATCATTCTGTGGTATTATTATTTGAGTCCTTCTCAGGAACCATAAAAGGTAACACCTTTGGTTTATAAACTACCAATACCAGCTGGCAAAGTAATCAAGAGCCCTGTGAAACTGGGATATTTTCTATTTACACCTAATACAGAATATAGAATGTGAATGTGCTTAGAGAAGGATAAGAAGTGAGACAATCCAGGGTCTTGTATTAGTTTCGGGGAAATGCTCTGGCTCTAGTTCTTTAGAACTACACTGAGAGCTGCCAAGATTGAGTGGAAGAGATAAAAACCAATCTAGAGTAAATGGAAAGATTGTCACATCTAGTGTCTAACACATAGCCACGATTCTAAAAATAATACGTAAAAAATTCAGTCATTCACCTTAATAGAATTATCTCGTAGGCCACTGATAATTTTTTCATCATCATACTGTAAACAGTAGACACCTTTACTATTTTCAGAGCGGCACTGAATCCTCTGCAAGTTGTGTCGTCCACACCGCCAGTTAGATTCTATAGTCTAGGGAAAAAAGGAGGCAAGAGGTGAGTTTTTGTGAATCAACTTACTCTATTAGGTTTCAGACTTTGGCGTTGCTTCCAGAAACAGCATACCACCGATACCCCAATCTTGGTTTGCATAACTGTCTGTGGATAGGATCATGCTCTTTTCCAAGTAAGACATTAACCCAACAATGTTTTTTCTTAAACTTTCCCTGCCCATTTGGCAACCATCATAGGATTTCCAATGAGTTTTGGACTGGGCTTGAAAAAACAGGCCTAGACAGAATTCAGTATGTTTAAAGAATGCCGTTTGCACCCAAAACATGCAAATAAATAGTAACTCATTGGGTTGCTCCCTAATGCCAATTAAAAAACCATCATTAAGCATATATTGACAATCTACATATCCAAACAAAGTATTGTCTTGATCACTGAGGAAAGATAGTGAGCAACTACTATAAGCCAACTACATAGGAAGAATTTTATTTATCATTTTTAACCTTCCTAATGTTTCTGTAGAGTAAAAATGGTACATTTTAGCCCTAGATTCTTATTCCTCTTATCATTCATGCAACATTTGCTGAGATGTTAATATATTCCACATACTGTGCTAGGCACTGAGGATAAAAAGATCAACAGGAGACACACTGCATTCAGGGAGGCACCACTCCAATATCTAGGCCCATGGTGTCTGGATCTAGAGAGACACTAAGTTTATTTGGTTAAATGATCCATACAATAACCTTGGAAGGAAGGAAGTACTTATTATTTCCTTTTTACAAACAAGAAAACAGAGTTTAATTTGCCTGCAGCCACAAAATCAGTAATCGGACTAGCTGGAAATCACACTCAGTTCTTTCCAACTCCAAACCCATGCTTTTGCTACTAACATATTCAATGCCTACAAAGCAGGACGGGCCTGCCTCTTGAGGCAGTGCACACAGAACGTAAGAAGATCAGTAACAATTCCAAAAGTGCCAAATGAGTGATAAAAATTCTAAGTGCTGCAGGACTTAAGGGAGATAATGAGCTCTATAGCCTGAGACACTGGGACAAGTTTAGTGAAGAAGTAGGTCATACCCAGAGCACCAGAAGACCTAACCTCTGGTAGTAGATATAAGTGATTTTTTAAGGCTCAAAAGATACAATGTCTCTACTAAGAGTAACTAAAGTCTGAATTCCTGATCCTTGAAATTAGGGGACAAGAGGGATTTCAATAACCTGTTACACTTCAGTTCAGGATATAGTTTCTCTCTGAGTAGCTAATTATTTCTGTATAGCTAAAAGTCTAATTATTTGCTTTGTTGAAGGAGTACTTAATTACTGGCTCTGCTGACATCTAACAAACTGTATTTCTTCTTATTTTGAAGATAGTATCCTTCTGTGCACTCTAAAATGTTACGATTTACTGAAAGCTACCTGCGAGGCACTATGCTTTTCTAACACTATACCACTCACTTTATATGTTTTGTAGCTAATTTAATCGTAACTCTGAAGCAGGAATCATTGTTTGCATTTTATAGAAAAGGAAATGGAGGGTTGGAGATATCGATACACGTATACTGAAAAAGCGATTATTTCCATCATTTGTGGCCCCAGTGCTCAGCAAGAGTCCTGGAAATACGGTATCTTCCCTCAAGGAGCTCCCATACACATCCGTGAGGGCAGGATGGTATATTTCCAATGCTCAGGAGATACAAGGAGGTGCCATGGAGATGCCAGGAGAGGGGAAATACTCATTTGTCCATCTGCCACCAAATCAGAACTTCCTAGCCTGGGTCATCATCTCTAGTGACTTGGTAAAATATTAGACATACAAAAGCACACTTCAAAACCAAAAAAAAAAAAACTAACCCAACCATCTCTGCTACCTCTATCAAAGTAGACAACAGATCTGTCCGGATAAGCAACTTTTTAAAAAGAGGTCCAGAATACAGGCATTTCTTAAGCAGAACTCAACGCATGGAATCATTTAGAGAAACAATGTATTTTTAGATAGTGACTGTGCCATCTCAGCATGCTAAGCACTCCAGGAAAATGCTGATTTAGTAGGCAGATGTACTGGTAACAAGTCTAATTTGTGGCCAGTGACTCTTGGCAGTAGTTACCAATGTTCACGTTATACCCCCTGGGGGCCCACAGAGTTGCTACAGAATGTATGATGTCATATGAACCCAAAGTATTACAGAGATGAATACATAATATGTCTTTACATATATGTCAAGTGTTATCAAGCTGTTCTTAGGTTTAAGAGGTATACAATTGCTTTAAAATGACACTGAAGCAGTAAGTAGCTTTGTTATGCTCTATATTTCAATGACTAGAAAAAGCACATTTACTACCGCATGGGAGTCTGAGGGGGAAACAATTATTTTAATTTAAAAGAGGGGATGGGGGGAATCTCTATACCAAAAAGAATTTTCTCCATGCTCTCCCACTGCTCTAAAATGTTTCCTAGAAGTGGGTGATGTGGTTACAATCTTTAACTGTACCCAAAACCCTGAAGACGCAGCAGAGAAGACTACACAGAGGAGCCAGGGTCAGGTACATACTCAGCCTGTGATACATCAGTCCCTGAGATGTCTGGACAGAGGACGACAACAACATTAAAGGCTGGGCTATACCCTCTATCCCCAACCCTCAAGTAAGAGCTAGGGAACAGGACCTCTCAAAAGCTCTCCTAGATACCAGACTTTCATTCTAAGTTGAACAGAAGTTAGCAAATGGCTTAGCTTCTCAACACTTATAAAAAGCCTACTTTTCTCAAATAAGTTTCTGCATTTTAAAAGAAATAGTTTGTCAACCAATTCTTGATGTGTCATTTTACAAAGTCCTCGCCTAGGCCTGTTTTAGAATCATTAGTTTCTTGAATCCCAAAGTGTAGCTTGCTTTGAAAAGCCACGAAAGAGACACGGAGCCAGATGAGTGAGTTGATTGCTTTGCTGCGCACCAACCCTGGGTAACTCCTCTTCTCAATTCCCAAGGCCACCTGCACAAGAAAGCAGCACTTCCTGTCAACTACGCCGGCCTGAAAAACTACCCCCATGATGTCTGACAACCTTGACTCTTACTTGAATGCTTATAACCCAGGTCTTTTTTTTTTTTTTTTTTTTTTTAGAAAAACCAGACCTTTAAAACTGGCAGGTAGCCCACTGTGGTAGAAAACACCTAGGTCAAGTAGTAACTTTGGCAAAGGACTCGCTGCTGTAAAGATGGGAAGAGTAATATCTACTCCCTCAAAACCACTGTAAGGTTCAAATGAGATTATGTATATAAGTTCTCATTATGGTGCCAGCAAATGGTAGCAGTTATGTTCTTCTTCAGTTGTTGAAAACGTTAACCAAAAAAAAGTGGGCTGCAACAACAAATACATATATTCTCACAAAGTTGCCAGAAATTGTTGTCTCAGTCTAGGCTGATATTTAATGCTAATAAGCCTGAGCCTTCCCTAACCATTCCCAGGAAGAGGCTCAGCCTTCAAATGGAATCCAACTATTACCTTAACGCCAGCAGCAGGAACAGAGGTCATACACAGGTGCACCTCTTTATATGGATACCTATCATTTCACTTAGCCATCATGTGGTATGGCTACTGTAGAGGAATATTTCATGTTTTTGAGAACTTGTAAAATCCCCTTACCCTGCGCAAATTTTCAAAATACTGGGAAAGTAGCCATGATACACAGAGTATACAGCGGCATTTAAATTGGCAATAGAGTGAAAACAGATGTCTGAGTATGCAGGAATAACATTATTTTTAGAAGCCTAAACACAACTGGGTGGGTGGGCAAGTTTTGACATTTTCTGGTCAGGACAATGTTAATATCAGGTTTGCAAACCACAAAAAAGCTCCCCACTTTCCCTGAATAAAATGTGGCTTATTAAAAGGTGTGATACAACACACCATCATCTTCCCAGTGGTCTGTCCAAGAAGAGCACTTCAGAGGCGTTAATGCAATGAATGAAGAGAGGAAGAAGGTAGATTACTTGAAGGAGTTTGTCACTACTCAAATGGCAAAAGAGAAAAATCCAAGTTCAGAATACCAGAACTCTAGGGCTGTTATAACAACTCCTATCTCTCTGTTAATAGACAATTGGGGGCACGCTAGAGTGAAAGCAGCATGGGCTTTGAAGTAAGAATCTCAGCTTTGACAATTTGAGGATTAAATTAAATCACTTGTAGCAAAGTATCCAGCAGTCAGCCCACCGTTAATGGTAACAACAATAATAACAGCAACAACTAAGACTCTAGACAGCAAAGGAGAATATGGCTGCTTCTTTTAGGAGTGAGCCTCAGGTTTTCTAGGAATTCCTTCTCAATTCAGAGGCCCTCTAAACCCTCTCTATGTGTGGCAAGAACACCCAGGCGAGATGAGCCTTTGCAGAAAGCTTACAATACTTATTTATTCTCCCCAGACTCCATTTCTCACATCCTCATTTCCTGAATAACAGGAGTTGGCTGCACTAAGCCAGGTTCTCTATTTTCCCTTAAAATTAAGCCAATTTTCGGTGGGTCAATGTAGAAACGCAGATTCAGAGATGAACATTTCCTTTCTCCTCATCAGAGCCAAATCTGGGAACGTACAGATTACAGGAGCTGGCACATAAGCCAAGCTGTCGAGGTGGAGGAAGAAGGAAAAAAAAGAAAAAGGTGTTCTGAACTGGCAACCTTGCAAAGTCTAAGGGAAACAACACAAGAGACTCTGAAGCTATGTACAGGCAACTGGGGAGGGAGGGGGGACATAAACAGCCACTTGACATTCCAAGTGTCATTTATCTTTCTGCAATGTGCTTAAAACCCTACTACTTTCCCATAACTGGACTAAAACAGGGTCCACTAATCAGATCTTAACTCATACCCTTTTTTCAACGAACAGTCAAGGACACTGCGTATTCACACAATTAGAGAAAGAGGCAAAGGCCACCTTGAAATTCAGCAGGCATAAAACATGCCTCTTTCTCCCTCACTTCCTGAATTTTCCACTCTGAAAATGACAAACAACAACTCTCAGCCTGGATAGAGCTAGACAGACCTCAGTTAAAAGCCCATCCCATCTCTTCTACTTAACTATGCAGCAAGTCCTAAAACTTCTTTTAGTCTCAGTTTCCCCTTATTATAAAGATAATAACATGCACCTTGTTGTAAGAATAAAAAACAATCATCTATGTAAATCACCCAACATGGTTTGATATATGCAAAAACTCGAAGTGGGTATTTGTAATTATTATAGTCTGCTTGTGAGGATTTCATACCAGTCATACGGACAGAGCCAAGCCCGTGAGAGGCTCTCATTTGATCCATGGATCACTGGAAGAACTCTCTACATATAACTCTATATATTCTGTTTTATTCCAGACAGAATAAAACACACTCTCAAAATGGGAGTAAAAAAAATCTATTTTGAGGTGGTAGCAGTGGTCTATTGTTAAAAACTCGTATTAAGGATAGAAGGGTATATCGTTGATCACAGACTCTCAATTACCCACTAGCTGTGTGATCCTGACTAAACTGTTTAACCTTTTTAACCTTCTAAGGTTTCCTCAAATTTAAATAAGTACTTGGCCTACCTTTCAGGTTTTGTCCAAAATGTTAAAAGAGAAAATGCATTATAAAGTAGTTAACAAAGTATCTGGCATAAGTAAATGCTATTAGTGGTACATTACTTTTATGATTATTACTAGTAGCACATATATCAAAGTATAAACATCATCCCTTATATCAAGAGGTCTAGCCCACAAAAATCTGGAGAAGACTTTTGTGGCCAACCAGTGGGTTTTTCCAAACCACACTTTAAGAACCACTGGGTAGACCACCATGATGTAGAGGCTGTGTCGCACAGGGTTTTCCCACAGAGCTGTTTCCCCTCACACCTGCCTCCTCTCCTACTTTAAACTATCATTTCAGCCTGAAGAAGTGATGATGGCAGGTGGTGTCAGATACTGTCATGCCACAGAATACTGAATTCACATTGTCAATTCTAACAGCAGTCATGAGGATTCAATAAAACTATCTATGTTGCCACATCTTCAACCTGATCAGAGTTCTTCCAAGGTTCCTGTTTGTTCATAATTAACTTTAAACATCATTCTTTTCAAAGAATTTTTTTGATAAAATTATTCGAAGAAGTCTGGAAATAACTCTGTAAATAGTTGCCCCTCATCAAGTGAAAAAAAAAAACAGAGGGTAATGTAGTTTATAAGATGTGTACATAAGAAATGCCTTAGTACAACTACCTGGGGTAAGAGACAGCCCCATCTCCCCTACAATACACACACATCAACCTAAGATTAAAGTTAACACCATGTCTCAGCCACTAGCACTGTAGGGGCAACTTATTCTAAGTTTGGAACTGCCAATGGTCAATTAATTCTTAAACTTTATGATTTATCTAGTGAAAGTTTTTATTTAACCTCCTTAAAGGGTTACTTTATAGATCATTTCAGAGAGCAGAATATTCAAGACAGTTTGGGCTTTAAATAATGATATTCCAGTCACATTCAGATTTACCATTAATGGAATGATTCCATTATTCACATCTGCCTGGAAGGGGGGGTGGGGTCTGAAAAAGCACATGTTTCTCCGTTAATGAATTTTGGCACAATAACTTTTATGTCTATCACCTGGGGGAGAGGATTACTTCACATTTGGGAAACTGAGTATAACTTTATGGGTGATATTGCATTGCCTAGCAAAGGCTAAACTTTTCTGCCAAGGAGGAAACAGTGAAGTAACCAAGACCTGCCAAGAACACATGTGAAAGAGTTAATGAGAAATGCCTGTGCATGTCTTTCCTGGTTCAAGGAAAAAGGCTAAAATAGTAAAACTGAACTAATTAGAACACATGAACGATATCAAACATCTCCAATGTTTCTCATCAAGTTTACAGAGTTTTACTGGTCTGGTGAAGTTCAAATCCAAAATGGTCCAGGAGCATAATTTGCCCTATAAAATCCACTTAACTATTGCTTAGAATGATATCTGAGTCATGTTTATGAAAAACTATGAGTAATGTACAGAGAAAACTTGAAATGTGCCTTCTCTAGTTCTCTAGAGATGGCTCAAAAATGTAAAACAATGCTTACTTAAAAAAACGGGGCCTTGGATTTTGGAAAATTTATCAGATTAGAATAAAAAGATGATTTTAGATTAAGGTTTGAATTAACTGGCAGCCTTGCAGAAGCATTTCATGTTTTAGAAAAGTTACATATTCTTTGCAAAAGACATTATTTTCTCTGCAGAATAGCTGCAGATTATATACAACATGACACATTTACTCCAAAAGCTCAACTTTTAAAAAAAATTATTAGTTCTACGATTTTAGACCAAAAGAACACTCTAAGGCAACATAAAAAGTTGAGAACAAGAAACAAAGAGCCCATAAAACAGATAAATCATAAAGTTACCTCTATATCCTGGATAATCTTTGGGTATAATGACCTATAAAATGAATTTGGAGGGCCATCTGTGGGTCTGTTTTTAAACAGGTACTGATCCCTGGCAAATAAAAACAAACAGATGTTACATTTTTGCACATAAAAGGGTGAATTTTATCTAAACATGGTGCTGACAAAGATATATCTTTCATGTCTTTTAATTTGCATTGAGTTTTAACAGTTCAAAAGCAGGATTTCTGACAAATTTACATGTTACAGACAAGTTTAGCTCAATTCACAGCTCTCTAACAAAATCCTGACCTTGTTTTCTGAGTACTAATATATAACAATCTAGCCTTTCATTCCATAGAGTTTAATAAAAAGCGCTAATGTAGCTTTGTGAAAAATCTAACTTAGTACACATCAAACTTCCTCCCATAAGGAAAATACAGCCCTATATGCACCTCTGTCTGTAGCTCTCTCTTTCTCTTTGCTAACTGGGCCATACAGCATACAGCTAGCTATAAAGCTGCATCAGAGTTACGAGTTTTCTCTGAAAAATCCTATCACTGTTATTACTTCCTCAACCAGCAGTAATAACAAACAGCAAAATGGCACTATCTGACTTTCTCATATTTTTGTCATATCTATATTTTGGTAATGGTATCATCAACTAAGCAAAATGTGAAGGAAAAAACATAAATACATAGCTTTGAAAAGCCAAATCCATTCAAACTATATAATACAGTTAATAAAGGAAATACACATTTCAGAGGGAGAAATTTTAACAGCTTTAACTTTTTCTTCCAACTTTTGACCACTCATTTTCCCCCCTTTTTAAAAATAGGCCAGCACATTTGCAAGTATAATTGCATTTTTGAGTAATCAAGCTGACTCTATGTCAATGAAATTTTTTCAAGGGAACAAGAAACCCAAGTACTTACCACCCTCTTCTTTCTGAAAGTCCTTTCCATAGGGGATCAGTGCGTACCATTCGTTCAATCAGCTTCTTCCAAAGCATTCCTTCTGAGATCACTCGCTGCCATTCTTTACATACCAGCTCTGCCGCACACAGAGACCTGGCATCCAGGTACGAAAGAATGTTTTCTGCTATGTGATCTAAGCCTTGCTCTACAAAACAGAAAAGGGAATGAAGGAATGGGAAGAGAGATGGAAAGGTACCAGCCATCATTTCCTTAAAGATAAGGGGAATAAAGAAATCCTGAACCAAGTAAAATATTTTAGTCATATCAAAAGTTCTACAGATACTCAAATCCATGAGTACATAAACATATACACTTCTTTTTGGTTCTGATTTTTTACGATAAAACAATTGATAGCAACTCTTCTCTGTGTGTAAAAGCTGACCTTAGACAGTTCTGTATTTGTCAAATATTATGATAAGACTTTTCATTTTCTTTTACATAACTCTCACAGCACTCCTATGGGGCAATGACGCCCCAAATTTGACAGATGAAGCACAGAGAGGTAAAGAACTCAAGATTTTACACTCCCTTGGCTTTACTACTGGAACTCAGATTTCTTGCTTCAAAGTTTGTGTTCATTCCCATCTTACTCACTGTCTCTCATAACAAATTATATCCCCATTAATCCATACCCGGTGTGAATCCCTGGGAGATCAGAAAACAAACAAGGCAAAACACCGACTCATCTTGAAAAACTTATGAAAAGTTAAATGGCAATCCAAGAATTAAACTCGATTGTGCTTAAATGTATTTTTGTCAATCTTTTCATCTCCCTTTCGTGAGTATCCATTTTCTGTTCCTAAACAGACGGGACAATCCTCAAAAGCAATAGCCCCATGTCTACAAATCCTAGAATCTTAGAGGTCATTGGCTTCAACCTCCCACGATACAAGGATACTCTCAAAGAAAACCACTTTCAGCCTCTGCCTGACATTCACAATGGGAAGATGATCAACATGGCCACCACTGTTGCCACCTGTAAACTCCCATCCTGTGGCGGTAAGTATGTCTTCTACAGTTGCAAGAAATAAAGCTTCTCCCCAAGCTTATTCTGTGTAGGGACGAGAACACAGAACTTATCATCAGAAAATTCCCATTTCAAGTCCCAGGTTCACCACTTACTAGTTCTATGACATGAAACAAACACCGAAACATCCCTGTGCCTTGAATGTATGTGCCCTAACATACAAAATGGTAATCACCAGTAACAACTATCCTTTCTTACACTGTCTGTCAGAATCAAATTCAACAGTTTTCTGAAAACATTTTATAGACAAGCACTCTACAAGGTTAATATCTGTTCTCTTTTCTCAAAATAATTAGAAGTAGTATAATAGCACTAAACTTGGTTGTTGAAAGGCCAGATGTAGGTAAATTATTAAACTTTCAGAGTCTCAGTTTCCTCATCTGTATAAGATTACGATAATAATCTCTACTTGATTCTGAAAATATCAAAATGAGATGATGCATGAAAAATGCTTTACAAACTAAAGTTCCTTCAATTCTAAGAATGACTATTATTATACCATTGGTTATAATTTCCAGGTCCTTCATATACTAAAATTCTCTTACTCTGGACTAGATCAAAGACCCAAGCTATGGTCTAAGAATAAAGACTACACTGGGACCACTGTCCTTTCCTGCATGTCATTTACAGTTAATGTGGTCAAAGGCTGCACTGCCTTCATCTGATAGTCATATCACAGAAGACGCCTAAGATGGCAGTAAGTTAGAATAAAATCCCAGGCCTCTCCCCCAAAAACATCTATTGAAACAATTTCCCTGAATGCTCTATTTGTACAGCTAGTTGGAAAGGTGGGGGGCAGCTTTGTGCAGTTTATATTTATCCTTACTATAATTCACCTTCAAAGCTTTGTCTGACCCATCCATTTCAGTCTCTAGAATTCTGAGTTTTGTCACACCCAGAAGAGTGGGTATTCCACACCAGACCTGCATGATGGGCTAAAGTACTAAGGCAAACATGTTAAACCATGTTGGCAAACATGTTAAACGGGTAAGAACCAAGGACAGCACCCATGACACTAGCTATTAGTACCTATTATTATAATATTTCCCTCCAAGCTAGCACTGATGCACGCATCAATATGCCCAGGGCACCCACACTGCGCCATCCGGTCTGTAGTCATCTATATGTGCCATTGCCCAGTCCATATCTCTCTATTCTGTCCTCAGAGGTATTTGGAAAAATCAGCCGATGATGATATTACCATCTATTTACATCATTCTTCAGACCTACCTACTAGCCTGGTAACTTTATCCAAAAAGGAAATAAGGTGAGTAGGGTATGGCTGCTTTCATGTTCCCGTGCTGGGGTTTACTACATAAAGTTGTATTGCAATTTTTCACTTACATATTGACACTAGCTGCTTGGTAACCCTTTTAAACATATCTAGTTCATGTTCATTATAGAAAATTTATAAAGTGTAGATGAGCAAAAATTTTTAAATCCCTAAACCCCATTTCCCAGAGATGGGAACCACTTTTCACATTCTGTATACATCCTTCTAGGTTTACACAACCATACACAATCTTTTCAGAGGCTGATTAGCCTTTGAAACTCATCTAAGAATTCCGCTAAAGCACAACATCAAATTTAATAGCTAAATCCCCCAAAAACACCTTCTCCAGTTCTTAAAACCAGGAAGTCTGCTCATCAATCATCTCTGGTGCTATGATGCAAGACTACCATGTGCAACTGTACAAGCTGTACAGGGGACAATTGTACCCAATAGTTCTGCATACTGATTTTCAATTGCTTCACAATGTTCTACAATTTGAAAAATCACAACCACAGGTTTTGCCACTATCCAGGCATACAATGTATTTAGGCCTACTTGTTTATAGGAGCTATGTGATTGCTAAATATCTTCACATCTGTCTCAAACACAACTTTGCTAACTTTTGTTTTAAAGCCATTATTCTTGGGTTGGGGGGATGGTGGGATTAGGTTAATGGGAGTGAAAATATGTTGTTTCTTTCTATTATCACTATACTATCTATTCTAAGCACACTATCCCTTCATTCTTTATAATCTGGCTCCAAATAGTTAATTATTTTGTTTTCAACTCTTTCAATTTACTTCAACATTTTGGACAATTTAACATTATTTGGAGTTTGGTCTTCTTGGTACCATTCTCAAAGGTTTCACAGGGACTCACTCTATCACCCAAGCTGGAGTACAGTGGCACAATCATGGCTCACTGCCACCTCAAACTCCTGGGTTCAAGCAATCCTCCCACCTCAACCTCCCAAGTAACTAGGACTACAGGCACATGCCTCCACACCCAGCTAATTTTTTTATCATTTGTAGAGATGAGGTCTCACTATATTGCCCGGGGTGGTCTCCAACTCCTGGGCTCAAGCAATCCTCCTGCCTTGGCCTTGAAAGTGCTGGGATTACAGGCGTGAGCCACTGCGCCTGGCTGCCTTTCTTCCATCTTCTATGTTTACTTAAAATCAGGGAAATCCAAGGATAATCACATGGGGTTCTGCTTGTGCCTCTCCATCACTAGGATTGACAAATTATTCATCAGAATTTAAAACTGCAGAATCCGTCAGCCTTCTTTTATCACATTTTTGTTCAGTCTCTAGCCGTGGACTAACAGACTTAGCTCTTTCAATCTTTCTAACGCTGGGGTACTTATCTATCTTCCTTTCCTGATTTCTACACTTAATATTAGAACATAGCTAATTACAGCGTCTCACTCTGTTGCCCAGGCTGGAGTGCAGTGACATGATCATGGCTCACTACAGCCTTGACCTTCCAGAATCAAGTGATCCTCCTGCCTCAGCCTCCCTAGTAGCTGAGACTACAAGTATGCACTACCATGCCAGGCTAATTTCTTAAAAAAAAATTTTAGTAGAGACAGGATCTCACTATGTTGCCCAGGCTGAGAACATAGACACTTTTAAAGTAATGTAAACTTCACATCATTAACCCAAATCCTCCTAATTGGTTATAAACACATCTCAAACTAATTCCCCTCTAGAACTCTCTGCTCTCTGAAAGGTGAAACAAATGGCAAGACAAGGATGCATGGTGGCTCACACCTGTAATCCTAGAACTCTGGGAGGCCGAGATGGGCGGATCACTTGAGTCCAGGAGTTTGAGACCGGCCTGGACAGCATGGCAAAACTCCATCTCTACTAAATATACAAAAATTAGCCATGGTGGCACACGCCTGTAATCCCAGCTACTTGGGAGGATGAGGCACGAGAATCACTTGAACCTAGGAGGTGGAGGTTGCAGTAAGTGGAGATCACGCCACTGCACTCTAGCCTGGGTTACAGTGCAAGACTCTGTCTTTTTTAAAAAAAATAAAAAATAAAAAGAATGCATTAGATACTCGCCTTTTCAAACCTCAAAGGCTGCAACATCCCCATCATCCGTGATGGGAAAGCAGCACCCAAACCTTCAACCTATCTGAGTGGTCTATAAGCCTGTGTGGTTGTATCTGACTCAACTCAGGGTTACTGATTTTCAAAACAAAAGCAACAAGAAAAGATCCCCCCAATCTTCTCCTGACCTACAAAATCAGAATCTCTAGACGGTAAGGCCCAGGAATGTGGGTGTGTTTTTTTTTTTTGGAAACAGATTCTCACTCTGTCGCCAGTATGGAGTGCAGTGGTGGGATCTCAGCTCACTGCAACCTCCACCTCCTGGGTTCAAGCGATTCTCCTGCCTCAGCCTCCCGAGTAGCTGGGACTACAGGCGCACACCACCATGCCCAGCTAATTTTTGTATTTTTAGTACAGACGGGGTTTCACCATGTTGGCCAGGATGGCCTTGATCTCTTGACCTCATGATCCGCCCAACTCGGCCTCCCAAAGTGCTGGGATTACAGGTGTGAGCCACCGTGCCCAGCCAGGAATCTGTATTTTTAAGAAGTGCCACTAGATAATGCTGAAGTATTAGGAACTATTGGTTTATAGCAATGATATCCCTTTTAGTCCTCTTTGATTCCCCCATCAATTGCTCACAACTAGGCTATCAATGAGTTTTTACAGAAATAAATCCCTTACTAATATTTATTTCTTCCTCTTTCAAATGCCATCAGTCCAATTAAGCAACATCTCAGTGATATCTATGAGATTTGACCTATTTCCTTTGTCTGATACTTTAAATGCATTTCCTCCTTCTATGAGGCAGCATGTTTTAGTCTTGTGAAAAACACACTGCCTCAAAGTCAGATAAACTAGGTTGCATCTCAGTTCTGTCAACTGCTAGTTGTGTGACCTTAAGCAGATCAGCTTTCCTTTTAGGATCTCAGTCTTCCATAATATCAGAATGATATTAAATGTCTGAAATAAATTACATCATATAATCTTCACAATAACCTTCTGAGATAGGTACTCTACATACCCAGTCTTGCTGCGAAAGTTAATAAGACAGCATACGTAAGGAGCTGGGTAAATAAGAAGTTCACTCAAGAAATATCAGTCTTTGTTCTACTCTCCCCCAAATCCTCTCAGCAGATATCAATGGACAAGGCCGATACACAATATTCTTCTTGTTACCTTCTGCAGAAAAAATACTACGCATCTCCTCCAGCAAAAAGCTAA
Organism: Gorilla gorilla gorilla; assembly: GCF_029281585.2. NCBI lineage: Eukaryota > Metazoa > Chordata > Mammalia > Primates > Hominidae > Gorilla > Gorilla gorilla. The sequence goes on from NC_073228.2 coordinate 175,711,391, forward strand.
GCCCCCCCTCTATTTTCTTGGTATAAGTCTCATGGCCCCTTAAATGTTTTGAGAAGAACAGGAATCACACAATCTCTATTCAGGTACCTTAGAGTGGCCACCCTCAGGAGCCATGCAGAGCATGTAACTTTCTGGTTTCAAGCCTATTCAGGACAAAGAGGTTACTGAATAAGGTGGTCCATTTGCCTGGGCTAAAAAGTGCTTTGAGGTGTTAAAACTAAGCATTTTCTGAAGTACCTATGTCTGGCTCTCATTACTCTATCATGCTGAGACTCCCCCATCTCTCACCACCACCCCCTCTCCCTAAGGCAACAAGAGGACACATTACAGCCTCAGAAAATTGAGGCCATAATACTTCGCACACAGTGCTGAAGACATGCTGCTGTTGTTAATTACAGGAACCAGATGAAAGTCTGGAAAAACTTCAATAATAAATTAAAACAATTAAAAGGCACAAATTTCAAAGCTCAATATGTAAATAACACTGTATCAAAACTCAAATGTCAATTAAATGCCCTTGACTACAACCAGTTTTAACACAGCTGCTTAGATCATACAATTACAGAAACTTTTATTATTTTAGAAATGCATTTCAAAGAGCAGCTGCAAAGAAACTTCCTTTCCCACCCACCCGTGTTATCCCTTCCCCCTCCCTAGTCACAAATCTAGTTGTAAAATCTGAAGTTCTAAACGTTTTAAAAGAAAACAATGCAATTACTAACAGCAACAGTCCCTCAACGGATGCCTTTCACTTGGAAAACACCAACCTAAGGTTTCAGACCGAAATGAAGTGAAAAGAAGCTCAGGTCACAAAGTCTAACATCTTTTTTCCATAAAACACCCAGGAAACAAAACAACAAAGTGACAGACACCTATATGATGTCAGAATGAATCAATTCGGGAATCAGTGGGTGAATAATTAAAATTTCCTACCAATAAATCTTACTACCTCTGGAGACGCAGGTGTTTCCTGCCTCTCTGGGCTTTTTCTTAAGCTGCCATCCTCAGAGTACCCAACAGATGCCAGGCATATTATAACATATTATCATTAATCCTCACACAATACCCATAAAGTATTACTATTATTCCCACACAGATGAGGAAACTGAGGCTCCAAAAAGTGGGACCACACAGCTGTAAAGTGTAAGGGCTAGGATTCAAACCAAGGGCCTGTGTGACTCCAGCACCCATGCTTTTTCCTGTCACGCTGCTCTGGCAGTGTACCCAACCTAAAGCCTCATCTATGCTCTGTTTCTTCCACTTCTCCTGGGACCTTTAATCTAATCTCTGTCACATTTACGGTCCATAATGGCTTATCATCCTTTCTTGGGGATAAGACAATTGAATAAACCAGGGCCAGACAGCCAAGTGTTTCAAAACTCTTAATTGCTTAGACACCTCAACAAACAGATCACCAATACTTATCACCCTTTCTGAAGTACAATCTGTCCCTACTTTACATGGTATGAATTTTCCCATTAACAACAGTTCTTACAAACCGCAAACTCAGCCTGCAGAAATTGACATTGCAGACTAAACATTTACTATGATTTTTAGAAAGGCATATCATAATTATCACTTTTTCCACTGAGCCAAAAGGAGCCAGAGACCACAAACATTTTCCATTTTCCCTATACTGACAGGTATGATATTCACAGCAAGCATTTAAAAGCTATAATTATAATTAATGGTTTTCACAATCAAATGAAGTCGTAAGTTGACTGTCAATTTCAATAGTGTAAAAACCTCAAACTCAAGATGATGTACAGTAAAAATGAAACACCAAACTAGTATAATGATTCATAAGTTGCTCCACACATTATTAAATCTAAGTATGAACATGGACGCAGACCTGTTTCTCCTGTGATGCTCTTAAGGCAGAGTCTGTGTTAAGGAACTAATGCCATGTTTAATCTAGGTCTACTAGATACTAACTAACACAATCAACTTGGCCAGCTTGCCCTCAGCTATTAGATTCATATGTATGATATATACTGACATATGTATATATGTTCAGATCAAGTCCTGTTAAAACAAATAGCATTTTAACTAAAGTATTTCCATGTCCCAGCCAATGGTCCATTCATTTCATGTAATATTCAATACCACAAAATTCCACTTTAACAGAGATATGGACAATGCCTTAACATTCGCTGTAATGAAAACTGAATTGTATGCAATTATACTAACCATATTTATATACATAACACATGTTCATCTGTTCTGCTTCTTCTCCAAGGCTGTATACTCCCTAAGAGATGGGGTTGCCTCTAAACTATACTCTGAAAAATCAAGAGAACTTCAACAGTGCCACCTTGTGGCTACTCTGCAAATACAAGGTGAGTTCCCTGGCACTAAAACGTTTGAGAAGCAAATTACAGGGAAGAAAATAAAACCAAAACGGTGGAAGACAAACAATAAATTGAATTGCTTGAGAAAAATGAAGGCATCCTCTCATCAGTTAAAATCACTTATGAGGGACAAATACAATCACCAACTTAAAAAAAGACTCTGTCTTTTCTTGGTGTGAGATGCAGTCTGATTCCATAGGTTTCTGGGTTTGAGTTCTGTACATATAGAGAAGCTGCATCATATGTACATGCCTCATCTTACTTCCATTCACCTGTAATTCTCTCTCACGCAATCAAAAGCATGTCTCCATCTCCCCCTCCCTGGATCCCTCCCTCATAATTAAAAGTGAGAATTATTGAACTGAGTTGTAATCCTTACATTCAGTACTTGGGGCCAATTTAAGGAATTTTCCTTAGCCTTTGTACTAATTTTTGAACCAACCCCTACCATCATTCACATCACCACCACTATAATCAAGATGTGTGATTCTGGGCATCTCACCCAATTAACTTCTCCTTGGCTTCCTAATCTACACAATGAAAAACAGGACTAAGTGATGGCTAAGATCCCCTTCAGCAATTAAATAGTATGATTCTAGAAAGAGAGGATTTACGTTTTGCTTTTCTAGAGATTCTAATGGAAGAAATGAGCAAGTCATGCTAGATTTCAGCATAAAAAGAACGGCAGTGTCAAATTTTTCTAAGCTAACTCTCAAATATCCTTAAAACTCCCATTGTAGAAGGTAAACTTACACGTTTTGGAAGACAGATTAGAAATCAGAAGCTGGTTTGTCAATCTGCAGCCTCAGGTTTCAGGTCTGAGGCCTGAGCCTGGATCTTGTTTGCTGTGGAAGTACTTAGAACATGAGTCTTGTTTGCTGTGGAAGTACTTAGAACACGGAGTCCTGATGTTCTATAAATCACAGATAGGCTAAGGGAGGAGCTACTCTTTAAGAAGCTATCCTGTAGCTCTGACAAGGGCTAGGGTTGTGGTAATGGTACGGGCTCATCCCTGGCTACTTCTAGGCTTATTTTGACATGGCGGTTTTAACCACACACTACACTGGCCACATCAGAGGAAAACATTCTGGCCAGCATTCTCTATAGGAGTGAAATCTCTATATCTTACCTAGCCAAATTTAAATTGAGGATTTTTTAAAAAACAATATAGAAACAGAAAAAAATTCATGATTAATCATATTCAAAGGCGAGTTCAGCACAGTGGTGCATGCCTGTAGTACCAGCTACTCAGGAGGCTGAGGTAGGAGTATCACTTGAGCCCAGGAGCTCAAGGCCAGCCTGGCCCACACAGCAAGATGCCACCTCGTTGATAAAAACAAAAAGGTGGTACAGAACACAGCAAATTTTAAATTATTTTTTAAAAATCAAAGGGAAATAAATAGGTGGAGCACAGTGAAACCATTCTGTAGGAGACTCTTAAGGCAGATATATGTCATTATACATTTGACCAAACCCACAAAATGAATCACAGCAAGAGTAAACCCTAATGTAACCTATGAATTTGGGGTAATAATGATGTGTCAGCTTAGGTTCATGAATTGTAACAAATGTACTGCTCTGCTGTGCAATGCTGATAGTGGGGCAGGCTGAGGAAACGGGTTATGTGAATATGGGAATTCTCTGCATTTTCCCTTCAATTTTGATCTGAACCTCAAACTGCTCTAAAAATATAAAGTCTACTTTTAAAAATCAAAGTAAATTTAACCAGATGTGTGTGTGTGTGTGCGCGCGTGCATGTACACACCTATGTGTGTATAAGACATATACGGGAAGACAGTAGTGAGGGAGAGGATGCAGAAACAGCTTTTGAGAAATATAATAAAGACATGCTACCAGTTTTCCCAATGTATTTTTGCCATTCCTTAAGTGCCACTTCAGATACAAATGAATGTCCTAAACTTTTGGGACACTTCCCAAACATACAAACTATGTTTGAAGGGAAAAGAGTACCAATTTTTTTTAAATTACATACAAAGGCAAAGTGCAGACTCTAAACTACATCAAAATAAAAAGCATATCATTAACTCATTCAACAGACCAAATGAAGCAACAGTTATGACCAATAATGAACACTTTTTTTTTTTTTTTTTTTTTTTTTTTTTGAGACAGAGTCTCGCTCTTGTTACCCAGGCTGGAGTGCAGTGGTATGATCTCAGCTCACAGCAACCTCCACCTCCTGGGTTCAAGCTATCCTCCCGCCTCACCCTCCTGAGTAGCTGGAATTACAGACATCCGCCACCACCCCCGGCTAATTTTTGTACTTTTAGTAAAGACAGGGTTTCACCATGTTGGCCAGGCTGGTATCGAACTTCTGACCTCAAGTGATACACCTGCCTTAGCCTCCCAAAGTGCTGGGATTACAGCTGTTGAGCCACTGCGCCTGGCCAGTAATGAACATTATTAAAGATACTGCCTATATTTCCTAGATAGATACTAAATTATAATTCCTCGAGTTCCATATATGAAAGTATGCGTCCCAAAGAAACGCTGCCTCACACAGTACTCATTGAATCATTTCATAAATATCCACCTAGGTCCTTGGGCCGGGCTTTCTTCAACTGCTCAGCTTTTGAAAAGACAAGTACAGTTACCTGGTAAAGCGGTAATAAAGTCCCGCTGCAACATGGGCTTCAGGTAAGAGTTAATATGTCCATGCTGATAATGACACATTCGTGAAATAAGATGTTCCACAAATTCCACTTGATCTGATTCAGACCACTGGTCAAAATACTTAATACACAAGTCTTTTTCTTTTTGATAGTTTCCTTCTGATGGCCTCTTTCTGGAGACGATCACAGATGATGTTCCATTACTTATCTATTTTAGAAAAACAAAAAAAAATTAGTTTAACAAGGAAAGAAACCTAATTAATATTTCTAATGAAATATTTTTCACCCTGTGTATTTAATCTTAAAATGCCACTTTTACCCTAAAGGCAAACTCATTCCTTTACTAATTCATTCAGGAATTAAAAATGTATTCAGGGTCTGTGTCCTCAAATTAGTCACTACAGGAAATGCCAAAATTATAGCTATTTCTAAAAGGCACCTTAAATTATCATTTTCCAATGCTTACTACAAAATGATGCTCCAAAGATATATACTGGGTTATCTCTATACATGGGATATATATGAATTATCGTCTCCAAAGATAGCTAATGCTGGAGATAACCATCTTAGAGAAACTGCTCAACTTGGCAAAGTGGCAACTGATTATTAACAGTTTGTTTTACTTCCTCAAAGTTGAAAGTTAATGCTACATACATTTATGCTAATGGTTCTCAAACTTGAGCTAGCATCAGAATAACAGGAGGGATTGTTAAACACACAGATTGCTGGGTCCCACCCTAGAGGTTTTGGTTTTATTAGTCTGGAGTGGAGCCCATGAATTTGTATTTCTAACAAGTTTCCCAGCAATGCTGATGCCACCGGTCCAGAGACTACACTTTAGGGACCACATGTTGAGAACCACAGGTCTATATAACAAAGATAAGCTGTGTTGTGTTGAAACCTGAAAGCAATTCAATCCAAAAAGCTTCATTTTACCCAACAGTTTCAATCTCCTCCATACTGTTTCCCAGGGCTACTAATCTGGCAAAACAGTTTAGACTTTCCCATCCTTCTTTTGATTACCTTCTCAGAAAGTGACCCAAGGTAAATAAACCATGTATACCTGAAAAGTTCTGCATCTTACGTAGGTGGTTTATGGACAACTCACAGACTCTTATACTAACAATGTATTTCTCATCAAATCTTCCTACAAGTCCTTACATAAAATCAGCACATATTTTTTAAAACTGAAACTACATACACTGCATCTGGACAGTAACATTAAAAATAATCTCCATCACTAGACTCAAACCACAACTACTATGAAGTGCAGTAACCTCCCTGTCTAAAAACAAAATAACCTCAATACCTCTGTCAAACATTTGTCAAGCCATCTATCGACCACTCTTCTGACAGCCTCCTCATACATAATACCAGAAAAAATAACACAAAAGATAATTCTAAGAACTGAAGAGCTGAATTACAAATACCTATTAATTCCATTAGGAACTTATCTCAGGAGTCTTACTTACATGGAATGAACCAAGAGTTTTCACTATCAGTATGTCCCCTAACTTAAAGTGGACTAAATCCATCCCAGAGAAAACATCCTTTATAAATATCCAAAGGCGTCTTCAGTCTTCCTTGACAAAAAATCTTGTCTGAAGTTCTTATGTCCATATTTAGAGGGATGAGATGGGAAGGCATCTATCTTCCACTCAATTTATCCTACCGCCCCATTGTCGAGGAATGTTTCTTCCCTTGTATCTTGGGTGAGGAAAAGCTCACTGACACCAGGTACCACCAGGGGGAAGCATTGAACAAGGATTTTGAAATTTTGCTTTTACTAAGACATTTGAGTCTTAACAGATCCAAAAAATAAGAGTTGAAAACAGAGATGAAAAGTCTTTTCTGTGATGAATATTGGCAAGAATAAGGGGCATCTAAGTTGCTTTAAGCATAAGGATGTCCACCACAATATAACAAGGAAAAGTTAGAAATAACTGCCCAATTACAGGCAACTATTTAAAACAAATTCTAACACATCACCATTAAGAGCTATAATGTAAGCCACTAAAACTAGCATATAAAGTAAGATTTTGGCCAGGCATGGTGGCTCATGCCTGTAATCCCAGCACTTTGGGAGGCCAAGTTGGCTGGATCACTTAAGGTCAGGAGTTCGAGACCACTCTGGCCAACATGGTGAAACCCTGTCTCTACCAAAAATACAAAAAGAATTAGCCAGGCATAGTGGCGGGCGCCTGTAATCCCAGCTACTCAGGAGGCTGAGGCAGGAGAAATGCTTGAACCTGGGAGGCGGAGGGTGCAGTGAGCTGAGATTGCACCACTGCACTCCAGCCTGGGGTGCACAGCAAGACTGCGTCCAAAAAAAAAAAAAAGTAATATTTTTATAGCAACAGAACATGCTTATGAAATAATATCAAGAAACAAAAGGCAAGATCCAGGATTTTATAAAACATTATCATCACAGTAATTCATGACAAGGGGAACACACCATGACAGAGTAAAGGATATACATCAAAATCTCAAAAGTGCCTTATCTTAAGAAAGAAAACTATGTATGCTTTCCTTCCCCCTTTATTTATATATTTGATTCCAAATAACTTGCCAAAATAATGGTTCATAACAGGTTAAATATAATGATAACAACTTGCATTTGTGTACTGCTTTATAATTTACAAAGTACTTTCACAGCCATTAATTCATTTGATAAGCAAAAGTGTTATTTTATTTACAGATAAGTTCCTAATCATCTGGCCTCCCTAGAGTGTTTGTATAACTATTAACTAGTTGACTGAAAGATAAATGAAAGAAAAACTGAAAGCTAAAGTGTGAAGAACCACTGCCAATTGAAAAATCATAGTAAATGAAGAGCATCCCACTGCAAAATAATAAATGTGAAGGGTACAAAACTCAGTCTGTACACAGTGTTAAGAAGAAAATAACGGCATGTGCACTATTCTATAGCACATTTTCAATATGCTATTTCCAGCCACATGCTCAGCCCAGCAAGCTCTTCCTAGCATTGTTTTTCTTTGCTTCACTTCCTCTTAAATGTTTTGGATGCACTTTGTTCCTGCTAACTAATCTATCTTTTCAGTTTCAAATCAAATGAACCCAGAGAATTTATTTTTACATTATTATCTTCAGATTTAGATTTGTTTTGCTTTTAATCCTGTCTTCATGAAGGGGAAAGCCATGTGTACCAGCATGGTTGATAAACCACCAAATCATGAAGCTTTGCTTGCTCCCCAAACCCCCAACCACACACATACACACACACACACTTACACACACACACACACACACACACACACACACACACACACACACACACACACAACCTGGGAAATTGGGAAGAAAACTGGCAAACCTTAAACTAGAGCCAAGGGAGAAGGAGACAAGCTTAAAAGGAAAAGGCAACCAATGGAAATGGGAGAGAAGAGTAAAGGTTGAGAGCAAAAGGAGAAAAGGTCATCCATGTATACACTGGTGTGTGGCATGGTGCCATTCTGGTGATAAAGGATGCCATCACTGTCCATCTTTGGCTTAGGCAGAGGCCACAGACAGAACATTTTAGGCTACAGCCAACTTCAGAATCTTTGTGGAAACTCCAAAATTATTTAGCATATTTGTAATGACAATTCCCTGTGGAATGAAGATAAATTAGGGTGGATTCTGAAACTAGCAAAACTGCACAAAAGAAAACAAAAATGCTTGGCTCTTGATTCCACTGAGGACATTAACTGAGGGAGCATCCTATCTACAGTAAGTCAGTTGCTATCTAATCTGTGCGCCGTCATTCCTACCTGCCAAAGAGTATTTTTCTTTGGGGACTCATCTTCATTTTGATCTTCCATAACTGAAGTGTTCTAGGGGGGGAAAAACAGGTTATTTGAATTATACCAAGTTTTGCAAATCCTAAATAACTACAATAAATAATTTTGAAAACCCAAACTAGAGTGTACCAATACAAACCCAAGAACTATTTGGCTTTGTGGCTAACACACGCCATTTTGGGTCAAGGGAGATGTGCTCATCTTTCATAAATCAATAAAGTTAGTGGTTAGACAAAAGCAAGCATAAAGTCATTATTTACAAAGGTTGGGTGTGCTTAGAAAAAAAGGCTAAATTGTGGGAGCAAGGCTGAGGCTCAACCTCAGTCATCACTGTTTTTGTACTTGTGACAAGAAATTCCAAAGACCCATGAAGTTTCCGATGATTGCACAAAACATTTACTAGAAGGTCTGCTATTCAGTAATGCACCCCAAGGAATCCGCAATTAGAAGTAGCAAAGCCTTGGAAGCCCCCCTGCCTTCGTCTTTCCTCCCCTGATAGCCTTGTTTTTCTGGAATGGCTTTGCAATCTCCGCTAGCAAGCATAGCGGGTGCCCCAATCTTCTCCCTGAAGAGGAGGATGCTGTTAGCCAGTAACAATCTGGCTTGCCTTGGGAATGCATTAGCTTTTGATTTTTGTGTTTACTGCACAAAGAGGTACTGTGTAATTATTCTTTCTGGTGACCCAGTCACTCAATAGATGCCCATTAACTAGAGATTATACATGATTGGATTTTCCCTATTGAAGCTCCCACCTAATGGCTAAATGGAAACTTAATGAGAAGGGGAAGTGGGCTAGTTGTGCTCTGAAAAGAGTAACAACTCATTTATGGATAGCAGTCTCTCTAAATTCCTTCCAAAACCTAAAATTATAAGACTGGGGTATAAAATTTAAACAACATTTGTCTCATAGTATTATTCAAAAGGATATTATAGATCTATTTTTAAGGTATCAGTGTTTTACAAGATCCTGTTTGTTGTCTTTAGGGAATGAGCCTCTCTCAAATTTTCCCTATTTTTCCTTTATGTTCTACAAGTCCTAAAATGTTTGGACTATTTATACAGTATTTCCAAACAATCCATTTGAAAATACCAATGTAGGTAATGATGTAAGAATCACCACTGAACACTAGCTGCTCTACAGGTCACAAAATTGGCTCTGATCAGGAATGCAGTATGATGGAGTAGGAAAGTCAAAGGCTTTGAAGCCAAAGAGAAGTTGGATTCCTGATTTGGTCACTCATTCAGTGTGTGTGTGTGTGTGTGAGCCTGAGCAAGTTCTTTTACCCTGGGAACAAATACAAACACACAGAGTTGTTGTGGGGATGGAGACTGCCCTACACAATGCTTAGTGCATAATGGGTATTCCAAAAAACATTACTTCACTCTCCGATTTGAAGATGCTACTTTTCACTGCGGCATTATTCACAATAGCAAAGACTTGGAACCAACCCAAATGTCCATCAATGATAGACTAGATTAAGAAAATGTGGCACATACACACCATGGAATACTATGCAGCCATAAAAAAGGATGAGTTCATGTCCTCTGTAGGGACATGGATGAAGCTGGAAACCATCATTCTCAGCAAACTATCACAAGGACAAAAAACCAAACACTGCATGTTCTCACTCATAGGTAGGAACTGAACAATGAGAACACTGGAGACACAGGAAGGGGAACATCACACACTGGGGCCTGTCGTGGGGTGGGGGGAGGTGGGGGGATAGCATTAGGAGATATACCTAATGTAAATGACGAGTTAATGGGTGCAGCATACCAACATGGCATATGTACACATATGTAACAAACCTGCACGTTGTGCACATGTACCCTAGAATTTAAAGTATAATTTTTTTAAAAAATGAGAAAAAAAAAAAGAAGATGCTACTTTTCCCCTGTGTTATCTTCTTATGCTTTTCTAATTTCAGAGATTTTGACAGGATGCTCCAGATGGCTGCCTATGGGGAAAACCTGACTTTCTCAGTAAAATCTTATAAACCCCACAGCATCAAGGTCCACAATGAGGGAGAGGGACAGGAGGGTGGGGCTCTATGTGAAAATCAACCATGAGCTAGAGAGGAAGGCAGTGTGTCCAAGAGTCCAAAACAGGACTGGAGTGGTGAAAGCAGTAAGTAATTCTGAATGGGATGAAGAACAAGGAAACAAAGGTAGTATTTATGGAGGTCTCTCCATGTAATCTTTTCATTGCTATCTTGAAGGGACCTAAGAGTTACTAAAGCAAGCAGGTTTCCTCAGAGGAATAAAGAAAGGGGGAGCAGTGACTCAGTACAGCATCCCCTGAGTTTGGTAGTTACAAAGCCGTCTTGCAAGGCCACAATGTCTGGGTTCTAAGAGTGGTAAGGAGAACAGATGGCTGGAAACATGAAAGGTGGAGCACGGAAAGGAATGAGGAATTAAGTGGAAGAGAGATGGGAAGTCAGTCCCCACCCCATGTCTCCAGGTACTGCAGAGGAAACATATGAGGGATGTATATATGGTTTTGTTTTGTTTTCTGTTTTTTGTGGGGTTTTTTGTTTTGTTTTGTTTTGTTTAAATATAGAGTCTCGCTCTGTCGCCAGGCTGGAGTGCAATGGTGCGATCTCAACTCACTGCAACCTCCGCCTCCTGGCTTCAAGCGATTCTCCTGCCTCAGCCTCCCAAGTAGCTGGGACTACAGGCACACACCACCATGCCCAGCTAACTTTTGTATTTTTAGTAGAGACAGGGTTTCACCATGTTGGCCAGGATGGTCTCGATCTCTTGAACTCGTGATCCGCCCGCCTCAGCCTCCCACAGTGTTGGGATTACAGGCATGAGCCACTGCACCCAGCCAAGAGATGTATATATGTTTTAAACTAAAAGCTTTTGAAATATAGGAGCCAGAATCCTCCAGAGCTATTGTGACCTAAACCACCTTAATATTTTCTTTACTTAAGATGGAAACACAAGAAATGTCAGACTTCCCTGTACACTATACATGAAACAACTCTTCACAGTGAGAAAATTTCACTCTTCATTTATTCCAAAACAGAGAAATGATGTTTACTTATATGGCTGATAAGGAAACAACCCCCTGAAGAAAACAGCAGCTATTGTCTTAAGGCTTCATAAAGGAGGCTAGACATACAATTTAATAAAATTGTTTTTAATAAAACCATGGGGGCTGCAATAGTTCTCCCATCCTACATACTTTTCAACTTCTTTTATAAAGGTTTCAGAAGACACCAAAGGGAAAATGCTGCTCTCAAGTTACACTGACCAGAGGATCCAGAGGATTCCAGGCAATGCAAAAGATGTCTGGAGAAAAAAGCATCCAAGAGTCTAATTAGGTTTAGAAATTAGAGAAATGCTATACACATCCTTGCACTCTAGACTCACTCTGTGTGTGTGTGTGTGTGTGTGTGTGTGTGTGTGTGTGTGTGTGTGTGTGTGTAAATATATATATTCTATTCAGAGATATATTTTATATATATATCTGTCTCTCAGAAGTTACAATACACTCCATTAAGATACAAAAGGTTCTATAATATACTATTATTTTAAAATTAGGTTAAATTCATTTAATCCAACTTTCCCAAGTTTGTTGGACATGGACAACCCCCATTTTATAATAATATCTATTAATAATAGCTCAGCACATATTGGCAAACACTGGACTAGAGCAACAGCCTGGCGTAATTCCTTCCTCTCTCTTCACCAAATACTTTTGGGAGACAAAGGAAACACCCACTTTGTTAAATACAATACAGTCCTCTGCTATTCCCCATCATCTTTCTCAGCCTGCTACAGGTTGAGCATCCCACATGCAAAAATCCTAATTCCAAAAGTATAATATAGATATTCTAAAATCTGTACATTTCCAAAATCAGAAACACTTTTGGTCCTAAGCAGATAAGGGATACTCAATCCGTACACAGGGTCGCAGGAATAAGTGGTGATGGCAAGAATAGAAAATTCCCTTATGGAAGCTATAATTTTTTTAATCACTTTGAATTTTACTCCTTAAAGGCAAGAGACAAAAGGTCACAGGTTCAAGGGTGAGGTAAGAAAAAACAATGAGCTTCCCAAGAGAAAAGAAAGGTCATTTCCTACATCCAAACTCTCATGTGAAACCATGGCCAATCTGAGAGTTGAAATCCTCTTTAAGTCTCCAACACTTATGAGAAGGAAAAGTTATTTGAAATACCAACCAGTTTACTTTCTACCCTTCTCATCATTTCCTTCCTCTTATGTCTACCAAGGAGCATCACATGTAAATAGATTACAATGCAGACCCTCCTATTATTCTGATACTACTACCAATCAAAGATATAATCTAGGAAGAAGAAGCTAGACTCTCAGGCAGATCAATTTTACCACTATTACCATTTTGAGATGGATATTTCTTTGTTGTGGGGCTGCTGTGTGCATTATAGAAGGTTAGCAGCATCCTTGGCCAGTGCCTGTGCCAGGAGCATTCCACACCCTCTGAACTGTGAGAATCAAAAATGTCTCCAGATCGCCAAATGTCCCAGGGAAGGGGGCTAAATCACTCTCTCCACTTGAAAACCAGTGCTCTAGGGATGTGGGCTCCTAAACTTGACACCGTGGGAGAATATACTAAAGCACTACCATCTCAGGCCTGGCCCTTCTTTCTCCTTAGGCATCTTTCCTTGGCCCATGTGACAGTCTGTGATGCTATTCACATACATCCTGACCTCGCCATGATAGGGTAATTCACGAAGTATGTTGATATCTAAATTCAGGGCTATGTCCTGCTTGCCATTAAATTCGTATTTGGAAAACCATGGTTATCAGTGGTTCTTTACTAGAGGTCCATGGACTTGGGGCATGAATGAGGACTATAAATAACAGGAAGCCATATATATACAGCTGATCATGGAGCAGATGGAGCCTAGGCATACGTTTTCCTTTCAAGTTCTCCAAGTAATTCTGATGTATCTCTGCTCAAAAATCATTGCTATGGCAAAATGATGCAGCCCATGTGGTAGCACCAACCTAAGTAAGGAAGCTGCACTGATGGTATCATGACAGACTCCATCTCAATATGTGATATTTCATAACTACCAAATACCACAATACTCTAACGCCTGTTCCTGGGTGTCCTTTACAAGTAAAAATTATGAAACCAGTCATTCACTGGATATTAAAAACATGACCAACTATATACTTTATCAAGTAGCTCCAAAGAAGAATAGAGAAAATAATTGTTATTTAATGATTTCCTATGATGGTCAGGCATTGTGATAGAAACTTTATATAAATTACCTTTAATGATGACCTTGTATGATAGCACCTATATCCTGTTTTACACATTGGGGGAACCATAGCTCAGAAATGTTACACAACTTGCCTTGGGTTACGCATCAAAAAGTACCAAGATTCAAAGCTAGACTCTGTAAGACACTACCTTCCCAGTTAGACTGCATATATATTATAGCTATTTGCAGCACAATGAAGATCCTAATCTTGTTTCAAAGACACTCTTCCCACCATCACAAAGAAAACACAGGCTGGGCGCAGTGGCTCATGCCTGTAATCCCAGCACTTTGGGAGGCTGAAGTGGGTGGATCACTTGAAGCCAGGAGTTCGAGACCATCCTGGCCAACATGGTGAAACCCCATCTCTACTAAAAATACAAAAATTAGCCAGGCATGGTGGCACATGCCTGTAGTCTCAGCTACTTGCTACTTGGGAGGTTGAGGCAGAAGAATCTCTTGAACCCAGGAGGCAGAGGTTGCAGTGAGCGAAGATCGCACCACTGCACTCCAGTCTGGGCAACAGAGCGAGACTCTGTCTCAAAAAACAAAAAAAAAAGAAAAGAAGAGAAAACAAAGGCACAGTTACTCTGTCTTCATAAACTGAATTCTGAACATAACTGGAAGTAGCATAAGTTTCCATTCTAGGGATGATTGGTTTGGATGGTTGTCTGGTTAGTTCATTTAGTCAGGTCTCCATTATCCTCAGAGTCAGATTTGGAAATTTCATGCCAACTGATCACAAATATGTTCAGTGAAAGAGGATGGGAAGAATAATCAAATTCCACACTGCTATTTAAAAAAAAAAAAAAAAAACCCTGAAGGGCTGGGCACAGTGGATTTACTCCTGTAAATCCCAGCACTTTGGAGGCCGAGGGAGGAGGACTGCCTGAGGCGAGGAGTTTGAGACCATCCTGCACAACACAGTGAGACTCTATCTCTTAAAAAAAATTTAAAAATAAGCCAAGCCTCGTAACTATTCAGGAGGCCAAGGCGAGAGGATCTCAGAAGTTTGAGGCTTCAATAAGCTAAGATCATGCCAATGCACTCCAGCCCGGGCAACAGAGCAAGCTCCATCTCTATAAAAAAGCAATAATACTAATAAACAAAATAAAAAATAACTGAAAATACATATAGTGTGTTTTTTTAATATGATAAACAGATTAGCAAAAGTAACTTTCCTTTTTATCTGTGCATTTTCATGAACATGGCGACCCCAATGCAAAAAGTCTTCACCCTGGGAAACGAATGCATTCTAGGTAGCCCAGATGTAAATTACATTTCTGAAACTGAATTCTATATAAAACCAAACAAAACCTGAGAAAGTGTACCCCATTGCATCATCATTCTAAAACAAACAAACAAAAAAAATCCCACAATATTGTGACTTGAAAACTTGTCAAGATGTTTTCATCAACTCGGTAATTTAGTACAGCAATACTGTGTCTGCTATGGAATCTCAGCTACCACCTAGAATTCATTCTTTCTTCAGAGCACTTCAATAATCCTAGAATCTCTTCTGTACATTCCCCCTTCTCTCTTTCATACCAATCAACGGAAGTGGTAGGCTGGTTCCAATGACCTAGCCTCCAGTTTCATTTAGTTTATGTATAGGTACAACAGGCTCTTAGCAGTGATATATGTTTAACATAGGAGCCACGAACTGACACAGAATATATTTCAATTGGAAAACTCTCTACTTTGAGAATTATATGAGGAATCAATTTCCTGCTTTAAAAATGCTGCAAATTCTGCGTTAAGTAATTAACAGTTAAGAGTCACACAGCTAGTAAATGAGAGACACAGGATTCAGACCTAAGCCTGTTCTACTCAGAAATCAATGTACTTTCCACACAGAAAAATGTGTCTTAGGTGTTTTCCAACTGCTGGTTTTGGCCTATGAAATCAATTTAATAGACTGCAACCAGAATGTTTTAATAAAACAAAGCTGAATTGAGGAGACCCCCTACACACAAAGGTAAGCAAAATAACAAATTCATATAAAAAAGGCTAAAAGAAATGAGCAAAAACATAGAAAAATTCAAATTAAAAGGAAAGCAAGGGTCTTTATTGCAAGGAGAGCAATATTTACATTTTAAATCTCTGAAAAGCAAAATTCAAAAAGAAGAGTGCTTTTTAAGAGTCAGGGTTCCACTTTGTCACCCAGGCTGAAGTACAGAGGCATGATCACAGCTCACTACAACCTCGAACTCCTGGGCTCAAGCAATCTTCCCACCTCAGCCTCCTGAGTAGCTAGGACTACAGGCTCACACCATAACACCCAACTAATTTTTTAAAATTTTTTAGAGACAGGGTCTTGCTATGTTGCAAAAGCTTATCTCAAACTCCCAGGCTCAAGTGATCCTCCTGTCTCAGCTTCCCAAGTCACTGGGATTACAGGTAAGTCACCACACCAAGCAACAGTACATAAAGGGGAAAAGTTGGAAACAAACAAACAAGGGAGGGAGAGAGGGAGGGGCTTGATTTACTAGATATATCTCAAACTTTCTACCCAATAAGAGACTACATATTATTCTCAATTTTCCATGGAGCATTTTGTAAAAACTGATATAGGTCACAGAAGAAAATTCCAAATATAGTTAGAAATCAGGAACAGATTATTACATATTTAAGATGAGGCCAAGTAGAAAAATCTAAATATATTCCGCCAATTATTACTTGCTATAAATTCCAAAGATAAATACATAGAACAATGACTGGTAAAGGCAAACCAAACACCTTTTCATTGTTCTTGTTACCTACACGTAGGCCCCTAAAACCCAAATCTTGCCAACACATTGCTGGGAATTAAAATCACTAGAAAGCCAGAAGTATTCATTTTGAAAAAGAAGAGATAAGTTTGTCTAAAATAGCCGTTCCTATCTCTCAAACAAACAAGGCAATTCAGAAGGAAGAAGGCCATATGTGCACATACATTAACACAACCACCATCAAACAGCTTGACTGGAAATCTTCTCCCCTCTCCGGACAAACACTAAAGTATAGGAATATACCAGTTATTTTCTTTCTGCCATCTCATAAAAATGTAAACCACTAATAAATTTTAAATCCATTAGGAGTTTGGTTGAAATTTGTTATATGGATTATTATAATACAGTAAGTTCTCTTCTAATTAATCTAAACTGTAGCTCCACTCAAATTTGTAACAAGTATTTCATTGTTATTGACATTATACGACAAGAAATGATACTAAAAATATCTTAAAGAATGAATGTAGACGAATGTTTTTCTTCTTTTTTGTCATCACCAACCGTGTGTGTGTGCGTGTGTGTGTGTGACAGAGTCATACTCTGCTGCCCAGGCTGGAGTGCAGTGGCACAATCCCAGCTCACTGCAACCTCTGCCTCTGCGGTTCAAGCAATACTCGTGCCTCAGCCTCCCATGTAGCTGGGACTACAGGCGTGCACCACCATGCCCGGCTAATTTTGTATTTTTAATAGAGATGGGGTTTCGTCATGTTGGCCAGGCTAGTCTCGAACTCCTGGCCTCAAATGATCTGCCCGCCTCAGCCTCCCAAAGTGCTGGGATTACAGGCTGAGTCACCACACCCAGCCTGGATAACAAAGCTTTTAATCAATTTTTAGTTAGACTTTTTCTTACTGATTTCTAGAAATTCTATATATATTCTAGAATGAACTCCTTTCTCAAATATATTATTACAAAGGTCTTCTCTCAATCTGTGGCTTAACTTTTCATTCTCTTAATGGTGTCTTTTGATAAACAGAAGTAATAAATTTTAATGAAGTTTAATTTGTCAATTGTTTCCTTTCTTATTTATGCTTTCTGTCATCTTGCTCAAGAAATCTTTTTTCTTCTAATGTCATAAAGATATTCTTCCACACCTAGGTTTTATTTTACCTTGTACATTTTCATTTAAAATTTGTCTTTACTGATTTTAAATATCAATTTAAGGGATAACCAGCATTTTTAAAAAAACTGAAATAGAATAGAGCACATATTATATCCTCTACTTCATCAATTCTAAGATGCATTTTTTTTCACATTTTAACGTCTCTGAAAGAGATGTTTCTTATAATCAATATCTTACAATTAAAAATGGCGGCAATTTTCCTGACTATACAGACATAACACATACACAAGTGATAGCAGCAGAAGGCAGACAAAATCCTAGGCAGACAGGGGAGGGTCCGCGGTGAAACCCCACCTTTTTTTTTTTGAGACAGAGTCTTGCTCTGTTGCCCAGGCTGGTGTGCTGTGGCACGATCTCAGCTCACTGCAACCTCCGCCTCCTGGGTTCAAGCAATTCCCTGCCTCAGCCTCCCGAGTAGCTGGGACTACAGGCACCTGCCACGACACCCAACTATTTTTGTATTTTTAGTAGAGATGGAGTTTCACCATGTTGGCCAGGCTGGTCTTGAACTCCTGACCTCGTGATCCACCCACCTCGGCCTCCCAAAGTGCTGGGATTACAGGAATGAGCCACTGCACCCAGCCAAAACCCCACCTTCAAGCTAAAAACAGCCTGAAGCCTGAAGACAAGGCTGCTGGTTCTGGATGAAGCCCACGACCCAGAGTGAGAATTTCTATTCCTGTTTGCCAGCTCTTTCCCAATTGTTTCTTTCTGGATAATGCTTTTTAATCAAACATTGCCTTTTCCAATGCTACTTCCTGCCCGCACCTCTCCCATTCTGTGACTATTAAAAACCCTGAACTCAGCCACACTGGGGGACTATGCCCATTTTGAGTGCCCTCTCCGCTGAGAACTGTTTCGTCGCTCAATAAAACTTTCTGCCCTGCTCACCCTCCAGTTGTGAGCATAACCTCATTCTTCTTGGATGCGGGACAAGAACTCAGGACCTACCAAACATGGGTAGGTAAAACACTGTAATACTGTAGCCCTCCGCCCTCTGCCGGTGCCAGGCAGCCGCCCCACATGACAGGAAGCAGCCACGGGGCCAGGCCAGCCCAGGAGCCGCGGGCCAGAGCAGGGCAACAGTATTAAATGAGCTGTAACATAAGTGGGCTGAAACACGTCCCACCCCCCCCCCACCCCCGCTGATTGGTAGTGCTGCGGAGAGGAGAGAAGAGCTACAACCCTTCTGGGGCCCCAGACCTCGCCACTCCCGGAGCCAGAGTTGCGACATGCTGTAACACCCTCTTTGGGGTCACGCGGATGCTGGTGTCTCCAAAAGTTTCAAGTGCCACCGCATTCCCCCTTGTCTAGATGCCAGTGCCCAAGGCAGAAGCAGGCTACAGCACGCCTGGCCCCGGCACAGACTGAGTGCGGGATCAGGGCCAGGGCGCTAAGAGCAGCCCACCAGGCCGAGTGGGCAAGATACCTCCAACAGCAAGCCCAGGGTGGAGCGAGGCCCTGGGCATGGGCACTGCCAGCTGCAAAGTCTCCAGCTGGCGAAGCAGCACAGAAAAAATCCTGCATCACATGCATATATATAAAAATTACCACATACACACTAGGTATAAACATAAATTTCATTTCTTACTTTGAAAACCCCTGAAAAACCCTGGTAAAGGTTAGCAGAGTATAATAAATCCCATACTGCAAAAGTTACTACCTTTTCAGTTTGCTTTCAATTCTAATTTCATCAAAAGATATTTTCACATCTCTCTAATATCTGCCATCACCTGTTTTTAACAAAAAGAGCCAGGCCACTGTTCAATTTTCTGTAAAACAAAACAAAACAAAACAAAAAAAAACAGTATCTGGCTAAAATGTCATATGGGTTTTTGGTTTTTCGTTTTGTTTTGTTTTGTTTGAGACAAAGTCTTGTCCTGTCACTCAGGCTATAGTGCAGTGGCATGATCACGGTTCACTACAGCCTCAGTCTCCTGAGCTCAAGCAATCTTCCAGCCTCAGCCTCCCAAGTAGCTGGGACCACAGGTGCATGCCACCGTGCCTGGCTAATTTTTTTATTTTTCTTTTATGGAGACAAGATCTCAGTATGTTGCCCAGGTTGGGGTTTTTTAATGGTATTTACTTTTACACTAATCTACGCCAGTAAGCACCACTGATTTTCCAGTCATGTAGTGATTACAGTTCCCTTTTCTGATTTACTTTAAAAAGTAGATTTTTAAAACATGGTCAGCAGGTGAAAGAACAAATGGTGTGCAGACATGTCAAAAATTGTGAGCTTTGTACTCAAACTGCCCAAAGTCAGGGAAACACTATTTCAGAAGAACAATGATAGGGGAAAAGGCCTAAACTATTTTAAGTGGGGAAAAAAGCAAGTCAAAATATATCTGTACAATCTCATCTTTACAAATAAAATTTATTTTACTATTTATTTACAAAAGCAACCATGTGCTTACAATATTATCTCTGTAATTTTTATTTGATTTTTGCTTACTTATCCTACCTAAATTTTCCTTAAAGTAGACATGTATCTTTTTAACAGCAAGGAAAAGTGATTTTGAAGTTAAACTTTAAAAAGTAAGTAAAAGATTCACACCAAGACCCCAGATATATATGCTGTGGTCTAGGGAAACAGAAACTCTTACTGAAAGGTCCAGCAGTGCTGTATTCCACTTGACCTCTCTGTGCCTATGTCCTCATCCACAAAACTGAGGTGAAAACAGGGCCTCCCTGGCAGAGTAAGTGAGAAAATTTTAAGAGATAATCCTGGCACCCAAGCAGGGCTCTGACACAGTTTGGATCTGTGTCCCCACCCAAACCTCTTGTCAAATTGTAATCCCCACTGTTGAAGGTGAGGCCTGGTGGGAGGTGACTGAATCATGGGAGCGGTTTCTCATGGTTTAACACCATCTCCCTTGGTGCTGTCGTGGCATGAGTGAGTGAGTTCTCACGAGACCTGATTGTTTAAAAGTAGCACCTCACCACTCTCTCTTCCTCCTGCTCCGGCCACACGAAGTGCCCGCTTCCCCTTCGCCTTCTGCCATAATTGAAGCCAAGCAGACGCTGCCATGCTTCCTACATAGCCTGCAGAACCATGAGCCAATTAAACCCCATTTACTTATCAATTACCCAGTCTCAGGTATTTCTTTATATCAGTGTGAGAACTGACTAACAGAGGCTCCTTTAGTCAAATTTAACTTCCATAGGGCAGAGATATTTGGTTGTTTTATTCAATCTGTATCCTTAGCACTTAGAATAATTCCCAGCATACTACTTAAGTACAGAGGTATAATAAATATCTATTGATGACAAATATTAGCTACACACTTCAGTGCAGTGGGAAAAGAATGGTCTTTTAAATAAAAGACTCTATCAACTAGATATTCTTAACATATTTTGGGCCCTACCCTCTCACATGCATACAAAGAAACACACAAAAAAAAATCCATTCTAGATAGACTGAAGATCTAAGTGTAAAAGACAAAGCAGTAAAGCTTTTAGAAGAAGCCATAGGACATCCTCAAGACCTGGGAATAGGCAAAACTTTTTTAAACAATACACAACTGCTAACCACAAAGAACAATGTAATAAATCAGACTATATTAAAATAATTTCTGTTCATTGAAAACATTCAGAGATTGAAAATGTTTGAAAACTAATTTATGGTGATGATGCATCACTGGACTACATATGTGGATTAGTTTTGTGATATGCAAAATATACCACAATATACCTCAATTCTTTCAAAGGAACTAGATGTAGAAGAAAAAAGGCAACCTACAGAGCAAGAAAAGAGTGGCAATACACACAGAATTTTTTTTAACTCACTTCAAATCAAGGAAAAATCACAATCACACACATACTAAATTTTTAAATGAGCAAAAGACTTCCACAGGCACATCACAAAATAAAATACACAAATGAAGTTTTTTTAAAAAGGAAAAATCAACCAAAAATACTGCCACCTAGGGATGACCACTGGACCATTGTGGTACACAGACTGAAAACTGCATATATGTAAGTGAAAATTGTTTAAAACATGCTCTTCGGTTAACTGTTTTTTCCATGTGTCATGCACATCTTTCCACATCATTGTAGTTCTACGTTTTCATTTTTAAGGGCTACAGTTCACTTCATCCCATAATTTCCTTATTCAATACAAGTAGTAACAAACATTACATTTTTTACTATTAAACACAACACTGTAATGAACCTTCATGCCTACTCTGACAATTACCTCTTGGTCAAATTTAGAAATCCATGAGATCCAAAAGGATGGCTGAACTGAATTTCCTTTGCGAATTCCTTGACTAATAATCATTTGTTTTCATCAGAAAAGACTTCATACTACAAGTTATTAAATCTAAGGGTCAATTCTTATTCCTCCTATTTCTTCACCAATCAGCAAGGTTGAGCACTTCCATCTTCTTGATATACTTCATTCACTTGGCTTCCAGGACTCTGATCTAATTCTCAAACCTTCACTACAAGAAACGTTAAAGTTCTTCAGACAAAAAGAAAAGAAAACTTGGGTATAGTAACGGAATGAAGACATAACTGAAAAGAAAAATAGTAAAAATGAGAGTGCATATACATTAATTTCTTTTCTTTAAATTTATAGAAAATATGACTAAAAGTATAAAATATTGCAGAAAAAATCAAAGAGACAAATAATAGAAAACACAATTCATGTTCATGGATTGCAAGACTTAATATTAAGATCTTCGTACCACCCAAAACTATCTACAGATTTAATGCAATCCCTAAAAAAACCCAACGATGCTTTTTGCATAAGTAGCAAAATCAACCATAAAATTCATTAGCAATCTCAAGGGACTCAGAACAGACAAAATAATCTTGAAACACAAGAATTGAACTGGAATTCAATCAGCTTTGAAAAGCTGGTTTCAAAATTTACTACAAAGCTAATTGTAACCAAAACTGTGGAACTAGCAAGAAGACATATGTATAGACCAACGGGACAGAATGGAAGATTGTAATCGGTGCATTTCAAGCATTTGACAATACTCAACATCTATTCATGATTAAAAACACTCAGATAACTTCCTCAATATGATAAAGGTCATATAATGAAACATCATCATACTTAATGTTTAAAGATGGAACATTTTCCCCTTGTCCTGAAGGACAAAGCTAGAATATCCATTCACACTTCTAGTGTGAATTCAAATTTGTGAATTTGAGCCGGGCACAGTGGCTCACACCTGTAATCCCAGCACTTTGGGAGGCCAAGGCAGGCAGATCACTTGAGGTCAGGAGTTCAAGACCAGCCTGGCCAATGCAGTCAACCCCCGTCTCTACTAAAAATACAAAAATTAGCTGGGCATAGTGGCATGTGCCTGTAATCCCAGCTACTTGGGAAGCAGAGGCAGGAGAATCACTTGAACCTGGGAGATGGAGGCTGCAGTGAGCTGAGGTCGTGCCACTGCACTCCAGCCTGGGTGACAGAGCAAGCTCCATCTAAAAAAAAAATAAAAAATAGGCTGGGCAGTGGCTCAAGTCTGTAATCCCAGCACTTTAGGAGGCCAAGGTGGGTGGATCATTTGAGGTCAGGGGTTCAAGACCAGCCTGGTAACATGGTAAAACCCCGTCTCTACTAAAAATATAAAAAAAAAAGAGCCAGCGTGGTGGCACGTGCCTCTAATTCCAGCTACTCAGGAGCTGAGGCACAAGAATCACTTGAACCCTCAAGGAGGAGGTTACAGTGAGCCGAGATCACACCACTGCACTCCAGCCTGGGTGACAGAGTGAGACCTGTCTCAAAAAAAAAAAAATAATAAACCAATCAATAATTTAAAAAATTGAAAATTCGCAAGTTTCACTATAGTCAATGCAACAGAGCAAGAAAAAGAAATAAAAACATAAATAACAAAAAGAATGTAGATGGTATGACTGTCTAACTAGAAAATCCTGCTGAATCTACAAAATAAAAGTGATGGGATGGCCGGGCGTGGTGGCTCACGCCTGTAATCCCAGCACTTTGGGAGGCCGAGGTGGGCAGATCACGAGGTCAGGAGATCGAGACCATCCTGGCTAACATGGTGAAACCCCATCTCTACTAAAAATACAAAAAAAATAGCCGGGCATGGTGGCAGGCGCCTGTAGTCCCAGCTACTCGGGAGGCTGAGGCAGGAGAATGGCATGAACCTGGGAGGCGGAGGTTGCAGAGAGCCAAGATCGCACCACTGTGCTCCAGCCTAGGCAAGAGAGCGAGACGCTGTCTCAAAAATAAAACATAAAAATAAAAATAAAAAAATAAAAGTGATGGGATATTAGTGAATTCACAGGATGCAAAGACTGACAAAAAAATGAAGCTACGTAAAGCTCAAGCTCTCAGTATAACTAAAAGGCACAGAACATAAGTAGAAAATTAAATCCTAGTACATCCTTATGCTCCAGCCATAAATCTTCATGAAGATCAAGGGCAGTTCAGGAAAACTGTGCAGAATAAAAAAAGAAAGAAACAAGCAGCAGATAAAAGATTGACATAAAATCACATTATGTATGAAAATACTTAAAAAGTGTCCTGCTAGTTCAGAGTTGATTACAGATAAAGAGGATGCAAGATGCAAAAAGGCAGTCTTCAAAAGATCAGTTTTTAGGAGAAAAGAGTGTACAAACAAAAGGCAAATAGGAGAATTTCCTCAACGTGATAAAGAACACCTGCAAAAAACCTACAGCTAACATCATACGTATTAGTGAAAAAGTTGACACCTTCCCGCTAAAATCAGGAACAAGGTAAGAATGTTCCCTCTCAACACTGGTTTTCAACATCTTCCTCTAAGTTCTAGCTAATGCAATAAGACAAGGAAAGGAAATAAAAAATATACAGATTGAGAAGAAAGAAATAAAACTGTTTTGGTTCACAGGTGACATGACTGTCTATGTAGAAAAACTGAAAGAATTAACAAAACAGCCCCTGGAACTCATAAGTGATTACGGCAGATCTGCAGTATACACAGTTTATATACAAAAAGTCAATCACTTTCCTATATACCAGCAATGAACAAATGAAATGTGAAATTAAAAACATATTACCATTTACATAAACACCTATAGATATAATTAGGTATAAATCTAACAATATACACAAGATATCTGTAAGGAAAACTAGAAAACCCTGATGAAGGAAATCAAAGAACTAAATTAATGAAGAGATATTCCATGTTCATGGAAAGGAAGATTCAATAAGGTCAAGACATCAGTTCTTCCCAGCTGGATCTATAGATTCAATACAATCTCTATCAGAATCCAGCAAGTTACTTTGTGGATATTGAAATGACTCTAAGGTTTACATGGAGAGGCTAAAAAAAATAAATAATTCAAAATAAATAAATAATAACAAACACAACTGAAGGAGAACAAAGTTCAAGGAATGATACTGTCTGACTTCAAAAGGCACTATAAAACTACAGTATTCACGAAAGTGAAAGTGTGGTACTGGCAACAGAATACGGAGCTAGGTCAATGGAATAGAACTGAGGGCCCATATAACAGACCCGCACAAATATAGTCAACTCATCTTTGACTGTGGAGCAAAGTCAATACGATGAAGAGTCTCACCAACAAATGGACATCTATATGCAAAAAAAATGAATCTAGACACTCAGCTTACACATTTCACAAAAATTAACTGAAAACAGATTACAAGCCTAAATGGAAAATGGAAAGCTATAAAACTCCTAAAAGATAACATAGGAGAAAATCTAGATGATCTTAGGTTTGTTGATTACTTTCTTAGACATATCAAAGGCACAATCCATGAAGAATTATTAAGCTGGACTTCATTAAAAATAAAAATCTCTGAGAGACACTGTCAAGAGAATTGAAAAAATATGCCACAAACTCAGAGAAAATATTTGCAAAAAACATATACGACAAAGGACTGTTATCCAAAATATAGAAACAATTTCTCTCTCTCTCTCTCTCTCTCTCTCTCTCTCTAACAGGGTCTCACTCTGTCACCCACAATGCAGTGCAGTGATGCAATCACCACTCACTGCAGCCTCAACCTCCCAGGCTCAAGTGATCCTCCCACCTCAGCCTCCAGAGTAGCTGGGACCACAGGGGTACGCCACCATACGTGGCTAATTTTTGTATATTTTGTGGAGATGAGGTCTTGCCATGTTGCCCAAGCTGGTCTCGAACTTCTGGGCTCAACTAATCCATCTGCCTCAGCCTCCCAAAGTGCTGGGATTATAGGCATGAGCCACCATGCCTGGCCTAGAAACAATTCTTCAAACTCAACAAGAAAAAAGTAAACAACACAATTTTTAAAATGGGCCAAAAACCTTAACAGTCACTTTACCAGAAAAGATATACAGATGACAAATAAACATGGAATATGGAGCATCTCTTCATAAGTCATCAGGTAAATACAAATTAAAACAAAATACTGCAACACATCTATCAGCATGGCCAAAATCCAAAATGCAAACACCATGAAATGCTGGAGAAGATGTGGAGCTATAGGAACTCTTATTCATTGTTGGTAGAAATATCAAATAGTAAGGCCACTTTATTTTTTTTAATTTGTACAAATGTATGGGGTACATGTGAAATTCTGTTACATATATATAATGTGTAGTGATGAAGTCAAGGTATTTAGGGTTCCCATCACCAAAGTACAACACATTTTTGTAACTATATTCACCCTACTCTGGTGCAGTCACTTTGGAAGACAATTTGGCAGTTTCTTACAAAACTATATATACTCTTGCCCAACAATCTAATATTCATCCTCTTTTTTACTTGTCCAAATGAAGTCAAAACTAATATCCACAGAAAAACCTGCACGTGGCTGTTTATAGCAGCAGTTACACATAACTGCTAAAACTTGGAAGCAGCCAAAATGTTCTTCAATAGGTGAATGAATAAACTGTGGTAGGGCCAGGCACAGTGGCTCATGCATGTAATCCCAGCACTTTGGGAGGCCAAGGCAGGAGACTCTCCAGCCCAGGACTTGAGACCAGCCTGAACAACATAGGGAGACTCTGCCTCTACCAAAAAAAAAAAAAAAAAATTTAGTCAGGCAAGGTAGAATGCACCTGTTGTTGTTCCAGCTACTTGTGAGGCTGAGGTGGGAGGATTGCTTAAGCCCAGGAGGTTGAGGCTTCAGTGAGCCACAATCACACCATTGCACTCCAGCCTGGGAAACAAAGCAAAACCTTCTCTCAAAAAAAAAAAAAAAAAAGTGTGGTAAATCCAGACAATTGAATGTCATCCAATGAAATGAGGCATCAAGTCATCAAAAAACCTGGTGGAAACTTAAACATCTATTACTAAGTGAAAGAAGCCAATATGAAAAGGCTACACGCCGTGTGATCCAACTAGATGACATTCTAGGAAAGGCAAAACTATGGAGACATTAAAACAATTAGTGATTGTCAGGAAGGATGGATAGGAAGCACACATAGAATTCTTAGGGCAGTGAAACTATTCTGTATGATACTGCAATGATGGAAACATGTTATTATATCTGTCCAAACCCAAAGAATGTACAACACCAAGAATAAATCCTAATATAAGCTATGGACTTCGGGTGATAATGGTGTGTCAACGTAGGCTCATCCATTGCATCAAATGTATCCCTGTGGTATGGGATGCCCACATTATAAGAGGTTGTGTGTGTATGTGGGTAGAAGGGATCCTAGAATCCCAGGAGGAAGTATTCTAGGATCCTGCAAGAAAAGAATTTTTAATAACATCCAAAGGATACAAAGCCTTTCCTCCCACCATCACCTGCTCATCCTACAAAGGAAGCCATGTAGTAAAGAAATAATACTTTGATAAGGAATGCTCTTAAGCTAGGAATCTTGTCAACTTAAACTACCTCAAACTGCCAGGCCTGTCTCAAAAAAATGTAGAGACACATGCAATTTTCATCTATTTAAAAAAAAACTATACAGGGAAAAGTTCATTAAACTCCTACATATAAAAGAAGAGGCAGGGAGTAAGGGAAGGAGGGAAAAACAGAGAGAACTAAACAACATCCCAAACAAGCCTTTCTTAACTAAGGTTCTGTGAGATCATGAAGCCCTTATGAGAGTAATTTTGCAGACAGTTTTCTTAATTTCCCTAAGGATGGTACATAGATAATACCATTCCTGTCATGTATGAGAGACATTAATTCATTATATACAATGTATGCCTTAGTGCATAAGCACATACTGTTTGAGAAACCTGGTTGAAAAGAGCTACTGCAAACTGATTTAAATACGATCAAACAGGCATGTGATGTTACTTAAAAACACTCTGAAACACTGAATCAGAAATTGAAAACTTAAGACAGAAATGTACCAAAAACCAGAGGAAATGTAATAAGAATTGACCTAACTCAAAAAATAAAAACAAAATGATAACAAACAAGAATACATTAAAATGCCCCCAAAATAGATACAGCAAATGAAAATTTTAAAAATTTGAAAATGTAGGTTGGGCACATTGCCTCATGCCTGCAATCCCAGCACTTTTGGGGCCGAGGCATGCAGATCAATTGAGGCCAGGGTTCAAGACCAGCCTGGGTAAAACGGTGAAACCCCAACTCCACTAAAAATACAAAAATTAGCCAGGCGTGGTGGTGCACACCTGAAGTTACAGCTACTTGGGAGGCTGAGGCACAAGAATTGCTTGAACCCAGGAGGCAGAGGTTGCAGTGAGCCAAGATAGCGCCACCCTACTCCAGCCTGGGCGACAGAGTGTGACCCTGTCTCAAAAAAAAAAAAAAAAAAAAAAAATTGAAAATTATTAGGAAACATTGAAGAAAAGCAAGAAAACAACCCAAGAGAATAAAAATGAGATGAAGAAATAAGCAATATGGGCAGTGAGAAAGTAGTTAACATGGAAAACAAAGGAGATCCAACCTATATATAATTGGAGTTTCTAAAGAAAAAAATAAAATAAAAATAACCTTTAAAACTATAATCCAAGTGGTTCCTAGGGTTGGATGGGTGAGGGATATAGGGAATGACAGCCTAAGGGTACAGTGGTTTTTTTTTGTTTGTTTTTTGTTTTGTTTTTGAGACGAAGTCTGCTCTGTAGCCCAGGCTGGAGTGCTGTGGCTTGATCTCACTGCAAGCTCCGCCTCCTGGGTTCATGCCATTCTCCCGCCTCAGACTCCCGAGCAGCTGGGACTACAGGCGCCTGCCACCACGCCTGGCTAATTTTGTTTTTGTATTTTTAGTAGAGACAGGGTTTTACCGTGTTAGCCAGGACGGTCTTGATCTCCTGACCTCGTGATCTGCCCATCTCGGCCTCCCAAAGTGCTGGGATTACAGGCGTGAGCCACCGCGCCCAGCCGGTAGCGTGTTTCTTTTGGTGGTGATAGAAATGTTCTAAACTGACTGTGGCACTGGTTATACAACTGTGTGACTATACTAAAAATCACTGAATTGTACACTTTAAATGTGTAAATTTACAATATTTGAGTTATGTCTCAATAGAGCTGTTATTTAAAAAGAAAAAAAACGATAATTCAAAAAGCTTTCCAGAGATAAAAGGAAACCTGAACTACATGTTGAAAGGGGCTCCAGGTAACAGGGGAAACTGGCCCACAGCAATAAACTCCAAGAGATATCCTAAGACAACTGTTAGACTTTAAAAATAAAGAAAAAATGTTTTCAATCCCCACCCCAAATTTTTTTTTTAATTTAAGAAGAAACCTTTACAGAGAAAGAGCATTAATTGGATTGGCATCAAACTTCCTGAAACAACACACCAAGCAAGGCATCAGTGGAGCAGCATCTTCCAAAATTTTAGAAAATAAAGGGTAAAGGTTTCCTTGAGTAATCCTGAGATGATGCAAAAAATTGTCAAAAAAATTAATGGTAAACATTTAAAACAATCATGGCTCTAAGAATAAACAAGTCTGAGCCAAGTGTTGTGGCTCGCACCTGTAATCTCAGCACTTTGGGAGGCCAAGGTGGGCTGATCACCTGAGGTCAGGAGTTTGAGACCAGCCTGACCAATATGGTGAACCCCCATCTCTACTAAAAATACAAAAATTAGCCAGGCATGGTGGCGGGTGCCTGTAGTCCCAGCTACTCGGGAGGCTGACATAGGAGAATTGCTTGAACCTGGGAGGCAGAGGTTGCAGTGAGCCAAGATTGTGCCACTGCACTCTAGCCTGGGCCGCAGAGCTAGACTCCATCTCAAAAAAAAAAAAAAAAGAATAAAACAAGTCTGAAGATAACAGAAGAATCACATGTCATATTCAGACAAAGAAATAACACAACTTTAAAACTGCAGGCCAGGTGCAGTAGCTCATGCCTGTAATCCCAACACTTTGGGAAGGCAAGATGGGAGGATCCCATGAGCCAAGGAGATCAAGACCAGCTAGGCAACACAGCAAGACCCATCTCTTAAAAAAATTTAAAAATTAGCCAGATGTGGTAGCCCGCACCTGTAGTCCCAGTGCCTTGGTAGGCTGAGGCTGGCGGCCCCGATCACTTGAGCCCAGGAGTTTGAGGCTACACTGAATTATGATCATGCTACTGCACTCCAGCCTGGGCAACACAGTGAGAGCCTGTCTCACAAAAAAAAAAAAAAAAAAAAAAAACAAACAAAAAAAACAGGAAATAGAGGCATTACAAAAATTATAATTAAAACTAACAAAAATACAAACCTCTCTATAAAAAGAAATTTCAAAAATAAAAGAGCAAAGAAAGCACATCATGAACAGAAACTAAAAGAAATGCAGAGAGACATGGATATAAATACACTATACACACTACTCTCACTACAAGACAGCTCAAGAAAACAAAAAATAAAAATTCATAAGCATCAGTAAGGCAGGCAGGTCTTACAGGATATGATAACCTGTTTACACAGACTAAACTTGCTTTTCCAGCACGTGTGAAAAATTTCTGAAAGCTTATCATATATCAGATCACAAAGAAATAAGTTCAATAAAAAAGAAAAATTAGAAAATAAGAGCCTCTGATCAAAAGATAATAAAACTAAAAGTAATTCCTAGAAAAAGAAGAACAATTCCTTCAATCAATGTTATGGAACAATTTATAGAGCTTCTGGCCCATTTGTTCTTTAAAGGTCTGGTAGAATTCTCTGTGAATCCACAGTGACCTGATACATTTTTCTGATTTAATTCTTTGACAGGTTTCTCTATTCTTTTCTTCATAACTATTGTTGGATAAGAGAACTCAAATTCGAAAGATGACAGTTCTCCCTAATTTATAAGTTTAACATTTCCCCAATAACCCCACAAGAAAATTCTTTACGGAGCTAGACAAAATGATACTCAAGTTCATATTCAAAAGCAAACTTACATGAGTATTCAGTAAAAAATACAAAAAAAAAGAAAAGTGGGGAATCAGTCCTACCAGACATCAAAATACACCATAAATAAGCCTCTCTACTGAAAAGCAAGATACTTTCATAGCACATGAATACACAAATACTCCAGAGTAGGGTTGGCAAGCTTTTTCTGTAAAGGGTCAGATGTAAATATTTTGAGCTTTGCAGGACTCATTGATTTTGTCACAACTACTCAACTCTTCTGTTATAGGATGAAAGCAGCCACAGATGATATGTAAGTGAATGAGTGTGGCTGTGCTCCAATAAAACTTTATTTATAAAAACGCAGTGGGGGCCAGATGCAGTGGCTCACACCTGTAATCCCAGCATTTTGGGAGGCCAAGGTGGGTAGATCATTTGAGCTCAGGAGTTCAAGACCAGCCTGACCAACATGGTGAAACCCCGCCTCTACTAAAAAATACAAAAATTAGCCAGGCATGGTGGCACACGCCTGTAGTCCCAGCTACACAGGGGGCTGAGGTAAGAGGATCACTTGAACCTGGGAGGTTGAAGCTGCAGTGAACCATGATTGTGCCACTGTACTCCAACCTAGGTGACAGAATGAGACCTTGTCTCAAAAAAAACAAAAAAAAAAAAAGGAAAATTTAAACTAGATAAAAATTTTAAACTTTTGCACAGCATTTTTATTAACTACCATAAACTAAACCTTAAATGACAAACTGGAAAAAAATATTTGCAGCCTATGTCACAAATGAAAGAACTAATATCCCTAAAAATTTCTTTAAATTGAGGGAAGTAAAAAAAAACACCAAAATCCCAATAAGAAAATGAGGAAAAGTCATAATCAAACTTTGTTTTGTTTTGAGACAGTCTCACTCTGTCGCCGAGCCTGAAGTGCAGTGGCACGATCATAGCTCACTACAGCCTCATTCTTCCAGACTCAAGTTATCCTCCCACCTCAGCTTCCCATGGAGCTGGGACCAAAGGCACATGCATGCCACCATGCCCAGGTAATTTATTTTTATATTTTGTAGAGACAGGGTCTCCCTATGTTGCCCAGGCTGGTCTTGAATTCCTGGGCTCAGGCAATCCCCCAGCCTCAGCCTCCCAAATCACTGCGGTTACAGGCGTGAGCCACTGCACCTGGCCATAAACAGATTTTCAAAAAACATAACATGACCCTTAAATAGGAAAAGATGTTCAGATTTACTCATAATTAAAGAGATGCAAATTAAAGCTACACATTTCTCACTTAACATATTGGCAAATATGTAGAAGTGATAACACATTCAGTCAATGAAACAGTGAGGAAATAGGTGCTCTTGTGTATTTCTGGTGGGAAGGCAAATGTGTCACAACCCTTTTGGAAGAAAATTTGTTAATATTTAACAAAACTAATTGTGCATTTACTTTTTGATCAGCAATTCCACTTACAGGAATTCTCCCTGAAGATACACTAATTCAGTAACAATATGAAAATACATATATACAAGGTTATTCAGTCATTGTTTGTAATTTCAAAAAAAAATGGAAACAACCTACATGCTCATACGAAAGACACTGGCTGAATAAACTATGGCATATGAACACAACAGAGTACCATGCAGCCATAAGAAAGAACAAGGAAGGCCCCTGTTGACTGATATAGAATAACTTTCAGTATACACCTTTAGGTGAAAAGGCAAAGTGCAAAAGAATATATACTGTATACTACCTTTTGTGTAAAAAATAAGCAAAGATAGGCCACGCGCAGTGGCTCACGCCTGTAATCCCAGCACTTTGGGAAGCTGAGGCAGGTGGATCATGAGGTCAGGAGTTTAAGACCAGCCTGGCCAACATAGTGAAACCTCATCTCTACTAAAAATACAAAAAAATTAGTGGGGCGTGGTGGCAGGAACCTGTAATATCAGCTACTTGAGAGGCTGAGGCAGGAGAATCACTTGAACCCGGGAGGCAGAGGTTGCAGTGAGCCAAGACCATGCCACTGCACTCCAGTATGGGTGACAGCAAGACTCTGTCTCAAAAATAAATAAACCAAAAATAAACA
The DNA here is from genome assembly GCF_029281585.2 of Gorilla gorilla gorilla. Taxonomy (NCBI): domain Eukaryota; kingdom Metazoa; phylum Chordata; class Mammalia; order Primates; family Hominidae; genus Gorilla; species Gorilla gorilla. The sequence continues at coordinate 175,744,623 of NC_073228.2, forward strand.
AAAACTGAGAAAGAGAGATGGAATATATCAGCAGAAACAAATGAATAACATAATCATACTTAATGGAAGAGGGTGAAAACCCCCCCAAGTGACTCTTGAACTCAGTAATGGGACTACACAGTCATAAACATGATTTTTAAGAACTATAAAGAAATCCCCAGGCGTGGTGGCTACACCTGTAATCCCAGCACTTTGGGAAGCCAAGGCAGGCAGATCACTTGAGCCTAGGAGTTCAAGACCAGCCTGTGCAACATGCCAAGACCCCATCTCTAAGAAAAATGACAAAAATTAACAGGGCATGGTGACATGTGCCTGTAGTCCTAGCTATTTAGGAGGCTGAGTGGGGAGGATCACTTGATCCCAGGAGTGGAGGCTGCAGTGAGCTGAGATCGTGCCACCGCACTCCAACCTGGGCTACACAGCAAGACCCTGTCTCAAAAAAGAAAGAAAGAAAGAAAGAAAACTGTAAAGAATCTTTAGTATGGCTAGTGTTAGTACATGTATTTTTCAGTGATGTTTGCAAGGCGTGTCATCCCTCAGTGTCATCCTCGGACATCAGTTTCAGGATACACACACTCTTCCCGCTATGGATATCAAAATTGACTGGTGCTCAAATTCCTTATATAAAGTGGAATAGTATTTGCATGTAACCTAAGCACATCCTCTCATATACTTTAAATCTCTATAGACTACTTATAATTCCAAAAAAAAGTAAAAGCTATGTAAATAGTTGTTCTACTGTATTTTTATTTGTATTATTTTTTACTGTTATATTATTATTTTTATTGGTTTTTCTCCCAAATATTTTCAATCCTAGGTTGACTGAATCCATGGAATGCGGAGGGCCCATTGTAATTCTACAACTACTTGATATGCACTCTGGGGTTGAGCAAGTGAGTAAATATATTGTGGAAAACCGGAGTCAGGTTTCTCACTGTTAGAGAACTGAGTACTAAATATGAAAAGGGTTTCCTTCTGGAAGGCTAGAATGAGATCTGTGAGACTAGACTAGAATTGGATATATCAGTATGGACTCACAGTTTCTAATACATAGAACAAGGAGGGAAGTATTTTTATATAGACAAAAAATTATACATACATTTCCTAACACAGTTGGCTGAGAGGGCCTAGAAGCAATGACATTCCAGTAGCACTAAGCACACTTGCCACCCAGATCTAATACCATTCCTCAGTGAAAGGAAACAAGGCTCTTCGGAGAAATGGCTGGTTCCAAGGCTGAGAGTGGGAAAATACAAGATAAGCCTGGAACATGTTGCAACAGAAAATAAGCAAGTACTTAAACAATTATGAGAACAGATCAAAAGGATACAGACAGGCCGGGTGCGGTGGCTCATGCCTGTAATCCCGGCACTTTGGGAGGCCAAGGCAGGCGAATCAAGAGGTCAGGAGGTCGAGACCAGCCTGACCAACACGGTGAAACCCCGTCTGTACTAAAAATACAAAAATTAGCCAGGCGTGGTAGCACACGCCTATAATCCCACTACTCAGGAGGCTGAGGCAGGAGAATCCCTTGAACCTGGGAGATGGAGGTTGCAGTGAGCCAAGATTGCACCACTGCACTCCAGCCTGGCGACAGAGCAAGACTCCGTCTCAAAAAAAAAAAAAAAAGGATACAGATGCTGACCTGAAAAGGCACCCACTGCCTAAACTTTAAACACTCTGACCATCGAAATAAATAATGATAATAAAAGATTAAAATAACGTACTGAATAAAATAGGAAAATATAGGTGTATACTGATAGAATAAATGAAAAACTGAAATTCTGATGAAAACAGGATATTTGTGGAGTTTCAAAGTACCTCCCCACCCAACGCATAATTACAAAGGGAAAAAGAATAACTTTACAATGAAGAAGGCTTGATAGACATTTCCTTACTCAAGTGATCTGTGATCACCATTCTGAATGAGAGAAATCAATATTATGTACTACCTGAGAGGATGCAATGAGAAAACAGAAATCGCTTTTATGATATTCATTTAAACTAAATCTAACCATAAGGAAACAAAGGACAAACCTAAATTGACAGACTATGAAACAGCTGGTCTGTAATCTTCAGAAGTGTCAAGGTCATGGAAGTCCCGCAAAGACCAAATAACTCTTCCAGACTGAAAAAAACTAAAGAAGTGTGACAACTAAAGGCAATGCATCATTCTGAACTGGGTAGCTCTGCTATAAAGGAAATTATCAGGACCTCTGATGAAACTTAAATAAGGGCTGAGAATTAGTTGGCAGTAACCTGTCAGTACTAATTTACCGATTTGATTCTTGTATTATGACTATGTAGAACATCCTCCTCTGTAGGAAATACACAGTAAAATATTACAGCGTGAGAGAAGCATTCAGTCAACTTTACTTTCAAATTGAGAAACAAAAGGTTCTGTGTGTTATACTAATAACTTTTCTATAAGCTTGAGACTATCTCAAAATAAATAAAAAGCAATATTTCAATGGCTTGTTTACATTAATTATTACCTAACACTTCAAACTATGAGCTCATATCCCCAGGAATAAATGTGCAAAAAATCCTTTGTGACTTTTTTACCACCACATTTTAATCACATGATCTTAATAAACAAATATTCTCAAACTAGCACTGACTGACACTACAGGTTCATGCGTCTTTCCCGAGCTAAAAGTCACAAAGGAGTTTTTGCACATTTATTCCTGGGGATATGAGCTTGTAGTTTGAAGTGTTAGGTAATAATTAATGTAAACAAGCCATTGAAATATTGCTTTTTATTTATTTTGAGATAGTCTCAAGCTTATAGAAAAGTTATTAGTATAACACACAGAACCTTTTGTTTCTCAATTTGAAAGTAAAGTTGACTGAATGCTTCTCTCACGCTGTAATATTTTACTGTGTATTTCCTACAGAGGAGGATGTTCTACATAGTCATAATACAAGAATCAAATCGGTAAATTAGTACTGACAGGTTACTGCCAACTAATTCTCAGCCCTTGTTTAAGTTTCATCAGAGGTCCTGATAATTTCCTTTATAGCAGAGCTACCCAGTTCAGAATGATGCATTGCCTTTAGTTGTCACACTTCTTTAGTTTTTTTCAGTCTGGAAGAGTTATTTGGTCTTTGCGGGACTTCCATGACCTTGACACTTCTGAAGATTACAGACCAGCTGTTTCATAGTCTGTCAATTTAGGGTTGTCCTTTGTTTCCTTATGGTTAGATTTAGTTTAAATGAATATCATAAAAGCGATTGCTGTTTTCTCATTGCTATTGTTACAGCTACCGCCTGTAATCCTAACACTTTGGGAGGCCAAAGCAGGCAGATCACTTGAGCCCAGGAGTTTAAGACCAGCCTGGGCAACATAGTGAAACCCCGTCTCTACAAAAAAATCCAAAAACACTAGCCAGGCGTGGTAGCACACACCAGTAGTCCAGTTGCTCAGAAGGCTGAGGTAGGACGATCACCTGAGCCCAGGAGGTTGAGGCTGCAGTGGGCAGTGATCACACCACCGTACTCTGGCCTGGGTGACAGAGTAAGGCCCTATCTCAAAAATTAATTAATCAATTAAATTTTTTAAATTTAATTAAAAATAAATTATTATTTTTAAAAATAAGGGGTTCATCCATCTATCTCTTTTCTGTGAACTCTACCAGATGCCCTGGGCAATGTTTCTTTTGACAGTCTTTTTCTTTCAAATTAGGTGACAGTTTCTTCCTATCTACTACCATCAGAGCTACCATTACTTTAACCCTCAATTTTTCATTTCTTATTGTCTTAAAGATGAAGGATTTAACATTTGCCTTCTACTCCAAATTAAGTAACTAAGATGCATCCTATAATGTAAAGATTTTACAGGGATGCCAATAAGTGACTGTTGGTTTTCTAAAGAGAGGAACCTTCTTTATATTAGGGTAGACAGTGTTCATATGCAATCTGTCTACAACAATTGGCAGCTTGTTCTCTGCATGTAACATAAGCCATGGGACATAGTAGGACTCAGAACCATGGTACATAAATATGTCCAAGATATAAGAGTGATTCTGTTTTCTTAAGTAGTTTGTGAGTAACTCCATTCTAAGTGAATGATCTGAATTTTGAAATCTAGTTGTAGCAGCCAGGCAACTCAATGGAAGGCATGGGCAGGCTGTTGTTAGGTGTTTGGACGTCTCTTGACATCCTTTTCTTGGCCAAGCACAGCAGCATAGATCTTCTTTTTTACTTTTTATTTTTAGACAGAGTCTCGCTCTGTCGCCAGGCTGGAGTGCAGTGGTGGGATCTCAGCTCACTGCAATCTCCACCTCCCAGGTTCAAGCGATTCTCCTGCCTCAGCCTCCCGAGTAGCTGGGATTACAGGCGTGCGCCACCACACCCAGCTAATTTTTAGTAAAGACAGGGTTTCACCAAGTCGGACAGGATGGTCTCAATCTCCTGACCTCATGATCCGCCCGCCTCGACCTCCCAAAGTGCTGCGATAACAGGCGTGAGCCACCGGGCATGGCCTAGATCTTGTTTTAGTAGGCCATGCCTTAGCTGACTCAACACATATTCAAACTGCTCAGGGGAAAGAGTTGCCACTTGTAAAGAGGTTTGAATTTAGAGCATGCTACTAAATTATACAGAGCAACAGGCTTGCTAAAGCTTTTCAAAATAAAAATGTTCAATCCTAGTGAAGGCATAATGAGACGTAAACACTCTGGGAAACAATTTGACAAGATATATATGATATATCTCCTGGAAATATATCCTAGCTAATTCAAAATGAAGCCAAAGATTTACGCACAAAGATGGTGATTAGCTTTTTGGATAATTAAGAGCAAAGACTCTAAGCACCCAAAGAAATGACAAGTTATGGAAAGTTCATAAAATATATAAGACAATGTCAAATTATGCTATGAGAAATTATAGGAATACATTAATACACTCATTCTATTAAGTATACAAAGCACAGAAAGTAAAATTATACATCTATTTATATGCATATAATCCCAACTATGTAAAACATATGCATAGATTTAAAAGTAAAAGAAGGCTGGGCACTGTGGCTCACACCTGTAACCCAGCACTTTGGGAGGCCAAGGCAGGTGGATCACGAGGTCAGGAGATCAAGACCATCCTGGCTAACACGGTGAAACCCCATCTCTACTAAAAATTCAAAAAATTAGCCGGATGAGGTGGCGGGCGCCTGTAGTCCCAGCTACGCGGGAGGCTGAGGCAGGAGAATAGCGTGAACCCCGGCAGGGCGGAGCCTGCAGTGAGCGGAGATCGCGCCACTGCACTCCAGCCTGGGCGACAGCGAGACTCTCTCTCTCAAAAAAAAAAAAAAAAACAACTAAAAGAAAACATGCCAAAAATATTAAGAATGGTACTCCATAAACTGTGGTTTCTCATTTTTCTTTCCACTTTTACCCCAATGGTCTATAATAAATAGTATTAATTTTATAATCAAAAGAGAACTTTTTAAAGCAAAACAAAATACAGTCTGATTTGAAGACTTTCAAATCAAAATCAGTTTTTTTCAAGATAATCTTTCAACTCACAGGAATACTTACATTCACAGAATTCAAAGAAAGAAGTCCAAAGTAGTCCTAACTATGACAGCAAATAATATTATACCAGATAATCCTAACCAAGCTTAGAAATAGCCTTTCCTTCACATTCCAGCTTATTATGCTTATTCTTCATTCAATAAATAATTATTGAGCACCTACTACCTGCTGGGACTATTTTAGAAACAGATGTGTTTACCAAGCAGTGAAAAAGAAGACATGACCCGTTTTCTCATAGAACTTGGATTCTGGTGGGGGAAAAGACAACAGACAGGAGGAAAACAAACAAACATGGAATATAATTTCATACAGTGCTAAGCACTATGAAGGAAAAAAATAAAGCAACATAAAATAACAGAGTGGAAAGCAGGAAGCTATTTTCGATTGGGTGGTCAGAAAAGGTCTCTCTGAAGAGGAGATATCTGATCATGCAAGCTACTGGTATAACAACATAAAGAGCATTCCTATTGCGTAATTGACCTGGGATTTAGGAAAGTCTGTTTACAACTTAAAATATAAAAATCATCCCTATGAAAACAGTTTCTACTTTAAGAGGCAGTAAGGTATAATAGAACTAGAAAGACTAGGTTTGAATCGTGGCTCCACCACATAGAAGGTAGATACCCCTGTTTAGGTCACAAGCTCTCTCTCCCTCAGTTCAGTTTCCTCACATATAAAACAGACAGAATAGTGCCTAGCTTATAAAGTTTATAAAGTGAAGAAAGATAATATACGGGAAAGAGCTTAGTAACATGTTTAGGCATGTAGTACTCATTAACTGTAAGTTCCCTACATTAAACTTATAGTTCTTCCACAAATTGAGCACTAAATACTAATGGTTCTCTGCGAAGCACTCACTATTTCACTATTGCAAGTAGAAACGTATCACATTTTTATCTTCCAACCACACCGAGGCTCCAAAGTCCAAATCACCGCTGACTAAATTCTTGTTAGATATTGATGCTATAAATGATACTGGCTTAACAAGATTAATATTGTTTTTACTAACCTCATACTCACCTTTTCTTTCATTTCATCATGAACTGTTTCCATTTTGAATCCCTAACTCCAAAGTGTGGCCTCCTTCCAATCTGCTCGTGATGGTTAATTTTATGTGTCAACTTGGCTAGACTAGGTTATATGGCCAGCTGTTTGGTCAAATACTAATCTATTAGCAGATATTGGTGTAAGGGTATTGTTAGGTATGATTAACATTTACAATCAGCAGACTTTGAGTCTATTAACCACCATAATGTAGGTAAGCCTCATCCAGTCAATTGAAGGCCTAAGAGAAAAGACTGGGGTTTCCCAGAGAAGGATAAATTTTGCCTCCAGGCTGCAACAGGGAAATCTTGCCTGAGCTTCCAGCCTAATGGCCTGTCTCACAACATTCAGTCTTGCCAGCCCCCATGGTCATGTGAATCAGTTTCCTAAAATATCTACCTACTATTGATTCTGTTTCTCTGGAGAACCCTGACTGACATGCTGATCAATCTTAGAGTTGGTCTCCCTGCTTCCACCTCTTCCTTCTATGTCTACACAGCAGGTAGAGGGATCCTGTCAAGACATTCAATGACCCCTCTGGTAAAAATTCTCTAATGACTTCCCATCTCATGCAGAATAAAAGCCAAAGTCTACGGAACTCTAGAAGCCCCACAGAATTTCTATGACCTTCCTCCTTCCTTCCCTGATTTCATCTCCTACTACTTTCTCCCTCATTCCACATTCCAGCCAGACATTAGCCTTCTGGCTATTTTAACATGCCACAAACATTCCTACCTCTGGGGCTTGTTGTACACTTGCTGTTCCCTCTACCTGGGATTCTTTTCCTCTAGATAACTGCACAGCTTGCTCCCTCATTTCCTTCAAGTCTTTGCTCAAATGGCTTTCCCTCTTCGCTCTATTTAAAACTGAAGCCCTTCCCAAATCTTGGGGTGCTCTATTCCCCCCTTTTCTCCACAGAACATATTACTATCTAACATACTGTGTACTGTACTTTTTTTTTTTTTTTGATACAGAGTCTCACTCTGTCGCCCAGGCTGGAGTGCAGTGGCGAGATCTCGGCTCACTGCAACCTCCACCTCCCAGGTTTAAGCAATTTTCCTGCCTCAGCCTCCCAAGTAGATGGGATTGCAGGTGCCTGCCACCACGCCTGGCTAATTTTTGTATTTTTAGTAGAGACAGGATTCACCATGTTAGCCAGGCTGGTCTTGAACTCCTGCCCTCAAGTGATCCACCTGCCTTGGCCTCCCAAGGTGCTGGGATTACAGGCGTGAGCCACTGCACCTGGCCGTTTTACTCATTTTCTTTCACCACTAAAATGTAGGTTCTGAGACAACAAGGCTTTTTGTCTGTTTTGTGCACTCCTCTATTACCAGGCCCTATGCCTAACACATAGTAAGAACATCATAAGTCATTTGTTGCTCGAAGAAAAAACAAAAGAGTGAAGACTGATTTTTAATTTACTCTTTGTGTTTTCCTATATTTCCCAGTTTTCTACATTGGGCATTTATTTCTATTATAATCATACATTGCTGATAATATTAAAAACTAGAATAATGTTTTTGCTAGAAGTTTAAAAGGCTTAAAGTCCAGGGCTGGGTGTGGTGGCCCACGCCTGTAATCTCAGGATTTTGCAAGGCCAAAGTGGGCAGACCACTTGAGCTCAGGAGTTCAAGACCCCAGTCCGGACAACATAGGGAGGCCCCATCTCAACTATTAAAAAAAAAAAAAACAAGGTCCACTTCCTTTGACTCAGAATTTTTTCAATGAATAAGATAATCTAAGGTATGAAGCATGAATATACACTAAAGTTTAATGACCTTAATTAATGTCCATTAGTAACAGACTGATTAAATTATTGTATACCCAGACAATGAAATTGCAGTTATTAAAAATGTACCAGCCTGGGGAACATAGGGAGACGCCATCTCTACAAAAAATTTAAAAATTAGCCAGGAGTGGCTGGTGTGTGTCTGTGGTCCCAGCTACTTGGGAGGCTGAGATGAAAGGACTACTTGGGCCAGGGAGGTCGACGCTGTAGTGAGCCATGTTCACACCACTGCACTCTAGCTTGGGCAACAGAATGAGACCCTGCCTCAAAAAAATAAAAATTTTATTTTTAAAAATAAAAACGTAGGCCAGGCATGGTGGCTCACACCTATAATCCCAGCACTTTGGGAGGCCAAGGTGGGCGGATCACGGGGTCAGGAGCTCAAGACCAGCCTGGCCAACATAGTGAAACCCCATCTCTACTAAAAATACAAAAAATTAGCTGGGCATGGTGGCACGTGCCTGTAATCCCAGCCACTAGGGAGGCTGAGGCAGGAGAATCGCTTGAACCCGGAAGGCAGAGGTTGCAGTGAGCCAAGATCACGCCACTGCACACCAGCCTGGGCGACAGAGTGAGACTCCATCTCAAAAAAAAAAAAAAAAAAAAATGGGTTATACTTCAGTGTATGGAGTATAAACCTATATAAAAACAAAAAGTATAGATAGATAAGCACATCTATATAGAAACAAAATGACAGAAAACAAAGAACAGATACTAAAGTGAAGGGAGATTATGATTGACTGGTTAATTTCTCCTTCATACTTGTCCACTCTCTAAAATCTCTGCCATTAAAAAAAAAGTGTTAGTAGCCAGGCATGGTGGCTCATGCCTATAATCTCAGCACTTTGGGAGGTAGAGGCAGGAAGATCACTTGAGCCCAGGAGTTCGAGACCAGTCTGGGCAACATAGGAAGATCCCATTTCTATTTAATTAAAAAACAACAACAACAACAAAAATCAAACAAAAAAAGTTACTTTCATAAACAGAATGAACAGTAAATATAAACTAACAGAAATAAATAAAACAAGCACTCTTACAAGCAACATAATAAATGTCTATAGTATCAGGTACATGACATTTTTGTTCAAGAATTAAAAAGACGTTTTGTAATGTGTTCTGAATTCCATTTACCCATGTCCCTATCCTCAAATTATACTGTGAAACCTTAATCTATCACACACATTGTTTTGGAAACCATAAATTACAACTGCTAGTAAGGCAAGGTATAGTTTTCATTCTCCCATAGCACAGGCTCTCTTCCAAAGGGAATGTGATTTCTTAGTGCTAGTACTATATGCAGGCATTGTGCTATCATTAAAACTTTCTCTAAAATATTAATTTATTTGCTGTTTTTCTGCTGCTTCAAATTCTCAGGTCACCAAGTCATCCTCACTGTTTTCAGAAAATATGACATGGAAATTTCAATGCATAGGAATAACATTTGACACTAAACTTTCAAAGTCTATATCATCAGTAAGACACTTTCAAACTAGTACAACATATAAAAGACAGCATGATACAGTTGTGGATGATGAGCTTACAAAGGTTGATGGCTGATGATAATAATAGGAAGGTGAAGAAGAATAAAAGCTTGAACAAGGCTTCGGTGACTGCACATCATTGGACACAAGGAAGTGAAACATGCGCATATGATATCAAATCAATGAAAAAACACTAGATCAGTAAATAGCATGCAGACAACTGATAGGTCATTCAGAAAGAATGTGCATCCCTAATTCACAGCATATAGCAAAATAAATTACAGAGAAAATGAAAGATTGCAAAGCACAATGCTATAAACCACTAGAAGAATATTATAAGAAAGGAACAAGTATAGCCACACAAAAAGTAAACATTTTTTCAAAACTTTCATCATGGCCAAAACCATTATTAAAAAACTGAAAGGCAAATGTCAAACTGGGAGAAGTATTTGCAATAAATAACAGTTAATATATTTAATATATAAAGAGTTCCTACAAATCAGATTTTTTAAATAAGGCCATCAATAGAAAAATGGAAAAAAGAACATGAAGAGGTAACTCATATAACAACCACAGAAATGGCCAATGAATATTTTTATGTATACATATATTCCAACCCATTAGCAATTAAATGTACATTATAATAAGATACCATTTCTGCATTTTCATCCATCAAAATGTCAACAAAGTACAAAATTAAAATATTCAATGTCATCTAGAGTATGAAAAGGGATCTCTGATGGGCTGCTTTTAAGAGTATAATTTTACCCAGCTTCTCAAAAGTACAAGTTAGCAACCTAAATGTGCACACTGTCTTACCTAAGAAAATAATCACAGAAGTATACAAAGACTTAATTACAATGATGCTTAACTCCACATGGCTTAAAATGTCTCAAAATTGGAAGCAGTCTTAATATGGAAGGGAAGTTTTCTTAAAATCATTAATATATTTATTAAATGGAATATTATACAATGATTTTAAATGATAGAAAATCTTAATTCATCATGTTACTATTTTTCAGTTTTTATTTATTGGTTTAACTTTGAACAAGTATGTTATTTTTAGTAATACTTTTAAAGTACACCTTAAACATTTTTAAATGATATTCAGGGGTTATGGAAATGCTTGGAATATAAATGGGTCTATCTTCCATGAAAGCAATTTAGCCATACCTATCAAAATAAATCACTGTTCACTTTAAGATAAATCACTGAGCTGTACACACTTAAGATTTCTGAACTTTTCTATATACACTTTATACTTCAAAAATGGAAAGAAAAAAAAAAAACACCTGTACTCTCACCTCCACCCCAAAAATCTAGGGATGATAAAAGTACCATTCATGAAAGAGTTAGACTTTACTAATCTGGGGACATGTCTATAACATAACGTTAAATAAATAAAGCAAATAAGTGACCCCGTATTGTGATTTTTCTAGGGTGAGCCCATTTTCTCTATTCAAAAAAAAATGGCTGGGTGCGGTGGCTCATGCCTGTAATCCCAGCACTTTGGGAGGCTGAGGCAGGCAGACCACCTGAGGTCAGGAGTTCCAGACCAGCCTGGCCAACATGGCAAAATCTCGTCTCCACTTAAAATACAAAAAATTAGCCAGGCGTGGTGGCGCACACCTGTCGTCCCAGCTATTCAGGAGGCTGAGGCAGGAGGATCACTTGAACCTGGGAGGCAGAGGCTGCAATGAGCCCAGATCGCACCACTGCACTCTAGCCTGGGTAACAGAGTTAGACTCGGTCTCAAAAAAATACATAAATAAATGATGTTTTTTTAATTTAAATGAGGGAATTCTGATAGTTGTCAGATTGCATACCCTCCTATGAACAAAGAAAACAAATACACAATGATAAACAACAAAATGTTAACACTCGTTTCTTAGGGGGAAGGAAGGGATTAGAAGGGAGAGATTACTAAAATTTTCTGTATATAATTTAATTAAGTCATAATAAAATGCTGATATTCCTTGACCAAGCAATTACACATACAAAATTGTACAAGCCTAAAGATACATATGCAATGAAATTACTGAAGTTCCTATAATACAACCCCCGCCACAAAAAACAAAAAAAAAATTGTAGTCTAAAGGCCCTTCAAAAGGAAAACTAGCCACCGGGATCAGTGGCTCACACCTGTAATCCCAACACTTTTGGGAGGCTGAATTGGGAGGATCACTCGAGACCAGAAGTTTGAGACCAGCCTGGGCAATATATCAAGACCCTGTCTGTACAAAAAACTGAAAAATTATCTGGGCATGGTGGCACATGCCTGTGCTTTCAGCTACTCAGGAGGCTGAAGTGCGAGGGATCACTTGAGCTTGGGAGGTCAAGGTTGCAGTGAGCCATGATCCTACCACTGCACTCCAGCCTGGGCAACAGAGCAAGACCCTATCTCGAAAAAAAAGAGGAAAAAAAACTGGCTATTTTTTTTTTGAAAATAAAAAAATGCTAAAGCCCTGTGATGTAGCCTCCCGAGTAGCTGAGATTACAGGTGCATGCCACCATACCCGGCTAATTTTTGTATTTTTAGTAGAGACGGGGTTTCACCATGTTGGCCAGGCTTGTCTCAAACTCCTGACCTCAGGTGATCCATTTGCCTGGGCCTCCCAAAGTGCTGGGATTACAGGTGTGAACCATCATGCCTGGCCTTTATTTTTAATTTCTTGAAGTTTGTTTAAAAATTTGTTAATGCTAGCATGAAACAGTGGTTTGTAAAACTTTGAGGCATTTTAGATTTGCTTTTAAAATGCCCCAGGAAAAACACAATTGAAGAAAAGTTGAACTAAGATTAGCATAATTTTGAAAACTGTTCAAGATTAAGTTGAATAATTCTCTTATTTTTGTGTGTTTAGCTATTTCTATAAGGAGAAAGTTTTTAAAATGAAATCTTCCTAAGAGCCCCATTAAGTAGAATAGATAAATCCAGAGCCATTCTAAGTGAGATCGAAGTAGGAGGCACACTGTGCTAGCCCCTCCTTTATCCCTCTAGTGACTCCAAAGTCAAGCTGGGGTTCCACAGGGCATTAAAAATACCACTTTTAAAATCAGCAGCAGCAGAATAACACTGCACAATTTGATGGATTCCTCCCTACCGGACAGACAGGATGAAGTAAGGCCCTAAAATAGCAACAAATGTTCTCTCTGGGTGGTAGATGCTCACGCTACCAATGGACGTTTTCTTCTTTTTCAAACTCTATTTTGTAAATTTTCTTATAAAGAGGAAAGATGTGGTTTTTTTTAACCATATATCCATATACTTATATGTGTGTGTGTATATGTGTGTGTGTGTGTGTGTGTTGTGTGTATATACATATATATAATTTTTTTTTTTTTTTTGAGACGGAGTCTCCCTCTGTCACCCAGGCTGGAGTGCAGTGGTACAATCTCGGCTCACTGCAGCCGCCACCTCCTGGGTTCAAGCAATTCTCCTGCCTCAGCCTCCCAAGTAGCTAGGATTACAGGCGCCCACCATCACGCCCGGCTACTTTTTGTATTTTTAGCAGAGACAGGGTTTCACCATGTTGGCCAGGCTGGTCTTGACCTGACCTCAAGTGATCCGCCCACCTCGGCCTCCCAAATTGCTGGGATTACAGGCGTGAGCCATCGCGCCCAGCCTATTTATATATTTTTTAGAACAAACCCGTGGCCTGCAGGACCCCAGGACGGCTTTGAATGAGGCCCAACACAAATTCGTAAACCTTCTTAAAATATTATGAGATTTTTTTTCTTTTGCCATTTTTTTTTTTAGCTCATCAGCTATCGTCAGTGTTAGTGTAATTTTATGTGTAGTCCAAGACAATTCTTCTTCCAATGTGGTCCAGGGAAGACAAAAGATTGGACATCCCTGTTTTAGAGACAATGATCTTGCTCTGTCACCCAGGCTGGAGTGCAGTGGTGTGATCACAGCTCACTGTAACCTCCAACTCCTGGGCTCAAGGGATTCTCCAACCTCGGCTCCCAGAGTAGCTAGGACTACAGGCACATGCCACCATGTCCACCTAATTTTTTATTTTGTTTTGTAGAGACAAAATACAAAAATAAAATGTTTGTAGGGCCTTGCTATGTTGCGAAGGCTGGTCTCAAACTCCTGCCCTCAAGCAATCCTCCCACCTGGACCTCACAAAGCACTGGAATTATACAGGTAAGCGACCATGCTCAGCCAAAAATGTAGGTTTTAGTGTTTATAAAATACTACAGATTCTATCACTGAGCAACCGAAAACGTTCACATTACCAGACCCAGAGTGCTAAAGGATAATTAAGATAATCAACAAGAAATGACAAATCCCTAATGCTCATTAGAAAACAGACAAGAGGCAACGAGTTCAAACAGCCATGTCTGACCTAAGACAGACCGACCCTGAACAAAAACAGCCTTATCATATGCATGGTCTTTTAGCTAATCCTTACCTAGCCCTGGAATCTAAGACTGTAAGACTGAAATTCCTTCTTAAATGGAGAGGCAGGAGCAAGTAAATAAAAAAAAATGGATTTCATACCCCCCAAGAGTAAGAATCAGTAAGAGGTGGCAATTATCTTTCTCTACCTCATAAAAACCCTTTATGATTTTTAAAGATGAGGAAACAGGGGTTCGGGAAAATAAAGTAACTTGCCCAGTATCACAAAGTCATTAAGTAGTAGGAACAGGACTAGAATAGAGGTTTGTCTGCACCAAAGCCAGGGTTCTTTCTACCAAGCTATCTCCCTCCTCTAAAAAATATTCTCTTATATCAAAAGCTATGATAAGTTCTGTGGCATTCTCAGACCACTGTGGCTCACTACACCTATTAAAAGTAAAAAAAGAAACAAGAAAGGCAGCTGTCAAGAAGTTGTGCTACTTACTGCCCAGCACTATATGCACTAGAGCTTGGAAGGAGGCACTCAAACTCAATTCACATGATCCTCACTGTCATTCCAAGCAATCAGTCCTACCCCAGCAAAAGGCTTATCACTAACACTCTCCCCCAGCTGAGGCTGCAAATGACATTCCCAAGACAACTTGCCAGTCTATTACATCATGCTGCTGTGTTGGCTTTAAATTTATAACTCCAAAAATTAAGGGGAATTTGTTTCAACCTAAAAATGGCAGTTGCAAGTTAAAATGGCAGTTGTCACTACAGACTGGTGACTAGAGCACTGGCTTTGCAGTCATCCAGATTATGTTCCTAACCCAGTTCTGCCACTTAAATAAATGTGTAACCTTAGGCAGGTCAATTCACCTCTATAATTTCATATACAAAAATGGCAAGGTAGATAACTTTTCCATAAAAGATCATATGAGATAATCCAATTCCTAGAGTCCAACACATAGAAAGAACGTGGAAAATAAATGATACATACTATTATTAACATTGGTATGATTCTCATGCCACAGGAATCTGGGCAAATCAATAATCCACATGGTCTGAATTCCTGATTATTTGCTATAACAATCAACCGGTTGAATCAGGACATCTGAGGCAAATGAAACACTGACTCAGTTCAGCTTGGTTGAGAGATAACCAATAGAGGCCCTGGCAACATACCAATTGCTCAGTAAATATTTATGGAATTAAGTTTGCAGAAAGTCCACTCAGGAACCTCACTAACTGTAAGATTCAGGAGGGCTCATTTTGGCAAAAATAATGGCAACTTTTTTTTTCTACAGAATTTGGCAGGTTTTTCTTTTCTTATTTTCAAATAATATTAATAACTAAACAAACCATATACCAGGTGTCAATAGTGAGGTTTCTACAAATAAAACCAACATGGAAAACTACAAAAGCAGCATTCCAGAGTAAAGGAAAGAAAACCAGTTTGGGAATCAGGCAAGTGCGTGATTCATATGCCAGTAACTTTACAGTTATGTAAACATTATCTTGGGCCAAATAGTCACCTCAGACTCAGTTTCCATATGAGAAAATTGGAGATAAGAACACCTACCTCACAGGGTTGTCACAAAGCTAATATATGTGAAGCACCACGTAACAGTTGGTAATGAGTGATTTTTAAGTCTCTGATACCTGTTTTCCCTTCTAGACGATGGTAGAAACTTCCGGAATGGGTAAATTACGCCTAAGGGCAACTACTATCTTCCCTCCAGCTTTTTCAAAAGGTAAACTAAAATTCAGACATATAGACAGGTCAATGGGCTCAAGTTGCAATTATCAGTGGATCCACTCTGACAATTTTAAGGGGGACTCTTTCATGGAACTTCAGAGACCAGGAAAGAACTAGGTTCTGTTCTCTCCAGGTAGCCTAACTATTCCTTCCCTTCTCAGGCCTGCTCTAATATGAGGTTGCTAAAAGGTGTGCAAAGGAAGAGTCATCTTTGCAATAAACCAAAGATGCAGCATATAAGCAACAGGCCTTCTTTGAGAGCCCAAACCCAAATTAAGGCACGAAATTTTAGCACTGTTTGGAGACTGGAGCTAAAGGGGAGAAATGCTGGCATTAAAATAATACTTAAATGAGTAGAGAGGAAGGAAATCTTCCAGGCTCATTAATATTAATACATGTTTACTTTCCATTCACATGTGGGACAAAACAAGAGTAATGATTTGCTAATGCCAATGAGCTGAGTACTTAGTTCGTTTTACTATGCTGCATACCCTCAATTATATACTAGCAAAAATTAAACCTAAGTAAACAGAATACTCTACACGTCTCTAAAGACAATATTGCTCCACTCACTGAAATAAGACCCAATTAAGGCAAAAAAAAAAATCTTTTTTTCCTTTTTAAGTGAATTTCACTAAGAAAGATGAGTCAAGGAACTTTTAACAAATTTGGATTTCCATTTTCAACAAGGTAGGAACCTGTGTACCTCCTCCCACTCACCCCACCTCCAGAGAACTCACAATACTGTTACTAAAATATATTGAATGATGCCTTCCATTGGCCAATTACTTTTAACTGAATGCAATAAAAAGAATCTGCACTTCAAGACCTCACTAACAACTACAATTTTTCCCCCTCTTAAATTTCCAGTTCTGGAAAAAACTTGGTCAGCCCACTAAAAAGCAACTGTAACATTCCTTTTAATCCAGAAAAATAGAGACAAAAATGTACACCTATTATAATAACGCAAATATCCATTATACAGCATCAAGGAGAGCACATGCAATAATGGCTGCCATTCCAAGAACGTTTTTGTTAAAAGTTACATCGCATGCACAGAAGCTGCTTTTCCAAAAGTAAACATATATTCATTACACTTTGAGCCTCACTGAAGCATCCTGTTCTTGTAAGGTAAGACTTGTAACCCACCTTTATATACAGAATCTAAAGACAACTGGGCCTTATATTGAACTCGCTCTCCAGTTAACTGTGTTAGTGAGGTTCCAGTACAGTTTTCCAAAGAAAGCAATTTGAATCAATAACCACACCAGTGCTACTCTGAATGTTTGCCAATAAGTAAATAAAATGCCTGACTCCAATATGAAGAACATTTTCCTCCTTCCTGGCTCCCCAGCTCCATTTAAAAATTGTAAACATGAATAGAAAGATAAACTTGAGAACAGTAAAGTCACCCATGCCATCAATAATATCCCTCTAACTCAATGCCTAATTTTACAGTTTTCCTCAAACAGGACAGTCTCAACCAGATGCCAGGAATTTAATATGGCTTTTTAAAGATATATCAAACTGTCTGGAATATGCAGTGATGAAAACTGAATATTGCTACTGAAACCATATTTAATTAAACACATGCTTGCTCTAAACAGAGCTTCAGAAATAAAGCTACAATGTTTTCTTCCTTGGCTCTCTTAGAAGCCACCCCAACAAGAGAGGGTCACCAGCTGCACTCCTGCTAACAGTTCTATCCTGAGCAACCCTTTCCCATCCACCCCCAAAAAGTTTTACTTTTATCTGTGGAATTCTCTGCCGGCCTCGGCCTGGAAAACTGGGTGGACCCTGAGGACAGGTGTCAGATCTGGCCTTTGGGAGGTGGCCCAAACTGACAAATTATTGGCAGCATAAAGCTATGATCTTTATAAACTTCAGTTTGAGGCTTTATGCCAGTAGTGATTCCCTCCCCGCTCCTTTTTTGAAGAGGGGAGAGAAAGCAAGCCAAAAGGATGAGTTTCAAAATAGAAAAAAATCACCACTTTAATTATGAAACCCTCCCAACTCAACAAAGAACTGTTAAAGGTAGCCAAATGGAAAATGTCAGGAGTTTTTTTTGGCACATGCGCAACTATTAAACATGAGAATTACAACCTCAAGGTGAGGGGAAAAGAGTAAAAAGCAGGAGCAGAAAAGGGGAGGACAGGGCCCAGCCAAAGACCCGTTTGCTCAAAAGGGCCCCTCTTGGTACTAACTCCTCCATGTGGGGCACCCAGGCTGGAGGAAAGCAGAGGGTTACACAGAACATTTAGCAGACTTAACATTGGATTAAACACACTACTGCAAGTTTCAACAAATGTTCATGGCATACGTAAAAACACATTTACAACAAGAAAGAAGAGAGGCACCTGGAGACATCTGACACTGGGCATGCTCTGCAGGCAACTCAGTGCGCACATGCTCTCTACCAGGTTGGCGCAGCCTAGCCACAAAGACCTTGGCACAGAACACTGCAGGATGACAAAAAGGAAGGAAGAGAAGAAGCAGTTAGAGGCCGCAACAAATCACTCCTTCACACAGGCAACTTGAATGTTAGTTGGGGCAGGGGGTGCACCCTTGGCAGTTTGGAGGTTAGGGATGGTCCCAGACAGCTCACTGAAACCTTGGGGGAGGGCCCACTTGATGTTCTATGGAAAGGAGGTTTCTGCTGCCAACCACTAATTTCTCAGGGTACAGTGAATAGAATCAAGAGGGACAGAGAGAATGTTTAAACAAAAACCCACCAAAGGGAACTGTGAAAGTTTGAGTGCAAAACAAGATTAGTGGTGAGATTGTCAACTACAATTTCATCAGTGCCACAGTTTCTCGTCTATGTCACATAACCATAATTGTCATCGTTGTTTAAGAACCTACTATTTGCCCAGCACTTTACATTTGTTCTCTAATCCTCCTATCATTGTAAGGAAACCGAGGCTCAGAGGTTAAGTGATTAGCGCAAGGACACACAACAAAGGAGGGGAGAGCCAGAATTTCAAACTTTGGTTTGTCTGCTACCAAAACCCACATTCTTTCCACAAGACTATGATGCTGCTATTGTGAAAACTTAAATCACCCCAACTTTTATCATGTGAGTAAAGTTTTGCACCTAAGGTAAAATCACAGGAGACCTAAAGAATAAGGCAAAAAGAACAAGAAAGATGGGTGACAGACTGATAGATAAAGGCAATAAAAGAGGTGATTTAAAATGCATGATTTTCAGTGTCATCACATCTCCACCTTCCCAAAGGAAAAACATTGGAATGTCATGATTTTCATTTTAGACTTTGTTTACAAAGTCCGTCTGACATGACTAAGAATTAAAAAGCTTATTTAATTTACCTCTTTGATCCTCTTTTAAAAGCTTGCTGATTTTAAAGGAATTAAGAAAAAAAGTAAAATATAAAATGAACATATGTACTATGGCTACTACTTAATAACCATTAGACCATACTGTAAAGTTAATAACCATTAGACCATACTGTTTAATCATTCAAATATAAAGTCAATTAATTTACTATGGCAAAATCAATACTCATGTAACAAAAATTAAAGGTGAGTGTTTGGGTTCAACCAAAACATCCCAGAAGTCTTGGACCCAAGCTCATAAACTTGTTTGTTCTAGCTATAATTAGAATAGTCAAACACCCTCATTTGCCTGAGATAGTCCTGGATGACACTTATTGTCCCCTCATAACTTTCACTCTCAAAAGTGTTCTGGTTTAGTGGATAAATTCTATTATCACCCAACTGCAATACAAACAAAGATAGCTTTGCTTGAAATCAGAGAGACCTGGGTTCCTATCTAGTATCTGCCACTTACTAGTTACAGTTCACCTATAATACACGGAATATTGAGATTACTTAGAAAAGGCATTTAAAGAATACAAAATCAGAGGAACCAAATGGAATAAAAAAATTGAGCAGCTTTCTGGTAGCAATGAAAATGACACACTTCCAAGGTGTGCCTTTATTCCAAAGCCAATACAGTGTCATTTGAAACTCCAGGTACACAAATTTTGTTGCCTCAACACTTTGCAGAGTGCCAACCACAGAAGATGCTGAATAAAATAATGAAAGTAGTTGCCATTTATCAAGCTTCTGTTATGTGCTAGACAGCTGAAATAGTAAACTCTCACAATAACCCTGTAAAATAGGTATTATTCCATTTTATGATGAGGAAACTGATGATCAGGAAAGAGATATCAAGCATAGTCCCATGGAATTTTTTTTCAATTAAGAAAAAAACTTTTTTAATTAAAACGGAAAGGAGAGCCTGATTTGTTAAAACAGCAACACAGACCAGGAATGGTGGCTCACACCTATAATCCTAGCACTTTGGGAAGCCAAGGCGGTCAGATCACTTGAGGTCAAGAGTTGAAGACAAGCCTGGCCAACATGGTGAAACCCCATCTCTACTAAAAACACAAAAATTAGCCAGGCGTGTGGTGGCACACACCTGTAATCCCAGCTACTTGGGAGGCTGAGGCAGGAGAATTGCTTGAACCTGGGAGTCAGAGGTTGCAGTAAGCCAAGACCACGCCACTGCACTCCAGCCCGAGCGACTGAGTGAGACTGCCTCAAAAAAAAAAAAGAAAAGAAAAGAAAAGAAAAAAACCCAGCAACTTGTCCAAGGTGCGGGGGAATAAGGGCTAACTGATGGCAGAATTAGGACTAGTAAATTAAACCTGACAAGCTGATTTTCTTTCCACTACAACAAACACTCTCTATCCAGAGATAATTCTTACACATGTTTAACAAAAGAATACTTACATCAGCATACATCACAAGTGGATGGGCAAAGAAGAGAGTTTAAGGACTACACCTAGCCAGGTGAGGTGGCTCACGCCTATAGCCCCAGCACTTTGGGAGGCCGAGGTGGTGGGATTACTTACGCCCAGGAGTTCGAGACCAGCCTGAGCAACATGGTGAAACCCCACCTTTACAAATAATACAAAAGTAGCCAAGCATGGTGGTATGCACCCATAGTACCAGCTGCTCGGAAGGCTGAGGTGGGAGGATTGCTTGAGCTTGGAAGGTGGAGGTTGCAGTGAGCCAAGATCGCAGCACTATACTCCGGCCTGGGCAACAGAGTGAGATCCTGTCTCAACAACAACAACAAAAAAGGATTACATCTGGATTCAGCAACTAATATCAAATTAACACCAAAGCTCATATGTAAATCAATTTTTACTTATTCAGTAAAAAGTCAGGTTCCCTCTGCAAGCGTTAATAGTATTTGCCTCAAAGGGTAAAAACCATGAAAGCATAAGGTGTTGATTAGATTCTGCTAATAAGTTGGAATCTAAAACTTTTTAAAAGGCAATTTTTCACATTCAGTAAATCAAAAAATCACAGATTGTGAGAACAGGAAGGCATTTTAAAGACTATTTAGTATAACCTCGCACCGCTAATTTTAGATTAAGAGGTGAAGAAATTAAATCCAAATTAGAAAAACAATGATATTATCAAAGCTTTTTAACCATTTAATGATTTAATCAATATTCATAAAAATGTGGAAGACAATCAACGTAAAGAAAATTTTCGGTGAACTTGATTTTAAAACATTAGCCATTTATTAGAAGACTGATATTTCAAAGCTTTTTGAAGCTTGTTATTTAACTAGTATATTCAGGAAAAGATTTTTAAAAGACCCTCCGAGGGTCAGATTTCCAAGATTTTCTCTTCATAATATCTATGGTAGATACTGTAAGATATAAAGAATGATGCCAGTATTTATTGAGTATTTATTAGATGCCAAGATCATGCTAAATACTTTATAAAGGATATCTCATCTCATTTTCACAATAATCCTACACAATAGACATTACTTTCCCCTTCAGAAGAGGAAACAGGCTCAGAGATGAAGTAATTTACTTATCCAAAATCACATAGTGCTGGGTTGGTGCTAAGATTTCAAAATCGCATAATGCTGGGTTGGTGCTAAGGTCTGAGGCAAGAGTACTTTTCACTGAGACAGCTTGATCCTAGGCAGCACCCAAGCTGGTGTGTGATGCAACTGCCAATATCTACTAATCAGAAGTCTCAACTCTCAGATCATCCCAGGACTGGGAACTTCCAGTTTCAAGACGAGTGTTGTTTTCCATTTGGTAAGAACACAGACAGTGGTTAAAAGGTATTACAACTGCTTACTTTCACACTCAATAATTACTTTGAAGCTAAGTGACCAGCCACATTGCTGAAAAATCATCTCTACTCAACAGAAAATGCTATTCTAGGAAATACACCCACCTTTTAGTAAGAAAGTCTGTACCTGCTAGCCAAAACAAGGTAGGTTCCTCTTAGGTCTTAGATCTAATAGATCAGGAGGACATTGATCCAATTTGAAAATAATGGATAAAAATAAAAGTTCCACATTCATCAACCTAAGAGCATTAAAATACAGCTAGGACCACAACAGTAATTGATTCTTTTTTTTCTTTTGAGATAGAGTCTCGCTCTGTCACCCAGGCTGGAGTGCGGTGGCATGATCTTGGCTCACTGAAACCTCCATCTCTCAGGTTCAAGCAATTTTCCTGCCTCAGCCTCCCGAGTAACTGGGATTACAGGCACCTGCCACCACGCCTGGCTAATTTTTGTATTTTTAGTAGAGACGGGGTTTCACCATGCTGGCCAGGCTGGTCTTGAACTCCTGACCTCAGGTGATCTGCCTGCCTCGGCCTCCCAAAGTGCTGGCATTAAAGGCATGAGCCATGGCTCCTGGCCGTAAGTGATTCTTGAAGCTTTAAATTTTTAATTTAGGGACATGGCTGGAAACCCATGTTGATCATTCGAGAATAACTATTATCCATGATTGCTTAACTGAATAATGAAAAGATTTCTTCATATTAGCTAAATTCACAGTACAGACGATTGTCCTTTTTTTTTAAGTGAACAGCGTTCTTTCATATTGCTAAAATATGTCTGAAGAATACCCCTGATACCATGGGTATTTATCAATTTTAACAAATACTTATTGACCTGCTTATTAAGCCAACAACAATACACACTAAGCCTCTTTCCCCTTAAGACTTTAACCTTGAGCTCAAGAGAAACAACCCAGGAGGATCATAGTGGGGATACTTAACAGAAGACTTTGGAGGGTCAAAAATTGCCAAGATACATTTGTTATAATTTCGTATTTAGCTACTTGTAATGATTAATATTCTAATTTAGGGTTGTTCACAGAGAACAGGAAATGATTCATAATGGGTTGTGCTATTAACAGCTAATACCTAATTAGATTGCATATTTATAGGTTCTATAGCTGAAGAAAATAATATTAGCCAGGGAAGCTGACAGTGTTTATTACTTTTGCCATATCCACCATATAATCAAAAAAACCTAAATCGAAGCCACTATGCTGAGAAACACTGTAAGTCAGTAAAGACAAAAAGAATAATCTCTTTTGGCATTTTTCAAAAGCAAAAAGTTTATTAAAAGAGGTAGGAGAAAAATGTCCTAGGCTCTCTTCCTATTGCCATAGGAACCACAAATCAAAAGGAAAAAGTGGTTGCAGGCACCTTGTATTCTGATTGGCTCACTTGAAGAACTCACAAAAGCTAACTTCTGTCTGTTTTTAGATGGGATTGTTTTGAATCTCCTGCCCTGAATCCTTCTCAAAGAAGCAGTTCTTTTAAAAGTTCCCCAAAGAAGTATTTTATGTTAATCATCTCTCTAATGTTATAACCCCTGATTTAGAAATCTGCCTTATTATAGGTTTTCTATAACTCCCCCCACCACCAATCTTTTTATTTAATCCACTTCCCACAGAATCATTACCAGCTTCTTCTCACTCCTGTCATCATGATTGAAGTAATCAAGTTGAGTGGTTGTTCCATTAAGCAAAAAACTTATCTGAACTTATATCTATCTGCACATAGTAAAGCAATTAAGACATTCTCTTTATTCTCCAGGAGCTCACAGAAGGCAATCTTAAACTTATAATGTAAATACACACACACACACACACACACACACACACATATATATATATACATACACACACAAATATGAACTTAACCCACCCAAAGGAAGAGGATGCCTGAACTAATTCATATAGGGTAAGTAGGAGGCAGCCAGGGGAAAAAGAGAGAGAAAGACATTCCAAGAAGAATACATAGCATAAGCAAAGCCAAAGAGGTAAAAAATGAAACATCCTATGCAAGTATCTGCAATTAATTTAGCATTAAAATACTTAAGTGTGAGATGAGAAAGGCTTAATTAAGAGAGACAGGGAGGGACCAGAGGTCTCTCCATCAAACTTGTGACTTAATCCCGTAGAACAACAGGTCTTAAACTCTGTGCTACAGCCCATCAGTAGTTGGCCCAATGCTTCTCAGCTGTGTCATCCAATTTTACATCAATGTGAATGACTTTTTTTTCTGCAACTCAGCACATACACAGTTTGTACAATATCTGTCAGAGAGGAATAGAAACAGATCATGCAACACAGAGATGGAGGTGGAGGTGGACAGGGGATGGAGGTTTTTAGATTAAGAGGTAAGGGGTGAAGCATAACATCAAGCCAAAGCCAAGCCAAATCAAGCCAGCAACAAAGAAATATCTCATGTTTTCTAGAACTCGTGGAGAATATTTGCCGCAAACGATAAAAGAAGTCTGCTCAACAGTAACCCAGTGACAAAGAGTGTAAGCAGATAGTACAAAAACCAAGGATGTTTTCATAGATATTATATTATGGATTTTGTTAAAGACCAGAGTGTTTTGAATGTGTTAAATTCCTTTAAGTGAGACATCCAAAATTTTAATATTCAAATCACTGCTACAGACGATGAGACAGCTATTAAACTGTTTTAAGCAAAGGAATGACCCTTGGCAGCTGCAGCCAAGCATGATTTGCAGAGAAATAAGGATAAGTCTCTTCGAGAATCTATAAGATAGCAGCTCATTTTTGTTTTACAACCAATGCAATTTCTTTCAGATGGGCTACAAAGAGTAGACACAATAACCAGCACTTACCAACTTTCATACTCAGTCTAGGTCCTTTTTTCTCCCCCCACAAAACTTCCACCAGGCCCTACTGATAGAATATCAAACAAAGAGTGCCATGATAATGATGAAGAAGAGAAATAAAAGATCAATTTCATGGAGTAACCATTTGGCAGTAATGCCCTTTCCACTGGGAATCTCTAGCCATGAGTGAGGACTGGGTCTTGATGAATCAGACAATAGGTGGGCTCAAGGGGAGTACATAACTCCAGCTCTCTAAACCTGGATTTGACAGCTAGAGACCCCATTCAGTTTCTGCTGAAGACTGCCAAATAAACTAAGCATTAAAGTTAATCCAACTTAGGAATTATCCTATTGTGTCTCATCTCTCAGCTTGTTGCTTTTCAAGAAGCAGCAGTGTTTGTAACTAAAGTAAGGACAAAGCATTCAGAAGAGTCTTCTAAAATTCAGAACCTAGGCTTCCACTATTAATGTCTGATGGCAACCTATAAGAAATAGCACTCTCACCACCATAAATGCATTGTTTTTAAAACCAAGAATCACAATGTAGCAATCAGGTTGTTAAATAAAAGTTAATTCACAGTTTAAGGCATTTTCTATAAACTTTTATAGAACTGAATATTGGCCCATTACCCTAATGTGCAAAATACTTTCTTTTCCTTATAATGGCATTTTATTATAACAGAATTTGATAGTAAACATGTGACATGTAACCAAAAAGTTTACATTTTAATTCTTAGCAACTGTATTCTAGAATTATGTTCTTGTCATAATATTATATCACAGGGTATATTCAGGCTGGGATATATGTTAAGGGAAGAAAAGGGGATGCAGAGAAGTAGGTAGAAAGGGGAGAAAAAAAATAAGGATGAGAAGAACGAGGAAAACCAAAATTTACTATCTGCCAAGTTTTTAGATTCAAGAACAGCCCAAAAGTAGTGGAATCAGGACTCAAAGTCAGAGGCCAAACTTTGCTTAAACACCACTATAATTTTTTTAATTAATGTCCAAACAATTTTCATCTTGAATTATTCTAAGGTAAGACATTAGAACCCATCCAGGCAAGATGGCTCATGCCTATAATCCCAGCACTGTGGGAGGCCAAGGCAGGAGATTACTTGATGTCAGGAGTTTGAGACCAGCCTGGCCAACATAGTGGAAGCCTGTCTCTACTAAAAATTACAAAAAATTAGCCAGGCAGGTGGCACGCACCTATGATCCCAGCTACTCAGGAGGCTGAGGCACGAGAATTGCTTGAACCCAGGAGGCAGAGGTTACAGGGAGCTGAGATCATGCCATTGTACTCCAGCGTGGGCAACAGAGTGAGACTCTTGTCTTTAAAAAAAAAAAAAAAAAGATATCAGTACCCAAAAGCATTAAAACTAAAATGGATCTTCACTGTAATCTCTCTGGTAGAGAGATGAAGGGTAATGTTCTTTTCAAATTTTTATTCATCCATATTTTCCGATTTTTCTCCAATGACCACCTAGTACTCATATTAATACCTTAATAATACCTAGTATAATTTTAAGTGATGACTTATTTTGTTTAATTATAAAGAGTAACTTGACAATTTTTTTTTAATGGGGCAGTTCACAACATATTCATGTAGTTTGGCTCTGTGTCCCCACCCAAATCATATCTCGAATTGTAATCCCCACGTGTCAGGGGAGGGGCCTGGTAGGAGGTGGTTGACTCATGGGGGTAGACGTCCCCCTTGCTGTTCTCGCGATAGTGAGTTCTCAGAGAATCTCATTGTTTGAACATGTGTGGAACTTCCCCCTTCTCACTCTCCTGCATCAGCGTGGTAAGACATGCTTGTTTCCCCTTTGCCTTCAGCCATGATTGTAAGTTTCCTAAGGCCTCCCAATCATGCTTCCTGTTAAGCCTGCAGAACTGTGAGTCAATTAAACCTCTTCTTTATGAATTACCCAGTCTCAGATAGTTCTTTACAGCAGTATGAGAACGGACTAATACACAATTTAAATAAAAACATATTCTTTTACCAGGAATTAATTTTGAGTCCATCTTAAACATCCACAGTTTAAAACGTGTTTAAATGCTCAGTGCTAGAAAAATATTTCACCTAGTGGCCCTTGGAAACATCAAAATCTTAATGGTTTATTCCTGAGGAAATCCAAAGGAAAAAAAAAATCATCCTTGTCCACTTTACAACTACCACCCATGATTCAAAAATGTCACCAAGTTTTTCAGAGCTCTTACAGAAGCTGGAGGAGGAAAGAATTAGATGTTTGAGGTGGGAAGTGGAATCTCTATTCTAAGCAGCATGACAGAGAACAGGATGTAACAAAATAATCTATTTCCGGCATAGCCACATGGATCCTCAGTTGTACTAGGACCAGCGTGAGGTTCAGCTGCCAAGGGGGAACAGAATCCCCCAGCAAGCTCAAGGTTAAATCAGTCTGAACCCAATCCCAATGAGGTTTTTCCAAGATCCATAAATCCTGAGCCTGGAGATAATTTAACACCTAAGTACATCTGGGCCTTTGTTGGTTAGCAGCTGTGGTCCAACTAGGAAAGTTGTTCAGGACTAGGGCGAGACCTCTCAACCCTAAGTTTAATCCTTTTCAATAAAAATGTTAAATGACATGAAAATTAACAAAGAAGGATAAATTGGGAGGGGGTACAAAGTGAGTACCCTATGGCTATACTTTACTCATTAACTCTCATACCACCTCTGGCCAAACAAGCAGCTGAGTTTTACAGACAAGAAAAACTAAGGACCACGGACATCAAATCACTTGCCAGAGGTCAAGAATGGCAGAACTGCATTCTATCTGACTCCAAAATCCCTGCTTTCTTCCCTTATCTATATTGCCCGTCACTTCCTTTACCTGACATTAAACTCCGTAGAGCACCAAGTTTCCCTGATTTATTTTCAAATTTTATCTACCTGTCACTCATCTATATTGCTGATTGATACAATCTCTGGTATGCAACTCTGCAATACATAGTGAAGACTTGAAACTCATGCACATCATTTGACTCAGCAATTTCACATGTAAGAAATTTTATCAAGGAGACAAAATAAAGAAATGTCCAAAAATATAGCCAAGAAGATGTCATTCACATCACTGTTCATAACAGCAAAGGGAAAATGCCAACCAAAGGGACTGGTTCCACAGATTAGGGATTACCCATAAGACAAACTATTGTGTTTCCGCTAAATAGAAATCATGCTATACAAATATATTTATAGACACTAAAGGAAGTTTAATGCATAGAAAGAAAGTTACAATACACGGAAAGAATTCAAGAAACACTAAGTGAATGAAGGCAACAAACCAGGACTTACATTATGATCCCATGTTCATTTAATAAATATAATATATACATAGGCCGGGCATGGTGGCTCATGCCTGTAATCCCAGCACTTTGGGAGGCTGAGGCAGGCGGATCACCTGAGGATGGGAGTTCGAGACTAGCCTGACCAACATGGAAAAACCCCATCTCTACTAAAAATACAAAATTAGCTGGGTGTGGTAGGGTATGCCTGAAGTCCCAGCTACTCGGGAGGTTGAGGCAGGAGAATCGCTTGAACCCGGGAGGCGGAGGTTGCTGTGAGCCAAGATCACGCCACTGCACTCTAGCCTGGGCAACAAGAGCAAGACTCTGTCTCAAAAAAAAAAAAAAAATATGCGCATATATATATATACACACACACACACACATAAATCTGGAATTAAATACAGGTGATTTTTATTTTATTCTTTTGGGCCGCCATATTTTTTCAGATGAGGCCATACAATTGACAACTCAAACTTCTCAATTCCATCTCCTCTGAGCCACCTCTAAACAGAATACTGGCATTTCCACAGTTACTTGGGGATCTCGTCATAGCAACTTGCCCCCTGACTGTAGCAGACCATTCTCCTAATGAAGGTGGAGAGCAGGTAGGGTTAGGACAGCTATAAGAATTTGGTTGCCGGGCGCAGTGGCTCACGCCTGTAATCCCAACACTTTGGGAGGCCGAGGCAGGCAGATCACAAGGTCAGGAGATCGAGACCATCCTGGCTAACACGGTGAAACCCGCCCCCCGTCTCTACTAAAAATACAAAAAATTAGCCGGGCACGGTGGCAGGTGCCTGCAGTCCCAGCTACTCGGGAGGCTGAGGCAGGAGAATGGCGCGAACCCGGGAGGCGGAGCTTGCAGTGAGCCGAGATCAGCCATTGCACTCCAGCCTGGGCGAAAGAGCCAGACTCTGTCTCAAAAAAAAAAAAAAAGAATTTGGTTGCACTTTGAGGTAACAAAGACACTCTCCTCCATTCATTTCAATGCTTCTGGCTTCTAGATAGCTAACAGAGGATCTCCAGTCAGAAAACTCCTAAGTATCTTCTAAGTTACTACTTCTAAATATGTGACAGTATATAGTCCATACCACATGACATCTGAGAGGTCTTCCAGGTGACAAAACTAAAGCCCCAATTTGTTTTTTAGACATTTTCTAGGAACTGAGAGACATCTGCTCTCATTTATACTAGTGCCCCTGTCCCCACCCTGAGTTAATCCAACTTCCCCTTCCCTAACATCTAAGACACTGGTGCTGGCTGCATCGCTTCCTGCTCCTTCTACCCACCATCATGAGTCAAAAGACTTTAATCGAGAATTTCTGGAAATATGTGCACATCGAGATCCTGATTGTCCTCTAATATACCAAGCCAAAATCCTTACCCTATTTTCATTTAACAGAGGGCAAAGTTGACTACGTTTTTAAAAGAACATTAGAACACACGGAAGGGGCCGGGCGTGGTGGCTCATGCCTGTAATCCTAGCACTTTGGGAGGCCGAGGCAGATGGATCACGAGGTCAGGAGTTTGAGACCAGCCCGGCCAACATGGTGAAACCCTGTCTCTACTAAAAAAACAAAAATTAGCCAGGCGTGGTGGCACATGCCTGTAACCCCAGGTGCTCAGGAGGCTGAGCCAGAAGAATCACGTGAACCCAGGAGGCGGAGGTTGCAGTAAACTGAGATCACGCCACCGCGCTCTAGCCTGGGCAACATAGCGAGACTCTGTCCCCCATCACCCCCCAAAAAAAGGAATGTATGGAAGGGAAAACTTTTTCTCCTGATGTAATGAACATTCTCATTTTTTTTCTAAGAAGAGATACCACTTTCTGGAAGATGACCTGAGAAATGTATCTTCTCTCAATAAAGGTTTGACCCAATTATAGTCAGACTACATCATATTTCTATTTTATCTTTTTCATTTTAAACTGCTTAATCATTTAAAAAAAGTTTACTAAACATCAAGTATACTAAATGCTTTGATAGACAAAAATTCTCAAAACTATATATTCTGGTATTAAAAATTATTTCTGCAAATAAAGCCATATTGCTTAAATTATTTCCTGGTTTGCTAAAGGGAAAAAGATGGCTAAATTCCTAAAGTATGAAACATTTTAAATAAATGCAGTTTCACTGCCTTCAAGTGTATTAAAACTTAACTAGTAGCTTTTTTTGTTTTTGTTTTTCAGACAAAATCGCGCTCTGTCACCCAGGCTGGAGTACACTGGCATGATTTCGGCTCACTGCAACCTCTGCCTCCCAGGTTCAAGTGATTCTCATGCCTCAGCCTCCCGAGTAGAGCTGGGATTACAGGTGTGCACCACCACACCCAGCTAATTTTTTCTATTTTCAGTAGAGACAGGGTTTCACTGTGTTGGCCAGGCTGGTCTCAAACTCCTGGCCTCCAGTGATCTGCCCACCTCAGCCTCCCAAAGTGCTGGTATTACAGGAATGAGCAACCACGCCTGGCTTAATTAGTGGTATTTTTAACATCTTTTGTAGACTTAACACTTCCAAAGACTTTGAAAGTCCATCTTAACATGCTACTTGTCTCATTGAGAGCTCTGAAAAAGTACCTGCAGAATAAAAGTTGGCCCTGTTAAAAAATCTTTTGAATTCTGCTATGTTTTGGCTTCATGTCCCCACCCAAATCTCATCTCGCACTGTAATCCCTCGAAGGAGGGACTTGGTGGGAGGTGACTGGATCATGGAGGCAGTCTCCCCCATTCTGTTCTTGTGATAGTGAGTGAGTTCTCAGGAGATCTGACGGTTTTATGAGTGTTTGACAGTTCTTCCTCTCTCACCTGCCACCACGTAAGACATGCCTGCTTCCCCTTCCACCATGCTTGTAAGTTTCCTGAGGCCTCCCAGCCATGCAGAACTGTGAGCCAATTAAACTTCTTTTCTTAATATTTATAAACCACCAGTCTCGGGTAGCTCTTTATGCAGTGTGAGAACAAACTAATACAAATTCAAACCTTACATCATTTAAACAAGCCCTCTACTATTTTATAAACACTACTCATTTCTTGAATACATACAACATTTATTTTCAAAGACTTAACAGGCCCCTACACCAAATAAATACATGTTCCAAGTTAGTAGTGTTTTAATTTTATATACATACACCCACACAGAGATTTGGAAAACAATGGTAATAAAAATTTTGCTTCTTTGGCTAAGAACAGCATGAAAAGCGAGTTGTCAAAGATAATAGATATAAAGTGGCACATTTTATCATCCCTTAATTTTACAGTAAAGTTTACACTTGCTCTTCTTCATATAGTTCATTGTTCTTATATCCTAAGCTGACCTTGGTTTCAAATAAAAATAAAATGTGTGCCTTACAGTCCACTGGGCTCTAAGAAATTAATTTGTCTTTCAGGCAGGGGCTAGGACAGCCTTAGAGTAAGGGACTCCTGCTGCTTGCTGCACAGCAAGGATGTCTTTGATTCCCTTCACATTGTTCGAATCCTGCAGGCAACTGGAAAAGGGGAGTTCTCACGACTTAAAACAAGGAATTTCGCTAAATGCTGGAGCTGAAAGGGACCTTACAGACTTTATAGACCATTTTGTCCATGTTCTTAAAATATTTTTCTAGCCTAGTTCCTCTAAATCTCTCACACTGTGCTGTCAGTACACACCACTTGAAAGCACCCAGTCTTAACAGCAGATAGTTATGGCTAAACACCTGCAACAATAAAGTCAATCTATAGGTTTACAGATGCTTTTTGCATGTGTACACATGAATATGGACAGAAAACAACACTCTGGAACTTCTCACAAAGGAATATATTTATCATCTAAGGTTACAAAAGTCTTATAAACTACTGCAGAAACAGAGTACTACTATTACAAGCAGAGCCTCATCTGTGCCCCTCCTTTAAGACCCTTTTTCCATGTGTTGTATGTAACTTTACCCCTGACTTCATCTTTTTGTCCTACTTTTCCTTTCATCTTCATTTTCCCACTTATTTTGTTTTTAATCTTCCTACACTGTACATGTCACCGTAATCACTCAAATCCTTTTTCTGAAATAAACTAAGGTTTCTGTATATGCTACCAGCAGCAAAAGTCATTACATTTTTGCAGGCAGTGAGGAGGAAAAAAAAAAGTTTAATTACATTTTTGAACTGAGAAAAAGGGAAAAGTTAAAAATTAACAACTATAGGGAGGCTGGGCATGGTGGCTCACACCTGTAATCCCAACACTTTGGCAGGCCAAGGAGGGTGGATTGCTTGAGCACAGGAGTTCAACACCAGCCTGGGCAACACAGTGAAACCTTGTCTCTACAAAAGATACAAAAAATTAGCTGGGCCTGGTGGTGTACACCTGTAGCACCAGCTACTCAGAAGGCTGAGGTGGGAAAATCACCTGAGCCTGGGAAGTCGAGGCTGCAGTGAGCCAAGATTGTGTTATTGCATTCCAGACTGGACAGCTCACACCTGTAATCCCAGAATTTTGGGAGGCTGACACAGGAGAATTGCTTGAGCCCAGGAGTTTGAGACCAGTCTGGGCAACACGGTGAAACCCTGTCTCTACAAAAGATACAAAAATTTAGCTGGGCGTGGTGGTGTACACCTGTAGCACAGCCACTCTGAAGGCTGAGGTGGGAAAATCACCTGAGCCTGGGAAGTCGAGGCTGCAGTTAGCCGAAACTGTTATTGCATTCCAGTCTGGACAGCTCACACCTGTAATCCCAGAATTTGGGAAGGCTGAGGCAGGAGAATTGCTTGAGCCCAGGAGTTTGAGACCAGCCTGGTCAACATAATGAGACCTCGTCTCTACAAAAATAAATAAATAAATAAATAAATAAGCCGGGTGTGGTGGCACACACCTCTGGTCCCAGCTACTAGGGAAGCTGAAGTAGGAGGATCGCTTGAGCCCCGGAGGTCAAGGCTACAGTGAGCCAAGATCATGCCACTGCACTCCACCCTGGGCAACAGAGTGAGACTCTGTCTCCAAAAAAAAAAAAAAAAGTTAAACCTATAGGACTAAATTTTTTTTTTTTTTGAGACAGAGCCTCACTCTGTCACCCAGGCTGGAGTGCAATGGCGCAATCTTGGCTTGCTGCAACCTCTGCTTCCTGGCTTCAAGCGATTCTCCTGCCTCAGCCTCCCAAGTAGCTGGGATTACAGGCGCCCACCACCACACCTAGCTAATTTTTGTATTTTTAGTAGAGATGGGGTTTCCCCATGTTGGCCAGGCTGGTCTTGAACTCCTGACCTCAGGTGA
Source organism: Gorilla gorilla gorilla (assembly GCF_029281585.2). Classification (NCBI taxonomy): domain Eukaryota; kingdom Metazoa; phylum Chordata; class Mammalia; order Primates; family Hominidae; genus Gorilla; species Gorilla gorilla. The sequence continues at coordinate 175,778,074 of NC_073228.2, forward strand.
TCCACCTGCCTCGGCCTCCCAAAGTGCTGGGATTACAGGCGTGAGCCACCGCGCCTGGCCAGGACTAAAACTTTAATACCAGTTGTTAGTGCCATGAAATGTGTCATCACTGACTTTGGCAAAGTAACAACCACCTGTGGACATTCCAGCAGCCAGGTTATTGCTTCACTATCTATCATAAATAAACTGTGTGGGCTTTAACTCAAAAGAATGCATATGCACAGAAGTACTGTGTTTTCAAGGACCACTTACTTGGAAAGAATACAGAATATCACAAAAGAGAGAGTACTGTGGCACAGTGGAAAGATCACAGGTTTGTTTTGGGTTTTATTTCATTCTGTTTTTTAATTGAGGCAAAAACACACTGAACTTCAATCTAACCAGCCTCTGGATCTAGCTAAAATTTATAAGAAATACAAAGAGGAACAAAATATGTAGACCAAATGAGAACATAATCTGCAAAACCCAGAAAGTGGGAAGTTATAGAGAACAAATAAGCAACCTAGTTTCTTCAATAAATAAATGGCAGGAAAAAAAGATGGGAGAGGCAATTTTTATAGATTCAAAGAGATGTAAGAAACTATTCACTATAAGCAATCTGTGACCTAAGTTTGGATCTTGAATTCAAAAGACAAGCTAATGCAATAATTTGAGGAAAGCTGCAGACAAATTCCAATAGAGGGCATCCTACAATGTACCTGAGTGGTACTCCTCAAAACAGTCAAGGTCATAAAAAAAGAGGTCAGTCTGAGAAACCATCACAGCCAAGAGAAGCTTAAGGACACACAACAGCAAAGTGTAAGGATGGTATCCTGGATGAGATCATAGACCAGAAAAAGGACATTAAGTAAAAACTAAGGAAATCTGAATACATCTTGGACTTTAGTTAATAATAATGCATCGATACTGGTTCATTGATTGTAACAATGTATCACACTAACATAAATGCTAATCATAATGAAAACTGGGGAGTGTTGGGGAGGTAAGGGGGATTGAGAATTCTGTACAACCAACTCAATTTTTCTTTAAGTTTCTGTAAATCTAAAACTGTTCCAAATATAGACTATTAATTTAAAATATATTTATGAAACAGGCAAATATGAACATTATTTGATATTTAAAAATTATTAGTTTTTTAGATGCAAATAATGGAATGATATATATATGTGTGTGTATGTTTTTAAGTCTTCGTTTTTGAGTACTTATCTTTTACAGAAATTCATGGATAGATGGATGGATCAAGTTAAGAGGGGAGATTAAAGCAATGTTTCCCAAAGTTTGGTACTCAAGATGATTTTTGGTGGTACATGAAGATTCTTTTAATGTTTCATAGCTACATGTTTAATTTAAATATATATTGTAAAAACATAGGTCAGGCACAGTGTCTCACGTCTGTAATCCCAGCACTTTGGGAGACTGAGGGGGGCGAATCACCCGAGGTCAGGAGTTTGAGACCAGCCTGACCAACATGGAGAAACCCCATCTCTACTAAAAACACAAAATTAGCCGGGCGTGGTGGCACATGCCTGTAATCCCAGTTCCTTGGGAAGCTGAGGCAGGAGAATCACTGGAACCCAGGAGGCGGAGGTTGTGGTGAGCCGAGATCACACCATCGCACTCCACTCCGGATGACAGGAGCGAAACTCCGTCTCAAAAAAAAAGAAGAAAAAAAAAATACACACACACACACATACACATATATATATACAGGTAGCACATCAAACACATGATTTTATAGGTTTTAATTGCTTATAAGTTTCCCTTATAAATAAATTTCTTGAAGCTAAAAAAAAAAAACAGGAAGAAGCCGAGCATAACCTATCCCTACAGTTTCAGCTACTCAGGAGGCTGAGGCAAGAGGATCACTTGAGGCCAGGAGTTAGAGGCTGCAGTGTGCTATGATAGCACCTATAAATATTCACTGCACTTCAGCCTGGGCAACATAACAAGACCTCATCTCTTAAAAACACAGAGAGAGATATCATTGTCAAAAAAACATACAAAGGTTGGTTAAGATCCCAAGTCTAACACTATGTGACCTCTTTTGAGAATTTCGATCTTGTTGCCCAGGCTGGAGGCACTTTCTCGGCTCACTGCAACCTCCGCCTCCCAGGTTCAAGTGATTCTCCTGCCTCAACCTTCCAAGTGGCTAGGACTACAGGCATGCGCCACCACACCCGGTTAATTTTGTATTTTTAGTAGAGACAGGGTTTCACTGTGTTGGTCAGGCCAGTCTCGAACTCCTGACCTCAAGTGACCCACCCGCCTCGGCCTCCCAAAGCGCTGGGATTACAGGCGTGAGCCACCACGCCTGGCAATACTATGTGACCCCAAGCAAGTTATATAACCTAAGAGTCAGCTGTTTAAATGGCTGGAGAGGTACAAGACCTGCTATATTAAAAGAGACATCCAATAAACAATAGCTGTGAAATTACTAAATAAAAATCAACCTAAAACTCCAACAAAGAAGCCATATGCCACTAGAAAAGAATGTAGCTGGGAGAACAAGGAAGGGAAGGAACATGAGAGTTTACAGAGGCAGTTTACGCAGAGGCAGTCAAGGCTTCCCCCTTTTCTTCTCAATCTACCCAAATGCAGAGAATCTGCCTGGAGATCCTGCTGCTCCTGAGCCTCAGGCTCTCTCAGAGTGCTGCTGGCTAAGACGTGGTTATTACAGAGGTGGGGCCTCTAGAACAATCAGGAGAGTTTTTCTTACCCCATGCTGGTGTGAGAAAGAGCACAGGCATTACAGTAAAAATGAATAAGTAAAATGTAAAGTAAGTAAATAAAATCTATCACTTTGCTATCTATGTGACCTTGGGCAAAAATTAATCACCTCCAGTTCCTACTTCTTCCCATGCTAAAATGTGGAAAACAAGTAAGTCTACCTTTCAAGGTTACAGTAAAGGTTAAAAGAAACAGTGGGTGTAAATCTGGCAAACAGTAGGTATTTAACAAATACTAGTTCTCTCCTCCCTCCTTATTTTGGCAGGATGACAGAGAAACTCTTGGTGAATAAAAGGGATTAGGGCGAACAAAAATCATAAAGAATAGCATTTCCAAAAGTGTGTCTCTTGGATCACACAGATTTCGAACCAAATATATGGGGGGAGGAATTCTGGGATCAGAAAGTTTGGGAAATGTTGGGAAACACATTATTAAAATGATGATTATCAGGTGAGTTTCCAAAAGGAGACTATATACAGCATTTACTAACAACTCACAGGAATAATCAACCTATTAATCACTAAAACACATGAGGATGGATGGATGGAGAGAGGGAGAGGAGGAAGGGAGGAAGAAGGAGGGGAAGGCAGCAGTTAAGGCCATGACAACTCCTTCAAAATGACAGTTGAAGTAACAGTGAGATAAAACTATCTGCACAACTTACAAGTCAACGACAGTTTTAAAATCTGGTTTAGAGCCAGAGAGGGGAGAGGGGATGCTTTTTCAACTTCTGAAAGAAGTTTCTGATGCCAATTATTTAATTTTCAGGATCAAGTCAATTAAGAGATGGTACTGAAACAGAAAACACCAAGAGTTTAAGTAGCAAATATACTCACTTTGGAGGTAGAAATAGCCTTTTGATATAAGATAGTAATTCTCATTTGCTCTTCCAAATTTATTCCCTCATTCGACTGGGCAACTGCTTGGCAAGCACTGTGATAGATGCTGTTATGGATTGCATATGTCCTCCAAAAAGCATGTGTTGGAAACTTAATCCCAAATCTAACAGTGCTGGGAGGTGGGGCTTAATGGTAAGTGCTTAGGTCATGAGGGCTCCACTCTCATGAATGGATTAATGCCAATTATAAAAGGGTTTCAGGCTGCAAGTTCAATCTCTTGCTCTATCAAGCAAGGCTCTCTCACACCCTTCCATCTTCTGCTGGGATAATGCAGCAAGAAGGCCCTTTTGAGATTCAGGTCCCTTAACCTTGGACTTCCCAGCCTCCAGGTGAGCTCTAAGACATATATCTCTGGGCCGTGTGTGGTCGTTCACGCCTGTAATCCCAGCAATTTGGGAGCCCAAGGCAGGTGGATCACCTGAGGTCAGGAATTTGAGACTAGCCTGACCAACACAGTGAAATCCCATCTCTACTAAAAACACAAAATTAGCCAGGTGTGGTGGTGCATGTCTGTAATCCCAGCTACCTGGGAGGCTGAGGCAGGAGGGTCGCTTGAACCCAGGAGGCAGAGGTTGAAGCAAGCCAAAATGGTGCAGCCTGGGCAACAAGAGTAAAACTCCATCTCAAAAAAAAAAAAGAAATCTCTGGCCAGGCAGGGTGGCTCACGCCTGTAATCCCAGCAATTTAGGAGGATGAGACAGGAAGATCACTTGAGCCCAGGAGTTTAAGACCAGCCTGGGCAACATAGGGAGACCCCACCTCCACAGAAGATTTAAAAATTAGTCGGGTATGGTGGCACGTGTGGATCACTTGAACCCAGCCTAGAAAGGTGAGGCTGTAGTGAGCCATGACTGCACCACTGCACTCCAGCCTGGGCAACAGAGCGAGACCATGTCTCAAAAAAAAAAAAAAAAAAGAAAAGAAAAAAGAAAGAGGAAGAGAAAGAAATCTCTATTCTTTATAAATTACCCAGTCTCAGGTATTTTGTTATAGCAGCACAAAACAAACTAAGACAGATGCTGGGAATGAATATGCCATGAACTGAAGATGACACAACAGATATGATCCTCGCCCCCATGGAGATTACTTTCTAATAAGAGTTGATTGTCTAGCAGGGGATTACGCAATACATTTGTGTATCAGTCCGTTTCATGCTGCTAATAAAGACATACCTGAGACTGGGCAAGTTACAAAAGAAAGAACTTTAACTGGACTTACAGTTCCACATGGCTGGGGAGGCCTCATAATCATGGCAGAAAGCAAGGAGGAGCAGGTCACATCTTACGTAGAATGGCAGCAAGCAAAGAGAGAGAAGTTTGTGCAGGGAAACTCCCCTTTTTAAGAAACATCAGATCTCATGAGACTTATTCACTATCACGAGAACAGCATGGGAAAGACCTGCTCCCATGATTCAATCACCTCCCACGGGGTCCCTCCCACAACACATGGGAATTCAAGATGAAATATGGGTGGGGATACAGCCAAACCATATCAATTTGTAAACTACAGTTACATTAACAGCTGTAAAAATAAAAAAAGAACTGACTGCTGCTAGAGCATGACAAGGGAACTTAATCTATAAGGGTACCTAGGGGACCCAGGCATGGCTCCTAAGGAGTTGACACTTCAGCTCAACTCTAAAGGACAAGCAGAGGTTAACTAGACAAGGAAGAAAGGGTGACCCCTCCCTAATAATGAGAACAAATTATAATGCTTGTTGTAACCCTCAAGCAGGGTTCAGAGGAACAGAGAAAAAGAAAAAAAAATCACTGTGACTCAAGTGCAGAAAGCGAGGGTGAAAAAGAGCAAAAATAGACAAGACTCAGGAGGAAAACAGAGGTGTCAAAGTTGGGGTTACTGACTGATGCAACCAAAATCATCAAAGGAATATCAAAGTAAAAGACAAACTACATTGGCACTTGAAACCTGTCCAGTGGTGCCCTCCACATATGTAAGTTTTTTCAAGGTATTTCTATAAACATAATACAGGAAAAAACTGGACGAGAAATAGGGTTCAGTGCATATAAAGAAAGAAAAGCCCACCTGAGAAGGGGAAGGAATTCCCAGCAGAACCCCCACCTCAAAGCAGCAAAGGCTAGTAGTAGGAGTGAGAGTCCTTGAAGCTGTCAGTGAAGCCAACAGCAACTGATCCTACAGTGTTTCACAGAGAGCATCCAGAGCCAGAGTCTACCCAGAGAAGGGACACAATTTCCATTTGCCATGGACAGTATGCAGAGTGAGGCAAACACTTCCACAGCTGGCTTTTAACAAAAATGGCCATTTCAATCACAAAAGGGCAGCAGCAATGCCCCAGTCACGACAAAATCAGAAGTTCCTCACCCTAGTGATTTCCTTCCGCCACACTCCCCCATGCACCTAGAAGCAGCAGAGCAGAACTACAGCTAATTTTAACACTTCTCTTTCTTCACAAAAGAAATACGAATAGCCACAAACATTAGAAAAATATGTCCAATGTCACTAGTAACTTAAATCTTTAAATCTTTAATCAAACTGAGTTTTTTTAAGATTTATTAAAACCCTAAAATGGCATAAACATGAAGAAAGCATGTTTCATACAGAGAATATAGTCTGTCATGTCACATCATGTTCATTAAGGTTAAGAACAGTCGGTAAAACCTTTGGCTATATGAAATACTCATGCTCTTAAAAAAAGTTAGAGACCATCCTGTGCAACATAGGGAGACCCCATTTTGTCTCTACAAAAACCCTATATTTTGTCTCTACAAAACTTCAAAAATTAGCCAGTCATGGTGTTGCATGCCTGTAGTCCCAGCTACTCAGTCGACTGAGGTGGGAGGACCACTTGAGCCTGGGAGGTCAAGGCATGAGCCACAATCATGCTACTGCATTCCAGCCTGGGAAACAAAGACCCTCTCTCAAAAAATAAATATATACATACATAATACATACATACATACATATGTATATGTATATGTATAGATGAAGGAAGGGAAGAATACATACCATATATTAATAATAGTTATAATGGAAACTGTTCTTTTTCCATCTTACTTTACATTTTTCATTACATTTTTCCATCTTATTTTACATTATATTTATTTTCATTTTTTCTATAATAAATGTGAATTGCTTCTGTAAAAAAAAATTAAGTTCCTATTCAATAATTTTGCAATTATTTTTTAATATATGTGTAAATAATGGTGGTGGACTAACTGGTTAACAACATGGGGGAAAAACGAACTTTGATCCCTATCTCAACCATAAAAAACAATTATTTTGAGATACTAAAACCCTAAGACTTGTTTGAAAGGCTTGTTCCCTGGTGCCATAAAGAAATGGCACTTGAACATACATTTAATTTTCTCAGCAAGGCCATTTTTTTATTTTCTGCAGAAAGGGTACACTCGCCAGCAGCTTAGCCACGAGAGTACACTGAACAAACGAGACAGGGTCATTTATAACCTGACATGTCCACCCTACTGCCGTGTCCAGTTTCAATTGGCTGGAACAGGACCTCACATTTTTTATTTGTCCCGATTGGCTAGCAACTTAGAACTTTTTAAAAGAGGCAAAGGCAGAGGAGAACAAAGGAAGGAGGAAGTAACTTGTGGAATGCTGAGAAAGGTAAAAACACCTTCAAATAAGGAAGAGGAACAGGCTATGACCTAATGCTTGCTTGGACCAGTATAAGCATGCCAGGGCAAATATTTAAGCTAAATTGTGGGAGCTAAGAACATAAAGTGTATTGATTTCTTTATTACAGCTAGCAGATATTTAAGAATGATGGTACAGGTCTTTGAATAAATTTTGCTTTTAAGAGAAGTTACTATTTATTCCTAACTAGATGGGGAGGAAAGTCTTTGAAGAGAAACCTCTACTTTACTTTTTACAGACTTCTAGAAATAAATAAAATTACCCTGAAGACCTTAAAATGTATTAAACAGGACATGAAATACAGTAACCATGAAATAAGAAATTGGACTTCATTAGTACTAAGACCTTCTATCCATCAAAAACCATGATTAAGACAGTGAAAAGGCAAGCCACAAAACAGGAGATGTCTGCAATATACGCATCTGACAAAGGACTAATTTCCAGACTATAAAAAGACTCATAAATTAGTAAGAAGAAAACTCAATTTTTTTTATAAGGTCAAAAAAGGCATATCTCTAAAAAGGATATTCAAGTGGGCAATAGGCACATAGAAATGTAAATTAAAACCACAACGAAATACCATTTCACACCTATGAGAATGGCTAAAATTAAAAAGACTGACAATGTCAATTGCTGACTAGGATGTAGAGCAACTAAACTCATATTGCCAGAGGAAGTATAAGAATGTACAACCACTTTGGGAAAAGATCTGGCAGTTTCTTGAAACACAAAATATACATCTTGTGACATAAGAAACATATATTTGATCTTTGCTGCCCTGATGACCCCCATTACTGGCACAAAAGCGAAAATTCTTGGAATTGCCTGAGTGATAGTATTGAGAGGAGCATGTTTTGTTATTCAAAATAAGCCACTTTCAACCATACTAGAGTTTATGCTAATAAGGTGACTCTTGGAAGATGGGGGCTGGCTGCTAGAGGAACCATGATCCAAATTTTCACTGCCCCCACCACCATCTCCGGGAAAAGGAAAGGGGCTGGAGAGGGGAGAGGAGCTAGGAATTGAGTTCATCGCCAATGCCCAATGATTAATCATTAATTAATCATTAATCATTCCTAGGTAATGTGACCTCCATTAAAAAAAAATCTTAAAGGGCAGGGTTCAGAGAACTTCTGGGATGGCAAACATATGCCTATACCAGGAGGATGGTATACCCCAACTCCACAGAGACAGAAGCTCCTGCACCCAGGACCCTTCTAGACCTTGCCCTACATACCTCTTAGTCTGACTATTCAGTTGTATCCCTTATAATGTACTTTTTAAAAACCGATAAATGTAAGTAAAGTATTTCCCTGAGTTCTGTGAGCCTTTACAGCAAATTACTGAACATGAGTAGGTGATCATGAGACCCCTCAAGTTATAACCAAAAGTACCCTGGCAACTTAGGACTTGTGACTGGCACCTTAAGTGGGGGCAGTCTTTTGGTTAATTTAAGGGATCTCACTAGCTCCAGGTAAATACAGTCAGAATTGAATTGAACTACAGGACACCCAGTTGGTGTCTGCAAATAACTGAAGAATTGCTTTGGTGTGGAAACAAAAAACATTTGGAGTCAGGAATGATGTTAGCGTATAGAAAAATAGTTTGTTCCTTTACATTTACTCTATCTCAGCAATCCACTACTAAGTATACCCAAGAGAAAAAAGATGTCCTCACAAAGATCTGAATACAAATGCTCACCCAAGTTTTATTCATAATAGCCAAACGCAGGAAACAGCCTAAACATCCATCAGTAGAATTGGTAAACAGTTATATACTCATATAATGCAATGCTACTAAGCAATAAAAAGGAATGAACTGATACAACAAGAATGAATCTAAGATAAGTCAAACATAATAGAGTGCATACAGTATGTGCATCTTGTATGATTCCATCTTATATGAAATTCCAGAACATATTTAACTAATCTATAGTTATAGAAGGCAGGTTATTTAGGGCTGGGGCAGAGAAATGACTGAAAAGGGGAACAGGGAAGTTTTTTGGGGTGACGGAAATGTTCCATATCTTGATAGCAGTAGTGGTTATATGAGTATATATATTTCTCAAAACTCAAACAGTACACTTAAAATGAGTGGATTTTATTGAATGTAAACCATAATAAAGCTGATTAAATAAAAAACAGAAACCACAATACAGATACTACCACGCACCCATTAGAAGGGTTAAATTTTATTTTATTTATTTTTATTTTTTTTATTTTTATTTTTTTTTGAGACAGAGTTTTGCTCTTGTTGCCCAGGCTAGCATGCAATGGCATAATCTCAGCTCACTGCAACCTCCGCCTCCTGGCTTCAAGCAATTCTCCTGCCTCAGCCTTCCACCAAGTAGCTGGGATTACAGGAATGCACCACCACCCAGCTAATTTTGTATTTTTAGTAGATACGGGGTTTCATCTTGTTGGTCAGGCTGGTCTCAAACTCCTGACCTCAGGCAATCCACTCCTAAAGTGCTGGGATTACAGGTGTGAGCCACCACGCCCAGACAGAAGGGCTAAATTTTAAAGGACTGAAAATACCAAGTGATGGCTAGAATGCTCTACATTAGAGATGGAACTAATTGGAGTACAGACATTTAGAAAACAGTTTAGCAGTGTGGTGTTATGATACATACATACTGGTTTTCATCCAATGCAGCACAACTCCCACAGCCCTTGTTACAGTGTTTTGTTATAATGTTAGGTAAGTTAGGCCTCAGGAAACAGAATCTCGGTGACCTTCTCCAGCCCTCCTTTGACCTGACCCGAGGCAGGACTCTAATCTTTAAGATCCTCCACAGACAGGGTCCTGCCTTATACCCCGGGGGAAGGCATGCCGATGTCATGAAGCTTCCATAAAAACCTAAGATGTGAGCAGTGGCTCATTCCTGTAATCCCACCACTTTGGGAGGCCAAGGCAGGTGGATGAGTTGAGCCCAGGAGTTTGAGACCAGCCTGGGAAACATGGAACACCTGGTCTATACAAAAAAATGAAAAATTAACCGAGTGCACACCTGTGATCCAAGCTACTCAGGAGACTGAGGCAGGATTGCTTAAGCCCGAAAGGTCAAGGCTGTGGTGAGCTGTTTGTGCCGCTACACTCCAGCCTAGGCAACAGAGCAAGACCCTGTCTCAAAAACAAAACAAAAAACAAAAAAACCAAGAGGACAGGGTTCTAGACAGATGAACAGGTGGAGGTTCCTGGAGGGTGGCACACTCACAGAGGGCATGGAAGCTCTGCCCCATACCTCACCCTACACATCTCTTCATCTATATCCTTTGTAATAATATCCTTTATGATAAACTGGTAAATGTTACCTGTTTCCCTGAATTCTGTGAGCCTTTCCAGCAAATTAATTGAACCCACAGTATGGGTAGCGGGAACCCCAACTTGAAGCAAGTTGGTCAGAAGGACTAGAAGCCCAGGCTTGCCACTGGTATGTGGGGTAGGGGGGCAATCTCGGGGACCAAGCCCTCAATCTGTGGGATCTGACACTATCTCCAGGTAGACAGTGTCGGAATTGAATTGGGGAACACACAGCTGGTGCCCGCTGCAGAACTGATTGCTCACTAGTGGTGGAGAGAAACCCACTCCCACACATTTGGTCACAGAAGCCTTCTTCTGTGTTCATGACTGCTGTTGTACTGGTTTGAGAGCAGATGAAAAACATGGTTTGAGAGTTTTTCCCAAAACAAGCAGTATCTATTAAAGCTAAATATATGCCTACCCCCATTACCCAGTAATTCTGTTGGGTTCTCATACCCAAGAGAAACAAGTGCTCATGTTTACCTTAGAATTGCTACCCACAGTAGCAGACAAAAATTAGAAGCAACTCACGTATTCATCAATAACAGCCAAATACTCAGCAACCCAAGCATTTCATCAACCAAGTAAAACAAACAAACTGTGAATATTTACAATGGAATAATGCATAGAAAAAAAAACTACAGCTACACATAACAAAATGGATGAATTTTACAGACATAACAATAATGAGTGGGGGAACAAAACCACAAGAGTATATACTCTATAATCCTATTTACATAAAATTCAAAAACAGACATAACTAGCCTACAGTGAAAGAGGTCAGAAAAGGCCTTTAAGAAGAGAGAGTTCATTGACTAGGTGCTACAGGCAAGAGGAAGCCTTGAAATGCTCTGGAAAAGGTCTATAATTTGATCTAGGTAGTGGTTACACGACGTGCTGTGCACACATGTAAAAATTCATTGAGCTGTACACTTAAGACATGTGTTCTTTAATGTAAGTTATACACAATAAAACATACCTATACAAATGCTCTCTTAACCAATCTCTGTTCATCCTCCAAAGCCGGAAGCTTATTACACAGTAGCCAGGCGTGGCTTGTCAGTCAATCTCACTTCTAGTCTACCCATTTACATGTACTTCATGTCTATCTCCCTCAGCATGTGTGGGCTGGAGGTAATACTAAATATCCAGAATAATGGGACCGGTAATGGAACTGGATAAAGTCATGCTCCAATCAGGGAGAATTTCCGACAAAATAGTTATAAACAGTCTAGATGATCATAATATGGTATAATTTTAAGTGTGGGGGAAAGGACCTTATGAATTCACTATCCTTTTAACTTCTAGTAGAGATTGTAGGAAAATTAAATACATGCAGCAAGCTCCTTAAAAATAAGTATATAGTTTTCCAATCTTGTTTAAAAATTTAGCTCCATAATTATAAGGAAAATTATAGAAAAAAAGAATCGCACTATAAATATTTACTTTATGCACGATTTTCAGAAATAAAGGCAGGTCGAAGTTACATTTTTTGCCGAAGCATGTTATTTGCATATTATAAAACTAAGCTTTACGGTGACGACATGTCTAAAACTATTACTACTGCCTTCCAAAATTAACCAACAGGTTATAAAAACAAGTAGTTAACTTTCAGACACTGATTTATGAAGGCAAAGCTTTTCAGAAACAGGACTCTCTCAATAGTCTGATTTACATTCATATCGATACAAACGCACATATACGCACAGCTATCAACACAGTCATCCACTCTACATCTAAAATGTCTCATTTCCTCCTCTTCATACCATCTGTTACTATCTCATCATTCCTTCCCTGGGACATTCCAACAGTAAACGAATCAGTCCCCCTGCTCCAATTTGTCCTGCTCTAAGGCATCCTCTAATCTGACAACTGGAGCGATCTTTGTAAACCACAGATCTTGCTCTAATGTTCATAGTCAACTCCCTTCTCAACCACATCCACCACCCTCATACCTCCTCCAGTCTAGGCAGGGATCACACGCTCAAAAACTTAACATATGGCTCACACCTGTAACCCCAACAGCTCAGGAGGCCTGGGCAGGAAGATTGCTTGAGGCCAGGAGTTTGAGACCAGCCTGGGCAACAGTGAGACCCAGTATCTAAAAAAAATTATAAAAATAGACCAGATGCAGTGGCTCACACCTATAATCCTAACACTTCAGGAGGTTGAGAGATAAGGATCATGTGAAGCCAGTTCAAGACCAGCCTGTGCAACACAGCAAGACTTCGTCTCTACAAAAAAAGAAATTAAAAACTTAAAAAATTAGCTGGGCATGGTGGCATGCTACTGTAGTCCCAGCTACTTGGAGGCTGAGGTGGGAGGATGGCTTGAGCCCAGGAATTAGAGGCTGCAGTAAAGCTATGACTGCACCTCTGCACCACTTCAGTCTGGGGAACAGAGGAAGAAGACGACCCTGTACCGAAAAATAAAATATGATTTTAAAACTTAGCCAGACATGGTGGCGTGCACCAGCAGTCCCAACTACTTGGGAGGCTAAGGCAGGAGAATAGCTTACCTCCAGGAGGTCAAGGCTGCAATGAGCCATGATCACACCACTGTACTCCAGCCTGGGTGACAGAACAAGATTCTGACCCAAAAAAATAGAAATTAAAAATGTATATGACCAATTAGATAAAGTGAAATTGGTCTCATAGGAGTTACGTACAGGAAAGTACAAGCTCTGACTCAAAAGGACAGCTACTACTGAGCTCCAATTTTCAAACAAAACCACAAATTAGCGTTTTCATATGAAATGTCCCAATTTTTAAAACCTGGCCAGGAGCGGTGGCTCACATCTATAATACCAGCACTTTGGGAGGCCAAGGCAGGTGGATCACTTGAGGCCAGGAGTTTGAGACCAGCCTGGCCAACATAGTGAAACCCCATCTCTACTAAAAATACAAAAATTAGCCGGGCATGGTGGTATGCACCTGTAGTTGCAGCTACTCAGAAGGCTGAGGCCTAAGAATCACTTGAACCTGGGAGGTGGAGGTTGTAGTGACATCACACCATTGTACTCCAGCCTGGGTGACAGAGTGAGACTCTGTCTCAAAAACAAATAATAAATAAATAAATAAAATCCGTGTGGACCAGGCCAGGTGTGGTGGCTCACCCCTGTAATCCCAACACTTTGGGAGGCCAAGGAGGATGGATCATCTGAGGTCAGGAGTTCAAGACCAGCCTGGCCAACATGGCAAAGCCCCATCTCTACTAAAAATACAAAAATTAGCCAGGCATGGTGGTGTGCGCCTGTAGTCCCAGCTACTTAGGAGGCTGAGATAGGAGAATCACTTGAACCTAGGAAGCAAGGGTTGCAGTGAGCCGAGATTGTGCCACTGCACTCCAGCCTGGGCAACAGAGTGAGACTCCATCTCAAAAAAAAAAGAAAAAAAAAATCCGTGTGGACCACATAAAATATGTTTGTGAAGCTCTACCTATCCACAGGTTATTAGCTTGCATCTTATGACATAAAGCAGGGATCCCCAACCCCAGGCTGTGGACTGGTATCAGTCTGTGACCTATTAAGAACTGGGCCTCACAGCAGGAGATGAGCAGGAGGCAAAGCCTTATCTGTATTTACAGCTGTCCCCTAACACTCGCATTACCACCTGAGCTCTGCCTCCTGTCAGATGATCAGCCCAGGCACTAGATTCTCACAGAAGCAGGAACCCTACTGTGAACTGCGCATGTGAGGGATCTAGGTTGCATGCTCTTTATGAGAATCCAGCTAATGCCTGACGTCTAAGGTGGAACAGTTCCATCCCCACTCCCCGTGCCTGGTCTGTGGAAAAACTGTCTTCTAGGAAACTGCTCCCTGGTGCCAAAAAGGTTGGAGACCAATGACCTAACGGGATAAAGTTCAAGATTTAGTTATAACCTGCCTTTTCAAATTCATCACCCATACTCCCTTCCACACAAGCAATACTCCGGCAATACACAGAATTACTTACTTGTCTCCCAGATAGACAACAAACACCACTGTCTGCAAACCATTGTTCACTTGGTTCCCTTTGCTATGAAGCTCCACTATCCCAATACATCCATGTTTACGTCTAACTTCTGCTCGAGCCTCAAAGGGTAAGTTTTTTTGGGTTTTTTTTGTTTGTTTGTTTGTTTGTTTTTGAGGTGGAGTCCCACTCTACTGCCCAGGCTGGAGTGCAGTGGCACAATCTCAGCTCACTGCAACCTCCACCTCCCGGGTTCAAGCGATTCTCTTGCCTCAGCCTCCCGAGCAGCTGGGATTACAGGCACCCACTACCACGCCCAGCTAATTTTTTTGTATTTTTAGTGAGACGGGGTTTCGCCATGTTGGCCAGTCTGGTCTCAAACTCCTGACCTCAGGTGATCCGCCCACCTCAGCCTCCCACAGTGCTGGGATTACGGGCGTGAGCTACCACGCCCGGCCAAAGGTAAGTTTTTAAAATATCCCTTATGAAATTTCCTTCCTTTTCTAACTCCTACAACACTGTTTGTCTACTTCCCGTGATCCTTACAAGTTTTCACACTATGGTATACTTTTTTATGTAAAAGACTACAAGCTTCTGGAAGCAAGGTATGCATTTGATTCTGTTCTGTATTCCCCAAACAATACCTAGAACAGAGTACATGCTCAGTAATGAATGGATGAAACTATTTATCTGCCTATTTAAGTAACAATGTGTATCTCAATTTGATGGGGCCATGATACCGATAAGGTCCCTTAGATTTGGAAAATTAAAAGGCTAACAGTCAGAAAAAAGTCTCTCTAATATTACATCTGAATCAGAAATAACATGAACTCATGGTTCTTTTTAAACATATTTCTTAGTTCTGTCCACTGAAAGGGTCTAGAAGCAATGACAACCCACGGCAATGATTTTAGTTTCTAAATACCATTCCTTACTAAAAAGAACCAGAGCCTTGGAGAAATGGCTGATTCCTGATCACCTTATGGAAATATAAGGTGAGTCTGGGACATCTTGTTGTGCCAAAAAAGCCAAGGGAAAACAAACAAACAAACAAAAAAAACACTGATGGGGTCATGTCAAAATGAAACAGGAGGAGCTACCTAGAAAAAGTTATCAGTAGCCAAACCCGAGACAATCTGAGCATTAGCAAAGCCTGTAATTGATTGTTAACACTGAATAAATAAAAGTCCAGGAGAGTATGGTGATATAGAAAAGGAAGGAAGAAAAATGGGGGCAGCCTGTGGGAGTGGCAATTTAAAAACTACAATTCTGGCACAGTGGCTCACGCCTGTAATCCTAGCACTTTGGGAGGCCAAGGCAGGCAGATCACTTGAGGTCAGGAGTTTGAGACCAGTCTGGCCAACATAGCAAAATCCTGTCTCTAATAAAAATACAAAAATTAGCCAGGCATGGTGGCAGGTGCCTGTAATCCCAGTTACTCAGGAGGCTGAGGCAGGAGAATTGCTTGAACCCAGGAGGCAGAGGCTGCAGTGAGCTGAGATCATGCCACTGCACTCCAGCCCGGGCAACAGAGCGAGACTCCACCTCAATAAATAAATAAATATATACATACACACATACATTCATACTACAATTTTGGCCCAGCATGGTGGCTCACGCCTGTAATCCCAGCACTTTGGGAGGCCGAGGTGGGCGAATCTCCTGAGGTCAGGAGTTCAAGACCAGCCTGGCCAACATGGCAAAACCCCGTCTCTACTAAAAATATGAAAATTAGCCGGGCGTGGTGGTGTGCACCTGTAGTTCCAGCTACTCAGGAGGCTGAGGCAAGAGAGTCACTTGAACCTGGGAGGCGGAGGTTGCAGTGAACTGAAATTGCACCACTGCACTCCAGCCTGGGCAACAGAGTGAGACTCTGTCTAAAATAATAAAATAAAAAATCTACAATTTCGCAACCCCTATTGTAATAACCGATTTCAGGATCAGGATAATGAAACCAATGGGTGAAAGGCTGTAATGAAACAGGGTATTTACAAGGTGCCAAAATAATGTCCCACAGATTCCTCTCTAATAGCAGAAGAGAAAATTTTACCTTCATTATGGAGAGATCTGGCTGCTGCCACCTCAGCCAAGGAATCAAAGTTAGCATTGCTCATAACAGGATAACCCGTCATTAAGTGCCTCCTGATATGACTCAATGTGAACTGCACTTCACCTATGATGAAGCATTCTCGTCAAAATGTTTAACCTGGATGCATCTCAATTAACTTCCAGTTTACAGGAAGTAGAGGAGCTAGAGAAACAAGTTAAATGACACCACGAGGAAATAATGAATGCACAAGGTTACACATCCTACAAGACAACCAGAGCTGGTCTCTTCAAACAAGTTAATGCAGGCAAAGGAGGGAAAAGGGTAAAGGAACTGTTCTTAAAAAAGAGTACAAGAAACATAACCAAATACAAAGGATGTACTTTGTTTGGATCCTGTTTTGTCGGTTTGTTTGTTTTAAAGCAGTGAGAGTGGTATAAAAGACATTCTTGAGACAATTAGGAAAATTTAGATTTAATTGATGTTTGATATTATATTATGGAATTACTTTAATTTTCTTAGATGTGCAAACAGTATTGTGGTCACATATGCATAAAGTATATGTGATTATATATAACGTGGTTGTATACATGGAGATATGGTTGTGTGTAGGCATGTAATGGTTTGAGACAAAGAGAGAGAAACTATCCTTATTTTAGGAGATACACGCTGAAAACTTAGGGGTTAAGTATTATGATGTTTGCAACTTACTTTCAAATTTTTAACAACAAAAAAGGGAGGTAGGGAGGAAGGAAAGACAGAGTAAGAGAGGGAAGGAGAAAAGGAGAGAAATGGGAAGGAGAGAAGAAGGGGAAAGAGGAAGAGAAGGGAGGGGGGTAGCAGAGAAATGACTCAAATATGACAAAATGTTAACAATTGTTGAATCTAGGTCGAGAGAGTATATAAATGTTATACTTTTTTACCTCAACTCTTAGATGTATATGATATTTTTCATAATAAAAAGTTAATGGAGGAAAAAGAGAAGAACAATTTAAAAAGCAAACAGTTTAAAATTCATGTAATACCATGAGACTGTCAGGAAATAACAGCACTGTTACTCAAGGTCTGTGAGAGTATAAATTGCTGCAATATGACTGGAGGGCAATGTGGCAATGTCTATCAGATTTATAAAAGCACCTAGTCAGTATGCCCAAGATCCTGTCCTGAAGATACCTTCCATATGCACAGTTCTTCTTTATAGCATTAACTGTAACAGCAAAAGACTAGAAATCATCTACACATGCATCAGTCCAAACTGGTTACCCAAATTATGGCATATTTGTACAATAAATCAGCATGTATCTTTTAAATTAAATTATCTCCTCAAAAAATATGACAGCTCTTTGGGAACTGATATGAAAGATAACTGAGTCATATTTTACTTTAAAAAAGGTGCAAAA
Source organism: Gorilla gorilla gorilla (assembly GCF_029281585.2). Classification (NCBI taxonomy): domain Eukaryota; kingdom Metazoa; phylum Chordata; class Mammalia; order Primates; family Hominidae; genus Gorilla; species Gorilla gorilla. The sequence goes on from NC_073228.2 coordinate 175,796,036, forward strand.
ATAATGTGTACAGGATACACGTATGTATAGAAAGGTTACACAAGAATGTAGTTGGGTGGCTAGAAGGAATGAGAAACTTTTTTTTTCGCTGGTTACTCCCTTTTGCACTTTTTGAGTCTTGCTCTATTGCCTGGGCTGGAGTACAATGACACAATCTTGACTCACTGCAACCCCCACCTCCTGGGTTCAAGCGATTCTCCTACCTCAGCCTCCCAAGTAGCTGGGATTACAGGCGCATGCCACCACGCCTGGCTAATTTTCATATTTTTAGTAGAGACGGGGTTTCATCATGTTGGTCAGGCTGGTCTTGAACTCCTAACCTCAGGTGATCCACCTGCCTCGGCCTCCCAAAGTGCTGGGATTAAAGGAGTGAGCCATGGCACCCAGCCCCTTTTGTACCTTAATTTTGTATCACAGATATAGTAATTCATTCAAAAAATTTGTCAAGTATTGATTGACTGTAGCTATAATGAACTCTTCATGTCTCCATGCTTTCACTATCAAAACTTAGTTACAGTGGAGTTGCAGGAGGCCTAGGAATTAGGGTCTGAAGTGAATATGTAAGGTGAAAATAGCATACGACAAAAATATGCCTCAAAAATCCCTTAAGGATATGCCATACTTGAGACCAACACAGCATCTCAATAATTCTAACACCACTAATTTTTACTCCAGCATTGGAACAGTTCAGTTTCTTCAACTGACTAGCAGATAAAATAGCTGGCTTGTATTTAGGCCTCACGTTGTGATGTTAAAAGTGTGTGTCTTTAAAATACCATAAGCACACATATCACAGCAAGCTAAAACGCACTCAGGAATTGAGACAGACTGAAAGAACAGATTCCCATTTCCCATCTTAACGTTTGATCCACAGTCTTCACTGTTCAGGTTCTGTTTCTCTTATTTTTGTCACCAGATGCATAAAATTTGAGTTTGCATAAATGTACATAAGACATGTTCTCAAAAACACATTTCAAAAATTAAGCAAACTATTACAGTAGAAGAGAAAGTCACAACCCAAATGTTTGCTGACTAGGAGTAAGTACTAGCAGGCTGTAACAAAATTCTCAGGTCAAGATGAAAAGGAGAGGGTGTGGCCGGGAGGTTGGCTCATGTCTGTAATCCCAGCACTTTGGGAGGCCGAGGTGGGAGGATCACTTGAGGTCAGGAGTTCCAGACCAGTCTGGCCAACATGGCAAAACCCTATCTCTACTAAAAATACAAAAATTAGCTGGGCGTGGTGGCGCACACCTGTAGTCCCAGCTACTCAGGAGGCTGAGGTGGGAGAATCACTTGAACCCAGGAGGTGGAGGTTGCAGTGAGCTGAGATCGCACCACTGCCTTCCAGCCTGGGCAACAGAGTGAGACTCCATCTTAAAAAGAAAAAAAGAAAAAAAAAAAAAAAAAGGAGGCCGGATGCGGTGGCTCATGCCTGTAATCCCAGCACTTTTGGAGGCCAAGGCAGGCAGACCACAAGGTCAGCAGTTTCAGACCAGCCTGGCCAACATAGTGAAACCCCATCTCTACTAAAAATACAAAAATTAGCCGGGTGGGTTGGCATGTGCCTGTAGTCCCAGCTACTAGGAGGCCGAGGTGGGAGAATCGCTTGAACCCAGGAGGCAGAGGCTGCAGTGAGCCGAGGCCATGCCATGACACTCCAGCCTGGGTGACAGAGTGAGACTCTGTGAAAGAAAAAGAGAGAAAGGGGGAGAGAGAGAGAGAGAGGAAGAACGAAAGAAAGGAAAGAAAGGAAGAAAGAAAAGAGAGAAAAAGAAAGAGAGAGAAAAAGAAAAAGAAGGAAAGGAAAGGAAAGGAAGAGAGGAGAGGGTAGTAATAACACCTCTTGGTCAACATGACATATGATCTCAGGTTCTGACCTTAGCTGTAGCCCATTCCTTTATGTTGCCATTCCCATACACCAATACATACATTCTTCAGTCTATACTCTGAGTAATCATATAACTGTACTAAAGTCTAGTCAGCTACCACTGCACCTAAAAACTCCCCAATATTTCTCTCTAACCCTGCCCTCTCTAATGAACTCCAGGCCAATATTCCTACTAGATACTTCTCTTCTTAGACAATCCATCCATAGGCAACTCAAATTCACCATAACCCAAACTGAACTCACTTTAATATAAAGAGGCCACACGGAAGCAAGGAAAATTCAACTGTTTTCTCAGAGTTGAAAATGAACACAAAATGGATTACAGCAGTGATAAAGGAACCTTAAGGAAAACAAAGGCCTTCCCAAACCTGTAAGTCAAGTGTGCATTCAAGCTGAACGTACTAATCTGTCTAAAAACAAATGCCTTAATCATAAAAGGATCTGGGAAGCAAAAGCAAGCAGAAGAGGTGAACGAAGAGGCTTTACCACAGGGAAAAACCACCATCCCTAAAAGTAAGCTGAACGAGGGTGTCTCAGTCCCAGGCCAACAGACGTCTTACTTCCCTGATGGAGTCTTCCTATATGAAGAGAATAGTCCAGTCATTTGGCTTGAGTCTTCAGGTCTCTCTGACTTGTTTGAAAAAATTAAACTAGCATATTAATTAGGACCTAGTAAGTAAATCTGCCTATCAAAAAACAATATACTCTGGGTGTGGTGGCTCACACCTGTAATCCCAGCACTATGGAAGGCCCAGGCGGGTGGATCACAAGGTCAAGAGATCAAGACCATCCTGGCCAACAATGGTAAAACCCCCTCTCTACTAAAAATACAAAAATCAGCTGGGTGTGGTGATGCGCGCCTGGAGTCCCAACTACTCAGGAGGCTGAGGCAGGAGAATCGATTGAACCTGAGAGGTGGAGGTTGCAGTGAGCCACGATCGCGCCACTGCACTCCAGCCTGGTGACAGAGCGAAGACTCTGTCTCAAAAAAAAAAAAAAAAAGAAAAGAATATACTAATCATGCCAACATACATATCACTGTAAATTAATAAATTAAAATTTAGGTTTTACACATCAGTCTTGTAAAGCTGGTTAATGTTGGTCCAACCCTGGGATAAGGGGATGTCTAGGCATGCTGAGCAGATCAAATTTCTGTGAGTGTTAAACCAAGGACCAGATCTAGGATGATGGTAAATTATAAATCTCCACATGTAGCTATTTAAATGTCAATTTAATTAAAATTAAAAATTCAGTTACTTTGAGCCATACTTCAAAACTCTACCATATTGAACAGTGCAGACACTGAACATTTCAATCATTGCAGAAAGTTCTATGGGACAGCACTGTACTAAAAGATAACCTCAAACTAACCTATTCCAAGTTGCCTTAGGAAACAGCCTGACAGCCCTAGATGGCTAATGCAGAACCTGAGAGCTAGACTGTTTTCTACAGAAGGTAAGAAATATATAAAACTGTTTCCTTTTGCAATGATTTCTTGAAATCAGAATATATAGTTTTAGTCTTTAGGATTTATGCCCCTTTATCACTGGATGATACTCTAATCTACAGGTAATATAGAACAGAGGTAAGAAGCACATTCTCTGAAGCCAGACTGCCTGGGTTCATATCTCACCTTTGTCCCTTACAAGATGTCTGACCTAAAGCATGTTATTTAACCACTCTATCCTTTAGTTTCCTCACCAGTAGGGGGGAAATAATGGTACCTACCTCATTAGGTTACTACAGGTTGAATATCCCTAATCCAAAAATACAAAATCTAAAGTGCTCCAAAATCCAAAACGTTTTGAGTGCCAACGTGATGCTCAAAGGAAATGCTCATTGAAACTTTTCGGATTTCAGATTTTAGATTAGGAATGCTGAATCAGTATACAGCAAATATTTGAAAATCTGAAAAAAATTCAAAATTCTCAACACTTCTGATCCCAAGCATTTTAGACAAGGGATACTCAACCTGTATAAGGATAAAAAAAAAGTTTATATGTATAAAATATCTAGAATCATGCTCAATAAAGAATAAGTGCCCAGTATTAACTATTACTTCTACTACTAGTATCATTACTACCACCACCACCACCACCACCACCACCACCACCACCAGACTGTCCTGACTATCCTTCAGAAGACAAGGTGAAAAATGGCTCACACCTGTAATCCCAACACTTCAGGAGGCTGAGTCAGGCAGATTACTTGAGGCCAGGAGTTTGAGACCAGCCTGGCCAACATGGCAAAACCCCATCCCTACTAAAAATACAAAAATTAGCTGGGCATGGTGGCACGCACCTGTAATCCCAGCTACTTAAGCAACTGAGATACCAGAATCGCTTGAACCTGGGAGGCAAAGGTTGCAGTGAGCCACAGTCTCACCAGAGGAGAAATCTTAGCAAATGTGAAAGTATTAAATTAAAACAATGATCACAAAGTCAGAATGTCCGTCTACAATAAAATTTTTATAAGATGAAAGGGAGTAGGATGTTCTCCAGAAAGAATATTAAATACCGAAAAAAGTCATGTTTTCAAGAATGTTGCCTGACAATGCCTTACTTGTAAGGATGACAAACCACAGGCTAAAAGAAGTCTACATAATGAACTACTGAGCTATTTACATAACAAATACTGAGGAGGAACTGAGAAGATACAGGTTTGAGTTCACTGGACCAAATGATACTTCCCTGTATAAAGCACATCTTGATATTTAAATGCATTGTCTCTCCTATACTCCCTAAATTACCTTTACATTCACTTGATGAACTGACTGAAGATCTGATTTTTCAGTAAGCAAGCATTTAATCATATTAAGTGGGCTGGGCGCGGTGCCATGTAATCATATTAAATGGGCCAGGCGTGATGGCTCACGCCTGTAATCCCAGCACTTTGGGAGGCTGAGGCGGGCGGATCACAAGGTCAGGAGATCGAGACCATCCTGGCTAACACAGTGAAACCCCATCTCTACTAAAAATACAAAAAAATTAGCCGGGCGTGGTGGTGGGCGCCTGTAGTCCCAGCTACTTGGGAAGCTGAGGCAGGAGAATGGCGTGAACCAGGGGGCGGAGCTTGCAATGAGTGGAGATCGTGCCACTGCACTCCAGCCTGGGCGACAGAGCGAGACTCCGCCTCAGAAAAAAAAAATCATATTAAATTATTAAAATACCATGCCAAACAATGACCCACCATGTGTTCTTTGAGTGGAAACGTGTTGTAGAAAATCACACCTTGCTCTTGCAGACAGGCAATCTGAAAATCTAAAGGTTAAAGTACAAACTTCAGCAAGTGTAGTAAGACAGAAAGAGTCAGAGCTTTGAGGACACCTAAACCCAAGCTTAAAGCTTGGTTCTACCATTTACTAGCTGTATGACCTGAGTAACTGGCAGTTTATGCTTACGAGCTCCATTTCACTAGCTGTAAAATGCAGGTGAAGCATTGTGCCAATTAAGTAATATATGTAAAGTGCATACAAAGGTAACTGGCAAGTAGCACTCGCTCTCAATAAGCAGTTGCTACAGTTAGTAAACCTCCCCAAGACGACCTGCCAAGAGACCTCAGAATAAAATACCACCACTTTACATGAAACCGCAAAAAATATTTTGACCAGGTATTAACTATTATATAAATCATGTGAGAATGCCTCAAAGTTACCATTTGTTTTCCATATTTTACAAGCTATTCCCTAAACAATATATGTCCCTGTTTACTGTATTTCCTATTAGACTATGAATAAAAACTATTTGGGCTTACAATAAAAATAACTGAGTTAGGCGTGGTGGCTCATGTCTGTAATCCCAACACTTTGGGAGGCCAAGGCAGGCAAATCATTCGAGCCCAGGAGTTCAAGACCAGTCTGGGCAACATGGTGAGACCCTGTCTCTACAAAAAAGAAATTAGCTGAGCATAGTGACATGTGCCTGTGGTCCCAGCTACCTGAGAGGCTAAGGCAGGAAGATCGTGTGAGGCCAAGAGGTCAAGGCTGCAGTAAGCCATGTTTGAGCCACTGCAGTCCAACCTGGGCGACCTGATGTCTCAAAGATAATAATAACTGCACTTCTTACAGTAAAACAAAGTTTTTACCAGGAATTCAGACACATAGACCTTCACTGATCCACACCCAAACATGGCCAAACATGACACTATGCACAAACGTCTAATATTTCTCCCTTTCCCTATTAATGGACAAAATAAATAAGGGAAAATATTTTTCAAAATTTCTTTCAGCGAGTTGAGTTCCACAAAACAAAACAATACAGGGTAATTGCTTACCTGGAAAATATTTTGTACTTCAGATCCACCAATCCAGAATGAATGGGGGTTTTCCCTTTCAGACTAGTCTGAGAAAAGACAGCAGTCAAGCATCTTCCAAGATTCTTTCCGTTTACTGTATCCAGCTTTCTTCAACAAAATCCCAAACATGCACTTCGGTAACTGTTGAAAGACAGAAAGCAATCCATACACCCACCATGGCACCAGCGGCAAAGGACAGCCTCCAAGAAATGGAAGGAAGGGTCAATGGAATGGTGGATCTGAGGCACAGGAAAAAAGTTATAACCCCTGAGTCAGCTATTTGGCATAAAATGCCTGCAGCAGCATTCCTCACCTCTGTGTTGAAAGGATACAAAACTCGTAACAAATAATGGAACATCCCTAATATTAATATTTACTCATGATAAACAGCATGCAACTTCCAAATGAGAGCAGCTAAAAAAAACCTACCCTATCATCCATATAAATTGTCCTAGACCATTCAGCTACACTGAACTTCTTTATCCATTTTCTAAGACAGCTCCTCCACCATTAGAAAAATAGTTTGTCAGCCAAAAAGAATGATACGAGAGGGCTCAAATATCTACCATAAAGATATTTATTTACGTACCTAACAAAATGTTTTGGTTTGCTACATATAAGACATCATATCTACATATTACCCAAATCCTCTACCCTTAGCTAAAATATAGTGTGCTTCAAAACATATAACTTAAGACTGAACTTGTCACTCAGTAAAGGCCAGTCCCGTACAATGGCCAATGATCACGTAAACTGGGAAAAATCATAAAGAACGCTAATAAACAATTTACTAGGTGACACCATTAAATATTAAGTCCTGTCCGTATTATATCAATATTCTTTTTCTACCATATCAAATTAGACTGCAAATTCTAAACAAACTAAAAGGGAAAGAGAAAAAGCATTCAACAGGACAACAAAGATAAAAACAAAAAGACTGAACTTACTCGAACATAAATTTGCTACTTCCACAATTGCTACATTATAGCCAAAATGCTCCTGCAGTAATTATAGTAATACCTACCTTATTGAAGAGCTACTAACTGGCCAGGCCCTTTACATTAATTACCCATATTTAATTCTCAAAAAAAGATGAGCAGAAAGAAGTAATCTGTCCAAAGTCCCACATCTACTAGGTAGTAGAGCCCATGCCCTTTTCATGGAGCACTATGGACTCCACAGTTCAAGGGTCAGAAAGCCCATGATTTCTGAGAGAGGAGAAGAAATCAAGCTTTACTCTCAAAGGTCCTAAATTAATTAACATCAAAATGGAGAACAATGAAAATACAGAAGAGTAAATATTTCAGCCTAGATGAATCAGTTGGGCCATCCTGAAAGGGTTAATTCCCTAGATGTTGCCACTTAAAAAAGCATTTAATTAACAAAGAGCCATGCAATTCTACAGCCCATGATATTTTTTTCTTGAATTTTTTTTTTTTTAAGTAGAGACAGGGTTTCACCATGTTGCCCAGGCTGGCCTTGAACTCCTAAGCTCAAGCGATCTGCCTACCTTGGCCTCCCAAAGGGCTGGGATTACAGGTGTGAGCCCCCAAGCCCAGCCTAAAGCCCACAATATTAATGCTAAAACAAAACACATTACAGGCTGGGCTCCATGGCTCACACCTGTAGTCCCAACATTTTGGGAGGCCGAGGCGGGCAGATCACTTGAGGTCAGGAGTGTGAGGCCAGCCTGACCAACATGGTGAAACCCCATCTCTACTAAAAGTACAAAAATTAGCTGGGCCTGGTGGCACATGCCTACAATCCCAGCTACTCGGGAGGCTGAGGAAGGAGAATCACTTGAACCCGGGAGACAGAGGTTGCAGTGAGCTGAGATCGTGCCACTGTACTCCAGCCTGGGTAACAGAGCAAGACTCCGTCTCAAAAAAAAAAAAAAAGAAAGACTGTGGCAAGACATACTATAATGGTACTCAAGTAGTCTTTGTGTTTAGCAGCAAAGATTGTAACTGTGACAAAGAATCTCAAATCCAGCTGAACCCAAGTAATTTTTAAATTCTAAGATTTGTTGACAGTCCACAGGCAATGACTCTTAAAGATGTTCTGATTGTTCATATTGTAGGTAAGGCAATTAAAGTGACTGAAATACCGGTCTATGATTAACCTCGCCATAACAATCAGATGAAAATACCTTAAGACTCACAACTTTAAGGAGATCACAAAAGTAAAATCCCAAGCAAATAATGAGTTCTCAAGTTTTTCCCATTAAGTGGTATTACTCCTAAGCCTAAGAATAAACTGGAAACCCAATTTTGACAGAAGTAGCTAGGGAACTATGGCTAGTTGCGAACTGCTAAAACAGTATACTATGCTTTTCAAGGTACGACTATCCAAAATGCAAAACAAGTTATAGCAAAACACAACCACAGCAATTTGACTAACAGACTCATTTCTGGACCTCTTGAATCCTCAGGCTTTTCCCCTGTACTAGTGAGTTAATTTTTCTCCCTTCCCTTCAAAAAAAAAAAAAAATATATATATATATATATATATATCTTCAATCCCTAATTGCTGGCAGGCCTTATGCTAGTAATACAAAGATTAACAGATGCCAGGTGAGTAGTGTCAGGACTGAGTTCTTCCTGCCCCTCTGCCCCCTTTCTCTTTGAATCTATCATGTAGTCATTTCAGAGGGCCAAAATATATTTTATTGTTAGTTACCAAAACTGGTTCAACGTTCTCCAGTTAACTCCTAAAAAAAAAACATTAACATTTACTCAAGTTCCTTTTTCACAATAGTAGAACCTCAGTCTTTCTTTTTCTTCTGTGGATCAGAGGCTTTTTACTATACAATGGTTTCCTACATTCAATATGCTTATATTTACACACCTCTCTATCACAAGCCGAAGAGCCAAAGCTTTTTTTTTTTTTTCCTGTTAATGTCCCAGTGTTTATACTTCACAGCTTTCCATTTTGTGAAGATCTTCATCGTTGACTCAACCTGAGAGGGAATTTCCTAAAAACGCTTCCCGCTGACAGAACTATTCCATCTTTTAGTTTCATTAAAACACTAAGAACCAGGTAAGAGATACCCTACTGGATTGTCAGGTCTTCCTGGTCTGTCTCTCATTTGCCTATAAAGACAAATTTCCTCTTAAGCAATTGTGATCAGCAGAAACTAACCAAGGGTAACGAGCACATTCTTAACCAACAAGTTTCTTCCCCCATTGTCAACTAATTCAATGAACAATACAACTCAGAAGGAAATCTTGTATGAATTCTCACTGCTTATTCTGCTAAGGTTAAAACCATCAGCTTTGATGATGGTAAGAATAAGAATTCAAAAATCACAATTTGGTCAGTCTAAACTAAACCGATCAAACATAAATCCCAATGCTCAATGTCAATATAAACTAATCACCAGTCTCTTTCTGTCAGGATACCAAGTATAAAAATAGGACTGGGTGGGTTCTCTCTGTAGTTACAGCATAGATCTAATTACGCCAAATTGGTAGTCATTGAAATAGTACCTCCCAGATTTTCCAAGACAGTATTGACTCTGCATGATTTCACTGTTTTTCCCAAAGATGGCTCATTAAATGTGTATGGCTAAAAGCAACTAAATGTTAGTCTTCTGTAAAGCCTCACAAATAAATACATGCGCAACTCAGGAGAAAGAAATAAAAACCTTTTCCACACCATCTGTCTTGACTTCGCTTTAGGGTCCCTGTACTTGTGGGGAAAGTTAGTATGGTCAGCATTTGAAGAAAAGCAAGCCTCTGCAAAGTCCTTTCACACACATCTCTCATATAATCCTCCCAACAACTCAGACCAATACCTAAGTTTTCTTATTTATTTTTACATATAATCAAATCATACTGCAGAAAGGTTACCTTTCTTTACGTCACACAGCTAGCAAGCGACAGAGCTTGGATACAAACTCAGGTGTTTCACTTCAAAGCCCATGCCCTTTCTGCTAAACCATGCTTTTCTAAGGTCATGGAGCCCTTGGAGCTTATCAACTATTTGGCAAACCTGCACCAACTGATGCAAAAAGTATTCGGTTTCCTCAGTTCTTTGCTAACAACCAGTCTCTGAGTTCTATGTAAATCAATCTGTATGTGTGGAAAGTCTGTAAATAATGGTTAATATGTCTATGGATGTTCTATGAACCACACACCACCCACCTCTTCCCCCTCCCCATCTTTCTTCTCTATTCATCTCTACCTTTGTCTTAAGATATTCAAAAGGAAATCTTAAAAGGTTTCACTGCATGAAAGAAAGAAAATCTAACATTAATTTAAATCCATATTGAGCACCCATGTGCTGAGGAGTAACAGGGCAATCAAACACAGCCTCTAGAAGAAGAGTTTAGGCACAACCACAAGTTTTTATAATATAATAGGATGATATGATAAGTCCCATAAAAATTTGGAACTGATTATTGTGAGAATTAGTAATGTGGGTGAAAATGTTTAGAAAAGAGGATAGTTAAGACACAGGCAAAAGGCAATAATGTCTGAAAATGATCACCAGGAAAATTCAACCCAACATTTCCTGAAAGCCTACCACAAAGAAGACACCGTGTGTATGAAGGAACTGTGTGTCACAGGAAGATAATTAAGGCCCCAGCCCTTCCCATGAGGAGTTTATCATTCAACAGAGGACACAAACAGGTAACTATATTACAAGCCTGAAATATGTTAAGTGCTACAGGATAAATACAAAGTGCCAGAATTCATTCATTTCATTTGAGTGTCATATAGGCAGTGCTATACAGACACAAAAACCAGACAGTCTCTGCTACCATAATATAAACTGACATCAAAAGAGGTGGCACCTATTGTGTTTTATGGGTGGATAGGACTTCATTAGCATAAATGAAAGAGAAGATTGCTGAGATATAACCTAAGCCAATTTGGCCAGAGAACCACCTATTAGATCCTTTTGATAAATATCAGTAGCCTTCAATAAATGGGCTTAGGTCCATTCCTATCAGTGCTGACAAAAGAAACGTGTGAGCAGAATCTGGAGGACCATGGTCCTCCATGTGCTAGAATATACAGTAAGCAAGGAAAGTAGGCAGAAAAGCCATAAGGGAGAACGGAATACAAAGGAAGACTGGAATTGGAATCACTAGGACTTAAAATGCTTTGTTTTCTATGAAGAACAAATATCACAAGGTAGAACCCAGGATCCCACAGATCTTACAGGGCAGATAATTTTGTTTCTAGAATTCACAGGCTCAAACAACACTAGTAAGAGGCATATATGTGCTGTTGTGAATCTATGTAATGGCTGAGTGATTCTCCTGGGCTAGCTCTCTGTTTGCAGGAGACAGACTAGAGCAGTCAAGAGCCCAGAATGCCAAGACTTGTGTGCAGGAACACGTTTATCCATGCCAAATCTGAAAGGATATCTAACCTACTGCAAAATCAGGGGCAAAAATTGATATATTTGAGCCAATGCCTCTTTAGACAGGTCAGTGAGGTCCATATATTTTATATAAATATGTGTGTGTGTGTGTGTGTGTGTGGTTTATTCATTTGGACCCTATTGAAACCTGTGTCCACTGAGTCTGCATTCAGTAAGTTAGCACCCCTAGTGGTGCGCTACATGAGGAGAAAGATGGTGACAAAGTAATATCCAATTTCTTGATGAAGTCACTAAACAACCCCACTCACCCCGAGAAAGTCAATGACAGGAAGAAAAAAAAAAAGATCCAAAAAGAAAAAAAGACAACATTTCCAGTAACTTCATTTATTCGTTTCTTTCTTTTTTCTTTTCTTTTTTTTTTTTTTTTTTGAGAGTGTCTTGCTCTGTTACCCAGGCTGGAGTGCAGTGGCACAATCACAGCTCACTGCAACCTCAAACTCCTGGGCTCAAGCAATCCTCCCCACCTCAGGCTCCTGAGTAGCAGGGACTATAGGAGTGAACCACTATGCCTGGCTAATTTTTTTATTTTTTGTAGAGACAGGGTCTTGTTATGTTGCCTAGGCTGGTCTCTACTCCTGGGCTCAAGCAATCCTCCCACCTAAAAGTGCTGGGATTACAGGCGTGAGCCACCGCACCTGCCCACACCTTCTTAATAAGGATCAGTGTATTTTAACCTATATTACTTCATTCAACAAGTAATACAGCCACTTAAGAGATAAGACAGAAGGGAAATGACTCACTTAAGGTCACTTAGCAAAAAGGGAAGTCATTTAACAATTAATTATAAACCATCCATTAATTGTGTAAAGGGAAGAGGGGATTCACTCACACCCGTGGAGGAGGCAGGATCGCCTTTCCTAAAGTGATAGCATCAATTTCTGCTGGCTTCTTACAGGGTAATCTAATCATCTTTCTCTTCCAATCAGAAGCTCTTGTGAGTGCTTTCTAGTGATGAGTGCCTGAAAATCAAGTCATATTCCTAACTCAAAGGTTAATAAATACCACGTGATACATATTGTACAGTTCTCATTCTTCCCAATGAAGTCCATTGAACATAGCCTGATAAACTTTACATATTTCCAAAATGAATTACTAGTTTTCTGCCTCGTTCATAAGGCGAATTTTACCAAACTCAGAAGTTTGGAAAAATAGGCCCACTAACAGGTATAGCACTGGGCCAATAGAAGGCCCTAAAAGTCATCTGGCGGTTAAATTATTTACCATTAGTCACTGTAAATTCAGGGTCTAAATTAAGAGTTTATAGACTTTAATAATATTAAAATCTGAATCCTACAGAGTGGGTCAGTAGGAGAAGCAACCTTTGCGGACCCAGGCCTCAGGCAGCGGTAGGAGTCAAAGTGGGGGTTATATTTTAGAAATTTAACTATTCTGCTATCACCAGCTTTATTTCCTAATATACTTATCAAAAATGCAAGGAAAAACAGAAGAATCAATATCAAGGAAAGTACAGGGATGAAGATTAGAAAGTGGAGATAACCAAGAAGTCTGTTTCCTCTTTTTAATACAGCACACTTTGGAACAGCAAATGAAAGTTATCTTGTTAAGCATTAAGTGCCAAACTGGTACAAGCAGCACAATCACAAATATTTGAGTACTGAAGCTGACTCATAAAAATCTAAAAATATTTCATGCTTTAGGCTTTCAAAACACCATCAGTTTAACCCCTTTTCCTCCATCAATCGTATTATCTTGAAACCAATGTAAAAAATATTTTTAACCCAGTTCTGGAAACTGTAATTGAAATGCAGTGAAAACAGAAAGCCACATGCAATTAGATTCTAAGGCATTATTTCCTACATTTGATCCTGGATTTACTCAATCAGTTGCTAAGCACCTGTGCTATTTTACTAAAATAAATACACATATTTAATTTATGATAAGGGTTGTCTAAGAGTCTTAACTGATATCCCTTTCAGGAAATATCAAAATCCTTAAATAAAAGGCCATTTTAAAATTAATCGTAATATAACTAAACTCTGTTAAATTTTCAAAGAATTCCAGTTTAAATCCCAGTTTATAATGTCCTTAACAGGCTGAAATCTCTTTTCTGATCAAAACCAGGTGCTATCATGTAAAATCAAAACTTTTTAAGTTATAAGCATAGGAAGCCAGTGAATTTAGGCCAAAGGTTTTTATTTTTTTATTTTGTAACCATACACTGACTTGGGTTACAACGTATTTCTTATAATTCTTTTGAAAATAAATACATTTTCGTTATTTTTTAAAGGAATAGAAATGGAAGGAGCTGGGAACAGCCAATTTCAAAGAGGCACCAAGTTACAATTTTTCGATATGAAGTACTTCTGTTGTAAGTACATGCATTGTGTGTACATTCTTAAGAATATGTAATATACTTAGTCGATTTAAGATAGTTACCAAAATAACCCACTACAAAAGTTACAGAATACCAAACACTTGACTACAAGTATGATAAATTATGCTGAAAAGGAAAAATCACTCAGTATGTGACATCCCTTTGAAAACAACCCCACGTGCGCGCACACACACACACACACACACACGCATGCAAAAATCAAAAACTATCAGTTTCTTTTTTTCCCTCCTAGTTTTCAAGAATGCTAGAGAAGTCCAGTTCTGTGAATTATGCAAAGGACAGCAAACATTAAGCTGCCTCCATATTTATGCTACTGTACTTCCATTTTTAAAACAAGCATCTCAACTCCCCAGACACCATCATCCACAGAAACCATGCAGCTATCCAACAGACTTTCAGTGTCACCATTTATTATTTATAGCGTTAAATGGGGGAAGTGGCTCTGATGTCACCAACCCTACCCAGTGGAATCACTGACTCAATAAACATTTTCACACTGAAGAAAATCTGGCTAGGAAAACATTTTGCTGGGTTAAGTAGATTCTTCCACCTCTCCTCTCAACCCTGGGGAAGAAGTTGTTACCGTGTTAGGAGAGACACAAAGAAACTGTCAAGGCTTCCACAGGAAGAAATCCTGGACATGTCCATTTGCTGATGCAGACTTCCTCTTCCCAGCTCTCCAGAGCCCAGTTTGATTTCCCTCATGTTCACATTGGCAGGTAATATCTGCCATATTTTATTTCTTCCACCAAATCATCCATCAATTAGCAAATTCTTCACTTCTAGCCACTCTCTCACTGTCCTGTTCCTAAAAACCCCTTCTGGTTTCAAATCCTAAAGCTTCGGAGGAGGGTGGAGGGTGTCCACGGACCGGGAGTCTGGCCTGGCTGCCAGTGGTTTCTAACAGAAGAGTGGTCGCTTCCCCCGGGGGCCAAGGATTCCCCTCTTTTTTTTTTTCTTTCTGAGAAGAAAGAACTCGCGGCAGTGATGAGGATGGCTCCCTCCCCAGTCATCTCCAATTTCCCAAAGCAGCTCTGGAAAACGTGAAGTTGCGCCTTCTCTTTCCTGGAGGATGGAATCCAGAGTACCTGGGGCCTTGCTATGCAAACATCCCTCTCCGCCGGGTAGGAAACCCTTTGTCCGAGAAGCCGGACACCACAAGGGCCCGGGAAAGAGGCCTCCTTATCCGCCACAGCCTCAAACCCGAAAGCTCCCTGCCCCCCCAGCTCTGTAGGGCCCATCCTGGCATCCACACAGACCTAGGCTGGGGAGTGGGTGCTGAGATCCCTCCTAGGACGCGTAGGCCCAGGCGGCCCCTACCCATCTCCGTACTCCTTCCCACCATCTCACTCGGCCTGAGTGGGGCTTGCAAGCGCGGTGCGGGCCTGGGCCGAAACAGAGGAAAGAAAAAAAAAAATCCCTTTCTAAAAGAAGGAGAATGGGGTGCTAGAGCGAGTGCGACCTAAGTCTACAGCATAAACGAGCGAGGGTCGTCCGAGAGCTGGGACCGGAGACGGGACCAGGGGGAGGGGGAGAAGCGAGGGGCATGGAGGGGGCCGGGCCAGGACCGGCCGGAGATGTCGAGGGATCAGAGGAGCCCGCGCCAGGTCCGAGGCCAGGGAAGGCTGGGGGCCCGGGTCTGGGTCGAGGCGTCTGGGAAGGGCCAGAGCCGGCCTCGCACCGGACGTTGAGGTGGGCAGGCCCGCCCGGGGCCGGACGGACGGAAGCACAGACGGTCCAGCGGGCCGCACTCACCATGAGCTCGATGGTCTTGTCCTCAATCACCGAGTCGGGCTCCATGGCGGCCCCGGCGGCCCCGCCTCGCTCTCCCCGCGCAGCAGCGAACGGCCCGGGCGGAGGAGGCGACGGCGGAGGCGGCAGAGGCGGAGGCGGCTATCGCGCCCACTCTAGCTGCCAGCCCGCCCGGGCCGCCGGCAGCTCCGCCCTCCCCCTCGGCGAACGCAGTACGCAGATCGGGGACTACACCTCCCAGCAGGCGCCGCGGCCCGCAGAGCGTTGTGGGACCGAGCCTCTGACACCAGGTTGCTGGCTCTTGGCAGCCCGAAGCTGAACTTCGAGCTGAGAGTAGCACTGGACTGTGGACGTAGGACGTGCAGACCTGAAGAGTTAAGAGCTTGCTCATGGTAGGGCCTCGAGAGCGCCACGACTACGTGTCCCAGAAAGCCGTGCGCCCAGGTTCTCCTTCCGGCTAGCTTCTTTTGACTTCCTGGCAGCCCAAGGCTGCCCAGACCGGGACGGAAACTCCGAGGCAACTCCTCACTTGTCGGAGGTCCTGCGTATGCGACCCATTTCCGCACATGCGCGGTCCATGCCGCAGTGCCCCCTAGACGCCTAGGTAGCTGCGCGGCCCGTCCGGCAGTGTCTGATGGTAGGGGCAGATGGTGGAGACAGGTGGGTTCTAGGGGCGTTAGGAAGGTGTATAGGCCTGGGGCTCAGGTGTGGGAAGGGGCCAGCGAGTGAGAGAAGCTCGGCCTGGGGAAGAGGCTCTGAGAGGATGGGCATCCCAGGAGTGAGAGTTTCGAGATTTCTTCGGGAAAGACGGGGTTTTGGGAAATGTGCTGTGGTGCTGTCTGTATGTCCCACGATCTGCGAGGAGCTGCGAGATTAAAGGGGACGTGCGTATATCGAGCCCCTCATTCATTCGTTCAGAAAATGGTTATTTTTTAAGCATCCAGCTTCCGCTGCGTACCGTTCTAGGCGCTGAGAATCAGCTCTGAACATGACAGACAAGGCTCCTGTTCTCATGGAGCTTAATTCTGGTAGAGGGACGACAGACATTAACCAAAAGAGTGGCTAAGAAGGAACACACATGCGGAGACTCCTTCTAGTGAACTCAGCCTCCAACTCTGTGTAACTTAGGTCTGTCCGTGCCCTCTAACCAAATCCCACCAGGAAGACACGGATCGTTGAACAAGCTGGGTTTATTACTAGTTGCAGTGACTGAGAACACACATTGAGGAACGATAGGGCCTCTCGGTAAGAGTTGTTAGTGATTTGGGAGAGGGTTTAAGGAAGTGAGAGCTTCACTGGATTAGATACTGTCAGGAAGAGAGGGTCGTTCCATGATTGAGCATCTCAGTTCATCTTATCTAGAGGAAGGGAATTCTAGATTGAGGCTAAAGCTGTGCAGATAAAGAAACAGCAGCCTGGCCGGGCACAGTGGCTCACGCCTGTAATCCCAGCACTTTGGTAAGCCGAGGCAGGCGAATTGCTCGAGCGCAGGAGTTCCAGACCAGCCTGGGCAACATGGCGAAACTCGTCTCTACAAAAAATACAAAAATGAACCGGACCTGGTGGTGCGCGCCTGTCGTCTCAGTTACTTGGGAGGCAGAGGTGGGAGGATCGCTTGAGCCCAGGAAGTGGAGGTTTCAGTGAATGGAGATCGCACCACTCCACTGTACCCTGAGTGATAGAGCCAGACCTTGTCTCAAAAACGAAAAAAAAAAAAAGTGCAGCAGCGGCTCCCTCATATTAGCCAAGTGGGGATGTTGAGTCATTTTTTGTGGTTTGGACAATCATCAGGTTTTATCTTTTTATCTGTGTTTAGACCTGATTATAGAGTGGTCTGGTATTTGTCTGGATCTATCATGGTCACAGAATGACCTCATCTGATGTTGATGGTCTTTGGAATTGCTTTTGTTCTACAGGAAAACACAAAGCCTAGCTATAAGGGCCAGGCTGTGGTCTAGTAACATCATGTCATGGCTGATTGTACCAGGCCAGCTTCCAGATATCAGAGGCTGCTTTTCACTTTCTCAAAGTGTTTTTGCGTTCTCTGCACCTATAAAGTCAAAGAGGCTGGATGACCTAGAAATCTTTCCATTACCAAGGACCAAGTTACAGTAATTTGCATGCATTCAGGACACAGTATAAGTTCCCCGCAGGTAGACTTTGAAGTTTCATGGTCCTTACCTGGTGCTTTTCACCAAGGGAATTGAAAGAAAAGCAATAGGAAGAGCACAGAATTGGAAAGTTCTTACCACTGTCATGCTATCTGAATTTCACCAGGTCCCTTCCACTATGGCCCTCAGGACATTCATTAGTAAAACAAAGGGATTAGATATGACCTCTATTTCAGTTACCTGTTGCAACACAACAAACCTCCGAAGACTTAGTAGCTTAGAATAACAATGGTTTATTATGATTTTACAATTGTGTGGGCTGACCCGGGCTCAGCCGGGGCCCACATGCAATCAGCTGGGAACTCATTCAAAATGACTTTTCATCTTCTAGGGCCTCTCCTCCCTGTGGCTTTTTATCATTCAAACATCTGCATAGTGACTTGAGAAAGGACAAGCCCCAGTGAACAAATGCTTATCAAAACTCTGGTATGCACCACACTTGGTAATGTCCCGTTGGCCAAAACTAGTAGTATGGCCAAACCCATAGTCAGTGTGGGAAGGGATTGTACAGGGGTATAAAAACAGGCATGGGGTAGGAGTCACAAGCTGGATGTGACCCTCCCCACCGCCCCCCGCCGGCACATACATATGTTTGTCCTATACCGTCTTTTTTACTGTTTTTAAAATTTGATATTCAGGTTTTAAAAATCTGAATTTCCAGCTTTTCTTGAAAAATTAGAATATCTGACAATTAGATCTACATGGCAACAATATGCAGGGGTTAAATAGCAACTACCTTTATTTAAGCATATATTCTATGGTTTTCCACAGTTGCCATCACTCCTTTTTGTCTTGTATCTGCATGCTTCACTCATTTAAGTTGCATCCCTAACCTGTATAGATATTTGAGTTTGCATCCCCTGGCATTGGAACTGTAGTGGAGATAAATCAAGGTTTCTGTCCTTTTATTAAAATCGTATACCTGGGAGCATGGGGAGGGGCTACCATCTCTGTGGCTGCACCATGATCTACAAAAAAAAAAGAAAAGAAAATTGTATGCTGCCTTAAAAGGAAAAAAGTACTAATATTATTAGGTCAAATTCCAGGAGCTCAGTGGGGTTAAAAGTTCATACATAGGAATTAGCCAAGTATGGTGGCTCACGCTTGTGGGTCCAACTACTCAGGAGGCTGAGGTGGGAGGATCACTTGAGCCTGAGAGGTCAAGGGTGCAATGAGCCATGATTGCACCACTGTATTCCAGCCTGGGTGACAGAATGACCAGCTTGGGTACCAGACCAGCTTGGGTGACAGAACAAGACCCTGTCTCAAAACAACAACAATAAATAAATAAATAAATAAATAAACACTATATATATGATAAAAGAAGTCTTATCCAAGCTATGTAAGAGGCAAGCTGAGCCAAGGCTTTATCACCTTGTTCTCACCTCTTCTCAAACAAGAACTCAGGTGCTCTTATTGCTTCAGGCTTGATGGCAGCTGTTGATTAGATTTGGTCATAGACAAAGGCAGAACACCCTGAGGCATATTTTCCCACAGTGTTTCAGATAGCTCTTCGCTGAGGTTTGCAAGACATGATCATAACAAAGTGGTACAGGTCGTGATTCCCCTGAGGTCCAGTTCAGAACCCAGAATTGCTTAGATTGTACAAAGGCACAATGGTGCATAACATAAACTGTGTACAATGTAACACTCCTTCTGGGGTCTCAGGACAGCACTCTGTAATCAAATACATTCTTCTGCAGCAGAACATGTATGTGCCTGTCATCAATTTATAACCTCACAGCTCCAAATCTACCCTTCTTTTCTATGCTTTGAAATACTGGAGCAGGATCCTGTAAATATTTCTCTGCCAGCTGGCACAGTGTTTAACTTTGTCAGTAGAGAGCACTAGAGGAACACAGCAGAATGAAGGGGCTTCTCATCCTGGTTCCAGTGTACTTTCTTTTCCTTCTTGCTTTGTGGCACATGGCAGCAAATGGCTTATAGAACCATCCCTTCCTCCCCACACACAAAGGGGGCTGGGACATTCAGAGGGTGGTGGCTTCCCAGTGAGTTTAGTGGCACCTCAGTAGGCAATTTCCTGCTTGCCAGCCCTGACCTGTAACTTTTTATATATATATATATGTATGTATGTATGTATATATATATATTTATATATTTATATATTTATGTATATTTATATTTTTATATATTATATTTATATTTATATTTATATTTATATATGGAGTCTCACCCTGTCACCCAGGCGGGAGTGCAATGGCCATGACCTGGGCTCACTGCAACCTCCGCCTCCCGGGTTCAAGCAATTCTCCTGCCGCAGCCTCCTGAGTAGCTGGGATTACAGGCGTGCTCCATCAAGTCTGGATAATTTTTTGTATCTTTAGTAGAGACAAGGTTTCACCATGTTGGCCAGGCTGGTCTTGAACTCCTGACCTCGTGATCTACCTGCCTCGGCCTCCCAAAGTGCTCGGAATACAGGCCTGAGCCACCGTGCCCGGGCTTTTTTTTGTTTCTTTTTCTGAGACAGAGTCTAACTCTGTTGCTCAGGCTGGAGTGCAGTTGTGCAATGTTGGCTTACTGCAACCTCCGTCTCCCAGGTTCAAGAGATTCTCCTGCCTCAGCCGCCCATAAGTAGCTGGGATTACAGGTGCGTGCCACCACACCCAGCTAATTTTGGGGGTTGTTTGTTTGTTGAGACAGAGTTTTGCTCTTGTCGCCCAGGCTGGAGTGCAATGGCACAATCTCGGCTCACTGCAACCTCCACCTCCTGGGTTCAAGCAATTCACCTGCCTCAGCCTCCCAAGTAGCTGCGATTACAGGCGCCCACGACCACACCTGGGTAATTTTTTGTATTTTTAGTAGAGACGGGGTTTCACCATGTTGGTCAGGCTGGTCTTGTACTCTTGACCTCAGGTGATCCACCCGTCTTGGCCTCCCAAAGTTCTGGGATTACAGGCGTGAGCCACCTTGCTGGGTGGCAACCTCCTGTAACTCTTTTTTTTTTTTTTAAGACTGAGTCTTGCTCTGTCACCCAGGCTGGAGTGCAATAGTGCAATCTCGGCTCACCACAACCTCCGCCTCCTGGGTTCAAGCCACTCTCCTGCCTCAGCCTCCCAAGTAGCTGGGATTACAGGTGCGTGCCACCACGCCCAGCTAATTTTTGTATTTTGAGTAGAGACGGGGTTTACACCATGTTGGCCAGGCTGGTCTTGAACTGCTGACCTCGTGATCCACCCACCTCAGCCCCCAAAGTGCTGGGATTACAGGTGTGAGCCACCATGCCCTGCCGGACCTCCTGTAACTATTAAGCAAACTTTGTGCGGTGGGCCACAACCACCCTCTCTCCTGTGAGGTCTGAATCTCAGCCTAGGGAGTGTGGGGTGATCCTTCCTTGGGCACTTGCTCAGCCCTAAAGTTATTGGCTATTCCCTGTAACTGCTAATTCTGTATTCTTTTTTTTTTTTTTTTTAAGACAGGGTCTTGCAATGTCACCCAGGTGGGAGTGCAGTGGCACAATGATAGCTCACTGCAGCCATGAACTCCTGAGCTCAAGCAGTCCTCTCACCACAGCCTCCTGAGTAGCTGGGACCACAGGCGCATGCCTCCACACACACCTAATTATTTTTTTTTTTAGTTTTTGTAGACACGGAGTCTTGCCAGGTTGTCAAGCTGGTCCTGAACTCCTGACCTCAAGTGATCCTCCCGCCTCAGTCTCCCAAAGTGCTGGGATTACAGGCATGAGCCACTGTGCCCTGCCCTGTTTCTTTACAGTTGTCTTTGCCCCTTTGTACTTAATCCCCTGTAATAGTTCTTTATATTAAATTTTCCCAACAGAGAATATGGCAGAAGTGATGGTGTGTGAGTTCCAGGAGTAGATTATAAGAGTCACGTGGCCTCCTCTTTGCTCTCTCTCTCGGGACATTCACTCTGGGGGAAGTGAGCTGCTGGGTCATAGGGACAATCAAGCAGCCCTGTGGATAGGTCCATGTGGTAAGGAACTAAGGCCATCTGCCAACAACCAGCACTAACTTGCCAGGCCTGTGAGTGAGCCTCCTTGGAAGTGGCTTCCCCGGCCCCATTCAATAGTCTTGACCTCCTGAGAGACTCTGAGTCAGAACCACCCATCTAAGCCATTTCTGGATCCCTGACCCACAGAGACCGTATGAGAGAATAATTTTTTTTTTTTTTTTTTTTGAGAGGGAGTTTTGCTCTTATTGTCCAGGCTGGAGTGCAGTGGCATGATCTCGGCTCACTGCAACCTCTGCCTTCCGGGTTCAAGTGATTCTCCTGCCTTAGCCTCCCCAGTAGCTGGGATTACAGGCCCCCACCACCACACCCGGCTATTTTTTGTATTTTTAGTAGAGATGGGGTTTCACCATGTTGGGCATGGCTGGTCTTGAACTCCTGACCTTAGGTGATCCACCTGCGTCAGCCTCCCAAAGTGCTGGGATTATAGATTGAGCCACCTCTCCCGGCTAAATATTCTTATTTTAAACTACTAAGTGTTGAGATAATCTGTTACACAACAATAGATAACTAATAGAGACACCAAAACAAGAGCTACTTCAAAATACTAGACTCAGGGAGACCACTTTTAATGAAGGCATCATAAACCTTTGTGCAGGGCTTTATGTCCGTATTAGTCTGTTTGCATTACTGTAAAGGAATACCTGAGACTTGATATTTTATAAAGAAAAGCGGTTTGGGCCAGGTGCGGTGGCTCACGGCTGTAATCCCAGCACTTTGGGAGGCCAAGGCAGGCAGATCACCTGAGGTTGGGAGTTCGAGACCAGCCTGACCAACATGGAGAAACCCCGTCTCTACTAAAAATACAAAATTAGCCAGGCATGGTGGCGCATGCCTGTAATCTCAGCTACTCGGGAGGCTGAGGCAGATGTTACAGTGAGCCAAGGTTGCACCATTGCACTCCAGTCTGGGCAACAAGAGCGAAACTCCGTCTCAAAAAAGAAAAAAAAAAGAAAGAAAATAGGTTTGGTTGGCTCACGGTTTGCAGGGTATACAAAAAGCATGTTGCTGGCATCTGCTTCTGGTAAGGGCCTCAGGAAACTTACTATCACGGCAGAAGGGGGAACAGGTGCACCACCTCACAAGAGTGGGTGCAAGAGAGCAAGGCGGGTAGGTCCCAGTGAACAACCA
Organism: Gorilla gorilla gorilla; assembly: GCF_029281585.2. Lineage (NCBI taxonomy): Eukaryota > Metazoa > Chordata > Mammalia > Primates > Hominidae > Gorilla > Gorilla gorilla. The sequence goes on from NC_073228.2 coordinate 175,819,008, forward strand.
TATCTCACGTGAACTAGCTGAGCAAGAATTCACTTATCACCAAGGGGCTGATGCTAAACGTTCTTGAGGGATGGGCCCCTATGATCCAGTCACCTCCCACCAGGTCCCACTTCCAGCACTGAGAATCACATTTCAACATGAGATTTGGAGGAGACAGATATCCAAACCACATCAGTGTCTCCCGTTTTTATGAATGCTATTGAAGGTAAAGAGTGACTTTTTTTTTTTCTTTGAGACAGAGTCTTGCTCTGTCACCCAGGCTGGAGTGCAGTGGCATGATGTCAGCTCACTGCAATCTCTGCCTCCCAGGTTCAAGTGATTCTCCTGCCTCGGCCTCCCGAGTAGCTGGGATTACAGGCACAAGCCACCACGCCCAGCCCATTTTGTATTTTTAGTAGAGACAGGGTTTGGCATGTTGGACAGGCTGGTCTCAAATGCCTGACCTCAAGTGATCTGCCTGCCTCGGCCTCCCAAACTGCTGGGATTATAGGCATGAGCCATCATGCCTGGCCAAGAGTGACATTTTTAAATGGTATATTTTAACCTTTGAAGAGTTTTCTGAATTTAGATACATTATAAAGAGGGATGGTGTAGTGAAATTTTGACTTAACTCATTTCCAGCTAATATCCAAGAATGAATTTTCTTGAGGGGGAATATTGTGAAACATAGTATTGGTAAGAAATTTGTCTGGGCACGGTGGCTCACACCTGAATCCCCACACTTTGGGAGGTGGAAGCAGGCGGATCACTTGAGGCCAGGAGTTCAAGACTAGCCTGGCCAATATGATGAAACCCCGTCTGTACCAAAAAAAAAAAACACAAAAATTAACCAGGCATGGTGGCGCATGCCTATAGTCCCAGCTACTTCAGAGGCTGAGGCAGGAGAATCACTTGAACATGGGAGGCAGAGGTTGCAGTGAGCTGAGTTCAGTCCACTGCACTCCAGCCCATGTGACAAAGTGAAACCCTGTCTCAAAAAAAAAAGAAAAGAAATATTAGAGGTGGTAGCACCCTATTTTAACCACGACAAGGCTCCGTACCTTATCCCTCTATGTAGAGAACCCAAAAAAAAGGATAATTATGAAATACATTATTAGCACATTTATTCAACTTTTTCTTACAGAGTCTAATTTCGCTGTTTGTTATTAAGGACTGGCTTTACCAATAATTGATATTAGGTGAGTTAAATCTTTAGTTCCATGACTTTAAGGAAGATATATTTAAAGCGCCTAAAAACATTTCATCAGTTAATTTGTTTGCAAACATGTATTAAAATTAATATTTATATTTTTCCAACCCTTTTTGAGTTTATCAGGTTAAATAAGATACCTCCAAGTTAAAGAGTAGAGACAAGTTATATTAGAATAGAATATGCTGGCCAGGCACAGTGCCTCACGCCTGTAATCCCAGCACTTTGGGAGGCCGAGGCAGGAGGATTGCTTGAGCCCAAGACTACAGGACCAGCCTGGGCAACATGACAAAACCCCGTCTCTACAAAAAAATACAAAATTATCCAGGACTGGTAGTGTGTGCCTGTAGTCCCAGCTACTGGGGAAGCTGAGGTGGGAGGATCACTTGAGCCTGGGAGGTCGAGGCCACAGTGAGCTGAGATCACACCCACCGTACTCCAGCCTGGGCAACAGAACAAGACCCTCTCAAAAAAAGAATATGCTGTGCCACAGTAGCAGATTAACCCTGCATGTCAGTCAAAATTCAGCCAAAGAATTAGAACCAACAAGAGTATATTACGGGATTTTTTTCCAAGGAGTTGACCTTCTATAATTGTAAATCTAGTTAAGCCATCTCTGTAAAGCTATTGTCCTCACAGCCACTGCTGGATCTTAAGAGTCAGTTAGTCAGAGAAGATGGATATGAAGTGGAAGGGAGCAGGCATTGGCACGAATGGAAGCCCATGAGGACAGGGGGACTGAAACTTATGTGAGTGCTTGTCCCCTCTGACCTGGGTGATATGGGTGTCATGCAGAGGCTGGAGCCCATTGTCACAGAGTGAAACACACATATGGCCCAGGAATCAGAGGAACTGAAGGAGGCTCGAAGGGAAGATAGAGCAATTACAGACCAAGCCACTACCTCATACCAAGCAGGGAGTCAGCCGATCACCAGCAATGTATATGGGCCACAGAATGACTAATGCTTCACCTCCACGCTCCAAATCCTGCACGGCAGTCTCTCAGTGGCTTTAAACAGAAACACAGAGGAAAATAATTCAGGGAAATGTAGCTCAGCTTGGGCAAACTGACACTATGTGTCCACTCCCTAGAAACATGGTGGCTTAAAACATCTTTTTCTTGGGAAGTCCAATCTGAGTCCATGAGCCCTCCATGTTATACCATCTAGAATTTATGGTGTCCAGCATTGCTGGGGAAGAGCAGGCATACAGGGGAGGCTCGTCAGTGAGTGACTGCCGAATCTCAGAAGTACATTCTTTCTGCTCATTGTTCATTGGTCGGTTCTTACGCACATGGCCCTAGAAGCTGCAGGGGAGCCTGCACAATGTACTTTTCAAAACTATATACCCAAAAAAAGGGAAATGAAGTAGAATTTGGTAAGCATATAGGGTTGTTTCTACTACACAGGTATACTTAATCGTCATTTAGTAAATATTAGTATAGCCATTTTGGTATGCTCCCCAGAAATTGAGAAAATGAATTTCTCCAGTGACAATATAAAAAAAAAAAAAAAAAACATTGGCTGGGCGCGGTGGTTCATGTCTGTAATCCCAGCACTTTGGGAGGCCGAGGTGGGTGGATTACCTGAGGTCAGGAGTTTGACACCAGCCTAGCCAACATGGTGAAACCCTATCTCTACTAAAAATACAGAAAATTAGCTGGGCGTGATGGTGGGTGCCTGTAATCCCAGCTACTCGGGAGGCTAAGGCAGGAGAATCACTTGAACCTGGGAGACGCAGGTTGCAGTGAGCCAAGACTGCGCCATTGCACTCCAGCCTAGGCAACAAGAGTGAAACTCTGTCTCAAAATAAATAAATAAATAAAAATCCTTCTACTAGTCAAGTGGTTTCCAGTACTTTGCTCCCAACAAAATTGGAGGAGGATTGAATTGCGTTTTATGATAAAAAATAATTTTGCTGAGAGATTACTATGTAATTTTTGACATAATAACTTGGAAAGAATCCAAAAAAGTTGAGTAGCATCGCTATAAGACAACTTTCATTCATATATGAACAAGTCTTCTAAGTATTGATATGGTTTGGATCTGTGTCCTCACCCAAATGTCATGCTCAATTGTAATCCCAAATGTTGGAGGTAGGGCCTGGTGGGAGGTATTGGATCATGGGGGTGGATTCTTCATGAATGGTTTAGCATTAACCCTTCGGTGATAGAGTTTTCCTGAGATCTGGTTAAGTGTGTGGCAGCTCCCCTCTCTCTTCCTCCTGCTCTGGCAATGTAAGACACCTCCTCTCCCTTAGTCTTCTGCCATGACTGTAAGTTTCCTGAGACCTTCCCGGAAGCTGAGCAAATGCCAGCATCATGCTTCCCGTACAGCCTGCAGAACAGATGAGCCCATTAAACCTCTTTTCTTTATAAATTACCCAGTTTCAGGTATTTTTTTATAGCTGTGTGAGAACAGACTAATACAAGTGCTAACATCTATAAAAATAAAACCCAAAAATAAAGTTGATGCAGAATTCCTTCTGTCTCATTCCAGCAACAAGTAATATTTATACACAGATATGTAAACTTTTAAAAACGATTTATTGGCCGGGCGCGGTGGCTTACGCCTGTAATCCCAGCACTTTGGGAGGCTGAGGCAGGCAGATTACCTGAGGTCAGGAGTTTGAGACCAGCCTGGCCAACATGGTGAAACCCCGTCTCTACTAAATATACAAAAATTAGGCAGGTGTGGTGGCGTATGCCTGTAATCCCAGCTACTCACGAGGCTGAGGCAGAAGAATTGCTTGAGCCTGGGAGATGGAGGTTGCAGTGAGCCGAGACTCTGCCACTGCACAGCAGCCTTGGTGACAGAGCGAGACTCTGTCTCAAAAAAAAAAAAAAGAAAAAAGAAGAAAATTATTTATCAATGTAAAAGATGTAGCTCTAATATAATTCTATGTCTATGTTTAATCATTGCCAAAATGTTAATGTTATTGCTTGATGTGTAGTGTTTAATAATGATTATAATAACTTGATCCAGGAGGACTTTTTGGCTAACATTTAGAGGCTATGATCACAGAAAATGAGAATTACAACACAAAAGAAAATTATGGCCAGGCACAGTGGCAGGCGGATTACTTGAGACCAGAAGTTCGAGACCAGCCTGGCCAACATGGCAAAACCCTGTCTCTACTAAAAATGCAAAAATTAGCTGGATGTGGTGGCAGACGCCTGTAGTTCCAGCTACTCCAGAGGTTGAAGCAGGAGAATCGCTTGAACCCAGGAGGCAGAGGTTGCAGTGCATCAAGATCATGCCACCGCACTTCAGCCTAGGTGAAAGAGCAAGACTCTAGCTCAAAAAAAAAAAAAAGTTTCAAACATAAATAATAGGATATTTAAAACCAGGATAAAAATCTTTGGGGAAAATGGAATGGAAATATAAGTTCAGGGACAAAAAAAGAATGGTATAAGATTTCCACCTGGCCGGGCTCAGTGGCTGACGCCTGTAATCCCAGCACTTTGGGAGGCCGAGGTGGGCGGATCACCTGAAGTCAGGAGTTCGAGACCAGCCTGGCCAACAGGTTGAAACCCCGCCTCTACTAAAACTACAAAAAAAAAAAAAAAAGATTTCCACCTATTAGAAAATAACTTTTTATATAATTTTAAAAGGACAATGACATAAAATTGCTATTACATTTAGATTTCATTGTGAAGATAATGGAACAATTTTATTTTTAAATGTCAATACTTATAAATACGCAGAAAGTTATATTATTTTCAATGATTTAAATTTATGCTGAAACATTTTAGATGTCAATTTAAGAAATGAGTAATTACATAATTTTCAAATTTCTTCTGGGGGTACATAAACACAAAAGTTTAAAGATCACTACTCTAGAGCACTGTGGTGACTACAGAAAGGGCCTGGTACCCTAAGGGCGCCAGAATCTCAAGTTTGCCATGTCGAACAAGACTAAACATCTGCCAAGAATTCCTGGTCATAGATGCGAAAGAATTGGACTTGAAAAATATATCCCCTCAGCTGGGTGCAGTGGCTCATGCCTATAACCCCAGCACTTTGGGAGGCCGAGGCGGGTGGATCGCCTGAGGTCAGGAGTTTGAGACCAGCCTGACCAACATGGAGAAACCCCGTCTCTACTAAAAATACAAAAAATTAGCCGGGCGTGGTGGCGCATGCTTGTAATCCCAGCTACTTAGGGGGCTGAGGCAAGAGAATCACCTGAACCCAGGAGGCAGAGGTTGCAGTGAGCCGATCATGCCATTGCACTCCAGCCTGGGCGACAAGAGCAAAACTCCGTCTCAAAAAACAAAAATCTCCCCTCAATACTGACCAAAGACATACCAGTTAAAATAACCATCAGATAGCCAATCTGTTTGTCCCACTCTCTACTCAGGTAGCTCCATGCTACTAAAGGGCTTTTAACAATCTGACTTCAATGCACCTTTCTTGTTTTCTTTATTTGTTTGTTTGTTTTTTGTGTGGGCTTTTTTTTTTTTTCAGACAGAATCTCAACCTGTGGCCCAGGCTGGAGTGAAGTGGCATGATCTCGGCTCACTGCAACTTCAGCCTCCCAGGTTCAATCAATTCTCCTGCTTCAGCCTCCCAAGTAGGTGGGATTACAGGCACACACCACCATGCCCGGCTAATTTTTATGTTTTTAGTAAAGATGGGGTTTCACCACATTGGCCAAGGTGGTCTCAAACTACTGACCTCAGGTGATCCGCCCGCCTCGGCCTCCTAAACTGCTGGGATTCCAGATGTGAGCCACCTCACCCTGCCTCAATATACCTTTCTAATCTCATTTTCTGCTACTTTCTCCCACTTCATGTTCTGGCTCCTCATATTTTTCTAAACAGATCATTGTCCCTCACAGCTCATGCATTCATGCTTGCCCGTCACTCTCTCAGTCAGTGCAGAATTCAGCAATCATGGTGCGAACTCTTTGGGCCAGAGCCTATCCCAAGCCTTTCTAGAGGCTCTAAACAGCATGGAGAACTCCAAGGACAGTCATGCGCTGCATAATAGCATTTCAGTCAACAGTGGACCACCTATACAACAGTGGTCCCATAAGATTATAACGGAACTGAAAAACTCCTATCACCTAGTGACATTATAATGTCATATTGCAATCCATTAGTCACATGTTTGTGGCGATGCTGGTATGAACAGACATACTGCCCTGCCAGTCGCATAAAAGCATTGCACATACAATTTTATATAGTACATAATATTTGATAGTGATAACAAATGACTCTTACTGGTTTATGTATTGAATATATATATGTATATATAAATATATTTTTTTTTTCTTTTCTTTTTAAGGCAGAGTCTTGCTCTGTTGCCCAGGTTGGAGTGCAGTGATAACGATCTTGGCTCACTTCAGCCTCCGCCTCCCAGGTTCAAGCGATTCTCCTGTCTCAGCCTCTCAAGTAGCTGGGATTACAGATGCATGCCACCACACCGGCTAATTTTTGTATTTTTGGTAGAGTCGGGGTTTCACCATGTTGGCCAGGCTGGTCTCGAACCCCTGACCTCAAGTGATCTGCCCAACTTGGCCTCCCAAAGTGCTAGGATTACAGGCGTGAGCCCCTGCACCCAGTCTTTTATCATTATTTTAGACTGTACTACTTATTAACAAAAAAAAGTTAACTGTAAAACAGTCTCAGGCAGGTCCTTCAGGACGTATTCCAGAAGAAGGCATTGTTATCACAGGAGATGACAGCTCCATGCATGTGATTGCTCCTGAAGACCTTCCAGTGGTACAAGATACAGAAATTGGAAAACAGTGATATTGACGATCCTGACCCTATGTGGGCCTCGGCTAATGTGTGTGTTTGTGTTTTACTTTTTAACAAAAAATGTGTGAAAAGTAGAAACAAAGACAAAAAATTTTTTAAATAGAACAAAGCTTAAAGAGTAAGGATATAAAGAAAGAAAAAGGTTTTGTACAGCCATAGCATGTGTTTATTTATTTATTTATTTATTTATTTTTGAGACGGAGTCTTACTCTGTCGCCCAGGCTGGAGTGCAGTGGCACAATCTCGGCTCACTGCAAGCGCCGCCTCCCGGGTTCACGCCATTCTCCTGTCTCAGCCTCCCAAGTAGCTGGGACCACAGGCACCCGCCACCACACCCGACTTTTTGTATTTTTAGTAGAAATGGGGTTTCACCATGTTGGCCAGGATGGTCTCGATCTCTTGACCTCGTGACCCACCTGCCTCAGCCTCCCAAAGTGCTGGGATTACAGGTGTGAGCCAACACACCCGGCCGTGTTTATGTTTTAAGCTAAGTGTTATTACAAAAGCCAAAAAAGATTTTAAAAATTAAAAAGTTTATAAAGCAAAAAAATTTACAGTTAAGGTTCAGTTAATTTATTATTGAGAAAGAAAAATAAATTTAGTGTAGCTTAAGTATACAGTGTTTATAAAGTTTGTGAAAATAAAGTTTTAAAGTTGTTGGATCTTTAAAAATACTTTAAGTCACCGGGTGCAGTGGCTCATGCCTGCAATCCCAGTACTTTGGGAGGCCAAGGTGGGCAGATCACAAAGTCAAGAGATCAAGACCATCCTGGCCAACATGGTGAAACCTCATCTCTACTAAAAATACAAAAATTAGCTGGGTGTGGTGGCACGCACCTGTCGTCCCAGCTACTCGGGAGGCTGAGGCAAGAGAATTGCTTGAACCCAGGAGGCGGAGGTTGCAGTGAGCCTAGATCACACCACTGCATTCCAGCCTGGCGAAAGAGCGAGACTCCGTCTCAAAATATATATATATATTTTTTAAGTCTTGGCCAGGCACGGTGGCTCACATGTGTAATCCTAGCACTTTGAGAGGCCGAAGTGGGCAAATCACTTGTGGTCAGGAGTTCAAGACCAGCCTGGCCAACATATTGAAACCCTGTATCTACTAAAAATACAAAAATTACCTGGGCATGGTGGCACACGCCTGTAATCCCAGCTACTCGGGAGGCTAAGGCAGGAGAGTTGCTGAAACCCGGGAGGCGGAGGGTTGCAGTTAGCCAAAATCACGCCACTGCACTCCAGTTTGGGAGACAGAGCAAGACTCTGTCTGGAAAAAAAAAAAAAAAAAAAAAAAATTTAAGTCTTGAGAGGCATTTGCCAGTGATCTGAGTCATGTAGTATATAGTTACAATTTTTGTTTTTTAGATTATAGATTGACTTTATTGTTCTTGTTTTGTGAATGACTAGGAGAGACTAGAGACCAGAGACCAGATTTTTCTCTTAATTATTGATAGTTATTATAGATTAATTGTCTCTTTTATGGTCTTATATCTAACTTACTTCAGATGGCACAAATGACCCCATGACTGTTAGATCTTCAGTGTAAGATATTCTATATACCTTCCCTTTCCACGCGAAAAAAGTCCACCTTGACTCATCAAATCGTTATAATTATAGTAGTTTACATTAATGTCTTATTGTAGTGTACAGTAATGTATACTACTAGGCCTTCATATTCAGTCACCCCTCACTCATGACTCACCCAGAGCAACTTGCAGTCCTGCAAGCTTCATTCATGGTAAGTGAGCTATGCTGGTGTACCATTTTTTATCTTTTGTATGGTATTTTTACTGTACCTTCTCAATGTTTAGATGTACACATTCTTACCATTGTATTACAATTACCTACTGTATTCAGGACAGTAACATGCTGTACAGGTTTGCAGCCTAGCAGCTATAGGCTGTACCACAGAGGTTTCTAATCTTTCGGCTTCCCTGGGCCACACTGGAAGAAGAATTGTCTTGGGCCACACGTAAAATACACTAACACTAACGATAGCTGATGAGCTTAAAAAAAGAAAGAAAATCACCAGGAAATCTCATAATGCTTTTTAAGTTGATGAATTTGTGTTGGGCAGCTTTCAAAGCCGTCCTGGGCCACATGCGGCCCACGGGCCACGGGTTGGACAAGCTTGCTGTACCACGTCATCTAGGTATGCAGTAGGCAATACCATCTAGTTTTGTGTAAGTGCACTCTATGATGTTCATACAATGATGAAATTCCCAAACGATGTGCATCTCAGAATGTATTCCTGTCATTAAGTGACACATAACTGTATTGAGAAATTTATCCTAAGGAATATCATAAGTATTTCTAAATATCCTATTCTGAAGAAACAAGGTAGTGGAGAGCAGGCAAAGGTATGACGTTGTCTAGAGATTTCTTGATGAACTAGATTCTAGCTGCAAAAACACGGAATTTATATGACTGAAGTTTCAGATATTAAGCCCAATGGATTTTGTTTGTATATTCAGGTATGGCTTTGTGCTGATGTCCTTACTCTGCTTTCCCCCATCTGAATGGGAGAGTCATTTGCCCGCCTTCTGCCTTTTTTCTCTCTACTCCAGGAGCTTTGTAACCAGTAGGGGCTCAGAATGACTGAACTTGGAGCAAAGTATGCGGACAAGGTGTCTTGTCTATGCAGCAGGATGTTAAAATGAGACTCTTTCAATCCTGAGTGTCAGCTGTGGCACCAAAGCTGAAAACAATAGAACTATTTTAAGGCAAAGCCTTAGATCAAGTTGGAAGACCAACAGCCTTCCAAAGAAGGTTGTGGAAACACCAGTTCTGCCAGCTCATCAGCTCATGACCCACTTTGAGAGTGCACAGGAGAGGCTTGGAGACTGATTGCAGAGATGGGAGAGGATTTAGAGAATTCTTCCCAGTGCTGCCCGTGTGTGCTTCAAGGGGCCTCCAGAGAACCATTCAGAGATACTGATATATGTCCCCTAGAGTTTGGGGAACATAAGGACTTGTTCTTCCTTCATGTCTGAAAAAGTAAGTCTGTTAGGCAAAAGGGGCCCAATCCAGACCCTAAGAGAGGGTTCTTGGATCTTGTGCAAGAAAGAATTTGGGTAAGTTCATAAAGTGAAAGCAAGCTTATTAGAGGAGTAAAGAAACAGAAGAATGGCTACTCCATAAACAGAGCAGAGTATGAGGTGCTTGACTAAGTACACTTACAGTTAATTTTTGATTATATGTTAAATAAGGAGTGGATTATTCATGAGTTTTCCAGGAAAGGGACAGGGATTTCCTGGAATCGAGTGTTCCTCCCTTTTTTTTTTTTTTTTTTTTTGAGACGGAGTTTCGCTCTTGTTGCCCAGGCTGGAGTGCAAAGGCATGATCTTGGCTCAGCGCAACCTCTGCCTCCTGGGTTCAAGCAATTCTCCTGCCTCAGCCTCCGGAGTAGCTGGGATTACAGGTGTGTACCACCATACCCGGCTAATTTTGTATTTTTAATAGAGACAGGGTTTCTCCATGTTGGTCAGGCTGGTCTCAACTCTCAACCTCAGGTGATCTGCCCGCCTCAGCCTCCCAAAGTGCTGGGATTACAGGCGTGAGCCACAACGCCCAGCCCCCCCCCACTTTTAGACCATATAGGGTAATTTCTGGGTGTGACCATGGCATTTGTGAACTGTCATGGCACTGGTAGGAGTGTCTTTCAGCATGCTACTGCATTATAATCTGTGTATAATGAGCAGTGAGGATGACTAGAGGTTGCTTTCATCGCTATCTTGGATTTGGCAGGTCTTGGCCAGCTTCATCATTGCATCCTATTGTATCCGCAGGGTCTTTATGACCTGTATCTTGTCCTGCTGACCTCCTGTCTCATCCTGTGACTAAGAATACCTAACCTCCTGGGAATGCAGCCCAGCAGGTCTCATCTTTATTTTAGCCATCCCCTATTCAAGATGGAGTCGTTCTGGTTCGAACACCTCTGACAGTCTGTGAGCCAAAGGCTGAGTGAGAACAGTGTGTGGCATGAGAGGAGAAGGACCTATCCTGGGAAGGCCTGGACTTGCAAGTTTCTGAGGGACAAAGATGCATGTTTTGTGTGGACCAGCTATGGATTCCACAACAAGACCGTCTTGAAATAGTAGAGGACTAAGAGGATCACGTGGAGGGGCAAGGTGATCCAAACAAGTGTTCCCTGAGGCGTCCACTTCAGGAAGCTGGAGATTCAAAGGGGAAGAGCCTTCACTCGACCAGCCAGAGGAGGTGTCTCTTCTCTCCAGGAACAACAGCAACCCCCAAAAGTGTTCCGTAAGAGAAGATCCCAGCATTTGACATGAAACAACTAAAAGATAAAGGTGCCAGATTATAACTGGGCAAGTCAAGACATTTTCTTCCCTGCCTGGGGTTGGGTTCCCCAGAAGCAGACTGTGAGATGAGGATACTGTACAAGGGCTTCAGTGCTCCCAAGAGAAACCCATGGGGTGAGGAAGAAGCCAGAAAGGAAAGGGGAAAGAGCTGAGAAGAGTTGCAGTCTCGGGCAGAATTCCACAAAGGGGAGCTTGAGCCTGATCCTGTGTGGGTGCTCCAGAATGGAAGTTCCTCCCCAGAGTTTGTTCTTGGCCTGAGGCAAGGTTGATCAGTCAATTCCCAGGCAGCTCTGGCCCTCTATGCCTTCAGGCACAGTAGCACCAGTAGGAGGGCAACCTCCAAAGAGAGTAGTCTTTCCAGGCTGGGCATGGTGGCTCACACCTGTAATCCCAGCACTTCGGTAGGCCAAGGTGTGCAGATCACCTGAGGTTAGGAGTTCGAGACCAGCCAACATGGGGAAACCCATCTCTACTAAGATAGAAAAATTAGCTGGGCGTGGTGGCAGGTGCCTGTAATCTCAGCTACTCAGGAGACTGAGGCAGAAGAATCACTTGAACCTGGGAAGCAGGGGTTGCACTGAACCGAGATTATGCCACTGCAAGACTCCGTCTCCAAAAAAAAAAAAAAGAGTAAAGTCTTCCCTTGGTATCTGCGGATTGGTTCCAGGATCCCCACAGATACTAAAACCCTCAGATGCTCAAGTCCCTTATATAAAAGGGCACAGTATGTACATATAACCTATGCACATTCCCCATACACTTTAAATCATCTGTAGATTACCTATACTGTAACACCTAATACAATGTAAATGCTATGTAAAATTGATTGAGACCTGTCTTAGATACTTTTGGGTTCATATTACAAAAGCGATTTCATCAAAAAGACCAAAGCCCGTGTCCTCATCAGACTCCTCAGATTCTCTTGTCTTTGCTTCCACTTACTTCTCAGCAGTGGTGCAGGGGGCAGGACCTCCTACAGGTGCAGTACCACCTCCTAGAGCAGGTCCTCCAGCCCCTGCATTGCAGATGAGGCTCCCGATGTTGACATTGGCCTGGGCCTTTGCCAACAAACCAGGCAAAAAACGTTCCACATTTACGCCAGCTGCTTTACTGAGCGCCTTGGTCTTATGCTCTGTGATGGTCACCTCATCATCATTGTGCAGCATGAGGTCCAGATAGATGATGCAGCTGAGCTTGGAGACAGAGGCCATAATGCCACAAGTGTGGAGTGGGCCCTGCTGGCACATTGCTGGTCACCAGATGAAGTGAGGGCCTCACCCCAACACAGCCTTAGCTTCCTCAGAAGGACTGAGCACCTTGGCCACAGCTGGAGAAAGGAGGTGTTGTGTGTTTTGTTTTGTTTTGTTTTGTTTTTTGAGACAGAATTTCGCTCTGGTTGCCCAGGCTGGAGTGCAATGGCACGATCTCTGCTCGCCACAACCTCCACCTCCCGGGTTCAAGCGATTCTCCTACCTCAGTCTCCCAAGTAGCTGGGATTACAGGCATGTGCCACCATGCCGGCTAATTTTTTGTGTTTTTAGTAGAGACAGGGTTTCTCCATGTTGGTCAGGCTGGTTTCGAATTCCCCACCTCAGGTGATCCACCCACCTCAGCCTCCCGAAGTGCTGGGATTACAGGTGTGAGCCACCGCACCGGGCCAGGAGGTGTATTTTTTAATTTGTATTTTTTATTGTTGTATTGTTGCTGTCTTTTCAGTATTTTTTATCTGTGGGTGGAGGCAGATCCTGCGGGTGCAGAGGGCTGACTGTAGTTGGTATGGGCCATTAGAAAGGAGAGCATCTGAGGCCGGGCTTGGTGGCTCACACCTGTAATCCCAACACTTTGGGAGGCCGAGGCAGGCGGATCCCGAGGTCAGGAGATCGAGACCATCCTGGCTAACACGGTGAAACCCCATCTCTTCTAAAAGTACCAAAAAAATTAGCCAGGTGTGGTGGCAGGCGCCTGTTGTCCCAGCTACTCAGGAGGCTGAGGCAGGAGAATGGCATGAACCCGGGAGGCGGAGCTTGCAGTGAGCAGAGATCGCGCCACTGCACTCCAGCCTGGGTGACAGAGTAAGATTCCGTCTCAAAAAAAAAAAAAAAAAAAGAAAGGAGGGAACCTGAAAGCCAGGGAAGGAGAAATTTATAAACAGGGATCTGGGTGGAGCATTAACGGTGTCTGTTACAGATCATGCCATGCACTGCTCAGGTCTCCTCACATCAGGTCTCCTCACATCTTACGTTACATTCTGTCACAATTTCTAGCACAAAACTTGGAGGAGGAGGGTAGAGGGATGAGCTTCAGCCCCCGTTGCTGCAGTGGTCTCAAGGCTATACATAATCATATTCATCATCTTCCTCTCTGAGTGTTCTAGGTTCCTCACACCCTTGACTTAACACTTCGGCTATTCTCGATGGCTTGTCTTGTAGGATGTCCCACACCTTCATCCTGAGGGATGTGAGGCTCGGGATCCTCATGCCCTTATCCAGCTGGGATTGCTGTAATTGGCCATTCACCATTACAACCATCATGGGAGCCAGGTGCAATGGCTCACACCTACAATCCTACTGCTTTTGGGGACCGAGGTGGGAGGATTACTTGAACCCAGAACTTTGAGACCAGCCTAGGCAATATGGTGAGACCTGCTCCCTACAAAAAAATTTTAAAATTAGCTGGGCGTGTGCCTATAGTCCTAGCTACTTGGGAGAGTGAAGTGGGAGGATCGCTTGAGCCCAGGAGTTTGAGGCTGCAGTGAGTTATGATTGCACAATTGCACTCCAGCCTGGGCAACAGAGTGAGACCCTGTCTCTTAAAAAACAGACAAGGCTGGGTGCGGTGGCTCACGCCTATAATCCCAGCACTTTGGGAGTCCGAGGAGGGCGGATCACGAGGTTGGGAGATCAAGACCATCCTGGCTAACACGATGAAACCCCGTCTGTACTAAAAATACAAAAAATTAGCTGGGCGTGGTGGCGGGCACCTGTAGTCCCAGCTACTCGGGAGGCTGAGGCAGGAGAATGGCATGAACCCGGGAGGCGGAGCTTGCAGTGAGCCGAGATGGCGCCACTGCACTCCAGCCTGGGCAACAAAGCGAGACTCTGTCTCAAAAATAATAATAATAATAAAATAAAATAATAAAAATAAAAATAAAAAACAGACAAAACCGCCATGGGAGTACTAGGCTCATGAAGGCTAGTACCACTAAGGGAACATACCTTTACCTCAGTCCCAACTTCACTCATAGCCCCACTTCAGCTTTTATAACGATGTATCTCATCCACCTGGGCTTCTCTATGAGACCCTTCTGTTCCATTTCGGCCTCATTTCCCTTCAGCAGTCTCCATGTATGTATTGATTTCCTATCACTACTGCAACAAATTACCTAGAACTTGGTGGCTTAAAACAACAGAAATTGGCCAGGTGCAGTGGCTCATGTCTGTAATCCCAGCACTTTGGGAGGCCAAGGCGGGCAGATCACTAGGTCAGGAGATCGAGACCAGCCTGGCCAACATAGCGAAAACCCATCTCCACGAAAAATATAAAAATTAAGCCGGACGCGGTGGCTCACACCTGTAATCCCAGCACTTTGGGAGGCCGAGGCGGGCGGATCATGAAGTCAGGAGATCGAGACCATCCTGGCTAACACGGTGAAACCCCGTCTGTACTAAAAATACAAAAAATTAGCCAAGTGTAGTGGCGGGCGCCTGTAATCCCAGCTACTTGGGAGGCTGAGGCAGGAGAATGGCATAAACCCAGGAGGCGGAGCTCGCAGTGAGTCGAGATTGCACCACTGCACTCCAGCCTGGGCAACAGAGAGAGACTCTGTCTCAAAAAAAAAAATACAAAAATTAACTAGATGTGGTGGTGCATGCCTGTAGTCCCAGCTACTCGGGAAGCTGAGGCAGGAGAATCGCTTGAACCCAGGAGGCAGAGGATGCAGTGAGCCAAGATCTCACCACTGCACTCAAGCCTGGGTGACACAATGAGACCCCCATTTCAAAAAACAACAGCAGAAATGTACCGTCTGGAGACCAGAAGTCTGAAATCAAGGTGTGGGCAGGGCCATACTCCCTCCAAGGGTTCTAAGGGAAAGTCCTTGCATCTTTTTTTTTTCTTTTTTGAGACCGAGTCTCGCTCTGTCACCCAGGCTGGCCATGCAGTGGTGTGATTTCGGCTCACTGCAACCTCCAACTTCTAGGTTCAGGCAATTCTCCTGTCTCTAGAACTACACGCATGCATCACCACACCCGGCTAATTTTTGTATTTTTAGTAGAGATGGGAGTGTCGCCATGTTGGCCAGAATGGTCTCAAACTCCTGGCCTCAGATGATCCACCCGCCTCAGCCTCCAAAAGTGCTGGGATTACAGGCGTGAGCCACCACTCCCGCCCTTCTTTTCTTTTTTTAAATTGTGATAAAATACATACAACATTTATCATCGTAACCATTTTCAAGTGTACAGCTCAGTGGCATTAAGTATATTCACGTTGTTGTGCAACCATCACCACCACCCATCTCCAACACTTTCTTCATTTTCCCAAACAGAAACTTTGTGCCCATCAAACAATAACTTCCCCATTTCCGTCTCCATCCCCTACGCACTCCCAAATTCTGGCAAGTACCATTCTGTCTCTATGAATTTGACTAGTCTAGGTATCTCATTAAGTGGAGTCATACATCATTTGTCCTTTGGTGACTGGCTTATGTCACTTAGCATAATATCCTCACGGTCCATTCATGTTGTAGCATGTTTGAGACAGGGTCTCACTCTGTTGCCCAGGCTGGAGTGCAGTGGTGTGATCTCAGCTCACTGCAACCTCCACCTCCTGGGCTCAAGCGATCCTCCCACTTTAGCCTCCCAAGTAGCTGGGGCTACCATCACACCCCACCACGCCCAGCCGATTTTTGTAGAGATGGGATTTCACCATGTTGCCCAGGCTGTTCTTGAACTCCCAGGCTCAAGCAATCCACCCACCTCAGCCTCCAAAAGTGCTGGGATTACAGGTGTGAGACACCACACCTCGCCAGAATTTCCTTTCTTCTTAAAGACTGAACAGTATTTCACTGGATTGACCTGCCACATTTTGTCTATCTGTTATCCATCAGTGGACACTTAGGTCGCTTCCCCCTTTTGGCTATTGTGAATAATGCTGCTATGAACATGGGTGTACAAACATCTCTTTGAATCCCTGCTTCCAAGAGAATCACTTCAACCCAGGAAGTGCAGGTTGCTGTGAGCTGAGATCGTGCCACTGCACTCCAACCAGGGCACCAGAGCAAGACTCCCTCTCAAAAAAAAAAAAAAAAAAAAGAATTAACATTGTAACATTTCACCTAAAACATAGACACCCTGCAACTGTATGTATCCATTTATCCTTTCCCATCTTTTATGCCATAGATGTCATATGTATTGTATTTACACACATTGTAAACCTCAGAAGACAAAAGTTATACTTTTTGCTTTAAACTGTATTGAAAAGAAAAAATTGTCTTTTATATTTACCCAGTTGTTTACCATTTTCAATGCTCTATTCTTTCCTGAATATCCGATTTTCCATCTGGTATCATTTCCTTTCATCCTGAAGAACTTCCTGTAGCATTTTTTGCAATGCATTACTGCTGGCAATGTATTCTTTTGTTTTTCTTTTATATGAAACAGTCTTTATTTTGTTATCCTTCTTGAAGGATACTTTAGCTGGATTTAGAAGTTTTTCTTTCAACACTTTATAGATGATGGTCTTCTGTTGTATGCATTTCCTGGGCTACCATAAGAAATTACCACAGGCCGGGCATGGTGGCTCACGCCTGTAATCCCAGCAATTTGGGAGACCAAGGCGTGTGGATCACGAGGTCAGGAGTTCAAGACCAGCCTGGTCAAGATAGTGAAACCCCATCTCTACCAAAAATACAAAAAATTAGCCCGGCCTGGTGGCAGGTGCCTGTAATCCCAGTTACTCGGGAGGCTGAGGCAGAGAATTGCTTGAACCTGGGAGGCAGAGGTTGCAGTGAGCCAAGATCGTGCCACTGCACTCCAGCCTGGGTGACAAAGCGAGACTCCATCTCAAATAAAAAAAGAAATTACCACAAACTTGGTGACTTAGAAAAACATAAATTTATTCTCTCAGTTCTAGAGACCAGAAGTTTAAAAACTAGGCCGGGTGCAGTGACTCATGCTTGTAATCCCAGCACCAAGGCCTTGTAATTCCAGGCCGAGGCAGGCGGATCACTTGCTCCCAGGAGTTTGAGACCACCCTGGCCAACATGGCGAAACCCTGGCTCTACCAAAAATACAAAAAGTTAGCCGGGTGTAACAACACGTGCCTGTGTTTCCAGCTACTCAGGAGTCTGAGGTGGGAGGATCACTTGAGCCGGGGAGGCAGAGGTTGCAGTGAGCCAATATTGCACCACTGCACTCCAGCCTGGGTGACAGAATGGGACCCCCATCTTGAAAAAAAAAATAAAAAAGAGTAAGTAAGGCCACACTCTGTCCAGAAGCTCTAGGGAAGAACCCTTTCTTGCCTCTTTCAGCCTCTGGTGGCTCCAGGCGTTCCCTAGTTTTTGGCTTCATAGCTCTAACCTCTGCCTCCTTCACACAGCCTTCTGTTTTGTGTCTGTGTCTTCTCCCCTAAGCCTTGGTGTTTCTCCTCTTACTTATAAGTATACTTGTCATGTGAGCTAGGGCCTGACTGGTTCATCCAGAATGCTTTCATCTCAAGATCTTTAACTCAATCAAACCTGCAAAGAACCTTTTTCCAAATAAAGTCATATTCACAGCTACCAGGGTTATGATTTCATTGTATCTTTTGGGGGGTCGCTATTCGACCTATTGCATGTCTTCTGGCCGGTATTCCCTTTTTTTTTTTTTTTCAGATGGAGTCTCGCATTGTCGCCGGGGCTGGAGTGCAGTGGCACCATCTCGGCTCGCTGCAACCTCCACCTCCCGGATTAAAGTGATTCTCCTGCCTCAGCCTCCTGAGTAGCTAGGATTACAGGTGCCCGCCACCACACTCAGCTAATTTTTTGTATTTTCAGTAGAGATGGAGTTTCACTATGTTGGCCAGGCTGGTCTTGAACTCCTGACCTCGTGATCTGCCTGCCTTGGCCTTCCAAAAGTGCTGGATTACAGGCGTGAGCCACCACGCCCAGCCTTTTTTTTTTTCTTTTTTGAGATGGGGTCTGGCTCTGTGGCCCAGGCTGGAGTACAGTGGCATGATCTCAGCTCACTGCAACCTCCACCTCCTGGGTTCAAGTGATCCTCCCACATCAGCCTCCCGAGTAGCTGGGACTACAGGCACACACCACTACCCCGGCTAATTTTTGCATTTTTTGTAGAGACAGGGTTTCACTGTGTTGCCCAGGCTGGTCTCGAACGCCTGAGCTCAAGAGATCTGCCCAGCCTGACCTCCCAAAGTGCCAGGATTACAGGCATGGCCACTGTGCCCTGCCTGACAGGGTCTCGCTCTGTCACCTAGGCTGTAGTGCAGTGACATAACCACAGCTTACTGCAGCCTCGACCTCCCAGGCTCAATGGATCCTCCTATCTCAGCCTCCCAAGCTGGAACTACAGGGCACACCAGCACACCTGGCTAATTTTTGTATTTTTTGTAGAGATGGGGTTTGCCATGTTGATCAGACTGCTCTCAAACTCCTGGACTCAAGCAATCCTCCTGCCTCAGCCTCCCAAAGTGCTGGGATGACAGACAGGCATGAGCCACAGTGTCTGGCTGGCCTTCATTCTTTCCCATGAGCCACAGTGTCTGGCTGGCCTTCATTCTTTCCCATGAGAAGTCAGTAGTCGTTAGAGTTGGTGTTCTCCTCTATCTGTCATTTTTCTATGGATGCCTTCAAGATTTTCTTTTTATTTTTGCTTTCAGCAATTTGACTATAATGTGCCTAGGCATGGTTTTCTTCACGTTTGTCCGGCTTAACAGTTGTTAACCTTGAATCTATAACTTGATGTCTTCACAAATTTGGGGCAATGTCAGTTATTTCTTCAAATATTTTTTGTCACTATCCTCTCTCTCTTCTCCTTCTGGATGTTGTCTCATAGGTCCTTTTCCCATCTTTTTTCCCTCTCTCATGTAGATAAGATAGTTTCTTTTATTGACTCCTCTGTCACCTCCTTTGTGCCATTAACCTTATCCAGTGAATTTTTAAATTTTAGATATTGTGTTTTTTCAATTCTAGAATTTCTTTCTTTTTTTTTTTTTTTTCTTTCCGAGGTGGAGTCTCGCTCTTGTTGCCCAGGCTGGAGTGCAGTGGCACGATCTCAGCTCACTGCAACGACTGCCTCCTGAGTTCAAGCGATTCTCCTGCCTTGGCCTCCCAAGTAGCTGAGATTACAGGCATGTGCCACCACACCCAGCTAGTTTTGTATTTGTAGTAGAGACGGGGTTTCATCATGTCGATCAGGCCGGTCACAAACTCCTGACCTCATGTGACCCACCCGCCTCAGCCTCTGAAAGTGCCGGGATTACAGGTGTGAGCCACTGTGCCTGGCTCAATTCTAGAATTTCTATTTGGTTGTTTTCTATAGTCTCTATTTTTCTGCTGTGATCTCGTCACTTTTCATTTATTGCAAACCTGTTTTTCTTTATGTCAGTGAGCATAATTAAAATAACCTCTCGAAAATCCTGTTTGCAAATTTCAAAATCTGGGTCATCTCAGAATTAGTCTCCATGGACTATCTTTTCTCTAGAGAATGGGTCACATTTTTTCCTTGTATTGTAAGTAATTTCAGACTGTGTCCTGCATATTCTCAAATTCATGTTGTAGAGACTGGATTCTGTTGTTTCTCTGAAGAGTGTTCGTTGGCTTTCTTGGTTTTTGTTTTGTTTCGTTTGAACAGGCAGTTAACATGGTTGGATTCAAATTGCAAAGTCCGTCTCCTGGGAATCAGGTCAAATCTCAGTTCAGTTATTTTATCCTTAGCCAAGCTACTTGCAGTTGGCCCTGTAAATGCATAGTTCAGGGGTCAACTAGAGTTTGTGCAAAGTTTATACACGTGGGTTGGGGCTTCTCCTCTCTGACTCCTTTCTTTTTGGGGTATCCCTCCCCACTTTGCATTAGCATCGTTGTTCCTTAAGTTTGTTCTCTGGTTTTTCAGGCCAGGAAGACCCCGAATTTTCTGTCATAGTTTTAGCTGCCTTGCGCAGCACCAACTGCATCCTACCCTTAGGCTAAAAGTCATGAAAATGGGAAAATCATATTGTGCTGTTCTCCCTTTCAATTGTAACTGCCCTCTGGGATATGCTCATTTGTTCACTCTCCAGTGTCTTCAGGTCGTTTTGTTGTTGTTTGTGTTTTCTTGTTGCATTTGATCCAGAGTTTACTGTTGTTTATGGGACAACTATATGTCAAATTTACCCATTACTTAGCTACACTGGAATATACTCGAGTTTCTTCCTCACTCATGAGTTGGATGTAGAGGACCCCCCTCCTTCAATGAGGCCATAGACATCAGCTGAAGAGAGGCATTAGTAGGGCTCAAAGCTGGCAGCCTACTAAGTTAGCCAGTAAATGGGTTGGAGCAATATTCCCGAGCATAGAATGTGCTGTTTCTAAAGCCAGAAGAGGCCTGCCAGCACTGTGCTTCTTAATGTTAGAAGCTTCACTCTGCAATAATAATTACTATACCCTAAAGGGGATGTCCTGGCATGGCATGCCCCAGATCATTAAGCACTTCTTTATTTTTATTATTATTAATATTTATTTATCTATTTAGATACAGGGTTTCACCCGGTCACCCAGGCTGGAGTGCAATGGTGTGATCATGACTCACTGCAGCCTCAAACTCCTGGGCATAAGTAATCCTCCTACTTCAGCCTCCCAAGTAGCTGGGACTACAGGAACGTGGCACCATGCCCAGCTAATTTTTTTTTTAATAGATGGGGGTCCCCCCATGTTGCCTAGGCTGGTCTTGAAGTCCTGAGCTCAAGCAATCCTCCTACCTCAGCCTCCCAAAGTGCTGGCATGAGCAACCACACCCAACTGTTAGGCACTTCAAAACTACACTGGTCAGCTGGGCATGGTGGTTCCCACATTTTGAGAGGCTGAGGCGGGTGGATCACTTGAGGCCAGGAGTTCAAGACCAGCCTGGCCAACATGGCAAAACCCTGTCTCTACTAAAAATACAAAAATTAGTCAGGTGTGTGGTGCATGCCTGTAATCCCAGCTACTCAGGAGGTCAAGATGGGAGGATCACTTGAGCCTGAGAGGCGGAGGTTGTAGTGAGCCAAGACTGCTCCACTGCACTCCAGCCTCAGTGACACATCAAGACTCTGTCTCAAAAAAAAAAAAAAAAAAAAAAAAACAGAACAAAACAAAATAAAAAAAACCTACACTGATATAGCAAGGTTTTTATCTCCCTACCTCTGGAGCACATAATCTTATTGGGACATCTGCAGTAATTGCCACCGCTTGTGCAGCAGGTCCAGTTAGTGTAATGTATCAATATAGTGAACCAATGTAATGTTACATTGAGGGTCCAGGAAATCAAGTCTTATTTGAACTATATTTTGACAGAGAACAGGAGAGTTTACAGGACAGTCCTGAAGCAAGATGTAAATGTATACTCTTGTCCATCCCAGGTAAATGCAAACTGTTTCTGACCTTCCTTTCTGGTGGATATTGTAAGGTGCACATTTATTAGATCAATAGACACATAATGTGTAAGAGAGGTTATTTGCTTCATTCTATTACAGGTTGAACATTACAAATCGAAAAATACAAAATTCAAAACACTCCAAAATCTGAAACTGCACTGCTATAACACTCAAAGGGAATGCTCATTGGAGCAATTCAGATTTTGGATTTTTTGGATTTGGGATGCTCAAATGGTAAGTATAATGCAAATATTCCCAAACCCCAAATAATAAAAACTACAAAACACTTCTATTCCCTGGCATTTTGGATAAGCAATAACCAACCTATATAGATAGCATATCCAGCACAGCAATTACAGTGTGGCTACCACTTAGTTAAGTTTGCAATGTAGTTTACTGTCATCTGCCATGATCTAGCTGATTTTGCAGGGTCTAGAGTGGGAGATTAAAATGGAATATAATGAGTACTACCACCCTCGCTTCCTTTCAGTCTTTTAGGTTTAGCATACCATTCTACCCAAGAGACAGTGTTGTTTGTGATTTACTATCTTAGCCAGATTTATGGATAATGGAGTGGGGTAGGGAAGAGCAATTCAGGGGCTTTCACTTGGCCTTTCTTACTACAATAGTCTTTATTCCATAGGTTTATGGAACTAATGCAAAGTTCTCCTAGATGCTAGGTATACACAACCTGATTATACATTTGGGTACCAAGTGTATGAGTCCATTCTCACACTGCTATAAAGAACTGCCCAAGACCGGGTAAGTTCTAAAGGAAAGAGGTTTAATTGACTCACAGTTCTGCAGGGCTGGGGAAGCCTTAAGAAACTTACAATCATGGCAGAAGTGGAAGCAAACACATCCTCCTTCACATGGCAGCAGGAAGTAGAAGTGCCAAGCAAAGGGGGCAAAGCCCCTTATAAAACCATTGGATCTCATGAGAACTCACTATCATGAGAACAGCATGGGAGTAATCACCCCCATGATTCAATTACCTCCCACCAGGTCCCTCCCACAACACATGGGGATTATGGGAACCACAATTCAAGATGAGGTTTGGGTGGAGACACAGCCAAACCATATTATTCCACCCCGGTCCCTCCCAAATCTCACGTCCTCACATTTCAAAACACAGTCATGCCTTTTCAACAGTCCTCCAAAATCTTATCTCATTCCAGCATTAACTGAAAAGTCCAAGTCCAAAGTCTCATCTGAGACAAGTCAAGCCCTTCCACCTATGAGCCTGTAAAATGGAAAGAAAGTTGGTACAGGGGATGTAGGCATTGGGTAAATACACCCATTCCAAATGGGAGAAATTGGCCAAAACAAAGGGGTTACAGGCCCCATACAAGTCTAAAATCCAATTGGGCAGTCATTAAATCTTAAAGTTCCAAGATCATCTCCTTTAACTCCATGTCTCACATCCAAGTCATGCTGATGCAAGAGGTGGGCTTCCATGGCCTTGGGCAGCTCTGCCCCTGTGGCTTTGCAGGGTACAGCCCCCCTCCTGGCTGCTTTCATGAGCTGGCATTGAGTGTCTGCAGCTTTTCCAGGCACATGGTGCAAGCTGTCAGTGGATCTACCATTCTGGGGTCTGGAGGACGGTGGCCCTCTTCTCACAGCTCCACTAGCAGTGCCCCAGTGGAGATTCTGTTTGGGGACTCTGACTCCACATTTCCCTTCTGCAATGCCCCAGCAGAGGTTCTCCATGAGGGCTACCCCTGTAGTAAACTTCTGCCTGGACATCCAGGCATTTCCATAAATCTTTTGAAATCCAGGCAGAGGTTTCCAAACCTCAATTCCTGACTTCTGTGCACCCATGGGCCAACACCACATGTAAGCCACCAAGGACTGGAACTTGAACCCTCTGAAGTAATGGCCTGAGCTGTACATTGGCCCCTTTTAGCCACAACTGAAGCCAAAGCAGCTTGGGACACAGGGCACCATGTCCCAAGGCTGCACAGAGCAAGGGGCCCTGGGCCTGGCCCACGAAACCGTTTTTTTCTCCTAGGCCTCCAGTACTGTGATGGGAGGGGCTGCTGTGAAGGTCTCAGACAAGCCCTGGAGACATTTTCTTCATTGTTTTGGTGATTAACATTCAGCTCCTCATTACTTATGCAAATTTCTACAATGGGTTTAAATTTCTTCCCAGAAAATGGGTACTTTTTTTCTATTGCATCATCAGGCTGCACATTTTCCAAGCTTTTTTGCTCTGCTTCCTCTTGAACACTTTGCTGCTTAGAAATTTCTTTCACCAGATACCCTAAATCATATCTCTCAAGTTCACAGTTCCACAGATCTCTAGGGTGGGGGCAATAGGCCACCAGTCTTTTTACTAAAGCATAGCAAGAGTCACCTTTATTCCAGTTCCCAACACATTTCTCATCTTCATCTGAGACCACCTCAGCTTGGACTCCATTGTCCATATCATTATCAGCATTTCAGTCAAAGCCATTCAACAGGTCTCTAGGAAGTTCCAAACTTTCCCCCATCTTCTTGTCTTCTGAGCCCTCTAAATCTCTAGGAAGTTCCAAACTTTCCCACATTTTCCTGTCTTCTTCTGAGCCCTCTAAACTGTTCCAACCTCTGCCTGTTACCCAGTTCCAAAGTCACTTCCACATTTTTGGGTATCTTTATAGCAGTACTCAGCCTCTGTTGTACCAATTCACTGTATTTATCTGTTCTCACACTCCTACAAAGAATTGCCCGAGACTGGGTAAGTTATAAAGGAAAGAAATGTAATTGCCTCACAGTTCCACAGGACTAGGGAAGCCTCAGGAAACTTAGAATCATGGCAGAAGGGGAAGCAAACACGTTCTCCTTCACATGGCTTCACTTGGTTCTCAAGTGCATCTTCGCAGGAATCCCCATCCAAGTCTCAGGGTTCCATTTCTCCCCTATCAGGGGCCTGATTTTCATGGGGAAAACTTACTGGGACTACAAAGTTACCCACTGCTGAAGTTCTGCTACTCTTACAATACAATACAGTCCTATGCCTGGACTTCACATGGCACACGTCTTTCTTCACAAGGAGAAGTGCCAAGCAAAGGGGGCAAAGCCCCTTATAAAACCATCGGATCTCTTAAGAACTCACTATCATGAGAACAATAGGGGAGTAACTGTCCCCATCATTCAATTACCTCCCACCAGGTCCCTCCCATGACACGTGGGGATTATGGGAACTACAATTCAAGATGAGATTTGGGTGAGGACACAGCCAAACCATATCATCAAGAAAATGATTAACAAGTGTTATCTGTGAAGTCTTACAGACCCATTGTAAGAAAGACCTGGGTCAGGACTACATTCATGCCTGACCTGTAGAATCCCTACTCTAATGATGAGTCTTTGATGGTGCTTTAGTTTTGGAAATTTTGATCTCCTTTTCAGCACTCTGTCATGGTAGTTTCAGCATATTACCTCATATAACACAGGCCATTATTTTTTCCAAGTACCTAAACACTCTTCCTCTCTTAATTATAACTTCAAGGCCCCTTGTCAGGCTGTTAAATATTGCATTGTGGAAGAGTATCCTCATATCAGCAAACGCTCCTTTAGCCAGATAAATATTCTACTACCCCAATTTCTGTTTCAGCATCCTCAAGGTACATTTGTAAGCAAGCACCCCGTATTCTTGCTGGTACATACTAGTCTGTTCCTACAGATCCTTTGGTGAATAATCCTTTTCTACCCTTAGCAGAACCAGCACTTCCCCAGGTGGGTCATGCTGAGACTTAGCCCTAGTTGTTTGCCTACTGTCCAGGAGGGGTGTGGGGAAAGATCTTGAGGAAGGCAGATATTGTTTTGCAGGTTATCTGCCTCAGTTCAGGCCCCTGCACAGTTTCTGCAAGGAGGGGGCTGCTGTTGTCCTCTAACAAGAGCGAACATTTGCCCAGAATGTTCAAGGGAATCTAAGAGTTAAATGTTCTCAAGTGCGTCTTCCCAGGTATCCCCATCGAAGTCTCAGGGTTCCATTTCTCCCCTATCAGGGGCCTGATTTTCATGGAGAAAACTCACTGGGACTACAGAGTTAGCCATTGCTGAAGTTCTGCTACTCTTACAATACAATACAGCCCTATGCCTGGTCTTCAGCACAGTTCGCTTTCCAGCTACAGTATATGGCAGTCTTTTTTTTTTTTTTTTTTTTTTTTTTGAGATGGAGTCTTGCTCCGTCACCCAGGTTGGAGTGCAGTGGCGCCATCTCAGCTCACTGCAACCTCCATCTCCCAGATTCAAGCGATTCTTGTACCTCAACCTCCCGAGTACCTGGGATTACAGGTGCCTGCAACCACGCCCAGCTAATTTTTGTATCTTTAGTAGAGATGGGGTTTTACCATGTTGGCCAGGCTGGTCTCAAACTCCTGACCTCAGGTGATCTGCCTGCCTTAGCCTCCCAAAGTGTTGGGATTACAGGCGTGAGCCACTACGCCCAGGCAACAATCTTTTCAAATGCTGCTGAAGAGGACATCTGACTTCACATCTTGCCTTAAACTGGTAACTGTCTCACCTGAGCCTGTCATTGTCTCTCATGCATCAACAGCATCCGGCAACAATAAACAAATTCTGCAACCCCTTAAATTATTGCTTCCTCTGAACTGTACAAGCCAATGCGACCCCTTCCAGCTGTATTCAATTCTAATTTTCCACAGGTACATATTTCACTAATGGCAACGATACAGCATACCAGGCACTAACAACACTTCCCTTATGATCAGTAATAGGGTCCTTATTGCCATCTGGCCAGCAAGTGATTGAATTCCAAATCTCATCCTTAGAGTCCATTTCCTAGGACAATTACCAGTTCCAAATGTCTTAAGTAGGGTTATTCAGAAGCAGAATATGAAATGAGAACGTGTGTGCAAGTGATCTATTAAGGAAATGCTCCCGGGAGAAATTGGAAAATGAATAGGTGAAGTAGGATAATGGAGGGAAAATGCAAAGCAAGGGTGCAGTCTCGAGCAAAGTCCTATAGTGGGTAGTTTCAGCCTGATCCCACAGGGGAATTTCAGAATATAAATTATGCCTCAGAGTTTGTCCTGACTTGTTGCAAGGGAGCTGGGCTTTCATACTCCCACACCAATCAGTCACTGGCTGAGACCCACCCATCTCAGGGTGGGTGGATGTAAATTCTCAGGCACTTCTGACTCTGACTCCAGTAGCCAAGAGCAGGCCTTTAAAGAGAGCCTCAGGTGTGGACGGTTAGAAGCAAAAGCCTCAGGAACTGGGGCGAGGCAAACAGAAACCATAAAAGGGGATCTGGGTGGAGCCCGAACAGTATCCACTATGTGCTTGTTATTTTTCCTCCCCAACTCTCTTTTCACTCCTCTGACCCTGGAGAAGAGCAAAGTGGCAGAAACGGTGAAGACACAAACTACATTAGAATAGGCTAGGTTAAGCTACGGCTGTAGTAACAACCCTAAAATCTCAGCAGCTTACCCCCATTCAGTTTACCTTTTGCTTATGCCTTGTGTCCTGTGTGGATTGTGAGGGGCACTGCTCTCCATGGTCACCAGGGCTAAAGTTGTTGGAGGTTCTGCCGTTTTGTTCTGCACCATCTAAAATCCACAGCCTCCTCATGTGCTTTAATAGGAAGAGAGAGACCAGAGGGTCGCGCTTGGCTTTTCTTTTTCTTTTTCTTTTTTTTTTTTTTTGAGACGGAGTCTAGCTCTGCCGCCCAGGCTGGAGTGCAGTGGCGCGATCTCCGCTCACTGCAAGCTCCGCCTCCCAGGTTCACGCCATTCTCCTGCCTCAGCCTCCCGAGTAGCTGGGACTACAGGCACCCACCACCACGCACGGCTAATTTTTCTTTTTTGTATTTTTAGTAGAGACGGGGTTTCACCGTGTTAGCCAGGATGGTCTCCATCTCCTGACCTCGTGATCCACCCGCCTCGGCCTCCCAAAGTGCTGGGATTACAGGCGTGAGCCACAGCACCCGGCCTGCACTTGGCTTTTTAGTGTGCTTCACCATAGGTGTGACAATCATGTCATTAGGCAGAATGGGTCACCAGGACCTGCCTGACTGCAGGGAGGCCAGAAATGTAGAGGATCCAAACGGTGCATTTGGTGAGAATTGTCCCAACCACACCGGTCTTTGTCACTATGAGCTTCTAAGTTTAGTTCAAGCTTGAGATGGGTGAGAAGGAGGTTATTTTTTTGAGACAGGGTCTCGTTCTGTCACCCAGGTTGGAGTGCAATGGAGTGATCTTGGCTCACTGCAACCTCCACCACCGTGGCTCAAGCTATCCTCCCACCTCAGCCTCCTGAGTAGCTAAGACAACAAGTGTGTGCCACCACGCCCAGCTAATTTTTTGTATTTCTTGTAGAAACGGAGTTTCATCATGTTGCCCAGGCTGGTCTCAAACTCCTGAGCTCAAGGGACCCACTCGCCTTGGCCTTCCAATGTGCTGGGATTATTGGCATGAGCCACCATGCCTAGCCTGAGACAAAGTTTTATTTTATTTTATTTTATTTATTTATTTATTTTTGAGGCGGAGTCTCGCTTTTGTCACCCAGGCTGGAGTGCAATGGCACGATCTCAGCTCACTGCAACCTCTGCTGCCCAAGTTCCAGCAGTTCTCCTGTCTCCACCTCCCAAGTAGCTTGGACTACAGGCGCCCACCACCACACCCAGCTAATTATTGTATTTTTAGTAGAGACAGGGTTTCACCACATTAGTCAGGCTGGTCTCGAACTCCTGACCTCAGCTGATCTGCCTGCCTTGGCCTCCCAAAGTGCTGGGATTACAGGCATGAGCTTCCGCACCCGGCTGAGAAAAAGTTTTAAATCAAAGTGAAAGTAAAACGTGGTAACTAGACTTTACAAAATGATTTTGGAAAACGTATGAGATTTGCCAGATAATTTTTTTTTTAATCATCAAGGTAGAGGGAAATGGTTTTACCTAGCACAGAAGATATGTAGTTATATGAAAGAATAAGATTCCTAATGAAAAACCAGAAAATAGCCAGAATCCCTAACTGTATAGCACTGATTAAGTAGATAATAAACATTCATAGGGTGGTGGGTTAATTAGCCACTTAAAACAATGTTTCTGGCCAGGCGCTGTGGCTCACGCCTGTAATCCCAGCACTTTGGGAGGCTGAGGTGGGCAGATCAGCTGAGGTCGGGAGTTCAAGATCAGCGTGACCAATATGGAGAAACCCTGTCTCTACTAAAAATACAAAATTAGCTGGGCATGGTGGTGCATGCCTGTAATCCCAGCTACTCGGGAGGCTGAGGCAGGAGAATGGCTTGAACGCGGGAGGTGGAGGTTGTGGTGAGCCGAGATCACACCACTGCCCTCCAGCCTGGGCAACAAGAGCAAAATTCCATCTCATAAATAAATAAATAAATAAATAAATAAATAAATGATGTTTCCAGAGAACTTTTAGTGACATTGTTAAATGTTCATAATATAATGTAAGTGAAAAAAGTCAGTATATAAAGCTGTATATGAAAATCCCTTCCCATCTTTTACCTAGATTACTGTAAGGACCCTGACTGTCAGCCACCCTCCAGCTCCTGTCCCTCCAATGTGTTTTTTTACAGTGCAGCCAATCATCTGCCTACAATATCAAGCAGAGGCCATACCTTGTTTGCAGGATAAAATCCAAATTCCTCTTCATGGTTTGCATATATCTCTCCCTAGTCAAGCCTCCTCTCCAACTTTATTTTTGTCAACTACCCATCTTATACTCTAGTCTCAAACTTATAACCTCCCAGCCGAGATATTTCCTCTGAGCACCAGATGTGTGTACACAAATGACATCTCTCTGTGGATGTCTCATAGGCATCAAATTTATTATTTTACTTATTTTATTTTGTGAGATGAAGTTTTGCTCTTCAGGGTCTTTCTCCCATTATCTTGATGAATAGTCCCTGGCTCCCTTCTAGTCATTTAATCTCTTTAGGAAATTGTCACTTAGCCACACCCTTAGTATTCTCTCCCAAGCTTACTTTTTCACTCCTTACATGGCCAAGCTGAGAACTTTCTACATCTATTCTGCTTCTCTTTTAATTATAAATTTTGTCTTTAAGTCATTTCTTTGCTCTTGCATCTCACTGTATGTCATTGAAAGCAGCCGTGCAGCAGCCTGAATGCTTTGTTGCTTAGCTGCTTTTTTTTTTTTTTTTTTTTTGCCAGATATCCTAGTTCATTGCTCCTAAATTCCATAAAGTCCTAGGACACAAACAGAATTCCACCAAGTTATTTTCAACTATGTAACAAGAATGGCCTTTACTCCAGTTTCTAATACCTTGTTCCTCATTTCCATTTGAGACCTCACACACAATGGCATTTACTGTCCATATTTCTATCAACATCCGGGTCATGAGCATTTAAGTAATCTCTTAGAAGATTCAGACTTTCCCCACGGCTCTTCTCTCCTGAGCCCTCACCACAATCACCCTTAACGCTCCATTCACGGCAGTGTAGGCTTTTTCTAGCCTGCTTCTTCCAATTTTTCCAGCCTCTACCCATTACCCAGTTCCACAGTGGCCTCTACATTTTTCACAGGTGTTTGTTATAGCAACAGACCACTACTCAGTACCAATTTTCTGTCTTAGTCAGTTTTCTGCTGCTATAACAGAATACCATAGACTAGGTAAATTGATAAAGAACAGAAGTTTATTTGACTCACTGTTCTGGAGGCTGGGATGTCCAAGAGCATAATGCCAGTGTCTGGCAAGGGTAATCCCATGGCACAAAATAGAAGACAGAAGTGAGCACATGAGACAGAGAGAGGGAATTGGGCAAACTCATCCTTTTTTTGGGGTGGGGAGGGGGGAACGGAATCTTGCTCTGTCACCCAGGCAGGAGCGCAGTGGTGCAATCTTGGCTCACTGCAACCTTCACCTTCTGGGTTCAAGCGATTCTCCTGCCTTAGCCTCCTGAGTAACTGGGATTACAGGTGCCCACCACCACATCTGGCTAATTTTTGTATTTTTAGTAGAGATGGAGTTTTCACCATGTTGGCCAGGCTGGTCTTGAACTCCTGACTTCAGGCGATCCACCCACCTCAGCCTCCCAAAGTGCTGGGATTACAGACGTGAGACAGCATGTCGGGCCAACTCATCCTTTTTATCAGGAATCCATTCCCATGATAACTAACTCACTTCTGCAATAATGGTATTAGTCCATTCATGAGGGCAGAGCCCTCATGATCTAATCACCTCTTAAAGATTCCACCTCTCAATATCCTTATAGTGGCAATTAAATTTCAATGAGTTTTGGAGGGGACATTTACACCATAGCAAGGCGTCAGCTAAAAAGTCCTACTTCCAGCCGGGTGCAGTAGCTCGCTCCTATAATCCCAGCACTTTGGGAGGCCAAGGCAGGCGGATCATGAGGTCAGGAGTTCGAGACCAGCCTGACCAACATGGTGAAACCCCGTCTCTACTAAAAATATAAAAATTAGTCTGGCGTGGTGGTGGTGCATGCCTGTAATTCCAGCTACTCAGGAGGCTGAGACAGGAGAATAGCTTGAACCTGGGGGGGTGGAGGTTGTAGTGAGCCAAGATCACGCCACTGCACTCCAGCCTGGGCGACAGAGCTTGATTCCATTAAAAAAAAAAAGTCTTACTTCCTCCCCTCATGGAGCCTGCTGTCTTCCCTTTCCTTCTGAAAGCCTCAAACCTCTGCGGGCCAAAAATCTCTTTTAACATCGTCTCAGTCTTTTTCAGCTGGTCTCTTGAATTGCTAAGGCCATGATTTCAACTGTCCTTCCCCTGAGTAAACTCCCCTTCTTCTGACTGCCCTTGGGGTAGATAAGTGTTTTAGCCTGGCATGTTAGTCTGGACCTGTCCATCTCTTCAGCCTCATGACCCATAAAGCATTTACCCTAAACGATATCGCAGTCTCTGAATGCACACGTTCTGGCACATACTAGTTTGTCTTCCAAGACTCAGCATCACCTTCTCTGGGAAGTCTTCCCTGATTCTCCCAGGCAACATCAGTCTGAACTTACACTCTGCTTTTCCAGGTCTGTTTCCCTACAAGGACAAGGAGACAGTGTCAGTGTCTTACTCATCTTGGCATCTCCAGCACATGGTGCTTAAGAGGTGTCGAATGTGGAATGATCTCATTTCCCAAGTCCTAAGAATCCTCTAATGCACTGTTGTTTTGTCAGTTTCATGAATTATTTTTCACTAGAACCCCAATCATTTTTCTAGCCCTTAATGGCAGGCAGGCCGGCTGCTTATTTGTTTGCATCCTCCAGACAGTAATCAATGTGAACTCCGCACTGACCTTGTGGCTGCGGCCTGCCCCCTGCTGGTCAGAAGGTTTCTGGGACAGAGACAACTCAAGGCTGAAGAAACAGGGGTTCTAAATCATTTTTTGCGCCGTGGACTCCTTTGGCATTCCACAAAGAATATGAATCCCTTCTCAGAATAATGCATATTTTTTGAGACAGTCTCGCTCTGTCGCCCAGGCTTCAGTGCAGTGGCACGATCTCGGCTCACTGCAACCTCTGCCTCCTGGTTCCAGCGATTCTTATGCCTCAGCCTCCCGAGTAGCTGGGAATACAGGTGTGCCACCACGCCTGGCTAATTTTTGTATTTTTAGTAGAGACGGGGTTTCACCATGTTGGTCAGGCTGGTCTCAAACTCCTGACCTCAAGTGATCCGCCCGACTCGGCCTCCCAAAGTGCTGGGATTACAGGCGTGAGCCGCTGCACCTGGTGGCTTCTCAGAATAATATTTTCAAGTGTGCAATATAAAGCACATAGATTACAAATGAAACCAATCATATGAAATACAGGTAACAAAATACTGGAAAACCTGTATATATTATGTATGTGATATATATGCCCATGTAATGTGATACATGGATGTATATACACATATGCACGTTAAATAACAAGATCTAGTAATAGGTCTAATAGCTACTGTAATTTCAAAGTGATAAAAATATTTTGAGATCTCTACCACAGCTGCAATGTGATATGAAATATCTGGGATTTCTACTGGTGACAGTCACAGCTACTGCTAATACTACTACAGTTTGTAGTAAAACTAAAGACCAAATCTTTTGCCATCCAGATACCAAGACACCCTGAATTCTACATATGGATCCACTGTGGGAAGAGTCTATGGACCCAAAGTTAAGAAAGCCTGAATCGTGTTTCAGAGGCATGGCAGACAGATTCTTTTAAATACGGCAGGGATGGCTAGTGGCTAGGTGTCTGTACGACCCTTGATTATTTCAAGTGGCAGTTGAGTGAGACACAGGAGGTATGCCAGAAACACCTCTGGCAGAAGGTCCAAGTTTGAACCCCATAGGCGTCACTTACAGTGTTTTGAGAACTGGCTTGACCCTTCCCTTTGCCTAGTGCCCATTTCCTCATCTAGAAAATGAGAATGAGCCTGGTGTGGTAGGGGGTGGCTCACACCTTAATTCCAGCTGTTTGGGAGGCTGAGACAGGAGGATTGCTTGAAGCCGGGAGTTTGAGACCAGCCTGGGCAACATAGTGATCCCC
Source organism: Gorilla gorilla gorilla (assembly GCF_029281585.2). Taxonomy (NCBI): domain Eukaryota; kingdom Metazoa; phylum Chordata; class Mammalia; order Primates; family Hominidae; genus Gorilla; species Gorilla gorilla. Next base: position 175,852,362 of record NC_073228.2, read on the forward strand.
CCTGCCCTGTCGCCTGTCTCCACAAAAAAAGCCAGGCACCCTGGCTCATGCCTATAATCCTAGCTACTCAGGAGGATAAAGTGGGAGGATCATCTGAGCCCAAGAGTTTGAGGTTACAGTGAACCATGATCATGCCACTGCACTCCAGCCTGGGTGATGGGGAGACCCTGTCTCTAAAAAAATAATAAATACATAAAATGGGAATGATGGTGTCTTCCTCCGATTGTTGATTCAGTACATTAACAGGTGAAAACTTTTTGGGGTCAATGTTTGTTGTTAAATGAGAATGATATTAAATGTCTGTAGAGAACATGCCCCATGACATGCTCTCTCTCAGCCAAGCGTAATGTCTTTCCAAAGAGAAACCTGAAGTCTGAGCTGCCATATGACCTGGGAGGCACCTGTGTACTTGGAAGATAAGCCCTTTCTTGCCGGGTGAGAATGGTTAAGTGTGCCCTGCTTTCCACCCCAATCCAAAAGAACAACCTGAACGGCAAATAACCTTGTTATTTTATTAGAAGCATATTTACATTCTTGTAGTTAACTTTCCAGAGAACATTTTACAAAAATTTTGTATAAAGTCTGGAAACTACATAAAAATAATTTCTATCTTTCATAAAGGGAAAATATAAGTTAGTTACATTTACTCTAAAACCAGACAGAGAAAAAAAACCCAGTTCTGTCTGTCCCTTATACAGAAAGCACTAACACAGGGCACGAGGAATACTGCGTGGGCCTCTCAGAGATAGGCATTGTACGGTGGCTCCATGGTGAGGCTAGGTGACCCCGCCAGTCCCCATCCAGAAAAGCACAGGGGAGCTCTGAGGGCTCAGGTGGCGCTGAGCGGGGACGCAGCAACTCCTTGAAGGGCAAAGGTGATGTGAAGGACGAGCCACAAGGGGAATGATCACAGACTTTCACCTGAACCATGAAACTGGCATTTCACCTAATACTTTCTCACACGCCAGGCTACACACGGAAATACTGTAAGCAAAGCCCAAAGCAGCCCTGTCTGGCGGTTCCCAACGCTGGCCTGGCCTGGTAGAACTGGGTCTATGTTCTGCAGTTACACTGCCACTAGTTCATGTTTCCCCAGCACCTATGCACCAAAGAGAATAAAAGGAGACAATTGTTTTGCTTGTCTCATTTGTGAGAGACCTGAAAAACACCCCTATCTGGGTCAAATTCTGCAGCAGGCAAGCTAAACGCTCACTAACCTGAGAACCATTGCTAGCTCCAAGAGAATCTTGACTACGCATTTAAGATTTGGGCAGTCCCCTTTTCCTGTTGAAGGGCTGCCCCTCCCTTCCCAAGCGTTCAGTTATAACCAACGTTGAGAAAATTTCCAGGGAATTGCTTTAGAAAGACAGAGTATACAGAACCTTAACCTAGCTGGGCGCAGTAGCATGTATCTGTCGTCCCAGCTACTCAAGGTTGAAGCGGGGGAATCAGTTGAGCCACGAGTTTGAGATCAGCTTGGGCAACATATTACAGACCCTGTCTCAAAGAATTTTTTTTTTTTTTTTTTTAGAGACAGAGTCTCGCCCTGTTACCTAGGCTGGAGTGCAGTGGTGTGACCTTGGCTTACTGCAACCTCTGCCTCCTGGGTTCAAGTGATTCTCCTGCCTCAGCCTCCCGAGTAGCTGGGATTATAGGCATGCACCACCACGCCTGGCTAATTTTTGTACTTTTAGTAGAGACAGGGTTTTGCCATGTTGGCCAGGCTAGTCTCGAACTCCTCACCTCAGGTGTCACCATGCCCGGCCTAAAAATAAAGAATCTTAAATCTGTAGGAGTGAAGGCGGAAACAGTCCTCCCAGGAAGTCTCAACCACTCTACCACCAGCGAAACACTACCCAGACTCAATACGCCCATATGATTACTCCAAATCATTACCAGTTTTGTGGTGTTGTTGTTTGTTGTTTTAAAAAGCAGATATCTTCCTGGAGAAACCATACATTTTATAGTTGTTTCAATAAAATAATTAGAAATCAGGGTGAAAAAAGGTTTCCTTGTAAGTAAACCCGCATACTGGTTCAAACATTTGCTTTTATTGCGTTATATACACTCTGCAGCCGTAGAATCAGAATCTGGGGGAAGCCAACTGAGACCCCGAAGGCCCAGCAGGAGTCCATCTGAGGTACAGAACCTGTGCTTCCGCCATGTTCCTGGGGCAGGGGCATTCCATTTCCCCCTGATGCTTTTTCTTCCTGAAGAGAAGTCCAAGAGACTGCCAGCCCAGGTCTGAAATGCAAGGTGGGACTCCTGAACACAGTCGGGGGGACGGGGCAGAGGGAAACAGCCCTCCTGTTTCACCTGCAGACAGGGTGGGCCAGAGTGCTATGGAGCAGACTGGGTTGTGGAGGCCTCGTGTGCTGAGGAATCAGTCCCTGCACACAGGAGCCTGTGCGGTGGCCAGCACGAATCGCAGCCCGGCAGTACAGCCTGTGCTTCTCCATGCCTCCGGTGCCAACACCCCGCACGCGCCACACCAACTGCTCCACCTAACGTGCTCAGTGGCACAGGCTCAGGCAGCAAACGTGTTCCAACCCACCTGGGCAGAAGAGGCCAGGCCAGCAGACCAAGTCCTGTGTGTACGCGTATGTGTGTGCATTCACACCCACGTGCAGGAAGGGGGACGCGAGACGGCATGAAACACGGGAGAAGCAGAATAAACATTTCAGCCTCCCTCTTTCCCCGGTCCCCGCCCCCCACATAGACAAGGCTTTGTCTTAAGTGGAAAGCAAACTGGGAGACCAGGAGGAATGAGGCCATCTCCTGAGCAGCCAGCTGCAGGCCTGGCTCCACTGGGAACAGAAATGGCTGTGAGGGACTTGATGATTCAGTGACTCTGCAGGGAATGGCTGAAAAACCAAGAATTCCAGCCCGGATGAGCCCACGGGGACTTCATCAGCAGTGCTTTGTCCCACAGAGAGCAAAACTGGTATTTTCGCAAACAGGAGAGGACTCGAGGCCACAGAACACCCATTCCTCTTGGACCCTGACCCCACCAACAGCCCCATCCCTTCCAGCTTGAAGGGATCTGGGGCTCAAGGAGAATATACATTAGGGTCAGGTGACAAATAATTACACCTCACCCTCCACAGGCCAGCGAGAAGTCAGGAACGCTGGGGCAGGTCTATCAGGCACAGTTGGGGTGGCACAGGGCGAGGGGCTGGATTTGAGCTGGCACAGACGCAAGAGGGAAAAGGGGTCCTGAGTTACATGTTCACAGAGAATGAAGGAGAAGGCCCTGGGGCCCACCAAGCTGCCAGCCACAGCCCCGGGCGGTTGTTAAGAAGCATCCGCAGAACTGTAGGGGAAGAACTTGGCGGCCTTGCTTGGGGTGGAGGGGTTTGGGCACTCCGCCTCCTCGCTCAGCTTGAAGAACATCTCCTGCTCCCGCTTCTTCTGGTTCAGATCCTCTTCCAGAGCCTAGGGAAGAGAGAGGACGGATGGCACTTGGTGAGATCTGCAGGCCACACATGGGTGTCCCACTCACAGGACCCCCACTGACATGGCCTTCTCTGGAACATTCCCTTCCAGGCCTCAGTGCTTGAGAAACTACGGCTTCCCTATTTCCTACCCTAGAGCTCCTCCCACAGGAGGTAAGTACCACCTCCTGCCACCGCCACTCAGAAGCTCCCTGTGGACTGAAGGGTACAGTTGGGGGAAATGTCAATCTAGACGGGGCAGGGAGGAAAAAAAGCAGATGCAAATCCCCTGGCAGGAAAACAGCCAAATGACTGGAGAAAAGCCCGAGGGAGAAGATGGAGAGAGATTTAGCAGCAAAGGAAGCAGAGATGTCAGAAGTTTTTTTTTTTTTCAAAATACACATGCCTGAGTTGAGATTGCGCCACTGCACTCCAACTTGGGCGACAGTGCGAGACTCCATCTCAAAAACAAAAACAAAAACAAAATACACGTGCCTTTGCCTAAACCCAGAGGTTCGAATTTTGAAGATTTGTGGTGGGACCAAGGCCTTCTGTACTGTACAAACTCTTCAGGTAACTCAGAGGAGAGCTCTAGTTGAAAAGCACTGCAGGAGGTTCCCTTGGGCACAAGCAAGTCTATCTAGGTAAATTGGATCCTACCAGAAATATTTTTCTTTTCTTTTTTTTGAGACAGAGTTTTGCTCTGTCGCCCAGGCTGGAGTGCAGTGGCACTATCTTGGCTCACTGCAAATTCAGCCTCACAGGTTCAAGTGATCCTCCTGACTCAGCCTCCCCAGTAGCTGGGATTACAGGCACCTGCCACCATGACTGGCTAATTTTTGTATTTTTAATAGAGAAGGGGTTTCACCGTGTTGGCCAGACTGGTCTCAAACTCCTGACTTCATGTGATCCACCCACCTTGGCCTCCCAAAGTGCTTGGATTACAGGCGTGAGCCACCGCGCCTGGCCTAGGATTTTCTAAAGAAACTGGAAATCAAGATTTTAATGTAAAATCTCCTTATATACTTAAAAGTGGACATCTTTTAAAAAATTTACAGGCCAGGCGAGGTGGCTCAGCTTTGTAATCCCAGCACTTTGGGAGGCCAAGGCGGGCGGATCACCTGAGGTCAGGAGTTCAAGACCAGCCTGGCCAACGTGGCGAAACCCCATCTCTACTAAAAATACAAAAATTAGCCAGGTCTGGTAGTGTGTGCCTGTAATCCCAGCTACTTGGGAGGCTGAGGCAGGAGAATCACTTGAGGCGAGGTGGAAGTTGCAGTGAGCCAAGATCGCGCCACTGCACTCTAGCCTGGGTGACAGAGCAAGACTCCGTCTCAAAAAAAAAAAAAAAAAATTTTTTTTACATCACTATGTTGGCCAAACATACCATGCCTGTAAGCCAATTCCAGCACATAGGCTATCAGTTTGGGACCTCTGCTCTAGGAATACCAACAATTTAATAATAATAGCTACTACTTTTTGAGCACAGAATGGTTTAGTAACTTGCCCAAGGTTTCACAACTAGTAATGGAGGAGTTAGGACTTCATCCCACCTGTGTGACTCCAAAGCCTGGGCTGTTTAAGCATTATTCTGTTCTACCCACCACATATATTTCTCAATACAACCTTCCAAGGCCAGAGTCAGCGATCTTTTTTCTGTTATATGACAGATAGTAAACATTTTTGGCTTTGCAGGACATATTTGGTCTCTATTGTGACTACTCAACTGCCACTGTAGTACAAAATCAGCCACAGACAACCTGTAAATGAACGAGCATGGCTGTGTTCCAATAAAACTTTATTTACAAATATAGGTGGTGGGCCAGATTAGGACATTGGCAGTGGTTTGCTAACACCTACTTTAAGGAAATAAATATTATCTACATTTTACAGCCCGAAAAGCCAGGGTTCAGGAGGGAAGATTTGACTTGTTTGAGGCCACATTCTGTGTGAACACTGACCCAAGCAACACTTCATTGACTCTACCAGATATTCTGTACTTACTCGAAATACATCTGAATTTTTCTAAAAATACTCCACAATGTACAATCATCTCCCTGCCTCCATACAAGGCAGGGGGTTCGCAGGCTGCTGACTGTAATGCAAGAATGTAAAAGACCATTTATTCTCGAATAAAAATCATCACCTCCGGGTCATTGTTCCAGCAGAAACCCAAGTAGCTAATGACAGAAGAATTCTATAAAGAATTCTGCACAGAGGCAGCCCCCACAGGCAAAGTCCAATGCTGGCTTCCCAACTGCACACTCGTGGTGCCTCCCCTGAGCCCAGGCCCCTCTTTGAAGCGATCTGAGACATAAGGCAATAGCTAGAGGAAACGCGATCATTCATTTTCAAACTCTCTCAGGATAGGCCAAGGGTATAGAACCCCCAGGCAAGAGAACCAGGTGGACGTTCATTTCCTGATTGCAGAACCAACCTATGTCAGCAGGAACATTATTGACTTGAGTGTCAAGTATGGAAAGTCCCAGCAGACCATGGTTACAGAAACTGATGAGCGTGGGCCTAACAGGAAGTCTGGGATCTTGGTCAGCTTCCAGCCAGAAAGCTCCATGAGCGCAGGGAGGGAGGCCTCAATTCAAGGACTCCCAAGGCCATCACACAGCTGAGATGGGCAGTTGCCTCCTGTCCAGACCACAGTTACAGTAAGCAGAACTGAGGTACGATGGCAGAACAAACCTCAGGACTTCAGGACCCGTGGCATGAGATTAAGAGTAACTCGGGCAGTTTTCTCCTCAGAGAGTTTAGGGGAATGAGTATGTCCTTGGCCTTGTACTATGTGCTGGCGACTTCTGACATAACCTTGCAGTATTGATAGCTTCAGTGTACAAATAACCACACTGAGGCCCCATTTTTTTTTTTTTTTTTGAGACGGAGTCTTGCTCTGTCACCCAGGCTGGGGTGCAGTGATGCGATCTCGGCTCACTGCAACCTCCGCCTCCCGGGTTCAAGCCATTCTCCTGCCTCAGCCCCCCATGTAGCTGGGATTACAGGCATGCGCCACTGTGCCCGACTAATTTCTGTGATGGTTAATTTTATGTGTCAGCTTGGCAAGGCCATGGTATCCACCTGTTTGGTCAAACACCAGCTAGATGTCACTATGAAGGTATTTTCTAGATGTGATTAGCATTTCAATCAGTAAACTCTGAGTAAAGCAAATTACCCTTCATCATGTGGGTGGGCCTCAATCAGTTGAAGGCCTTCAGAGAAAAGAGAGAAGGAATTCTGCCTCTAGACAGCAACAACAACTGGGGGTCTCCAGCCTGCTGACCTGTCCTGCAGATTTCAGACATACCAGCCCCCACAATCGTGTAAGCCAATTCCTTAAAATAACTAAATCAATTTCCCTCTCCCTCTCCCTACACACACACACACACACACACACACACACACACACACACACACACACACACACACATCCTCTCTCTATCTTGGTTCTGTTTCTCTAGAGAATCCAGACTAATACAGGCCCAGAGCGGGGAAGATGGCTTGCCCAAGATCCCAAAGCTGGTGACCAGCAAGAACGTCTAGACTGCCAGCTAGAGAGGAAATGGACAAATTCCCCCAACCTCTGATACCATCCTAGTTCCAGATACCATCCTAGTCCAAGCTGCCATCATTGCACACCAAGGTCATCACAATAGTTTCCTTACTGGTCTCTCTGCCTCCACTCTTGACCCCTGAGGGCAGCCAGCGGGATCCTTTTCAAAACATGAGTCAGACCACCCTGTTCTCTGCTCGGAACCCTCCAGTGGCTTCCATCTCACACAGAGTAAAAGCCAGACTTTACACAGGCCCCCCACCCCTCTGACTTTACCTCCTATCACCTCCCTCCGTCACCACCACTCTCTCCAGCTCAGGGGTCTCCTTGTTTCACAAGCAAGGTGTCCGGGCCTTTGCAGTTGCTCTTCCTTGTGCTGGGAATGTCCCCCTGAAAACCCCCACGGCTGCACGCCTCCCTCCCTCAGGTCCTTCAGATCTTGGCTCAGATGTCATCTTCTTAGACGACATCTTCCTGCCACACCGTCTGAAGCAGCCTCACTTTGTGACCCCCCCATGCTGTTTCCTTCCCTGCTTCTTGGCCCCTTACTAGAAGGTCGGTTCTTCCGGAGGGCACGGACTTGTCCCTTTTGTTCAATGCAGTATCTCTAGTGTCTGAAACAGCGTGGGGCACTTAGCAGGTGTTCAAGAAATATGTGTTGCATTAATACACAAACGAATGAACCATCAAGCTAACGATGACACACAAATGCAATCCCATGTGATAAGCACCATGACAGGGGCAAGGACGGGGAGCCCAGAAGACACCATACAGCCTCCGTGGGGGAGGCCTGAATAATGAAGACAAACAGAAGTTGGCCAAGCAAAGGCTGGTGGGTAGAGAATTCCTGGCAAGGGGAACAGGCTGGGCAAAAGCCCAGCAGGGAACGAGGGAAGCGCATATGGCATGGAGATCTATTTGGGTACTGAAATCTGCTCAGAGCACAAGTGGGGGATGAGACTCACGGGAGATAAGGCAAGAACAGTAGTTCTCGAAGTGTGGTCCACGAACCCCTAGGGGGCCCAAAACACTTTCTGGGGGTGGGGGAGGGGCAGCAAGCTCTAGTTTCCTACTAAGACACAGTTTGCTTTTTCACTGTTTTGATATTTGTGCTAATGGTACAAAAGCAATGATGGGTAAAACTTCTGGAGCTTCTGGAGGATTAAGACAACGGCCCCTCCTAACTGAATGGGTATTCTTCACCACCGTGCACTCACATGTGTTTATTTTTATTTTTATTTTTTGAGATGGAGTTTCACTCTTTCGCCCAGGCTGGAGTGAAGTGGTGAGATCTTGGCTCACTGCAACCTCTGCCCGCCGGGTTCAAGTGATTCTCCTGCCTCAGCCACCCGAGTAGCTGGGATTACAGGCATGCACCACCATGTCTGGCTAATTTTTGTATTTTTAGTAGAGACTGGGTTTCGCCATGTTGGCCAGGCTGGTCTCGAACTCCTGACCTCAGGTGATCCACCTGCCTTGGCCTCCCAAAGTGCTGGGATTACAGGTGTGAGCCACCATGCCAGGCCCACTCACAGTATTTTAGAAAGTTTTTCAATTAAAACAATAAAGCCAATTGCACTTAAGATCACCTTGATGGTGCAACACAAATGGTTCATTTTATTAAATCCTGACCTTCAAGGTCACAGCCCTTTAACGTCCTGTGTGAGGAAATGAGAACTATGCATAAGGCCCGCCTGCTGCCAGTCAAAGCATGATGGCTGTCTAGAGATGCTGTTCTTGTGCCTGATATTGTTCTTGTGCAATTGTCTTGAGTTGTGGGCTGAACTCACCACTTGATTCTGCAGAATATCATTTTGATTAGAAAACAACTCCCAACTGGGCATGGTGGCATGTGTCTATAGTTCCAGCTACTTGGGAGGCTGAGACAGGAGAACTGCTTGAGCCCAGGTAGTCGAAATGAGCCTGGGCAACATAGCAAGACCCCATTTCAAAAAAAAAATTACTGACAAATATGGGTATTTAGCAAACACTCTCTTGAAAATGAACAAACTGAGCTGATCACTTCAAGGGAAACAAACTAAGGATATTTATTGCCAATGACAAAATGTGAGCATTCAAGCAAAAATGAGAACTTTGGAAAACCTGTGTCCACCAGCCTGAACTTGACAGCTTCTCAATTTTTTTTTTTTTTTCTTTTTGCCAGGGCCTCAATCTGTCCCCCAGGCTGGAGTGCAGTAGTGCAATCATGGCTCATTGCAGCCTTGACTTCCTGGCCTCAAGCGATCCTCCCATCTCAGGCTCCAGAGTATATGGGACTACAGGCATGTGCCACTGTGCCCGGCTAATTTTTGTATTTTTTGTAGAGATGAGGTTTCACTGTGTTGCCCAGGCTGGTGTCGAACTCCTGGGTTCACACCTATAATCCCAGCACTTTAGGAGTGGTGGCGGGTGCCTATAATCCCAGCTGCTCAGGAAGGTTGAGGCAGGAGAATCGCTTGAACCTGGGAGGTGGAGGTTGCAGTGAACCGAGATAGCGCCACTCCGTCTCAGGAAAAAAAAAAAAAAAATCCGCTGGTCTTTCTTGCACTTGGATGTAACTTTGTTCCAGCCATGATCCTGTAACATCATGCACTGGTCACTTAGAAAATATTGGTTTACTGAGTTATGCAGATCTTCCAAAAGTTGACACATTTCATTATACAATATTTTAAAAAAATTATATCTCCACCAGGCACAGTGATGCACATCTGTAGTCCCAGCTACTCGGGAAGCTAAGGCAGGAGAATCACTTGAACCCAGGAGGCAGAGGTTGCAGAGAGCCACGTTTCCACGCCTGTAATCCCAGCACTTTGGGAGGCCGAGGGGGGCGGATCACTTGAGGTCAGGAGTTCAAGACCAGCCTGGACAACATGGTGAAACCCCGTCTCTACTAAAAATAGAAAAACTAGCCAGGCATAGTGGCACGTGCCTGTAATCCCAGCTACTCAGGAGGTTGAGGCAGGAAAATCATTTGAACCCAGGAGGCAGAGGCTGAAGTGAGCCGAGATGGCACCACCGCATTCCAGCCTTGGGCGAAAGAGTGAAACTCTGTCTCCAAAATAAAAAATAAAATAAAGAAATCAACAGATGGGTCAGGAGAGACGTTGCAAAGGGGCTAGTGACAGAGAAGAAGCCCAACAGAAGGTGGGCCTAGGAGGACAAGGCAGGCGAGGAAGAGAGTGACTGGCAGCATTGGCTGCCACAAGGAGGTCAAGTCCAGCAAGCTGTATCCATGGGAGTCAGCCACCAGGATGTTGTTATTGACCTTGCCAGCAGTGGCTGCAGTGGGCTGAGAAAGGAATTTCTCAGTGGGTGGAGGAAGAAATTGTGACAGGGCTTTGCAGAGAAAGAGAGAGACAGGGCAGTAAAGAAAGATGCAGGACTGAGCGAGGGCATGGGGTTTGAAGGTGAAAGTATGGCAGGCACCATTCAAAAATGACCCCTGTGACTCTCTCTCATATAACTCTCCCCGCTCCTCTGCGTGTGGGTGGAAACTCTGAATGTGGTATCATTCCTGCAAGCAGGGAGGCTATCCCATGACCCTGATTTAATCACGTGAGCACAAAAGGGTTTTCTCTAGCTGGTGGCAGAAAGGGCTATCAGAGACATTCAAAGCACGAGGAGGTCTGAATGCATGCTTGCTATTTGGAGGTGGAGGAGGCCACATGATAAGGAGTGCTGGTGGCTTCTAGAAAATAACCCGTCTGAGGTCAGCAAGGAAACAGGGACCTCAGACCTACAGCCATAAGGAACTGGATTCTGTCGAAAGCTGAATGGGTTTGGAAGTGATTCTTCCCCAGAAACTTCAGCTAAGAGCCCAGCCACGCTGACAACGTTGATTGCAGCCTGGTGAGACCCTGAGCAGAGAACCCAGAGAGCCCACCCAGACTCTTGAACTCCATCACTAGGAGAGAGTAAACGGGTGTTGGTTTAAGCTGCTAAGTGTGTGGCAGTTCATCACACAGCAACAGAAAACTAAATCGGCAAGCAGTTTATCTGGTGCTGCGTTCTGACTTCTCAGAATAACTTCCTCTAAGAGAAAATCCCCACAGGCTGGGCTTCTGGCCCAGCAGCATGGCTGGTTTGACTCACTGCAGCATCCTCTGTGGACACATGGCAGGAGTCCTTCGGTCCGTGAGAGGGAGCTAAACAAGAGGCTGCCCTTCCAGAGGTGGAAGCTGCAGGGCGTTCAGCCACAAAGGGTTAGAAAGTTCCTCTCTCTTTCTCGGGCTGGAGATCCATTTGATGGTGCCACAAAGCAAGAGTCCACCAAAATAAGGAGACCTAACATGTCCTGGCCAGAGGCCTGTGCATGGCACAGAGCAGAGCCCGAGACTGAGCCCACCGGCTCGGATAAGGTTACCTTCTTGCGCGGCCGAAGCTTGTCCCGCCATTCCTTCAGGTTCTGGTTATGGCTCTCATCCAGGGCCTTCAGCTTCTGGGTTTCGTGCTCTACCAGGAGGTGGCACTTTTCATTCTGGAACAAATTCCAGGCAGAACAGGTGAGAAATCAGAAGACGCAGGCCCTGAAGACTGAGACACACCTCACGCTGTGGCTACGAGGGCACCAGCATCATTCATTTATTATTTCTTCTTGACTATAAATCCCATTTATTCAAACTCTATACGTAAATCACATGCACCAAGAAGTGCCTGGAGGAATAGTCCAGAATATGTTAATAGTTCTTATTAACTCTGTGGGGGGGAGGTGTAGTAAATTTGCAACTTTCTGTGAGGATACAGCAAGAAGGCAGCTGTCCGCAAGCCAGGAAGGGAGCCTTCACCAGAACCCCACCCTGCTGGCACCCTGATCTCAGACTTCCAGCCTTCAGAACTGTGAGAAAGAAGTTTCTGTCAATTAAAGCATCATGGTATTTTGTTATGGCAGCCCGAGCTAAGATACTCTGTATGTCTCACATATAATTTCCTCAGGGAGATCTGTGGCAAGGAATGAGGGTCACTGACATGGGTGAGACTCTTCTAACCTCACTGTTCTTTCTCTGAGGTAAGTTATCTGCTTTACAAAATGTAAATCTCTCTCATAGGCAGCAGTGACAAGTCCCTGTTGATTTCTTGCAGGGAATCAGTCTTGTCATGAGGAGCTTATAAAGCAGGGGGAAAGTGCCTTTATCCAGATACCACGACCCTACTGGGTTGGAAAAGTAGAATCCTTTGGGAGATTTTCATTTTGGGTTTCATGCTAGAGGCTTCTGGGAGTTTAGAACTTGGCTGAGTGAGAAGTAATACTCGCAGCAGCGCTGCATGCCCGTGGCCTGCCAGGAGCTGTGCTCGGCACTTCATACGGGCTCTCTCAGTGCTCACAGAAACCCGAGGCAGGGATAGGAAAACGGATGCGGAAGGTGAATGGCTTGGCCAAAAGTCACACAGTGGCAATCAGCAGAGCCCTGCCGGGGAGGCCTCAACACCTGGAATGTTTCCTCCACGCCTCCCCACCTCTCCAGAAATTGCCCGATGGGTCCAACAGCCTGAGCAGTTCCTGAGGTTCGAATCAGCCCCGTCCCCACAAGGGGGCTTCAGGTACCAGCTCCTGGGGACAGGACCCTCAGGCGTGGGGCAAACCCAGGGGCCAGGAAGCTTGAAGAGGTCAGGAATTACCACAGGAAAAGCAGCCCACAAGGGGCTCGGCCACACCCCGACCACCTTTGCCCAAAACACAGTGATGACTCAGAAACCCTGCAGCAGCCCACTGCCAGCTCCGTCACTTCATTCACAAGTCCTTGCCCCAATCCTGCACAGCAGGAATGGTCATCCCCACGCCCATTTTAGGAGTGTGAGAGCTATGGCTTAGGAGGGTGATATGATTTGCCCAACCTCACAGAGCCCTAGAGCAGCATGGCAGGGCTGGAAACCATCCATCCCGGGCGTGTCTGATGAAGATCCTTCCCTGCTGTGGAGTTTCTGGCCCCCTGAGAGCTGATGGCCTTGGGGAAACTGAGGCAGCCTGGGGGCAGGGGCAGGGGCAGGCAGGGCGGTACCTGCAGCTGCTGCAGCTCGCTCATGTTGCTCTCGCACTGCGCCAGCATGTCCCGCATCTGGTTCTCGTGTTTCTGCTGTTGCTGCAGCCGCTCTGACTTCTGCCTCTTCTCCTCCTGCTGGGAGAACTGCACCAGAGAGAGGGTGGGTGCCTCAGGGGGCCAGGGCCTGGCTGGTTGGGTAGGGAGCCCCACTCAGCCCTGGCCCAGGGAGACCCCTCAGGGGGACTGGTCTGTGCACAGCCCCAGTACCCAGCACCAGCTCAGGCTGTGCCCGTGTTAAGTCCTCACCCTGAGCTGAGACCCAGCCCCTGCCCTCGAGGAGCCCCCAGGCCGGTGGGGACATGACACTGCAATGTCACACACGCCAGGAAAGTGTGTGTACCAGGCAGGAATCACAAGGGCCCATGTGCCCGAGCCACAAGGGCAACACAGGATGTGGGGAAGCTGGCCAAATAAAAGTGGGGGAGTGCGGAAGGGAAGGGCGCAGGAGAATTGGCAACATAGCACCAAGCTCTACCTCTGTCCACACACAGAGGTGAATTCACCATGAGGCTGATGAAGCTTCCAGGGCACGCGTGGTGACTCGCACACCCCCTCCCAAGACCTTATGGCGGGTGGGTCGGAGTGCATCTTTCCTTTTTTTTTTTTAAGATGGAGTCTCGCTCTGTTGCCCAGGCTGGAGTGCAGTGGTTCAATCTTGGCTCACTGCAACCTCTGCCTCCCGGGCTCAAGCAATCCTCCCACCTCGGCCTTCCAAGCAGCCACCACACCTGGCTAATTTTTTTAAAAAATTATTTTTTTGTAGAGATGGGGTTTTGCTGTGTTGCCCAGGCTGGTCTCAAACTCCTGGGCTCAAGTGACCCGCCCGCCTCGGCCTCTCAGTGTTGGGATTACAGATGTGAGCCAGCCTGCATCTTGCTTCATATTCTCCAAAACTGTATAAGGCCCAGGCCCCGCCAAACCTGGCCCTGCCTACACCCCGGCACACTTGCAGACCCTGCAGGCCCGGCCCCCACCTGCTTGATCTTCTCGCGCTGCTCGGCTGCGCTGCCCCCGCCATTGATGTGGAGGCTCTTCTTGTACATGGCCATGCGCGTCTTGCCCTCACTCCTCTGGATCTTGGGCAGCCGCGCCTTTTCCTGTTGCTGCCGCACCTTCAGCTGCTCTATCATGCGCTGGTTGTAGCGCTGCATCTGCTCCCGCTCCTGGAGAGGAATATCCAGAGGGGCTGAGGGCAGCTGCACTCTGGACTCAGAGCGTGGTCACAGGCTAAAGGTCCCCACACTCCACTCAGGGGCCCAGGACCAACGCAGCCCACAATGTTCAGCAGATCAAGGCTGGTGTTATTTTGCTTCTACACTAATAACATTATTTGTTCTCACTTTAAAAATTCTTGTTAATAATATCTTGGATTCTTACCTTCTAAATGCCTTTTCATCTAATCAATGATGGCATGCCATCATTAGCTAATATCTCAAAGCAAAATGTACACGAAAGGGGATGGTTTACCATTAGTGATGGCAGATATGAATTTATATTTTAAAAAATCCTGATAGATTTGAATTTTTTCCTTCCCCTAACACCTATTTGTATTTCAAAGCTCAGCATGGGCATCACCTCCTCCAAGAAGCCTTCCCCGATTTCTTCACTTGGTTGGGTAGCCTTATTCTGAACTCTCATGGCCCTATACTGACTTCCATCACTGCATTTAGATAAGAAACTGGAATTATACACAGCTGCTGTGCATCCAGACCTTGGTCTGTCTGTCACTGTCCCACTATGGAGGCTGAACTGAGACAGACAATTCCCGCAGGAGAGGGTGCTTTGGCCACACAGAGTAGGGGCCCTCACCAGCTCTGGGGAGTTCAGGGAAGGCTTCCCAGCAGAGGTGGTGAGTGGAGACCTAAAACTATTGAGGGAATGCACAAGAAAGAGAGAAATCAAGACAAAATGGAAAGGGAGGACAAAAAGAGGGGAAAGAGAAAAAAGCGCAAAAGAAAGACACACACCGGGCAGGCACAGTGGCTCATGCCTGTAATCCTGGCACTTTGGGAGGCCAAGGCGGGCAGATCACTTGAGGTCAGGGGTTTGAGACCAGCCTGGCAAACAAGGTGAAAGCCCAACTCTGCTAAAAAAAAAAAAAAATACAAAAATTAGCCAGGCATGGTGGCAAGCACCTGTAATCCCAGCTACTCGGGAGGCTGAGGCAGGAGAATCGCTTGAACCCAGGAGGTGGAGGTTGCAGTGAGCCTAGATGGCGCCACTGCACTCCAGCCTGAGTGAGAGAGCGACTCCATCTCGAAAGAAAGAAAGAGAAAGAAAGAAAGAAAGAAAGAAAGAAAGAAAGAAAGAAAGAAAGAAAGAAAGGAAGGAAGGAAGGAAGGAAGGAAGGAAGGAAGGAAGGAAGGAAGGAAGGAAGGAAGGAAGGAAGGGAAAGAAGAAAGAAAGAAGGAAAGAAAGAAAAAAAGAGGAAGGAAGGAAGGAAAGAAAAGAAAGAAAGAAGGAAAGAAAAAGAAAGAAAAGAAAGAAAGAAGAAAAAGAGAAAGAGAAAGAAAGGAAAGAAGAAAGGGAAAAAAAAGAAAAGAAAGACATACACAGCAAGTAACAGAGTCAGTGAGGGAGCCACTTGGGCCATCGGCTTCCCTGCATCGTTTCCCCTATTCCTGGTCCCTTGAGCTGAAGCAGGACACCCCTGGAGAACTTCCTGAGGCCTCACTGCAGCCAGCCCTGGCTCCTCTTGGGGGCACTTGTCGTCCAAAGTGTGCACCCAAGAGGTGCCCCATCACATACAGCCTCATGGCTCTCCCAGGTCGGCCCGGCAGCAGATCCGAGCCCCGTGCCGCCGGCAGCCTCACCTTCTCATGCTTGCGCAGCAGCTCGTGCCGCTGGAGGAAGTACTGGTCTTTGAGCTGCTGCTTCACCAGCTGGTGCCTCTCTTGCAGCTGGTGCTCTTCCATCTCCCACAGGGCTGCTTCCCGGTCTGCAGAGGACATGCCACTGAGCTGGTGAGGTGCTGACAACCAGAGACCCGACAGGCCCTCTGCCCCCCACTTCTGCCTGGCCTCCTCATGCTGGAGATGATAACCAACCTGCTGGGCTCAGGAATCGCCACATGTGCTACCTCATTAGACCATGTTGGCTGATCTGAGCTGAGGCCTAGAAACTGTCTTTAAGCCTAAGGAATGAGAGCTCCCAGGAGCATGGTATAGCAGGAAGTGTTCAAAGTCAGGAGCCACAGAAACTGCAGCTATAGGCTGGAACCCAGCTCCATCGGTGGGATTAGGAATGGAGAGGTTCTCTAGGCATCAGCTGCCATGTCTGCCAGATGGACACAGCTATACCATGGAGGGAGGGGACGTCCTTGGGAGAAACTTTGAAGTGCAAGGTTTCCACACTGCATCTCTACCTTCCTGATGGGCACCTGGGAAGAGCTCAGATGGAGACCCCAAGAAGAAGACAGGATGGCCTCTTGTCACTATTTCCTCCTTTGAAAAATGGGTGAGATCCTCCTTGTCTCCTGCACGTCCCAGGCATGCGTCATGAAGACAATGAAGATACTGGCATCTTAACACTGGAGGTCTCTTAATCCACTCCTGTGCACAGCAGCCGGGTGGGGACCTGGGGTCAAAGGGAGACTCTCACGCCCTTCGAGACAGGAGATTATGCTTGGCTCAGTGCGAATGTTGTTTATTTCACTGCATTCCTGTTCCGTGCAAAATGGTATCTGCTTTTGGTATATCAGAATAGTGATTTTGGCTTCCACCCCAAAATCAGAACCACAGTTCTGTAAATAGGGCGGTTCTTACCAACATCATGGGATAGGAAAAGGAAGTGAGGGCTTTTCTTAAAACAACTGTGCTCTATTCAGAATATTGAAAACTCAAGAACCCCGTTTTGCTGATCCACATCAAATAATAAGAGGTTTATGTTGCTTAACTGCACTGGTCATCAAAGGCCTGGTTGAGGCCTGTTTTATAAATGAGCCAAAAATTGCCCTGGGACATTGGCCTCGTGTTGTTTACTTCCTCACAGCAGGCCTGGACCGTCAAAAGTCCACAGGCACCAAACTCAAATTTGTACCCATCCTCTTGTTATTTTTAAAACATAAAACCAGCCAGGCACAGTGGCTCACGCTGTAGTCCCAGCATTTTGGGAGGCTGAGGTGGGCAGATTGCTTGAGCCCAGGAACTTGAGACTAGCCTGGGCAAAATGGCGAAACCCAGTCTCTACTAAAAATATAAAAATTAGCTAGGTGTGGTGGTGTGCACCTGTAATCACAGCTGCTCAGGAGCCTAAGGCACGAGAATTGCTTGAACAGGGGAGGCAGAGGCTGCCGTGAGCCAATATCGTGCCACTGCACTCTAGCCTGGGTGACAGAGTAAGACTTGGTCTCAAAAAACAAAAACAAAAACAAAAAAAATGTATATAGTTACATAAAAAAGCTCAAACAGGGCCAGGCGCGGTGGCTCATGCTTATAATCCTAGCACTTTGGGAGGCTGAGGCAGGCAGATCACAAGGTCAGGAGATTGAGACCATCCTGGCTAACACGGTGAAACCCCGTCTCTACTAAAAATACAAAAAAAAAAAAAATTAGCTGGGCGTGGTGGCGGGCGCCTGTAGTCCCAGCTACTCAGGAGGCTGAGGCAGGAGAATGGCGCAGTGGCTCACACCTGTAATCCCAGCACTTTGGGAGGCCAAGGCAGGTGGATTGCTTAAGCTCAGGAGTTCAAGACCAGCCTGGCCAACATGGTGAAACCCCATCTCTCCTAAAAATATAAAAAATTAGCTGGACGTGGTGGCGCAAACCTGTAATCATCCCAGCTATGAAGGAGGCTAAGGCAGAAGAACTGCTTGAACCTGGGAGGTGGAGGTTGCAGTGAGCTAAGATTGTGCCACTGCACTCCAGCCTGGATGACACAGTGAGACAGCGAGACTCCATCTCAAAAAAAAAAAAAAAAAGCTCAAACCAAGCAGATATTTAGCCATTTGGAGCCTGCCTACTTTGCATACCCCATGAAACTGCACCTAACATCTGCCAGCCATAGAGATGAAAGACCCAAGGGCTCCATAAAGACCCCAAGCCACCGTTGCCCTTTGCAGTTCTCTGACCCAGAGACGCCCCGTCTGAGCTCCCCACGCTGAACGACATCATCTAGACATGTGAGCCCCCTCTCAGTCCCCTTCTTGCCCAAGAGTTCCTTTGCCCTCTTCCCCTGCTGGATGGTGGCCCGCACCATCATCTCCAGAAAGCCTCATTCTGTAAGGGACCCCCTCAGCGTGTCAACTTGTCAAAATGCCCCCCAAGCAAAGCTGCTTGTATGCTACTGCCATCTTGTGGTCATTTATTTTTCCTCAATCAGCCCACAAATCCCTTGAACTCACAACAGCACCAGGGTAGGCCCGGCTTCCTGATATTGTCATCCAAGGCCCAGCTCTATCACCCATTAACTGTGCAACCTCAGTGCTATGATCTAAACGTTTGTGTCCCCTCCCCAAATGTGTATGTTGGAATCTTAACCCCTGAGGTGAGGGTATTAGGAGATGGGGCTTTTTGGGAGGTGATTAGGTCATGAGGGTGGAACCCTCATGAATGGAATTAGTGCCTTTTTATTAATAAAAGAGACCCCAGGCTGGGCACGTTGGCTTATGCCTCTAATCCCAGCACTTTGGGAGGTCGAGACAGGCAGACCACTTGAGCCCAGGACTTTGAGACCAGCCTGGACAACATAGAAGACCCCATTTATACAAAAAACACAAACATTAGCCAAGCGTGGTAGCACGTGCCTATAGTCCCAGCTACTTGGGAGGCTGAAGTCGGAGGACTGCTTGAGCCTCAGAGGCAGAGGTCACAGTGAGCCATGACTGTGCCACTGCACTCCAGCCTTGGCTACAGAGCTAGACCCTGACTCAATAAATAAATAAATAAATAAATAAATAAACAAAAATCCCCAAAACCCAAAAAACCACAAAACCCCAAAAACCCAGAGACCCCAGAGCTAGTCTCCCTTCCGCTATGTGAGGATACAGTGAGAAGGTGCCATCTATGAAGCAGAGAGTAAGTCCTCTCCAGACCACAAATGTGCTGGCACCTTGACTGTGGATTTCCCAGCCTCCAGAAGTGTGGCAAATGAATGTCTGTTGTTGATAAGCCACCCAGTCAGTGGTATTTTGTTATAGCAGCCTGAATGAACTAAGATACTTGGCCAAAGAATAGTAACTCTCCAAGCCTCAGTTTTCTCATCTACAGAAATGGGGATAACCTAGGCCCTGCCTCACAGTGTTAGGTGAGGATTTGATGAGATAAAGGTAGAAAAATGGACTGGCACATGGCCTGGCAGAGTGGTTGCTCAGTCCACGCCAAGCTCTCTCCACCTCCCGTAAACCCAGCTCACTTATTAACCTACTCTATGCCTGTTCCCTTCTTTTCTTCTCTTGACTTCTGGAATAATCTCAAATAGTCTTGGTGACAACTGGTGTCCTTGGCTCATTCCTTACTTCAAGTGCGACTTTTCCCCAGGTTTCCCCATGAAGAATGATGTTCAGTTTTGGGGATG
The DNA here is from genome assembly GCF_029281585.2 of Gorilla gorilla gorilla. Taxonomy (NCBI): domain Eukaryota; kingdom Metazoa; phylum Chordata; class Mammalia; order Primates; family Hominidae; genus Gorilla; species Gorilla gorilla. Next base: position 175,871,906 of record NC_073228.2, read on the forward strand.
GAGAAGGCCTGGGAGGTTCTTGTTGCCCACCCCACTTCCCAGGGCTGGGATGTCCACAGCGACTCTGGGCCAAGACAGCGCTGCCACTCGCACACCCCCACCTCGAAGGAGCTCCTGCTTCTTCATGAGGCACTCGCGCTCCTTGTCACAGATCTCCCTCCTGTTGTCGGTGGTGAGCCTCTTCATGGCCAGCTCCAGGTCCTCCTTCTGCTTGGCTACAAAGTCCCGGTCCTGTGGGCAGAGAGGAGGACAGGCCTTTATCCAGAGCCGGCTTGGGCACCTCCATGTCTCTTCCTATTATGGAAGAAAAGCCCGTGTGATCAGAGAAGAAAATTCAGGAACAGAAAAGAAATTGGTGGAGGAGAAATTTAAGGGAGACTTAGAGATGCATCAACCAATTTCAACATGTGGGCTTCATCTGGATCCTGGATCAAAGAACAGTCTCGGTCTGTCACCAGGGCTGGAGTGCAGCGGCACGATCTCGGCTCACTGCAACCTCTGCCTCCCGCGTTCAAGCGATTCTCCTGCCTCAGCCTCCTGAGTAGCTGGGATTATAGGTGAGCACCACCACTCCTGACTAATTTTTGTATTTTTAATAGAGACGGGGTTTCACCATGTTGGTCAGGCTGGTCTCAAACTCCTGACCTCGTGATCTGCCTGCCTTGTCCTCCCAAAGTGCTGGGATTACAGGAGTGATTGGAAACTGGAATACTGACAACATGACGTTGTTCAGCAATTATTGTTGAATTTGCTAGGTGTGTTTATGGTATGGTAGTTATTTCTGTGATGTTTGACAGGTAAAATAATATGATGTCTGGGATTTGATTAAAAAGAATACCTTGGGGTCAGGGAGTGAATGAGTGGACATGAGGTGATATTACTGAGATTAGGTGACAGGTTTATGGTGGTTCATTATACCTATTCCTATGTTACTTTTCTTTTTTTTGAGAGAGAGTCTTGCTCTGTCACCCAGGCTGGAGTGCAATGGCGTGATCTCAGCTCACTGCAACCTCAGCCTCCCAGGTTCAAGTGATTCTCCCATCTCAGCTTCCTGAGTAGCTGGGACTACAGGTGCACACCACCACACCTGGCTAACTTTTGTATTTTTAGTAGAGACGGGGTTTCACCATGTTGGCCAGGCTGTTCTTGAACTCCTGGCCTCAAGTGATCCGCCCGCCTCGGCCTCCCTATTCCTGTGTTTTTAATTTTCCATAATAAAGGGTAAAAAAAAATTAAAATAAAAAAATTTAGAAACCATGGAATTAGTAAAACTCTCCGCTCATCTTATCCCCAGAGTTGGCAGCTGTGGTAGGTATGTCTATACAAGTGTATCTAGAGCTATTGTTATTGCTGTGTTACAAAAATTATTAAAAAGGGCTCAAAGAGATATGTGTGCACCCAAGTTCACAGCAGCATTATTCACAACAGTCAAGGGATGAAAACAGCCCACGTGTCCGTCAATAGATAAACGGATAAACATCATGTGTTATATCCACACAATGGAATATTATTCAGCCTTAAAAAGGAAAGAAATTCTGACACATGCAACAACATGGATGAACCTTGAGGACATTACGCTAAGTGAAATAAGCCAGTCACAAAAGGACAAATATTCTATGATTCCACTTACATGAGGTACCTAGAGTAGTCAAATTCATAGGGAAAGCAGAATAAAGTTACCAAGGGTTGGAGGAGAAGAAATGGAGAATTACGGTTTGATGGGTGCAGAGTTTCAGTTTTACAAGACGAGAGAGTTCTGGAGATAGATGGCGGAGATGGCCGCACAATGTGAATAGGCTTAACGCCACTACACTGTACACTTAATAATGGTAAAGATGGTAAACTTTATGTTATGACTATTTTACCACAATTTTAAAAAATCTTTCCATGTTATAATGTGATCTTCTGGCCAGGTGCAGTGGCTCATGCCTGTAATCCCAGCACGTTGGGAGACTGAGGCAGGCGGATCACCTGAGGTCAGGAGCTCGAGACCAGCCTGGCCAACATGGTGAAACCCTGACTCTATTAAAAATACAAAAATTAGCTAGGCGTGATGGCAGGCACCTGTAGTCCCAGCTACTTGGGAGGCTGAGGCAGGAGAATTGCTTGAACCCGGGAGGCAGAGGTTGCAGTGAGCTGAGATCGTGCCACCGCACTCCAGCCTGGGCAACAGAGTAAGACTCCATCTCAAAAAAGAAAAAAAAAAAAAAACTGGGATGAAACTCCCAGTTTTGAAACTCCGTCTCAGATAAATAAATAATGTGATCTTCTATCACATGTGTTTGAATGGCTGAAAATATTTCATGCTATGGATGTTATTTATCCAATAAACAACAGGGTGTTTCCAGGTTTTATCTATTTTAAATAGTGCTACTTCATATTCTGGTAGCTAAGTGTTTGTGAACCTCTGTGATAACTCCTTCAGGATTTTCAGATTCCTTCAGGATTTCTAGAAGCAGAAAATCCAAGCCAAAGGATGTGTACATCTTCAAAGCTCTCCACGCAACTGCCTCCTCCAGGCCAATCTGCTGTCCCTCTGCGTGGATGAGGGCCTGTGTGCCCTGCCCTCACCAGTCCTGCGTTCTCTTCCTAATCGTGCTGTAATGGGACAGGTCATAGGGTGTCCCGGAGAGAACACAAGCTTGAGGCCTCGACCCCCTCCCTGAGTGTGAACTCAGCAATGTTACCTCTCTCAGCCTTTGTTTCCTCTTCTGCGAATGGGAAAATGAACAGCTCCTACCATAGTAAGCTATGAATGCTGAAGCAGGTAATATACAAAGCATTTCTAAATATGGACTCAAAAATTCTTTGCTTTGGGGGCTGAGGAAGCAGAACACACAAAGACCCCCTCGTGGGGGAAAATAGGAGCATTCCGGCAAAGGATGAAAAGAAGGCTGGGGAGGCCGGCCAGGGCACAGCAAAGAGGCGGCGCTTATCTTAGGGACAATGCGGGAGCCACTGAACGGTTTTAAGGCACAGGGCTGTGGTGGGAAGCGTGCTACTATCAGACTTGGAATTCACATTGATCACACGCAGGCAGGAGAGAAGAAACTGCAGGGGAAAAACAGCTACAGGAAGCCTCGCTGGGAGGCCACTGGACAGTGGCTGGGGGATCATGGAGATGGTGACGAGTTCATAGATCCAGAGACAGGAGATAAGAAATATACATACCATGCTTCAGGAGGTGACGAAGGACTGGAGGGAAAGGAGGCGTCAGGAATGATGGGCCAGAAAGGAAGGAAAATGGCACCCCTCAGAGCATAACAGGACCAGGTCTGGGACATCACAAGTTTGATGTCCTTTAGACTTAAAAGATGCCAAGTGGGCAGGGGAATATACTGGGTTGGTCAAGGAGATGTGACTTACAAATAAATAACCCTAAAACAAGGTAGGAGGTGCTAAGGGTTTGGGAGGGTGGTCAATGTAAAGTGTTGGGGTATCCAGAGATGGAAGAGCTTACTTCCAGATGGAGGCAGGGCAATCGAGGAAGGCTGCATGGAGGAGGGGATAATGGGGCCATGAAGGATGAGGCCAGATTTAGGTATTCAGAACAGGGTATTTGAGGGGCAGGGATTGGGCAAAGGCAGAGAGGGGGCCTGGTCACCATTCCAGGTCTCGCACCAGCCCCTGCACTCCCCAGCTGAGGCCAGGGACTCACGAGAAGCTGCTTTTTCTGCGTGTGCTCCTCCATCTTCTGCTTCATGCTTTCCTTCCGCTGCTGTCGGGGGAGCTTCTCCACCTCGTTCTTCACCTGCAGCAGAGACAGCAGAGAGTGGCTGGGTCAGGGTCCTCTCCATGCTTCCTACAGTATAATCTTCAACGCAGAACCCCCGGGCCAGAGAAACCAAAGAAGAGGCTCAGCTTTGCAGCGGCCAGCACCCTACGTGGCTCCCCACCAAGCCCCTCTGAGCAGGTGCCTCGCACTGGCCTACTCCTGCCTGCCGCTGGTTTCAGCTTCCAACTCCCCCAGAGTGGGCAGGTGCTGTTTTCAGCTGCTTGGTATCCACCCCCCTCTTCTGGTAACAGCACCTTAGTTTCCTGCAGGGAAGTGTTTCTCAACCTTTTTAAAAAATTACAGTCCCTACAGAAGTTCTTTTAGACGTTTTTCCCTAATCCCTCTCCCCCCATGAAATACTAGTCCAACAGACAATATCGTCAATCTGACAAACCATTGTCATATTTCAGTTATTTTGCTTCCTTTAGGGTAATACTAGCCAGGCTGAAAATGCACACTTTTTTTTTTTTTTTTTGAGATGGAATCAAGCAATTCTCCTGCCTTAGCCTTCCAAGTAGCTGGCATTACAAGTGTGCACCACCACACCTAGCTAATTTTTGTATTTTTAGTAGAGATGGGGTTTCACCATGTTGGCCAGGCTGGTCTCAAACTCCTGACCTCAAGTGATCTGCCCGCCTCGGCCTCCCAAAGTGCAGGGATTACAGGCATGTGCCACCGCGCCTGGCCAAGAATGCATACTTTAGTATCCCCCTTGTCAGCCCCTGAGGTCCAGGTGAACTGACATCCCTACCCCCGCTGGCCCTGGGCTGAGCATCTGATCCAGGCTGGCCAAGCAGCACATTCCATGCCCTTAGCCTCAGGAACTGATTCAGAGATAAGCACGTGACCCTCACTGGTCCAGTGCGAGCTTTGGGACGTTTGCTGGAACTACTGAAGAAAAGCTACCTGCTGTCCTCTGGGGTTGTTAAACTGGAGGGTGAAGGCCAAGGTGAGTCACCTTGTCAGCCCCTGGAGGGGACTGCCTGAGATGAACTCAGCGCAGGGAAGCAATGCCCAGAGATGAGAAGAAGAATTCCTGGCAACACTGCTGCCCTCCTGGTCAGACGCCAGCAAGTGTTCTTTCCTTCTTAAGCCAGCTGGGATTGGGTTTCTGTCTTTTATAACAGGAGGGAGAAGAGATCCATGACACTTCTCTCTAAGGACCTTAGAGTTCCTCAGACAGTTCCTTCCCAAGAAACCCACACCTTCACAGGTGCCTAATAACCCAAAACCTGCATTGACAGAGGGCTCTTAAGAGCATCTGATGGGGGGAAAGGCCCGCCTGTGATCAAAAAAAGAGCATTCCAGGGAGTTCTGGCATGGTGAGGTAAGCCAAGACAGGCTGTGTCTCCTGATAATTACAGTGAAAACTCTGCATCAAATATGAAAGCAGCTACTTGAGGACTCTGAAAACCAAACAAAAGCAGGTGACATGAAGGGGAGTCAAAACTTGCAGACAAGACTGGTACAGGGGATAAGTTTCCTATTTTTTTTTTTCACCCTTTTGCTCTCCTGGCTTTGCACCAATTCCAGACCTGCCCAGTAGTGCAGTGGAAAAGCTGGCTAAAACTCTGTAAGAAACCTTGTGTTTCTGGCCAGAGAACCAGGAAAAGAGGCCTGTGCAGTCCAGTGAGTATGGGATGAATCCCAAAGAGAAGGGCACAGAAGGCCAGGCGGAGTGGCTCACGCCTGTAATCCCAGCACTTTGGGAGGCCGAGGAAGGTGGATCACTTGAGGTCAGGAGTTCAAGACCAGCCTTGGGCAACATGGTGAAACCCTGTCTCTACTAAAAATACAAAAATCAGCCGGGTGTGGTGGCACATGCCAGTTATCCCAGCTCCTCGGGAAGGAGGCATGAGAATCACTTGAACTCAGGTGGCGTAGGTTGCAGTGAGCCGAGATCATACCATTGAACTTCCAGCCTGAGGGACAGAGCGAGACTCTGTCTCAAAAACAAAGAGAAGAGCGCGGGAAAAGGGAAATTCCTAACTGTGAGTGTGAACACAGAGATTCACCCCTGAGCTGAGTATGAGTGAGACAGGTGCCAAGCAGTATAGCAAAAAACAAAAAAAGCAAAGACCCAACTAAACTAACACTGAAACCACTACCCACAGAAGATCAGACAGAACCTGTGGTCTGCAGGGTTTCCTGTTAAACAAAAAACATCTACATTCTTCAAAAGATTATAATACGGACCCACAGTCTACAGAATATAACACTGAAATGTCAGGGATAGCCAGGCACAGTGGCTCACACCTGTAATCCCAGCACTTTGGGAGGCTGGGTGGATCACCTGAGCTCAGGAGTTCAAGACCAACCTGGGCAACATGGCAAAACCCCGTCTCTACAGAAAATATTAATCCAAAAAACTAGCTGGGTGTGGTGCCAGTGCACCTGTAGTCTCAGCTACTCAGGAGGCTGAAGTGGGAGGATCTTTAGCCCAGGAGGTTGAGGCTGCAGTGAGCTGTGACTGCACCACTGCACTCCAGCCTGGGCAACAGAGCAAGACCCTGTCTCTAAATAAATAAATAGAATAAATAAATAAATAAATAAATAGAATAAAATGTCAAGGAAACAATAAAAAATTACTCTACATACAAAGAATCAGGAAATAGAACCAATTTTCAAAGAAAAAGGCAATCAATAGATGTCAGTTCTGGGATGACACAGATGTTGGGACTGGCAGAAAGAAACTTTAAAGCAGCTATTATAACTATACTCCATGAGGTAAAGCCCTTTCATATTTCAAGTATGGAAAGATGAAAGTTCACAGCCCAGAAAAACTATTTTTTAAAAAATTAGAAAATTTAAAACTAAACAATACAATGTCTGAAATTAAAATAAAACAATAGTGGAATGGTGATCACAGAGGAGGGTCATTCATTTGAAGACTGATTAATAAAGATTATATAATATGAATGATAGAGAGGAAAAAAGATGAAAAAGAGGAAGGTTTCAGGAACTTATGGGAAAATTATCAAAAGCTCAATGAAACCCAAACAGGTTAAATTAAAAGAAAACCACCCTCATATATATCATAATAAAACTTGAAAACCAAAGACTAAAAAAATTCAGGAGAGTAGTTAAGAGAAATGTGACATATTAACACAGGAAAATAATGACTCCAGTGACCATGGATTTCCCAACAGACACTAGGGAGGCCAAAAGCCACTGAAGTATCATCCTTAAAGTGCTGAAAGAAGGGCCGGGCGCGGTGGCTCACGCCTGTAATCCCCGCACTTTGGGAGGCTAAGGCGGGTGGATCACGAGGTCAGGAATTCAAGACAAGCCTGGCCAAGATGGTGAAACCCTGTCTTTACTAAAAATACAAAAAAATTAGCTGGGTATGGTGACAGGCGCCTGTAATCCCAGCTACTCAGGAGGCTGAGGCAGAGAACTGCTTGAACCCGGGAGGCACAGGTTGCAGTGAGCCGAGATCACACCACTGCACTCCAGTCTGGGCGACAGAGCGAGACTCCGTCTCAAAAAAAAAAAAAGTGCTGAGATAGGTATGTCTAGTGAAACTATCCTTCAGAAATGAAAGTAAAATAAAGACATTTTCAGATGAAGGAAAGTAGGAAACTTTGTGGTCAGGAAGAAAGGCTACATTGGAAGTTCTTCAGGTTGAAAAGAAGTGAGCTGAGGAGAAAACTTGTATCTTCAGTAAAAAAGAAAGAGTGACAGAAATGGTAAATATCTGGATAAACATAATCAACACTTTTTCCCTTAAGATCTTTAAAATCTCAATGACCATTTAAAGCAAAAGTTGTCACATTGTCTGGTATGGTTTTTAATATATGTAGATATAATACATGTGATAGGCCAGGCGTGGTGGCTCAAGCCTGTAATGCCAGCACTTTGGGAGGCTGAGGTGGGCACATTGCTTGAGGCCAGGCAAGACCAGCCTGGCCAACATGGTGAAACCCTGTCTCTAGGCATGAGAACTGCTTGAACCCAGGAGGCAGAGGTTGCAGTGAGCCAAGATCATACCATTGCACTTCAGCCTGGGCGACAGAGCAAGACTGCCTCAAAAAAAAAAAAAAAACCAAAAACATGACAATTATAACAAAATTGAGAAAGTATCAAGAAATTTACATGGTTGTAAAGGTACATTTTACTTAAAGAATTATAATATCAACTCTAAATAGATGCTGAGATAGGTATGTATATTATAATGCCCCAGAGCAACCATTAAACACAAACACACACACACACATAAAATATAAACTAATTCATGAATTAAAAAATAATACTAAAAATATTCAAATACTTCAAAAGGAGGTAGAAAAACAGGGAAGAGAGGAACAAAAACCAAAGGAGACAAAACAGGTAATAATTTAATTAAATATAAATGCCATAAACACCTCTACTAAAAAACAAAGATTTTCAGATGGGATTAAAAAAAATGAAAGCACAACTATATGCTGTCAACAAGAAACCCATGTTAAATATAAAGATTTAGACAGGTTAAATTGAAAGGATGGGAAAAGATACTGTATGCAAACACTTATCAAAAGAAAGTAGGATTGGCTATTTATTAGACAAGGTAGACTTCAGAACAAGGAATATTATCAGGAATAATGATGGGCATTATATAATTATAAAAGGAAGAGTCAGTTCACTAAGAAAATATGACTATTTTAGTCTTAGCTAAAGTCTAGGAGGCTGAGGAGGATCACTTGAGCCCAGGAGTTTGAGGGCAGTCTGGGCAACATAGTTAGACTTCCATTGCAAAGAAAATAAACAAATAAATAAATAAAAGAAAATGTGACTATTTAAAATAACAAAATAATTTCAAAAACGTGAAACAAAAGCTGACAGAACTGAATGAGAAATAGATAAATCCACAATTACAGTTGGAGATGTTAACATTCCTTTCTCAGTAGCCAGTGGAACAAGTGGTCAGAAAATCAGTAAGAATAGAGAAGACCTGAACAATACTATCAATTAAGTTGACCTACTTGACATTTATAGAATACTCCACTCAACAACAGCAGAATACACATCCTTTTCAAGTGCACATGGAACACTCAGCAACACAGACCACATCCCGGACCATAAAACAAGCCATAATACATTTTTAAAAACTGAAATCTTAAAAAATATATGGGCCGGGCGTGGTGGCTCATGCCTGTAATCCCAGCACTTTGGGAGGCTGAGGCATGTGGATCACCTGAGGTCAAGAGTTCAAGATCAGCCTGGCCAACATGGTGAAACCCTGTCTCTACTAAAAATACAAAAATTAGCTGGGTGTGGTGGCATGTGCCTGTAATTCCAGCTACTTGGGGGGCTGAGGCAGGAGAATCACTTGAACCCGGGAGGCAGAGGTTGCAGTGAGCCGAGATCATGCCACTGCACTCCAGCCTGGGCAACAAGAGCAAAATTCCACCTCAAAAAAAAAAAAAAAAAAAATATATATATATATATATATGTTATTTGATTTGATCATAATGAAATCAAACTAAAAAACAATAAGAGAAAGATATGAGAGCCCCAAAACATTTTAAAATTAAACAACAAGCTTTTAAATAACCTGGGTCAAAGAGGAAGTTGCAAAGGAAATTAAAAAGTAATTGGTATTGAACAAAAATGAAAATACAACATATAAAGATTTGTGGAATGAAGCTAAAACAGTGCTCCATTTATAGCATTAAGTGAAATTTATAGCATTAAGTGCTTGAAGAATAGTCTCAAATCAATGTTCTAAATGAGCTTCTACATTAAGAAACCATAAAAAGAAGAGCAATTTAAACCCAAGACTAATATAACAGCAGAAATCACTAACATTGAAAAGAGAAAAATCAATGAAACCAAAAGCTGGTTCTTTGATAAGGTCAATAAAATTAATAATTAGTCAGACTGACAGGGAAGGAGGAGGAGAGGAGGAGGAGAAGGAGGATGAGAAGATGACAATACAAAATACCAATATGAGGGATGAAAGAAAGAACACCACTATAGATGCTACAGGCATTAAAAGGATAGTCAGGAAATGTTTAATGCCAATAAATTTGAGTATTAAAATGAAATCTACAAATTCCTTGAAAGACAGAAGCTACTAAAGCTTACTTAAGAGGAAACAGGCCAGGCGCGGTGGCTCATGCCTGTATCCCAGCACTTTGGGAGGCTGAGGCGGGCAGATCACCTGAAATCAGAAGTTTAAGACCAGCCTGGCTAACATGGTGAGAGCCCATGTCTACTAAAAATACAAAAACATTAGCCAGGTGTGGTGGCACGCACCTGTAATCCCAGCTACTCAGGAGGCTGAGCAGGAGAATCGCTTGAACCTGGGAGGCAGAGGTTGCAGTGAGCTGAGATTGCACCACTGCTCTCCAGCCTGGGCGACAGAGTGAGACACTCTCTATCTCAAAAAAAAAAAAAAAAAAAAAAAAAAGAAATAGGTATTTCATTGGAAGGCCATATAACAATGAAAAGTTAAAAAAAAAAAAAGAAGAAGAAATAGATAACTAAAACTGAGGCAGGATAGGTAGCAAAAAAAAAAAAAAAAATGACCAGGTTCTCTGGACACAGCAACTATGGTGACCATACAGTCAACACCATAAGCCTCAGCAGTCTCATTGTAATTGAGCTCATTCAAGCACAGCTATCTTCAGTAGGGAATTTTCCCTGTAGAGAGCAAGCACATTTTGATTTTACCTGTCCTCAGACTGACTCTTTGTTCATTACAATAGTACACACCCCTGGGTAGAGACGTAAGATGCTAATGAGACAGTGACAAATGAACAAGCATGTACAGCTACTACACCTGTGCACCCAGAGGACCACCCAGAACATGCTTCCTGGCAACGCCTCTTCCCACCTACTTAGGAATCACCATGTAAGGCTCCCTTTAAAAGAGTCTCCCTAGTGCCAGTCTTTGCTGTCTCATCCTTACAAGCAGCCCACTCTGAATTCTCTCTCTCTCAGGGTGTACTGTCTACTCTATACCTAACTTTCAAAATATTATTTTCCTTTTGCAATAAATTACTCTATGCTGCATCTCCTTTGCTGTGTGTCTCATGTTTAAATTCTTTAAAGCCAAGAAGACAAGAACCGAGGTATCACAACAGCTGTCAACAAAACCAGATAGACATCACAAGAAAACCACAGATCGATATCCTTCACGAACACAGACCCCAAAATCCTCACCAAAATATCAGCAAATTGAGTCCAATAATATATAAAAAGGAAAATGTACAATAACCAATGGTTCTTACCCCAAAAAGGCAAAGCTGATGCAATATTTTAAAATCAAGCAATATAATTTATATCAACAGACTAACAAAGAAAAACCATATGATCATATCAACTGATACATGAAACCCATTTGATAAAATTCAACACCTATTCATAATGAAATTGATTGGCATACTAGGAATAGGAGACTTAAAAAATTTTTTTTCTTTTCTTTCTTTTTTTTTTTTGAGACGGAGTCTTGCTCTGTCGCCCAGGCTGGAGTGCAGTGGCGCAATCTCGGCTCACTGCAAGATCCGCCTACCAGGTTCACGCCATTCTCCTGCCTCAGCCTCCCGAGTAGCTGGGACTACAGGCGCACACCGCCATGCCTGGCTAATTTTTTGTATTTTTAGTAGAGATGGGGTTTCACCCTGTGTTAGCCAGGATGGTCTCGATCTCCTGACCTTGTGATCCGCCTGCCTCGGCCTCCCAAACTGCTGGATTACAGGTGTGAGCCACTGCACCTGGCCTCTTTTCTTTCTTTTTAACCTCAGCTTCTGCGTCTGTATAAAGAGACTTTGTTAATCCAATGAGGGCAGCTATAAAAAGCCCTATTGCTAGCATCATACTTAATGATGAGATATTGAATGCCTTCCCCTTAAAATGGGGAACAAGGCAAAGATGTCCTCTCTACTATTCCTATTCAACATCCTACTGGAGGCCTTGGCTAGCACAATAAAGCAATTAAAAAATAAAAAGCATACAGATTGAAAAGGAAGCAATAAGACCGTTTCTATTTGTAGATATGATGTCTATGTAGAAAATCTCAAGGAATCTACAAAGAAAGATACTAATACTAATAGGTGAGTTTAGCAAGATTGCAGTACAAGATTAATATATAAATATCAATGTATTTTTACAATCTAGCAATGAACAATTAGAATTTTTCTTTTCCAAGTTGGGTTTTACTTTGTTCCCAGGCTAAAGCACAGTGGTGCAATTATGGCTAACTTGCAGCCTCGAACTCCTGGGCTCAAGTGATCCTCTCTCACCTCAGCTTCCCAAGCAGTTGGGATTACAGGTGCATGCCACCACACCCGGCTAATTATTTATTTATTTATTTATTTTTTGAGATGAAGTCTTGCTCTGTCACCCAGGCTGGAGTGCAGTAGTGGTGCGATCTTGGCTCACTGCAGCCTCTGCCTCCTGGGTTCAAGCAATTCTCCTGCTTCAGCCTCCCAAGTAGCTGGGATTACAGGTGCACACCACCACATTGGCTAATTTTTGTATTTTTAGTAGAGATGAGGTTTCACCATGTTGACCAGGCTGGTCTTGAACTCCTGACCTCAGGTGGTCTGCCTGCCTCAGCCTTCCAAAGTGCTGGTATTACAGGTATGAGTCACCACACCCAACCTAATTTTTAATTTTTTTTTTTTTTTTTTAGAGACAGGGTTTCAGTATGTTACCCAGGCTGGTCTCCAACTCCTGGCCTCAAGTGATCCTCCCATCTCAGTCTCTTTAGTTGCTAGGATTATAGGCGTAAGCCACTGCATCTGGCAGAAATTGATTTTTTAAAAAAAGTACGTTGCATAACAGCACCAAAAACATGAAATAAATATAATTCAAGGCCGGGAGCAGTGGCTCATGCCTATAATCCTTGCACTTTGGGAGGCTGAGTTGGGTGGATAATTTGAGGTCAGAAGTTCCAGACCAGCTTGGCCAACATGGTGAAATCCCATCTCTACTAAAAATAGCAAAAAAAAAAAAAAAAATTAGTCAGGCGTGGTGGCACACACCTGTAATCCCAGCTACCTGGGAGGCTGAGGCAAGAGATATGCTTGAACCTGGGAGGCGGAGGTTGTAGTGAGCCAAGATCACGCCACTGCACTCCAGTCTAGGTGACAGAGCAAGACTCTGCCTCAAATAATAATAATAATAATAATAATTCGAATATAAATATAAAATATATAGTGAATCTGTATGCTCAAATTAAAAACACTAAGGAAATGTATCAAAGAAGACCTAAGTAAATGGAGAGATATGTTATGCTCAATATTGTTCAGATGTCCTATCTCTCCACACTGATCTATGAATTCAACTCAATCCCAATCAAAATCTCAGCAGGTATTTCACAGAAATCAGTAGGATGATTCTAAGGTTTATATAGAAAGGCAAAAGAACTTGAATGGCCAAACAACTTTAAAAAACAAGGACAAAGTTGGAAGACTCACACTACCTGATTTCACGGCTTTTATAAAGCTACAGTTGTCAAGACACTGTAGTATTGGTGAAGGACAGACAAATAGATCAGTGAAACAGCAGAGAATCCAGAAATACCACATACGAGTATATGTGGTCAACTAACTTTTCACAAAGGTACAAAAGCAATTCAGTGGAAAAAAGATAGCCTTTTCAATAAATGGTGCTGGAATAACCAGACATCCATAGGCAATAATTATTATTATAGCAATAATAATAATAGTGAACCTAACCCACACCTTATATCTTATATAACAATGAACTCAAAATGGATTATATATCAAAATATAAAACCTAAAATTATAAAACTTCTAAAGCATGTGACGTTGGGTTAGGCAAAGATTTCTTGGATTTACTACTAATAGCGTAATCCCTAAAAGAAAAAATGATAAAACAGACTTCATCAAAAACAAAGTACTAATTAAAAAATTAGCAGCCGGGTGCATTGGCTCACAACAGTAATCATGGCACTTTCGGAGACCGAAGCAGGCGGATCACTTGAGGTCAGGAGTTTAAGGCCAGCCTGGCCAATATGGTGAAACCCTGTCTCTAATAAAAATACAAAAATGAGCCAAGTGTGGTGGCGCATGTCTGTAATCCCAGTTACTTGGGAGGCTGAGGCAGGAGGATTGCTGGAACCCACGAGGTGCAGGGTGCAAGTAAGCTGAGATTGCACCACTGCACTCCAGCCTGGAGGACAGAGTGAGACTCCATTAAAAAAAAAAAAAAATTAGCTGAGTGTGTTGGTATGTGCCTTTTGTCCCAGCTACTTGGGAGGCTGAGGTGGAAGCCCAGGAATTCAAGGCTATATTGAGCCATGATTGTGCCACTGCATTCCATCCTGGAAGGCAGACCAAGACCCTGTCAAAAAAAGAAAAAAAAAAAAAAAGTACTTCTGCTCTATACAAGACACTGTCAGGAGAAAAGACAAGCCACAGGCTGGAAGTAAATGTGGGCAAAATACAACATATTTGAGAAAATACTTGCATACAGAATCTAAAAGGAACTGTGGATATTCAGTAGTAAGAAAAATCACCCAGTTAAATAAACGGCCAAAGATCTGACCCAATACTTCACTAAAAAATACATATGGGTGCCAGGCGCGGTGGCTCATGCCTGTAATCCCAGCACTTTGGGAGGCCGAGGTGGGTGGATCATCTGGGGTCAGGAGTTCAAGACCATCCTGGCCAACATGGTGAAACCCCATCCCTACTAAAAATACAAAAATTAGCTGGGCATGGTGGCAGGTGCCTGTAGTCCCAGCTACTCGGGAGGCTGAGGCAGGAGAATCGCTTGAACCTGGAAGGTGGTGGAGGTTGCAGTGAGCCGAGATTGTGCCATTGCACTCCAGCCCGGGCGACAAGAGTGAAACTCCATCTCAAAATAAATAAATAAATAAAATAAAATAAATACATATGGGTAGCAAGTGAGCACACGAAAAGATAGTCAAATCATTAGTTGTTAGTGAAATGTGAATTAGAAACCACAATGAAACACCACTTTACACCTATCAGAATGGCTAAAAAACCTGACAATTGCAAGTGCTGGTGAGGTCCTGGAGCAACTGGAACTCTTGCACCTCGTTGTGATGTAAAATGATCCAGCCCTTTTTGGAACAGTCTGGCAGTCTCTCATAAAGTCAAACACGCACTTACCACCTGGCCCCAAAATCCCAGCAGCTATTCTTCATTGTCTCTTCTTTCAATTCTTGGATTTTTTTTTTTCATGGTCTTAGATTTGTAATCTGAATCCTTCTCCTATGTTCTTTGGCCTAATGGTCTTAGATCAGGGTTTTGCAACTTCAGCACTACTGACCTTGTGGGTGGAGAGTTCTTTGCTGTGGGGGCTGTCCTGTGCATTTGTTGTAGGGGCTGTCCTATGCGTTAGCTGTGGGGGCGTCCTGTGCATTATAGGAAGTTAGCAGCATCCCTGGCTTCTACCTGCTCAATGCCAGTAGCACCGCTCCCTTATTTCCCCAGTGGTGACAACCAAAATGTTTCCAGATATTGCCAATTGGCCCCCACGGAACAAAATAGTCCCTGGTTGAGGATCACTGTCTTAGAAGTCCTAGTAAAATATTTAAATCTTATTTGTGCCACTTCTGCTTCCATATCAAAGGGTCGCCGTGGAGATGCTATATAACCCTAGTTCAGCATCTGGCTGTGGTGTCTGCCAAAATGCCTTTCGACAGCACCATCTCAGGCATCACACAATTTAAAGGCCTCATGAGCTTAAAACTGTGCTGTTTCAAGCATGATTTCTTGATTTTCCAGGACAGACAATTAGAAGCAGCAGTTTAGTGAAGGATTTCTGCCAAAGGCACTGAAAACACAAAGAAACGTCACACCACTGACCATGGAGGGCGAAGGCAAAGGAACAGTAAAAGTAGAGTCACATGGGGCCACTTGACAAAGGGGCACAGGACTTCCATCCATCAGTATCCCCCGAGGACATTCACATAACAGCGCTGCTCTCCCGCTGAGATCTACTGACAGGCAGGGGCAGGGGAACTGCATGCTGCTGGATGTCAGAAAACCTGCATTCTAGTCCAGCTACGTGTCTTCAGAAAAGTTACTGAACTCGTTCGAGTTCCTCATTTTCTCATCAGGAAAAACAATCTGGCTTTCAACTAAAATTTCTTTAGGGATCCTTCGAGGGTTACAATTCTGTGGTGTTAACAGAGATCCAAACTATTTAATAGCTAAATTCTGTTTATTGAACTTTGCCCGGGAAGGCAGGAAAACAGAGTTCTGGAAAGATTTCCTTCAAGACTGGTTATATTTGTTTTCAGATTTCAGTGATCTAAGAAGTTACAACTGTCAAGCCAGTTTCTCATGGATGCTAAAGATTACTTGGTATATAGGAACTGAGTAGCAGACCACCAAGTCCCTTCTTACAGAGTTGTGAGAATGTATCCACATTAATTGTATATGCATATATACACATATACAGGAAGATGCAGTAAATTACTTGAAATTGACATGAACAATAAATAGGTCCCTGTTCAACTACCTTGCTAATAATTATTTTTCCTATATGTGTATTTCCTTATTGAAAAGTGATTAGCATGATAAATATCCCACACCAATTGCTGTAATACTGAAGAGGGTCCCAGGAGGCTTCTCAAATCTTATTGGTTTTCTTTTTGGTGTGTGTTTCCCAGGCCTGAATTTAAATTATGACATGCTCTCTCACACTGATTGGATCGTGGGGAAATGGACAGGGTACACACTTCCTTGCTCTGGGCTGGTTAGAGGAAAGTGCCTGTTGCATATGTGTATGGTCTCCCTCTCCAGCATCCACGTGTGAATTACTCTGTTGCAGCACTGGAATGGCTGATGCACCTGTAGGTAGCTCAGAGGCTGCTCACCTGTTGGGGGGGAGGTCTCGTCCCTTCTAATTCTGTCCTTCACCCCTGCTGCTGCATCCTGACCACTATGTCAAGGGCAATGGGCCAGACCTCCCATTCCTACTTGGAATTCCTACTTCCTCACCCAGCACCTTGCAGCCCTCACAGAGGTGACCTTTGGAATCAGAGGAGTTCTTAGGAGTGTGGAGTAGGCAATGGCAAGACAGTGCCATCTGGGATATCTGGGGTTGCCATGGAGCAAAGCCTCTCACTGGCCTCCTGCCATCGCTGTGTTACATAAGTAAGCTGCAGAATCAAAGAAAGAAAGTTTGCCTACACAAAAGACCAGTAACTGGGACACCATCTTACTAAATGGTGTGAGCCCTGTCCTCCTCAAAAAGCCAAGAGTCTGGGTGCAATGGCTCACGCCTATAATCCCAACACTTTGGGAGGCCGAGGCAGGAGGATCACTTGAGGCCAGGAATTCAAGACCAGCCTGGGCAAGTAAGTGAGACCCCTATTCCTACAAAAATTTTTTTAAAAAATTAGCAGGGTCCCAAATACTCAGGAGGCTGGAGCAGGAGGATGACTTGAGCCCAGGAGTTCAAGGCTGCAGTGACCCGTGACTGCACCACTGCACTCCAGCCTCATCATTAAAAAAAAAAAAAGCCAAAAGAGCAAAGAAGTTAAGCTCTTTCTTTCCATGAAAACTTCTTGAAGAAAAACACCCATAGAAAAAGATATTTGAAAAAACTGAATGTGAGCGGAACCCCAGGTGCCAGATCCCACGCTCTGCCTCAGCGTTCAGCGGCAGGCTCGAGAGCCTTCCTGGAACCCTGCTGGTGAGGAAGTCCAACTTTGTTAAGGGCAAGTTCTGGGAAATGGTGAGGAGATCTGTGGCTTCCCCCATCCCCTCCTAAACTAGGCAACTTCCTCTGTCGCCTCCTCTCTCTCCCACTCTTATAAGTACACACACACACACACACACACACACACACACGGTGTGCACATGTGACAGGGCGTAGAGCCAAGGAAGGAATGGGCATCTACCCAGCTCTTATTCCAAGCAGATACTGGGTCTAACCCTGAATGTACTTCTCATTTAATGCTAAAACATCTATGTAAGGACAGGATGTTAACAGGATTATTAAAATAGCACACTCCTGCCTGTGGCCCACTGCCCTATGTGGTCTCTGCCTACCTGTCTGATTCCATCTTGTGCCAATCTCCCCTTTGCTTCCTAAGCTCCTGCTACATGGATGGTTTTCCAGCTCTTTGAACACTCCAAGCTCTTTCCCATACCTCAGGACCTCTGCAGGTGCTGTCCCACCCTCCTGGAAGGTTCTTAGGCCTGCCAGCATCCTTCTGTACTCAGCTTACATGTCATACACTGAGAGGCTTTCCCAGACCCATCTAAAGCAGATCTCTCCAGATCTCTAGTCAGCCAGTCTATATGCTTCCCTAGCATGTTGGCAACTGTTTTATTTGTTCAATATTGGACTTTTTGTTTGTCTGGCTTCTCTGGAAATTAACAGATCTGGAAATTAATAGAATATATATATATATATATATATATATATATTTTTTTTTTTTTTTTTTTTTTTTTTTTTTGAGATGGAGTTTTGCTCTTGTTGCCCAGGCTGGACTGCAATGGCATGATCTCGGCTCACTGCAACCTCCGTCTCCTGGGTTCGAGCAATTCTCCTGCTCAGCCTCCCGAGTAGCTGGGATTAAGGCACCTGTGATCATGCCTGACTAATTTTTTTGTGTTTTTAGCAGAGATGGGATTTCACCATGTTGGCCAGGCTGGTTTCAAACTCCTGACCTTAAGTGATCCGCCCGCCTGGGCCTCCCAAAGTGCTGGGATTACAAGTGTGAGCCACGGCGCCCGGCTGCATTAAAATTTTTTTTATCTTGATGACTGAGTTTTTGGGTCCTCTGAAATGTGCAGGTATACCTCATTTTTTCATGCTTCACTTTATTACACTTTGCAGATGCTGTCATTTTTACAAATTGAAGGTTTGTGGCAACTCTGTGTCGAGCAAGTCTATCAGTGTCATTTTTCCAAAAGCATGTGCTCACTTCCTGTCTGTTCACATTTTGGTAATTCTCTCAATATTTCACATTTTTTCACTATTATTATCTCTATTATGACGATCTGTGATGAGTGAGCTCTGATGTTACTCCTGTAATTGTTATAGGGTGCCACGAGCCCATATAAGACAGCAAACTTAATCAATAAGTGTTGAATGTGATCTGACTGCTCCACAGACTGGCCTTTCCCCTGTCTCTTCCCCTCTCCTCAGGCCTCCCTATTCTCTGAGACACAACGATATTGATATTAGGCCAATTAATATCCCTACAATGGCCTCTAAGTGTTCACGTGAAAGCAGGAGTTGCGTGTCTCTCACTTTAAATCAAAAGCTAGAAATGATGAAGCTTAGTGAGGAAGGCATGGAGAAAACTTACTGGGTCAAAAGGAAGGCCTCCTACACCAGACGGTTAGCCAAGTTGTGAATGCAAAGAAAAAGTTCTTGAAAGATAAAAGTGCTACGCCAACGAACACGAATGATGAGAAAGCAAAACAGCCTATGCTGAGATAAACTTTGAGTGGTCTGGGTAGAAGATCAAACCAGCTATAACACTCCCTTATGCCAAAGCCCGATCCAGGGCAAGGCCCTAACTCTCTTCAATTCTGTGAAGGCTGAGAGAGGTGAGGAAGCTGAGGAAGAAAGGCTGGAAGCTAGCAGAGGTTGGTTCATGATGTTCAAGAAAAGATGCCATCTCCATAACGTGAAAGAGCAAGGTGAAGCAGCAAGTGCTGACAGAGAAGCTGCAGTGAGTAATCCTGAAGACCTAGCTAAGATCATTGATGAAAGTGGCTGCACTAAACAATGGATTTTCAATGTAGATGAAACAGCTTTCTGTTGGTAGAAAATGCCATCTAGGACTCTCATAACTACAGAGAAGTCAATGCCTGGCTTCAAAGCTTCAAAGGACAGGCTGACTCTCTTGTTAGGGTTTCATGCTGATGGTGACTTGAAGTTGAAGCCAATGCTCATTTACCATTTTGAAAATCCTAGGGCCCTTAAGAATCATGCTAAGCTGGGCATGGTGGCTCATGCCTATAACCTCAGTACTTTGAGACGTCTAGGCGGGCAGATCATGAGGTTAGGAGTTTGAGACCAGCCTGGCCAATATGGTGAAACCCCATCTCTACCAAAAATACAAAAATTAGCCAAGCGTGGTGGTGCGTGCCTGTAGTCCCAGCTACTCGGGAGGCTGAGGCAGAAGAATCGCTTGAACTCGGGAGGCAGAGGTTGCAGTGAGCCAAGATTGTGCCACTGCACTCCAGCCTGGGTGACAAGAGTGAGACTCCATCTCCAAAAAAAAAAAAAAAAAAAAAAATTAGGCTAAATCTACTCTGCTTGTGCTCTAAAAATGAAGCCACAAAGCCCAGGTGACAGCACATCTGTGTACAGCATGGTTTACTGAATATTGACTGGCTTTATTGCAGTATTCGCTTTATTGCAGTGGTATGGAACCAAACCCACAGTATCTCCGAGGTATATCTGTGCCTAAGGTGACTGCCTCAACTGCTCAGCTGGCCAGGAACCCTGGCTCCCAGAGGCAGCTTCCCAAGGCCTCTGGGATGCCCCCGAATGTCATGCCCACCATGGTAAAGTCTGGAATCTGGGCTCTGAGGTCCTCTGAGGACCACCCTCAGAGGCTGCTCATCCACTGCTACCAGTTGGGAGACTGGGAACAGCCTGGACTGGCATTCCTGCCCCGGGGGCTTCCAGCCTGCTTGTCTCCTTCCTCCACAGAGGGAGGCATGGGCTGTTCTTTGACACTCAGATGCCTCTCTCCAGAGCAGCTCGAGAGATGTGCCTCAGGACCACATACCCCCTTCCATCCTCCCCTTCCCCTTCCAACATGGGGAGGAGGAGGAGGCAGAGACGGTGGAGCGTAGAGGGCATGTTGTATGTGCCTACCCACCCAGCACCCACTCGCCCTTCTGGGAACAGCATCTCAAATTCCCCCGGACCACCAGCCCTTCCTTCTTCCCTGCTCTTTATCGGCAGGGGTTGCTAAGCTGGGAGGATGTAAAGGAAGCTGCCTGAGGCCACAGGGTGAGGGCCTGCCCTGAGCCATAGCAACACAGAGGAAAGCAGAGTTCAGAAGATGGAGAAGTGGCTCCTCATGGCGCAGCTTGGGCACACAGATCCAGGCTCACCTGCTCCCGAGCTCTTCAGCCGTACCCCTCTGCTGCCAAGGTGAGGTTGAGTTGAGGCCACGATCACTTGCAACCAAGAAGGCCCCTAATACTCCGAGATGCCCCTACCCCCACTGAGCACATACTCACCTCTTTCTTCATCAGTTTGAGCTGCTCTTGGAACCTGGTGTAGTCCCGATCCTGCTCCAGGCGGATCCGCCTGGCCTCCTCCCGGCGGCGCACGGCATGATCTTGCTCCATCTTCTCCACTTGTTGCTTTTGCTGACGCTCCAGGTTCTCTAATTCCGTGTCAAAAAACTTCTTCTTGGCCTGAAAGGAGCAGAAATTCTGAGAAACTCAGTGAAGTCACTTTATACCTGGGAGGGACATGGGAAGTGGAATGGGGAGAACTCAGAGCTTGTGATCAGACCTAAGCTTGAATCCCAGCTCTACCACCCTATTGCCGTGTGACCTGGGGCAAGTTACTTAGCCTGAGTCTCCATTTCCTCATCTGCAAAAGGGAGACCAGACCATGTGTTGTTGCATGGTGCTCAATACAGGTTATTTCCCCTCTGGAGATCCTCCTGTGGGACTCAGGATCGCTGTGACCTTCACGGGATTCTGTGTTAACAAGTCACTGCCTAACAAGATCGGGAAGCCCCCAGGAATTGGGCAATTGTTGTGAATTACTCTCCACTACCCAATCATTCCCACTATGTAGCTTCCACTGAGAGAACACCTGGAGGCAAGAAGCCCTCCAGGGTCCCATCTTTTCTCGCACTCACATTGATTTCCTGTTCAAAACGTTTATGCATTTGCTCCAGCTGCAGCTCATGCTTGTTACTCAGCTGAGTCTGGTTCCGATGCTCTTCTTTCTGGAGCAGCCGAAGCTCTCGGAGTTCCTGGCGCCTGAAAGGTTAAAGGATACAGATATTTCACAGTAAGAAACTGGCTTCAGAGATCACAATATTTGCAACTTGGAACACTGAAGGTTGGATCATGGAACAAAATCACACAAGTCTTGGGCACAGGCATGACTAGAACTCAGGCTTCATTTGATATTTATTGACAGACAAAACCTTAATACTCCTAATAAATAAAGAGTGCTTACAAATCAATAAAAAGGAAGATTATCCTAACCAAAAAAAGTGGCAAAGAACATGAACAGACATGAAGCAAAAGATAAAAAGAAATTTTAGAATCACCTATATAGATATAAAATACAAATGAAAAAGAAACTACAATTTCTTGATGTAGAAAAGATAATGCAGAAAATTTGATGTAGAAACTACATTTTCATGATGTAGAAAATTTGACGGTAGAAACTGGTACATTTCTGGAGGACAATTTGGTAATAAGTTTATGTTTTTTGACATAGTAGTTTCCACTTCTGGACACTGATTTTAAAGAAATATTTATAGATGCACAAAACCACTGAATAAGAATATTCAGCTGGGTGCGGTGGCTCACACCTGTAATCCCAGCACTTTGGGAAGCCAAAGCAGAAGAATCACCTGAGGTCAGGAGTTTGAGACCAGCCTGGCCAACATGGCAAAACCCCATCTCTACTAAAAATACAAAAATTAGCTGGACATGGTGGCACATGCCTGTACTCCCAGCTACTCAGGAGGCTGAGGCAGGAGAATCGCTTGAACCTGGGAGGTGGAGGTTCCAGTGGGCCGAGATGATGCCATTGCACTCCAGCCTGGGCTACAAGAGCGAAACTCCATCTCAACAACACAAAAAAAAGAAGAAAAAAAAAAGAATAATCAGTCATTTAAAATCAATGTTATTTAGTAAAAAATTGGAAGCAAATGTCCATCAATATAGGTCTATGTAAATAAAGTATATTGATATGATGGAATTCTATACAACCTTAAAAAAATGAAGCTTTAGAAAATGTTTAATTACATAAGGAAACATATATTAAAAATAATAATTCGGCTGGGCACGGTGGCTCATACCTATAATCCTAGCACTTTGGGAGGCCAAGGAGGGTGGATCACCTGAGGTCGGGGGTTCAAGACCAGCCTGACCAACATGGAGAACCCCGTCTCTACTAAAAATACAAAATTAGCTGGGTGTGGTGGTGCCTGCCTGTAATCCCAGCTACTTAAGAGGCTGAGGCAAGAGAATCGCTTGAACCTGGGAGGCGGAGGTTGCAGTGAGCTGAGATAGCGCCACTGCACTCCCGCCTGGGCAACAAGGGCAAAACTCTGTCTCAAAATAATAATAATAATAATATTTATGAACAGATATGGAATAATCTCTAGGTAAAAAAAAGCAAGATATTAAAGAATAGGTCTGTTATGCCACCTTATCTGGGAGAAAAAAGGACAACAATGTCTCTGTACACACATATATGTATTGTTTACTTTTCTAGTATCTCTGGAAGGATTAAACCATAAAACACTAACACAGGAAAGGGAACTAGATTTCTGGTAGGAAAATGAAGAGGGAAATTTTTCACTGTTTATCTTCTTTCTTTTTTTTTTTAAATTTCGAACCATGGACCTTATACAGATCGAGTATACTTTACTGAAAAAGCTTGGGACCAGAAGTGTTTTGGGTGTCAGATTTTTTTAGATTGTAGAATATTATACTTACTGAACGAGCATCCCTAATCTGAAAATCTGAAGTCCAAAATGTTCCAGTGAGAATTTGATGTCAGTGCTCAAAAAGTTGCAGATTTTGGAGCATTTTGGATTTTGGATTTTTTGATTTGGGATGTTTAACCTTTATTACCTGCTAAAAAATATATAATAAAAATTTGACCTAGGCCATGCGTGGTGGCCCACGCCTATAATCCCAGTACTTTGGGAGGCCGAGTTGGGAGGATCACTTGAGCTCAGGAGTTCAAGACCAGCCTGGGCCACATAGCGAGACCTCATCTCTGCCAAAAATACAAAACTTAGCCGGGCATGGTGGTGCATGTGTGTGGTCCCAGCTACTTAAAAGGCTGAGGCCGGAAGATTGCTTGAGCCCAGGAGGTCCAGGCTGCAGTGAGCCGTGACTATGCCACTTGCACTCCAGCCTGGGCAACAGAGCAAGATCCTGTGTTAAAAAAAGAAAAAAAAATTGACCTAAGCCACATGTCCTAATTATATATATATATATATTTATGTTGTCAGTGTATGTGTGTACTCACAGAAAAAATATCAGAGGGATAAGCCCCAAGTGTTAACCATGTTTCTTAATGAGCAAACCCATTAAAAATTGCTATGTAGGCCGGGCGTGGTGGCTCACACCTGTAATCCCAGCACTTTGCGGGGCTGAGGCTGGCGGATCACTTGAGGTCAGGAGTTCAAAACCAGCCTGGCCAACATGGTGAAACCCCATCTCTATTAAAAATACAAAAATTAGCCAGGTATGGTGGTGCACGCCTGTAATCCCAGCTACTTGGGAGGCTGAGGCAGAAGAATGGCGTGAACCTGGGAGGCAGAGGTTGTAGTGAGCCGAGATCGCACCACTGCACTCCAGCCTGGGCGACAGAGTGAGACTCCGTTTCAAAAAAAAAAAGAGACAAAAAATTGCTACATATCATTTATATAATCAGAAAAAAAGAAAAAAACCAAACTACTACAGAAAGAACCTAGGCCTCCTGACTGAACTGGCAGCTCCTGGCGGCCTCTCGGGGTTGGGGTCCGTGAGGCCTGTGTCCTAGTCCAGTGCGGCACCATGCTGATTCCCATGAGGCCATGCTCTGACCCCAGTGGCCTTCCTCATGACTCGGAGGGGCCATAACTGCTCACAGAACTGCCCCCCAAGAGCAGCACAAGGAGGGGTTGGGCAGTGCAGCGAGGCCAAGAGCATTCTCTGGGGTTGCAGCGCCCCTGTGTGAATCTAGGCTCAGTCAGCTTTCCAGCTGGGTGCCCGCTCGGGGAGTCACTTATCCTTGTGGGACTCACTCCCTCCTCTGCAAAATGAGGCTAACAATCTTTACCTGTTGGGTCCTTTGAAGGATAAATGAGATAACACAGGTAAAGTGCCCACGTGGCACATGACCAGCACTCTGTAAATGGCAACTGCTCGAATTCTACCAAGGAAGAAGAGGCAATGGCTGCCCTGCCTCTGGGAAAAGCCAGAGGCGCTTTCTACAGCCACAGAGGGAAGACTGTCTGAGCCTCTGCTTTTCTGGAAAGTGAGAAGAGAGGAGGCAGCTTTTGAGAGTGTTAACGAGGAAATGGAAATCCTGACTCAAGAGAAACTAAGGTTTAGAGAACAACTGACAAAAAGCCTAAAAGGAGTACAGAAAGAAGGCAGGCAGCCAGCTCTAGCACCCCCTGGCCCACCTGTGCTCTCAGAAGGAAAGGCAAGCAAAGAGAAGGCTGAGGCTTAAGAGCGAGGGAACGGCAGAAGCCGTTTTAGGGAAGCACAGGAGGAACTCTGCCCGGAAGCCTCGTCAGTCTGAGAACGTGATACATGCTCAGCCACATGGTTTCAAAAGCCTAGGTGTGACCCAATTCTCCAAAAACGCCAGGGGTCAGGTATGACCAGGGGCCTGGGCCAGCAGGGGATGATCAGGGCCTTCCACACCCCTGTGGTCTGGTGGCCTGGCCTAGTTTACAGGCGCTCAGACCTCCAGACCACGGCAGGCAAGCGAGAAAATCCCGGTTCCTGCCAAGCACCTCTTCACCTCCTCGAGGTCTCACCTTTTGACCCTGAGTAGCACACAGCTGCTCTGCTCAGGAGGAGGGTGGGGAACCACAGCCAGGGCCACAGAGCACTGCTTCTCCATGGGGTGTGGCCAATCTAGAATTTATCCCTGAGAACTTCAATTGCCCAGGGGGGAGGTGATGGAAACCCAGCTCTTGAGGTTGAAGCTCAGAGTCCAGGGTGCCTCTCAGGTGACCATAAGAACAGAAGGTGGTTTCGTCTGCCAAAGCAACCTGTGCCCTAGCCTCCCGACCCACACAGATGACACCAGTGTGTGTGTGCGTGTGTGTGTGTGTGGTGTATGCAGATACACTAGTGAAAAGTCTGTTTTTCCTCCCTCTGTCTCCTAGAGGGAGAAGAGATCCAGAACATCTAAAACTACTTTTATTTGGTTTTGGCTTATTTATTTATTTATTTATTTATTTACTTACTTTTGAGACAGAATCTCACCCTGTCGCCCAGGCTGGAGTGTAGTGACACAATCTCAGCCCACTGCAACCTCCGCCTCCTGGGTTCAAGTGATTCTCCTGTCTCAGCCTCCCGAGTAGCTGGGATTACAGACGCCCGCCACCACAGCTGGCTAATTTTTGTAGTTTTAGTAGAGACGAGGTTTTGCCATGTTGGCCAGGCTTGTCTCGAACTCCTGACCTCAGGTGATCCACTCGCCTAGGCCTCCCAAAGTGCTGGGATTACAGGTGTGAGCCACTGCACCTGGCCTATGCTTTCATTTTTTACAATTTATTTTTTAAATTTATTTTTGAGAGATAAGAGTCTTGCTCTGTTGCCCAGGCTGGAGTGTGGTGGCATGAACGCAGCTCACTGCAGCCTTGACCTCCTAGGCTCAAGTGATCATCCCACTTCAGCCTCCCGAGTAGCTGGGACTACAGGTATGTGCCCAGCTAATTTTAAAATTTTTTTGTAGAGACACTAGGTTGCCCAGATGGTCTCGAACTCCTGGGCTCAAGTGATCCTCTCACTTCAGCCTCCCAAAGTGCTGAAATTACAGGTGTGTGCTGCTGTGCCCAGCTGCATGGTTATACTTTTTAAAAAATATGAATATTAGGCCGGGCGCGGTGGCTCACATCTGTAATTCCAGCACTTTGGGAGACCGAGGCGGGCGGATCACAAGGTCAGGAGTTTGAGACCAGCCTGGCCAATACAGTGAAACCCCGTCTGTACTAAAAATACAAAAATTAGCCGGGCGTGGTGGCGGGCACCTGTAGTCCCAGCTACTCAGGAGGCTGAGGCAGGAGAATCGCTTGAACCCGGGAGGCAGAGGTTGCACTGAACCGAGATCGCACCACTGCACTCCAGCCTGAGCGACAGAGCAAGACTCCATCTCAAAAAATAAATAAATACATAAAATTAAAAAAATTTTAATTCACATGTACAAAAATATGTGATTAATGTTCTAGAAATTTTCTCTACACTAACCATGAATTTACCCTGCAAAGGCCTGGCCCCCAGGGGACTCCGTGGTTCCATGGCCTCCCTAAGTGTTAAGCTCCCCCAACCCCTGCCAGCTACATGGTCCAGTGAAACCTGAAGGAATTCTCACACACACAGACCCAGTTAGAACCTCAGCTTTACCCCTGCCTAACTGGAAGACCCAGGGCAAGTGACTTACTTGCCCAGAAATAGTGTTTCCTCATTTGTTTACAAAATGTGGAAATAGGGTCTCCCGAAGGAGGGCTGTAAGTGGGGGATGAACAACTGAAAAGTATAAAGCTGATCCTAGCAAACAGCTTTGCCTCACACCTTCCTCCCTGTTCCAGTCCTTCACCAGCTCACTGGTTTTGCCTCCAAAATGTAGGTCAAATCTGACCATGTTTTTCCCTCTTCCCGGCCACTGCCCCAGCCTGAGCCCAGAGCCTGCCCATCCTAGTCAAGATCTCCCTGTCTCCATCCACCAGTCCCTTAAACAAGCTGAGTAGTTATTCCTCAGGGCCTCAGCAACTGCAATTTCCCCTGGGCTCCCCCAGCTCTCCTCCCCTTATCCTTTAGGCTTGGCTCAGGGGCTTCCCTTGGAGCAGCCTCCCCCACTCCAAGCACTCACTATCATGTCACCTGTTACTTGTTTCATGGCGTGTACCACAATCAGGATTATCTTGTGTACTGTATGTTGGCCCATTAGGTGTAAGTTCTACAAGGGCAATGGCCTTATCTATTTGGGTCATCACCTTGTCTCCAACCTGGTGGGTTGGTGGATACATGGATGGATGGATGGATGGATGGATGGATGGATGGATGGATGGAAGGAAGGATGGATGGATGCATGGATGGATGGATGGATGGATGGATGGAAGGATGGATGGATGGATGGATGGATGGATGGATGGATGGATGGATGGATGGAAGGAAGGATGGATGGATGGATGGATGGATGGATGGATGGAAGGAAGGATGGATGGATGGATGGATGGATGGATGGATGGATGGATGGAAGGATGGATGGATGGAAGGATGGATGGATGGATGGATGGATGGATGGATGGATGGAAGGAAGGATGGATGGATGGATGGATGGATGGATGGATGGATGGATGGAAGGAAGGATGGATGGATGGATGGATGGATGGATGGAAGGAAGGATGGATGGATGGAAGGAAGGATGGATGGATGGATGGATGGATGGATGGATGGAAGGAAGGAAGGATGGATGGATGGATGGATGGATGGATGGATGGATGGATGGAAGGAAGGATGGATGGATGGATGGATGGATGGATGGATGGATGGAAGGAAGGATGGATGGATGGATGGAAGGATGGATGGATGGATGGATGGAAGGATGGATGGATGGATGGACGGATGGTTAGGTAGATAGGTAGTGAGTGGGTGGGTGGATGGATGACTGGATGGATGATTGGGTGGACAGATGGAAAGGTAGATAGGGAGTAGGTAAATAGATAGATGGGTAGATAAATGGATGGAAGGATAAAATGGACGGATGGGTGATTGGGTGGATGGATAGATAAACAGATGGATAATTGGGCAGATGAAGGGAAGGATGGAATGGTGAGTGAGTAGAAGGATGGGTGGATAGATGGAAGGTGAGTGAGTGCGTAGATGAATGAGTGGATGGGTGGATGAATGGATGGATGAATGGATGGGTGAATGGATGGGTGAATGACTGGGTGGAGAGATGGATAGGCAGACAGGTGAGTAGGTGGATTGATGGGTGGATAAATGAATGGAAGGATGGATGATTAAGTAGATAGGTAGATGAATGGGTGGACAGTTGGATGGATGGATGGAAATGAGTGGGTAGATAGGTGGATGGGTGGAGGGGTGAGTGGGTGGAAGGATGGGTAGACGGATGGGTGGATAGATGAATAGGTAGATAGGTGAGTAGGTGGATAGATGGGTGAATAAATGAATGGATGAGTGGATAGATAGGTGAACGGTTGGGTAGATGGGGGAGTGCAAGATCGCAGGCAAAATGAGTTTCCTTTTGTCTCCTTGATTCCCCCACTTCATGCTGTAGACAGACAGCCCCCTCACCAAAAGGACCAATGCCCACTCCTCTTACCATAGCCCCACCCTGTTACCACCATTAGTGGCCCTTCCCAGGCTTGCCTGAGAAATCTCATCTCCTCATCCTTCTTCTCATCTTCGCTGATGATCTTGGAGGTGGTGATGCTCACCTCCACACCATCCACCACAAATTTGCGTGTCCGCTTGAGGGTTTTTTTGTACAGCTTCGGGTCCTGGCCAGGGAAAACCATTAGACAAGTCTCAGCATTTCAGCTAAGGACCCATGGCTGTCACAGCAGGTGAGGCCACAGCTCTGCTGGGCCCACAGCTTCAGAACCACCCCCAGAGAGATGTGGCCATCCATCTTCCCTCTTGCCTCAACTTAACCTAGGAGCCGGGGGTTCTGAGCTTATCCCCTTGCCTTTCCCTGATCTCAGCCTTCAGAAACTGTGCTGAGGCCTCCTCTACCTTGCTGCCAGCACCTCTCATGCATCCAGGACATGGTGTCAGAAAGAGCTGCGTTCTTGCCGGGCACGGTGGCTTACGCTTGTAATCCCAGCACTTTGGGAGGCCGAGGCAGGCGGATCACAAGGTCAGGAGTTCAAGACCAGCCTGGCCAACACAGTGAAACCCTGTCTCTACTAAAAATACAAAAAGTAGCCAGGCATGGTAGCAGGCGCCTGTAATCCCAGCTACTTGGGAGGCTGAGGCAGGAGAATCACTTGAACCCAGGAGGCGGAGTTTGCAGTGAGCTGAGATCACGCCACTGCCCTCCAGCCTGGGCCATACAGCTAGACTCCGTCTCAAAAAAAAAAAAAAAAAAAAAGAGCTGCGTTCTAACCCTCACTGCACCACTTACTTGCTCTGCGTCTCTGGGCCAGCCTCTTGTCCTGTCTGAGCCTCAGCTTCCTCACCTGTTCAGGGAGGATAGTCACACTACTTGCCTCCCAGGGTGGTTGTGAAGATTCAATGAGAGAACACATGGCAGGCACACAGAGCAGGGCCCGCTCCCGGCACGTGTTCCATGCTTAGCATTTCTTTCTGACAGTTATTACTGCAGACCACACATGATCCTCGCGCGTGGTGCCAAAATCCAAAGGAGCCCGAAAACCAAAGGCTGTTTTCATAACTGGTTTGGTAGCCAAAGCTGACCTGGCCTGAACTCCCCACCTGCTGGGAGTCACCGTGAGATTACGCATAATCGTCATCTTTTCCTGTGAGTAATCGCACACGCCACAAGTGATTGTGCAGGTGCCACCTGGGATCCTGGAGGTGTTTGTGTGTCATAATACGTGGTACCCTCTGGAAGTTCTCAGCTCTGATTCTGAAGGTGTCCCCATAACCCTCCCGCTCTGCCCACTGCCTCTGGCCTCTTGGTTGGTTTCAAAGGCTCGGCTCTTTTTTTTTTTTTTTTTTTGAGATGGAGTCTCGCTCTGTTGCCCAGGCTGGAGTGCAGTGGCGCAGTCTCAGCTCACCACAACCTCCGCCTCCTGGGTTCAAGTGATTCTCCTGCCTTAGCCTCCGGAGTGGCTGGGATTACAGGCATGCGCCACCACGCCCAGCTAATTTTTTAATTTTTTTAAGTAGAGACAGGGTTTCACCATGTTGGTAAGGCTGGTCTCGAACTCCTGACCTCGTGATCCACCCACCTCGGCCTCCCAAAGTGCTGGGATTACAGGTGTGAGCCACGGCGCCCAGCCCGAAGACTCTTTTTGGTGTAGCCCAGCCCTGCCTTCCTAACACGGGGCCTCCCAGCCCCTGAAAGAGGAGTGAGGAGCCAGCGTGGCAGGTCTCTTGACCCCTTGAAATCTATGCTGAGCTCCACTCCTGCTGAGTCGAGAGGGGCAGACTGTTTTTGCTCCCTGAGGTCTGGGCCCGTCTCCTGCCCATGGCACCTCGCCCAGGGGCTCTGGACAGCATCAGCATGGACCCAGCATGCCCGACTCTCATCTCTCTACGGTGACCAGCTCACATGTGCCAGGACCCACTCAGGATGGGTCAGGCCAGCAGTGAGAAGTAGAGGCCGGCAGGAGTGAGAGTGGAGGGGAAGAAAGGGCACCCACAGCCACAGCCCTCTGCTGAGAACTGCTCCTGGCCAGGGGGCCTCCATCCCTGAAGGAACAGGCTCCTAGTCACGCCAGGGGGTGCTGGCGCAGCGGGGGACTCTCATCAGAACGGCCTGAGGTCCCTGACGCAATGCAGTCAACCAGAAACATTCTACACAGCCTTGAGAAGAGCAGGGGAGCCCCTGCTTTAGGTGGGTCTGTCTCATTAAAAAAACAAATAAAAACACCTTTTTTTCACTTAGTGTCTTCAGGAAGAGAAGTGGCAGGATGCCGGTCCTAAGGAAGACGCTGCTCACAGGCAACAGCTGCTGTGCATGCTTGTCCCGGTGGCCTGTTGGAACTGTGCTTCCCTTCCCTGCCTAAAGCTGATTGGCCGTTGCGGCTCCTGTCACTCCCCTTTGCTTAGCAAATATGTTCGAGTCTCTACTGTGTGTTTTTCACCAAGTACATTTGGGAAGGAAAAACAAAATCATACAGTATTTCCTCTAAAATGAGCTTTGGGTAGAGGGTCAGGTGACCCATGGTGAGTTTAGTAACACCCTGGGATTTATCGGGGAGGCCAGGAAAGGAGTCAGCCCCTTCCAGCTGCCTAAGAAGGAGGCCATGGCTCCCACTGGGAAGGTTTAGAGTTTGGAGCCTGGGGTCTGTCCATCTTCCCACTCCTACCTGGCCCTGGGCTGGCTCCTCACTTCTCTGAGCCTCCATCTGCTTATCTGTAAAGTGAGAGGATGAAGGAGCCTGTCTGTTCTTTTTAAAGCACTTTGTACAGGGTTCGCCTCAAGCCCAGGCCTCTAGTGCGGTGGCTATCGTCATTCACAACACTGCCCACCTCCAGAAAGGCCCCGGAGGCAGGGAAGACGGCTTTGACCTGTTTCCTTTAGTTGGATTTACCAGTTATCAGCTGGGTCTCGTGGCTGACCTCCGGATGACAGAACTTCATTTGTAGCTAAGGCCTAAGAGTTCTCTCTCCCAAATTTTACCAGGGCCTTTTACCAAGCTTTGAAATTTAAACCCAAACCAACTGCTTTACATTCCTAAATCCCATACTGAACCCAGATATTTTGGAGATTAAACTATGAATCAAACCCAAAACCCCCTAATGAACCACTTAAAATGCAAGGAAGCCTAAATGCTTTTGAAACCAAAATGGAGCTGCAGAACATCCTGCAATGGTCTTGCTGCAAGCCCGTGGTGGCAGAGGCGGTGTTACCTTGATGGACAGAGAGCCCATCTCTTTGTTCAGCGACAGGTCAGCGGAGAGATTGGTACCGTAGTCCATGCTCTCAGAGGTGCAGAGGCTGCTGCAGTCCGAGTCCCTCTTGGAAGGCCCTGGAGCTGCCTGGGCAGGTGGCTCCAGGCTGCCATTGGCCAGCTTCTCCCCACCCAAGGTCTCCAGGGCGCTGCTGTTGGGCCGGCTCTGGCTGGCCTTTTGAGATCTGTTGGCTGCTGGGCTGAGGTCCCCACCCTGCTCAGCAACTTGCTTCTCCTGGGCTACCTGAATTCTGGCATCCATTGACACGGGTCGGGACTTCCGCAGGGGCACAGGCACTGCCAGGCCGTTCTCATTTCCAGGGGCCACGACTGGGGGACTGGTGGTTTGGAGGGATCCGTCCCCAGAGGGCTGGCTGCAGGGCTCATTCACACTGTCCTGAGACTGGCTGGGTGCCAGCGGGGTGGAAGGTGACTCCTTGAGAGGCTTGTCAGCATTGAGGCTTGGCGGACTCACCTCAGAGGAGTTCTGAGTATGGTTCTCCAGGGTCTAGAAAAAAAAAAAAATAATAATAATATATATATATATATATATATATATATATTCAAGGCCATGCTGCTGTATGTTCAAGGCAAGAGTCAGAGATGCAGTGGGGAAAGTCAGACACCCTCAAGATGAAGTGGGCCAGGGCCAAGAAAGGAGAGCAGATATCTCCCTAGCCAGTCTTCAGCACTCCCTATTGCCTAACCGTAATACAATTACTACTTATTCTGAGGCATGGCAATCTCCTCACTATCTCTAATCTTAGCTGAATGTAATAGCTGTTATTCCTGCTAGGAGGCAGCTGTGGCCAGCTGGCCAGCTCATGGCCCACAGGGAGGGGTCAGTGGCCATTCCATTCCAGCCAATTGTGACAATGTGGGAAGATGGCTCCCCTGTGGCCAAACCTTCCCAGTTTTTTAATTTTAATTTTTTATTTTATTTATTTATTTTTTTTGAGACAGGGTCTTGCTCTGTCACCCAGGCTGGAGTGTAGTGGTGCCATCTTGGCTCAATGCAACCTCCATCTCCTGGGTTCCCACCTGGGAGTGGTCCTCCCACCTCAGCCTCCCAAGGAGCCTCCCAAGTAGCTGGGACTACAGGTGCATGCCACCACACCCAGCTAATTTTTGCATTTTTTAGTAGGGACAGGGTTTCAGTATGTCACCCAGGCTGGTCTCAAACTCCTGGACTCAAGTGATCTGCCTGCCTCGGCCTCCCAAAGTGCTGGGATTAGAGGTGTGTGCCACTGCACCCAGCCAAACCTTCCAATTTTTTAAGACAAGTTTGAAATCTAGGTTTTTAATGGACATCTCTTAATTTTTAGGTGGCAACTAACTCATATTTTTAAAAAAATCATATAAAGGCCAAGCCAAGCCTGTCTGGGGACTGGATTCAGCCCTTGTGGCCACTAAGTTTTCAGCTTCATTTTTGTTTTTTAGAGTCTTTGTTGGGTGGAAAGTACTGGAAATCTTGCTATGCTAAGGTGAAACAGAACATCCTTCCTGTGTATAAAACATAAACATCCAACTTGGTGAATAGAGTGAGTATCCATGTAGCCACTTTCCAGGTCAGGAGGGGACATTGCTTTGCCCCAGAGGGCCATCCCCTGCCGCCCTGTCCTTCTCAGTGGCACTGCTCTCCCACCTCTTGACATAGTCACTGTCCTATGGTCTCTAAGTGCTACAGGTGAGCTGTGCCTGCTTATAAACGTGGTATGAATGGATTTATACTATAAGTATTCCTTTGGGTCTTGCCAGCCACTGGTTTTAACCTCAGCTATGGCAGCTGGTGGAAGCAACTCCAATCTACCTTCCAGTCAACACCCAGAGTGATGGCTCAAAAACGCAGATCTGATTCTGTCACCTCCACTCCAATACCCAGTCCCTGCCTGAAACCCTTCGGGGCTCCCAATACCCGCAGGACAAAGATCAGCCTCCTGCATGCAGACAATGAGGCCGGGTGTGAGCGCTTTCTGCCTCCTCCTGGAGCCAGGCCCCACTGAGGTTCTCCTACTCCACATCCACCCCTGGCCCTGCCATCTATCGGCTCAGCCAGCCACTTCACTGTATCGATCTCAGTTTTCCTGTCTGTAAGCTGGAGCTTGGTTACCCTGTGTCAGAGCTGTAGAGGGCCCGGCAGCCACCAGGGGCTCCATGCATGGCTGGGGTGGTTGTGATGATTCCGCTTGCCCTGCCCTTCAGGGCTTTCCTTCTTCACCCTGGTGAGGGTCTGCACCAGCCTCAGGCTCCACCCAGGACTGAATTAAATTTGAGGAAGCTGCAGTGCCGTCCACAGCACAAGGATGTGGGCCAGCTCCATCCCCTGATGGGTAAGTCCAACCCCTGCTTCTCTAGGCACAGGGAGCCATCTGGATGGCCACCCTATCCCTGGGAAGAGGCCTCCCCCAGCAAGGCCAGGGATTACAGAGCAACAGCTTGGGCCAGAAGCCAGCCCACAGACATGTTTTCCTCGGTTCACAGGGTTTTTACAAATTTAAATTAGCTTTAATTTCAATCTAAATCCAGCAAGCACTGAAGCTGCAAAAGAGTTCCAAATGTGCCCAGACATGGGTCCCCTTGGCACTGAGGGCAGCTAGAGGGGGGCCAGGGTGTTGCCTGTGGCCATATGCAGCCTCCCGTATTTATCCCAAAATGAGCTAAAAACAGTCTCATTTGGTATGTGAGCCGTGACAGGAACAAAGGATGGGAAGCCATGAATCAGTTACCAACTTTTAAAAATTGGAAGATTTCATTTGAAAATCTAGATCTCTGGTATCTCCTGAAAACTCACAGGATCGGGATCCGGCCAACACCTCCTGCTGCCTCACCCCGGCCCACATGCCATCTTACGTTACCTGCAGCGTGGGCGTCTGCAACCTCTGAGCTGGGAAGAAATTGCCTGAGCCAGAGTCCTGGCCTTCCCTGCCCCTCCCACACCAGCAGGGCCAGCTGAGATCCTGTCCTCCCAGCCCCCGCTAAGCCCCACTCTCCCTGGCCTTACGGAGGCGGCATCCACGGCGTCCTCCTCTTCCCCCTCATCCCGGCCGTCTTCGATCTCTTCCATCACCTCGGCCTTGGCCTCAGCCACCAGCTCCCGCAGAGCCTTGTTACTGGTGATGCTGCTGACGAAGGGATGCTGAGGGAGCAAGATGCACCTAGATTAGAACCACTCTGGCGTCACGGTGGGGTGGAACAGGCTGGGTGAGCTCACCCCCCGGGCAGAAAAGGCCAGCCTCATTCCTGAGCAAAATGTGCACATGAACTTGGAGACCCAGAGACAGCCTGGAAAGTCCCAAGTGTGTTGGAAAGAGGGCAGATCCCAGCTGTGTCTCTCAGCGGCTGTGTGACCTTGAGCATGTCACTTAACCTCTCTGAGCCACAGGCTCCTCATCTCTCAAGTGGACACGTTAACAATGAACCCACAGGGAGGTCATGCGGATTAAATGAGATCATGCACTTGAAAATGCTTAGCCCAAAGTAGGAGCTCAAGCCATGTCTGCAAGGGAGGGTGTCTATTTTCCTTTTTAAAAGGTTTTAATATATAGTTTTATAAAATATGCTACATACATTTTGTTGAGGAATAACATTCCTACAGCAAAGTTCACAGGTTGTAAAGCTCAACGACTTTTTTGAGACAGAGTTTCACTCTTGTTGCCCAGGCTGGAAGGCAGTTGTGCAATCTTGGCTCACTGCAACCTCCACCTACCAGGTTCAAGGGATTCTCCTGCCTCAGCCTCCCAAGTAGCTGGGATTACAGGCATGCACCACCACGCCAGGCTAATTTTTTATATTTTTAGTAGAGACGGGGTTTCACCATGTTGGCCAGGCTGGTCTCAAACTCCTGACCTTAAGTGATCCACCCGCCTCAGCCTCCCAAAGTGCTGGGATTACAGGCGTGAGCCACTGTGCCCAGCCTCAATGACTTTTTACATATATATGCACCCAGCGTAACTGCCACCCAGCTCAAGATACAGAACATTTCCATCACTGGGGAAGGCTCCCGTCTCCCTTGGCAGGCAACCCCACTCCCACGCCGCCAGCCTCAGGAGCCTGCTCCTCAGCTTCCTAGAAACAGAGCATCGTGTGTGCAGTCTTTCGCGTTGGCTTCCTTTACTCAGCGTCATGACTGTGAGATTCACCTACATTGTCGCCTATTTCGGTAAACTGTTCCTGTTTTATTTCTGTGCAGGGTCTCACTGTATGACTATGGCACAGTTTGTTTATTCATCCTGCTGCTGCTGGACATCTGGGCTGTTTCCCATTTTTGGCAACTATGAATAAAGCTGCAAGAGACATTCTCGTATGTCTTTGGGTGGACATATGTGTTTGGTTTTAAGAAAGGAAATACAAGATCTTGAGGCAGAGTGGTGTATGTTCTATTCTAGGTTTTTATACAAATGTCAGAGTCTTATTTAAAAGTGAATGTTCTTTTACGGACCTTGCAAAACGCCAAAGCAAAAGGTCTCAGCGATATTAAGTCAGTGTGAGGTATCCTGGGTGAGGGCACCCGGGTATAGCCAGGGATGTGGGATTCCTCAACCCACCACGCTCACCGAGGGCCACTGGGAAAGGAATGATGGGGTGGGGTGGGGGCATCATGAAGCTAGAATTTGCTCATTTACAATTTACAGGAAGGCTCTGATGAAATTCACTGTTTTTACTCTCAGACAATTTATCCGGGGAGGAAGTGTCAACAAGATTGCTGGGGAAGTATTTAAATGACTAAAAAACAAATTTCTAGCACCTGGAAAACACATTCAGAACGTATATGTTCATCACAAATCATTCTTATCTGTTTGTTCATTTAAAACAGTTCATTTGGCCGGGCGCGGTGGCTCAAATGATAAACAAGAGAATTCCAGATCTTGTATAGCTGAGGGTGGTGGAGACTAAAGTCTGCAGGCAGAGGGGCCTCATTCAAGGTCAAATTCAAGCTGAGACCCAAGGGAAAGATCTGGGCACAGAGAATTCCAGGCAGAGGGAGCAGCTGGTACAAAGAAGGCCCTGAGACTGGACTGAGCTTGTTGGGCGGCAGGAGCCATGAGACGGGCGGGATGGTGGGACACACAGGATGCAGAGGAAGGATGGGCCGTGTGTGCAGGTGAGCCACAGAGACTGTCCTCACAAGCCACCAACAGGCTGCAGTGCAGCAGTGATATTCACTACTACCCTTTAGAGATGTCATTCTGGCTGCTCTGTACTTTTAAGAGGTCTTGAGTGGGGCGTTAAGGTTTTACTAATCATAGGAGGCAAAGTAGCATGCAGTTAAGAGTGCTGGCTGTAGACTCTAGAACCAAGACACCTGGTAAAATCCAGCTTCCACCAACTTGGGCAAGTCACTTAACCTTGAGTCTCAGTTTGCTCATCTATATACTAGGAGCAGCTGTTATAAGCATTATGGTAAATGCTCAGATATGGCAGCCATCATCATCATCACCACCACCATCATCACCTTCACCACCATCACCACCATCATTATCATCACCATCATTATCATCATCATCACCACGACCATTACCATCGCCACCATCACTATCACCATCACTATCACCATCATTACCACCATCATCCCCATCACCATCACCATTACCCCCATCACCACTATCATCACCATCACCATTACCCCCATCACCACTATCATCACCATCACCATGACCATTACCATCACCACCATCACCCCCGACAGCAGCAGGAGCAGCAGCACAATCAGAAAAGCCCGCTATGGCCCGGCACAGTGGCTCACATCTGTAATCCCAGCACTTTGGGAGGCCAAGGCGGTGGATCACCTGAGGTCAGGAGTTCAAGATCAGCCTGGCCAACATGGTGAAACCCCGTCTCTACTAAAAATAACAAAAATTAGCTGGGCATGGTGGCGCATGCCTGTAATCCCAGCTACTCGGGAGGCTGAGGCAGGAGAATCACTTGAACCCGGGAGGCAGAGGTTACAGTGAACCAAAATCATGCCAATGCACTTCAGCCTGGGTGACAAAGGGAGACTCTGTCTCAAAAACAATAACAAAAAAAGAAAAGCCTGTTCTGCATTCCTAGCCACTCCTATTCCCTCCCACATGCCCCCAGAGCACAGCTTTTTGGAACCAAAGGTGAGAACCAAGATCCCAAAGGTGAGAACCAAGATCCCAAAGGTGAGAACCAAGATCCCAAAGGT
Organism: Gorilla gorilla gorilla; assembly: GCF_029281585.2. Taxonomy (NCBI): domain Eukaryota; kingdom Metazoa; phylum Chordata; class Mammalia; order Primates; family Hominidae; genus Gorilla; species Gorilla gorilla. The sequence continues at coordinate 175,910,294 of NC_073228.2, forward strand.
TCCCAAGCTCCACACTGCGCAATCTCACACAAGTGAACTTGAGCGAAACGCCACAGGACGCTTCACTGCAGTGGCTGAAGCAGACACGGCAGAAATAAACAAACACAGGCAGGGGCTTCTGGAAACACCAGGTTTTCATCAGGGCACCCCATGTATTGATCAAATCAGTGGCTTTTCAGCACGGCCAGGAACTCTGCTTTCTTGAGGCAGAACCATCTGCTCCACTGCCTCCCTGACCACCCCAGCGTCCTTAGGAGGAGGAAGGAGGGCCATGGGGAAGAAAGTCTGTGATGGGTGGGTGAGGAGGGCAGCTCTGCCAGGCACCAGAGCAAGCAAGGCTGGCACACAGGGCCACCCGTCCTATGGCTGATTAGGCCCAAACACTGTTTTACAGACTGCTCTGGGACACAAAACACAGACCACCTCCGCCACGGCATCAGCTCCTCTGCCGCCAGAGATGTGTTTAGAGGCCCATTAGAGAGATAACGCCCTGGCTGTGCTGCAAGGGAGAATCCTAGCCTGCACCAGGTAGGCTGGTCTGGGCACACATGTCCCCAGTGGAAGGCTAGATCACAGAGGAACTTGACCGCCCAGTCCTCCCCCCCAGTAAGAGGCACCGGCTGGCTGTTCAGTGCCATCTTTGCTGAAAAAGGCAACCGGCACCTGCTCTCTGGCCAGGGCCTCCTCTGCCATCTAAACAGATGTCCTTTCCAAGAACTCAAGCCTACTTTTCCTCTATGTGGTTAGAAACCATCAGCCAGAGGGGTCCTATACTCCAAGATGGGCTTTAAAAAACGCCAAAAAGGCCGGGCATGGTGGCTCACACCTGTAATCCCAGCACTTTGGGAGCCTGAGGTAGGTGCATCACTTGAGGTCAGGAGTTCGAGACCACCCTGGCCAACATGGCGAAATCCCATCTCTACTGAAAATACAAGAATTAGCCGGGTGTGGTGGCGGGCGTCTGTAATCCCAGCTACTCGGGAGGCTGAAGCAGGAGAATCGCTTGAACCCAGGAGGCGGAGATTGCAGTGAACCGAGATCAGGCCACTGTACTCCAGCCTGGGCAACACGACGAGACTCCATTTCAAAAAAAATAAAAATAAGGATAAAAACACCTAATAATGCTCGCAGTTTTCAGGCGCTGGCATCTCTCTTTCAATCCTCTCTCCTTTCTGGTCTCCTTCCCTCCCTCTCTCTTTCATTCATTCGGAGAGGCAGCTTACCAGAGAGGTCAAGAGCACAGACTCTTGAACCCGAGGACCAGGATCAGAACCCAGCTCTGTGGCCTACAGGCTGTGTGACCTTGTGCCAGCTACTTCACTGCTGTGTGCCTCCGTTTTACCATCTGCTCAACAGAGAGCTGAATAGCATCTACTTCAGAGCGTTGGTATGAGGATTAAATTAGGTGACATCTGCTAAGTATTTATAATCGTACCTGGCATGAACAAAGGGTTATGTAACAGTTTGTTAGGTAAAAATAAGTCAATTTTGGCCGGGCGTGGTGGCTCACGCCTGTAATCCCAGCACTTTGGGAGGCTGAGGCAAGCAGATCTCCCCAGGTCAGGAGTTCAAGACCAGCCTGGCCAACATGGTGAAACCCCATCTCTACTAAAAACACAAAAATTACCCGGGCGTGGTGGTGCATGCCTGTAATCCCAACTACTTGGGAGGCCGAGACGGGAGAATCACTTGAACCCAGGGGGTGGAGGCTGCAGTGAGCCAAGATAGCTCCACTGCACTTCAGCCTGGCAACAGAGCGAGACTCCGTCTCCAAAAAAAAAAAAAAAAAAAAAGTCAATTTATTTAGCAAATATTTGCTGAGGGCTCTCTATATACCAGGCACTATTCCTGGGACCTATCAGTGAACAAAACAAAGACGCTGTCCTCAGGGCACTGACATGCCAGGCAGGGAGCTTGACAACAAACCTAATAAGCAGGCAAGTTATATCCTGAGTGCCATGTGCCATGGAAGAAGGAAGAAGTAGGGCAGGGAAAGGGGACTGGGAATGTGGGGAGTGTAGTGGGTTTGCAATTTCATGTGGGTGGTTGGGAGAGGCCTCACCACAAGGCTGACATTAGAGCAATGACTTGAAGAGGGAGAGTCAGTCACAGAGGGATCCGGAGGAAGGCCATTCCAGGCAGCATGGACAGCCAGTGCCAAGGCCCTGAGGCAGGAACATGCTGTGTTCAGAGCACAGCAAGGCAGCTGGGCAGGCTGGAGAAGAGTGAGGCTGGAGTGTGGGAGCGAGAGGGGCGATGGGGGTCAGAAGGGTGCGGGGGGCGGATCACACAGCACTCTAAGGGGCCCTGAGACTCTGGGTTTTCCCTAGAGTGAAACGGGAGCCACTGGGGAGCTTTGGCCCGGGGGAGGACATGAGCTGGCCCCTGTTGAGAAGGTTCACTCTGGCTGCTGTGCTCAGCCCAGACCCAACAGAGAGGGCAGGGGACCAGCGAGGAGGCAGCAGCCCGAGTGAGAGGTGGTGGTGGCCCAGGTAGTGGCTGCAATGGAGGGGTGGGAAAGGCTGAAGTCTAGGCATGTACTGAATGCAGGGACAACGGGATTTCCTGACAGGTGGGCTAGGGAGTGTGGAAGAAAGAGGAGCAAGGGTGCCTGCATGGTTTGGGGCCTGAGCCACTGGAAGGGTGGAGCTGCCATCGGCTGAGATGGGAAAGCCAGTGGTGGAGCACGTCGGCGAAAAGATCCAAGTGCTCAGCATTCAGTGTGAGATGCCCACTGGACCTCCGGGGAGTCAACAGCTGGACGCGGGCTGAGGCATCGAGCTGGGAGTGCTGCACGCTGGGTGCGTGGAGATGGAGGGAGGGCCCTGTGCACTCACACTAATGAGCTGGGGCAAAGGGGGGCGAGCAAAGGCAACGGAGAAGGAGAGGCTGATGACCAAGGGTGTGTGGAGGCCTGGAGGTCGAGTGCCGACAGGAGGAGGAGGAGATGGACTGGGCTGGTGCTGTTGATGTGTTCAGTGAGACCAACACCGAGGCTGACCCATGGCACAGAAACCGCTGACGACCTTGACAAGAGCAGCTGTGATAGAGTGGACGGGTTTAAGAGCAAATTCAGCCAGTATCTACTCAGCACCTCATATGTGACAGCTGTAGTGTTAAAAATGTTACATACAAAATCTCATTCACTCACACAATCCTGTGCAGCCAGCACTCTCTACATCTTACAGATGAGGAAACTGAGGCACAGAGTGAGAACCATGCAGATGCTGGGTGGGGGGGGGCGGGGCATGGCGTGTCTGATTTCAGAGCCTGGTTACTAACCACAAGTTGGTCCAGGCCCAAAGAATGTCTGCAGGAGTCAATGAATGAATCACAAACCAATGGGGGTGTGAATCACTCCGCCCAGGGCGGGACACAGGGAGACGTGAGAGCCAGGCACTTCTTGGAAGCCAGTAGACACCCTGAAGGCTGACAGCACTGGAGGTGGGGGCTGGGAAGCCAAGATCTGGGCCCACCTCTGTCACTCAAAGCCAAGCGGCCTGGGGCCAGTCACCTCCCTGCGCTGATCCCGGTGTCCTCCCGAGGGGGTAATGCCATGCCCACCCTCTCTCACAGGAGAGGAAAAGGCACGTGGGTGAAGCCAGCAGCAGCACAGGCGTGAAAGGTGCTTTATTCATCTCCAGAGATCGCTCCTTTGTTCTGCAACCCTTTCTGCTGGACGGTAAGAATCCTCTGGCAGGACATTTTTTCCAAGTATGGAGCGGAAATTCCTGGCTGAGGCTGCAGCTCCGGAGCTGCCATATGGGGATGGGGGACAGCTGGTCTCTCCGTGGAATGTCCTGGAGGCCGGATATATCAGGGCAGGAGGTGCCTCTTACAGGAAACAATTGGCCCCAAGCGGCTTGGACAGTGACAGCAGCCCCACTCGACCCCACCCACTTCAGGGGGCCCCAGCCCACTCCCCACAATACCCAGAAAATGAGGCCTTTGGGCACTCCAGAAATGTGCTTTCAAATACGTTCTAGAAATGTAAAAGGAACAACTGTGACCCCTCACCCCCGGCAGTAGATAGACCCCATTTTGCATTCTGGTTCTTTTCATTTTTAAAAAAATAAATACATCAGTCCTATGCATCAAGCATTCCTGGAGCACTGTGCTTAAGAGTTAAGCTAAGCGCTTCATAGTACCTCTTCATTTAATCCTCACAACCACCCAGTAAGGGGACTGCTGCTATTCACTCCCATTTCAGAGTGACAAGCAAGTCACAGAGAGGTTAAGCCATTTGCCCAGGGGCTCACAGCCAGTAAATGGCAGAGCTGTCGAACCCTGGACTTTCCCGCCCCAGCTCACACTCATAATAACTAAGCTGCTACCCCAGAAGGACGCACAGTGGCTCAGGATGCTGACCACAGGCCCAGTGCATGGCACACAGTAGGAAGCTGGGAAAAGCTGGGTGAATACAAAGACTCAAGTGCCTGGTGTGGCGCCTTCCTCCCCTTCCTGCCACCGCACCTCTAAGGCTGTCATGCTGAGGGCAGGACCGGAGCCGACACGGCAGTGAAAGGGCAGCCCTGTTGCATCACCCAGGCCCATTCCTCCCCATCTTCCATCAGTGGCAGTGACATGGGGACACTGGTCGGCAGATTTGCAAATGACCGGGCAAGTGCTATGCACAGCCCTCAGAACACTGCTGTGGACACACCGACCTCACCCAGCCTCCAGCCATGACCCCCTAACTCGAGGCATGGGCCCAGGCAAAGAATGGCTCACAGCTCCCTCCAATAGTTCAAAAAGCTTCAAGGAAACCATTATCCACCTGCCCATTCTAAGGCAGTACAGCCAGCTAATGAGATGCTCAGAGTCTCCTGATCCCGCACACAGCAGCCAGAAGGCAGGAGGACCCTTGTAAATGGATGTCGGATGCTGTGTCTCCCCTAATGCACAGATAAAGCCCAGGACCTGGCTCTGGCTTGCAAGGCCCTGAAGGACCCTGTGTGCAGAAAATAGCACAGCAAGCTTCAGAAAGGGCCATTAACAAGGTTGGATCCTCAGCCGGTCTCTGCAAACTAGGAGACGGCTCCCACCATTAACTAATAAGAGTGGCCCGCTCTGCCTAAACTGTTCTGCAAACAATATGGCTTAGGTGGAATACCTCCTTTCCTTCTAGAGTCTGGAACTCTGGTCTGTGCCAGGCAGGGGGTGCTTATGTGACCACTACCCACTAAAAACCCTAAGGGGCTTCCCTGGTGGACAGCACAGAGAATTAAGCTGTCCTGGTAACTGTACTGGGAGAGGGCCCTGGAAGCTTGCACCTGGCTCCCAAGACCTTTTCCCACGCGCCTCCTCCTTGGGCTGAGTTCTCTCTGTGCTTTTGCTGTCCTAAGTCTCCTGTGGGGAGAGAATATGCTGAGGCCAGGTGTTCTCCTAGGGAACCATCGAGCCTTGGGACAGACGCCCCAGTGCCTCTCCGCTCTCATCTCCCCTCCCCTGGCCCCTGTGCTCCTGCTCCCCCACCTCCCACCCCCACCCCCTGGCTCTTCCCAGCATGTGTGGAACATGCTGCTGTCCCAGGCCTTTGCCTCCTCTCTCTCTGGGCCACTGGCCTTGCTCCTTCCCTTCCTGTGGACAGACATCTGCTCATCCAGAGAACCCTTCCTTATCCTCCCTTACAAGACAACAGCCGATCCCAGGTGCCCCACCCCTGCACTGTGGATCTCCTTCCGTGGCACTGGCCACCCCCTGCCATGCACACATACTTGCTTATTTGCCACCTGTATCCCCACTGGAACATACGCTCCATGAGGACAAGGTCTGGGTGGCTTCGTTCCCCAAGGCACTCCCAACACAGAGCTGGCATTCAGGAGGTGCCTGGGGAATACCCGTTGATGGACAAACAGCTGTCCATGCTGTTCCCTGGGCGGGGTGAGAACACGCCCAGCGTCCAGGTCACTGGTGAGTTCATTAGGCTCCACCCTTCAGGGAGCAGAGTGGGAGGGGAATCCACTCACCTCCAGCAGTTGCGCGGCACTGGGTCGGGTTTCTGGGTTCTTATCCAGGGCTATCTTCAGGAAGTCACGGAACTCTACAGACCTGGGAGGACAGGCGTCAGAGGTAAGCATGGAGGAGGCAAGAGCAGACAGAAGCCCCCCACGTCACTGACTCCACTGTCCCAATCATGCCCCTCAAAGGACAGAGGAAACTTTCACAAGCTAAAACAGTGACAGGGCCTACACGACGCCCTTTTCATCATGGACATCACTGTCCAGATGGGGACCCAGACATCGGAGAGGAGCAGGGACATGCCCAGGCCACACAGTGAGGAGACTCAGCAGTGCCGGGATTTGAACCCAGGCCCCCGATGTCCCGCCCAGGGTGTACCATGTGGCTCCTGCGGCTCAGCTGGGGCTCCTGTTCCCCAGTGGGAGCCAGCTTATTTGGGTGACTTGGTTTGCCCTGGTGAAGATCTCATGTCAAGTGCACAGAGGCAGCACGGTAGCTCACGCCTGTAATTCCAGCACTTTGGGAGGCCGAGGCAGACGGATCCCTTGAGGCCAGGAGTTCAAGACCAGCCTGGGCGACATAGGAGACCTTGTCTCTACAGAAAATTAGCCACGCATGGTGGTGAGTGCCTGTACTCTCGGCTACAAGGGAGGCTGAGGTGTGAGGATCTCTTGAGCCTAGGAGGTCGAGGTTGCAGTGAGCTATGACTGCACCACTGTACTCCAGCCTGGGCAAAACAGTGAGACCCTATTTCAAAAAAAAAAAAAAAAAGGGGGGGAACACAAAGGGAAAAAGAGGCACGAAGGACCCGGGGGGCTCAGAAACACCTGAAGACCCCCAGGCCCCAGCCTCTCCTTTGGAGCTAGCAGCACCAGGAGAACCCTACCACTGCACCTCCCCAGCCCCGTCCACCACATATTCCAGCCCTAACCCCGGCGCAGGCACCCCGGCAGGTGGCCCTGCCCCTGGCCCTCACCACTTAGACGGCGTGAGCAGCGTGGGAGGGTCCGACTTGGCGATCTTTAGCAGGACCCGCATGGGGTTGAGCTCGTGGTGTGGCGGCTCGATCTGGGCCATCTCAATCAGCGTGATGCCCAGGGACCAGATGTCGGCTTTGTAGTCGTAGGGCGTGTCCTTCATGGTCTCACACATGACCACCTCGGGGGCCATCCTGAACCAACCAAGGGACAACATAGGGCTAAGAATCTGGCCTTTACAGGTGCTTCTTGGACATTCAGGGTCAAGGGCCACCACGAGCCACTGTCGGGGTTGGCAGCACTCCCGAATCATGATCTGCGTGACTCTGCATCCCACTGTCTTCCTTAGGACGCTCTTCCACAGAAAAACGCCTCCACGCGGCTCCTCGCCACGTCCTGCTGCAGTTCCGACGCCTACCGCGAGATGGCAGCAGCAACCCGGAACACAGAGTCCTGGGTAGGGGGCGGGTGGGAGCGGAGGGGAAGGTGCGGAGCAAAAAAAAGGGGCGTGGAGGTGGGTGGGCGAGAAGACAACAGCACAGAGAGGAGAAACAGGTATAAAAGGGGGGAGAGAGAGAGCAAGGGTGAGTAACAAGCAAGCAAGAAAGGAGCCCAAACTACACAATGGCAAGTAATGCACAAGAAAAAATTGGAAACACGGCAAACAGAGAGTAGTCAGGCGTGAAATTGAGTGACAGTGTTTTGCTTTTAAAGTAATAGTTCTGGAAAAGAAGGAAACACGACAGACTAGAGAAGTCCAGGGAGACTTCACATGACGGTAGGAATTGAACTTGTACTGTTCACCTTCACGGCCCCCATCCCCGGCCCTCAATACATACGTGGCGAATAAATCACGAACTGAATCCTGTTTTACGGATTCTAGTTCAGTTATTAATGGAGTGCCTTCTATGTGCACCATTTCATTTCATTCTCACAGTAGCCTTATTAAGTAGGGGCCATTATATCCCTAATTTTATGGATGAAGAAACTGAGGCACGGGAAAGCTAAGCAGCTTGTCCAAGGTCACACAGCTAGTAAGCCACGAGGCAGGGCGTGTGCCCACAGGCTGACCGGGCAGCCCTTGTCTTCCGGCCCCTCTCTGTCTAAAGCGCCTGGTGGTCACCTTGGAGAGTTTTAACATCCAGTCCATTCCATTTCCAGAAGCTACACGACTCACCAGTAAGGCGTGCCGATGAAGGAATCTCGTTTCTGTAGAGTCTTCAGATTCTTGGCAGACACACCAAAGTCAGCTGCAAGACAAAATCTCAGCTAGCGTTTTCCACGGATATTCCTCCACCCATAGCCCTGGGGTAAAAGCCGGGTATGTGGACTCAGGGGTACACATTCCAAGTCGACTAACAGATGCCATTTTCTATCTAGCAAATTAGAAGGCATTAAAAATATAAGAATATCTGCTGCTGTGAGGAAGTACTGAGATGAACACTTTCCTCTCTACTAACAAGAGCCTGCACTGGCAGCAGCCTTCAGGAAAGCAATTTGGCAATAAATAGCAAGAACCTTTAAAATACCCATACCATTTTAATCCAGTAATTCCAAATCCAGGACTCTGCCCTAATGAAACAGCCTTAAATTTAAAAAAATGCATAATGACGTTAATCAAAATCCCATTATAATAACAGTGCCATTATAAAATTATAATAATAGTGACACACTAAAAACAACCATAATTGCTTGGCTATCAGGGAGTGATTTTAAAACTTTTTATATAGATTAAGAAAAATGGAGGCCAGGCAGGGTGGCTCATGCCTGTAATCCCAGTACTTTGGAAGGCTGAAACAGGCAGATCGCTTGAGGCTAGGAGTTTGAGATCAACCTGGCCAACGTGGCAAAACCCAGTCTCTACTAAAAATACAAAAATTAGCCAGGCGTGGTGGTGGACGCCTGTAATCCCAGATACTTGGGAGGCTGAGGCACAAAAATCGCTTGAACCCGGGAGGTGGAGGCTGCAGGGAGCTGCAATCGCACCACTGCGCTCCAGCCCAGGCAATAGAGTAAGACTGTCTCAAAAAAAAAAAAATTAGTCAGGTGTGGTGGCATGTCCCTGCAGTCCCAATTACTTGGGAGGCTGAGGTGGGAGAATCGCTTGAACCCAGGAGGCAGAGGCTGCAGTGAGCCAGGATTGTGCCACTGCACTCCAACCTGGGCGGTATTTATTACTATTTATTAATTTATTATTATTTTTTTGAGATGGAGTCTTGCTCTATCACCCAGGCTGGAGTGCAGTGGCGCAATCTTGGCTCACTGCAACCTCCACCTCCCGGGTTCAAGCGATTCTTGTGCCTCAGCCTCCCGAGTAGATGACATTACAGGCATGTGCCAACATGCCCAGCTAATTTTTGTATTTTTAGTAGAGATGGGGTTTCACCACGTTGCCCAGGCTTGTCTTGAACTCCTAACCTCAGGTGGTCCACCAGCCTTGGCCTTCCAAAGTGCTGGGATTATAGGCATGAGCCACTGCGCCCGGCCTTATTGATTACTATTTATATTACTGTAAAAGGTTAAGTGGGGAGAAGGGTGATACACAGTTGAATATACTGTCTGGTCAGAATTATGCCCCTCCCACCCCAAAAAGGGGAAAAATACACACTGAACTGACTTGGAGGAAATATACCACACTACTTAAATGGCTGTGTGTGGGTGGTGAGACTTCCACAACTTTGCTATGATAAAGTGTATTATTTGCAGGACTAGCAAAAATAAATGAACACTTTTTTTTTTTCATGACAGAGTCCACTCTGTCACCCAAGCTGGAGTGCAGTGGCGCAATCATGGCTCACTGCAGCCTCAACCTCCCAGGCTCAAGCAATCCTCCCGAGTAGCTGAGACTACAGGTGTATGCCACCACACCCGGCTAATTTTTGTATTTTTTGTAGAGATGGAGTCTCTATGTTGCCCAGGCTGGTCTCGAACCCTGGGCTCAAGCAATCCTCCTGCCTTGGCCTCCGAAAGTGCTAGGATTACAGGCGTGAGGCACCAGGACCGGCCAATAAGATGTATCTTTACATGCATTCCAACACTCTCAGTCTTTCCTCACACACCCACTGCTAAGAGAAGAATTCAGCGCTACCAAGAGAAATTTTCTCCAGGGCTCCTGCCTTCTGTGGTGAAGTTTCATCTTGACTGAAAAATAGATTCAGGATGAAACAACACTTTGAGAGAACCCGGGATGCTCCATTTGAAACTCCCTGAATGGAATTTATGAGGGGTGTCCCCTGCTAGATGATGGCTGCCTTTGGACGATTCATCCCAAGAAGCTGCAGCATTATGACAACTTCAGGCCACCCGGGCACCGGTGCCTGGTCTTGAAATGAGCTGTATCCAGGAGCTCCTTTCAGACTTGCAATGTGAAACAAGGAGGCAGCACAATGCCAAGAGGCTGGGCCTGAATACGGGAGAACTTGGTTCCAGCCTCTGCTCTTCTGCTTCACTGTCCACTCACCCATTCATTCAGGTGCTCACCAGGCTCCATCAGGAGCGAGACACTAGCCGGGATCAGAGAATACAATGAGGACCCTCGGGGAATCCACAGTTTAGTTGGGGGAGCAGAGAGTAAGCAAATAAACAAACGTCTACTCCTAACATGGAAAGTGTTGGGAAGACAGGACCGGGGCTACTCGAGAGTGCACAGTAGGGGGTGTGACCTCGAGGGGACGGTCACGGAGGGAGGGCTGGGGGCTTTGGAGGAAGGACAGTTTTATTCAGCATACACTAACTGCACATCTATTATGTGCCCGACACTGTTCTAGGCACAGAGATGAAAGCAACCAAGTCCTGCCTGACATGCCACATGTTATTCCCGTGGTGGCGACAGGCACCTGGCAAAACCCCTGGAATGCCTGGCAGCGAGAAGGGCCCAGGGCTGAGAAGGCAGGGAGAAGAACACAGTGCTGGGGTGCGGGGTGGGGAGCTACTTTAGACACAAACTCAGGATCTGGGGGAGGTATTTCCAGGCAGAGAAAACTGCAAACAGACTAGGAGGCAGGAAACAGCAGGCTGCAGGGACCAGCGGGGACAGGACACAGCCTGGACGGAAGGAGGGGGCTGGGGGTGGAAGCAGATAAGGCAGGAGATGGGCAGGGCAGTTACAAAGCCTCTGAGCCTCAGTTTCCCCATCTGTGACACGGGGGTGATAGCACAGAACCATCGCGCAGGTTTTCCTGAGGATTAAATGACAAACGCAAAGCACTGCGCTGCAAGGTCCACTCGTGGCAAAAGTGAGAAGATGGTGATTCTTTCACCGGCCCATGAGCCAGTCCAGCCTTTTTCAGGCTGGGGCAAGGCTGAGGCTGAACTAAGACCCCCCGCCACCTCCTGGGAGTGGTCAGGAAAGCTGGCTTCTGAGCCCCGGTTAGTGCTAACTGGACAGCAGTTGCTATATCAGGGGACAGTCTGGCCAACAAGAGGGGACAGGGGGCCCTCAGCCTCCTGAAGTGGGACCAACAGGTGCTGCAAGTGAGGTGCAGAAGCAGGAAACCCAGGTAGAGCCTGGCTCTGCTGATGACTCCGGCAGGCGGCTCCCCTGGGCCTCCAGGGTAAGAATGGGAAGCTGGCCCCACCTTCCTGCTGGGTCAGCCAGGCCCCCCGTGGGCCTGGCTCCCTCGCAAACACCACTAAGGGCTGGCACATCATCCCATCCCAGGAAACCTTTTGGGAACAGTGACTGCCTCTCAGGCCCAGGGTGAGGATCCCAGAAGGTGGCCACTCCCCGACCATAGGCCCTGCCTATCCCTTCCTGAGAAGAGAGACGAAAAACAGAAACCACCAACGTGCAATGACACACCGTAGGTCCCCAGGGCCTCCCTCAGGCACGCACCAGCCAGCTCTTTGGGTAGCTGCTACTTCCCCTTCTGCCCCACACGATGGGGCCCAGATGGGAGACTGGGGCAGCCCCACCTTGCAGCCCAGAGAACTGAGCCTGTTTGCTCCCTCCGCAGAGTTTATAAGGGAGTGTCCCTTGATAGCTGATGGCTGCCCTTGAGCAATTCAAAAGGGATTTTCACCATGCAGTCTCTTCTGATGAAAACACTCCCCCTTCTCCTCCCATTTTAAAATGTATTAGAGACAAGGGCAGCGGAGATAAGGGAAATCTCCCTTTCTCCGCTGTAATTTCCATAAAGAAAGAGATCATTTCTGCTGTGGCCACAGTTGTATCCCTGGCACGTTATCTGGAGCAGGAAGCACTCAACAGGTTTATCGAATGAGCATGCTCATAAATAAACAAAGAGACAGAATTTGCTAAAATGCCTTTACTCATATATGTAAAAAATAAAACTGGGTTTTAAAAACTTGTTTGCCAGCAATTCTATTTGTAGAAATCCATCTCTAAAACCAGATCTATAATATATATGGATGCTTATAAAAGCAACAGCCAAAAAGAATGAAAAATTGGAAATCATCCAAAGTGTTGCTGGAGCTTCATTGCTGAATGGTTAGATAAATTGTGGTTCACCCCAGCTATGAAATAACATGCAGCTCTTAAAAAGAATGAGGCTGTATTTGTATGGACTAACTTGGAAGTTTATCTCTAATACATTAATACATGTCCCAAACATGTTGCTGACTGACTGATGAGTCTTATAAAATGTGTAGCATGATTCCAGAAATGATCCAAGTGCAGGTACTCCAGTAGAAGATTATCTTTAAAAGAATAATATATGCATATTGTGTGTACATGTCTGCACGCATGTGCATACACACACACACACACACCGGTCTGGATGTCTGCACATCAAACTTAATGTTCATCTCCCTGGAAGTGGGATTTTGGTGGGGGCAGTGCACAGAAGGGACCTTACTTTTTTTTTTTTTGAGACAGAGTCTCGCATGTCACCCAGGCTGGAGTGCAGTGGTGTGATCTTCGCTCACTGCAAGCTCCACCTCCTGGGTTCACGCCATTCTCCTGCCTCAGCCTCCCAAGTAGCTGGCACTACAGGCACCTGCCACCATGCCTGGCTAATTTTTTTTTTTTTTAGTAGAGACAGGGTTTCACCATGTTAGCCAGGATGGTCTCGATCTCCTGACCTCGTGATCCGCCCGCCTCGGCCTCCCAAAGTGCTGGGATTACAGGTGTGAGCCACTGCACCCGGCCAGGACCCTACATTTTTCACTTTACACACTTTTATTCTTTTTTTTTCAGATGGAGTTTCATTCTTGTTGCCCAGACTGGAGTGCAATGGCACGATCTCGGCTCACTGCAACCTCCACCTTCCGGGTTCAAGCAATTCTCCTGCCTCAGCCTCCCAAGCAGCTGGGATTACAGGCATGCGCCACCATGCCCGGCTAGTTTTGTATTTTTAGTAGAGACGGGGGGTTTCATCATGTTGGTCAGGCTGGTCTCAAAATCCCGACCTCAGGTGATCCACCTGCCTCGGCCTCCCAAAGTGCTAGGAATACAGGCATGAGCCAACGCGCCCGGCCCACTTTTATTCTTTAAAATGTTTTTGATAGAGTGTATTGTTTCTATGGTTTAAAAAACTGAAATGCATATGTAGCAAAGTTTTTTGGTTTTGTGGGTTTTTTTGTTTTTTCTCTATTAAGTAAAACCCAGTAGGGGCCAGGATGTGGTGAAAAGAGAATTGCACACTGCACTGGGGGGGTGTGTCAACTGGTATGACCAGCGCGGAGGGCATGCCGGCTGCAGGATGAACAAAACCCCAACTCGCTGCACACACCCAGCACTCTGCTTCTGAGAATTCCTCTTCAAGGTATGTTACAGAAAGAGACTCAAAGATCCATGAACAAGCACACTCATCACTGCATGATTTCATAAAGATGATAAACCTCATGAGAAACCCAAGTATCCAATTCAGGGCTTTCCTCAGGGCTCTGATAGGTAAATTGCATTTTGTGCCTGTGATGGGTACAAGAAAAACACGAAAATAATCATGTTTCTGAGTAATCTTTAAGGATATGGAGGAATACGCTGATATTCAATGTTAAAAACCAGACTAGGAAACTGTATATATATATATAATAATCCTAGTTTATCTTATAAAAACTAATATTGTCACTGGACACGGTGGCTCATGCCTGTAATCCCAGCACTTTGGGAGGCTGAGGCAGGCAGATCACCTGAGGTCAGGAGTTCGAGACAAAAACCAACATGGAAAAATCCCCTCTCTACTAAAAATACAAAATTAGCCAGGCGTGGTGGCACATGCCTGTAATCCCAGCTGCTCAGGAGGCTGATGCAAGAGAATCGCTTGAACCCAGGAGGCAGAGGTTGTGGAGAACTAAGATCGTGCCATTGCACTCCAGCCTGGGCAACAAAAGCGAAACTCCATCTCAAAAAAAAAAAAAAGAAAAACTAATATTTACTGAGAACTTACCATATGCATAGCACTGTGCAAAGAAACTTATGCATATCATCTGCATATCTATTCCTACACACATCGTTTATATCTATGACCCTTTAAGGCAGGGAAAATTATGACTCCCATTTTACAGATAAGGAAGCTTAACTTAAGAAAGACTAAGTAATGCACAGAAGGTCACCCAGCTGTGCTCTTTCCCACTATCTGATCCGACTTTTCTGCAGACAAAAAAAGACTTGGAGGGAAGCCCACGGAGAGTGGTGGTTTATTCTGGCAGGATTAGGAAGGACTTTAATTCTCCTTTTTGTGGGTCTTATTCCAAATTGTGTACAGGACTCTAGCTACTCTCGTGTGTGTGTGTGTGTGTGTGTGTGTTTTCTGATTACCAAAGTCATGTTGCTTATTAAAAACTCATTATTTTTCAGATTAAAAACTATAATACTGACAACTAAACATTTACGGGTTTGCTGTGTATAGCTCCAAATTTATTTATATTAAAATTATATATATATATATATATATATTTTTTTTTTTTTTTTTTTTGAGACGGAGTCTCGCTCTGTCGCCCAGGCTGGAGTGCAATGGCGCAATCTCGGCTCACTGCAAGCTCCGCCTCCCGGGTTCACGCCATTCTCCTGCCTCAGCCTCCCGAGTAGCTGGGACTACAGGCGCCCGCCACCACGCCTGGCTAATTTTTTTGTATTTTTAGTAGAGATGGGATTTCACCGTGTTAGCCAGGATGGTCTTGATCTCCTGACCTCGTGATCCGCCCGCCTCGGCCTCCCAAAGTGCTGGGATTACAGGCGTGAGCCACCGCACCCGGCCGGTTATTTTTATTTTCTTCCATTTTTTAGGAACTTAGAGACGCGTGCCCATTTGATAAGGGCTTCGTCTTCGGTTTGACCCCCCACCTTTGGCCTTCACTGACTCTCCTCCTCGCAACACACTGCACTGTCTTCCTGACACCCTCCACGCACTCACCGCCAACCCAGCCCTTTGTTCTTGCTTCCCATCCCTCAAGCTTCTGCCTCACTTACTTCCCCTCTGCTGGGCCTGTGTGATTCTCATAGGCTGGGCAGAGTAGGTAGACCGCAATTTTTTTTTCTGGCCGGTCCAAATCCTCCCTTCCTCTGAAAAACCATCTCCCCACCCACCACACTGCCTCATTGCGGGAGCGAGGGCTACTTCCGTGTTGTCACGTGACCCCACCCTCCGTGCCAGAGACTGAAGACAAGCCGGGCCTGTGGGAGACCCCCTCCTGCCTGGGCCTCACTGATTGGTCCAAGGATTACTATCTGGGCCAAATGGGGCCAGTCAGAGCCCTCCCCTGGGATTATTGATGCCAAAGCCTCCAATGGTGAGTTCGGGTTCAGGCAGCAGCAGATGATGCTGGGAAAGGTGAAACTAGATGGTATCCTGAGCTTGGTGCAGAGGGTTGGTCTGGGAGCCGAACCTACATGCACAGAAAGCCAAGGGCCAGGGATACGGTCCTGGCAGCGTTTATGTTCCAGGTTTCAACTAACTTTAAGGCCCACCCAGCTGTATTTCTTCTCCAATTTGGCTCCATGATGTTCACATTTTCCTGTCTGCCTTAACTCTTAGGAAGTGGGTTTTTATCATTTGCCACTAAGAGAGGCGACAAGAGGGTAGTGGTTAAGCATGTAGGCTCTGGACCCAGCTGCCTTGGTTTGAACCCCAGTTGTTCCTCTTATCAGCAATGTGACCTTGGATAAGTCAGTCTTGCTAGGTCCCAAATCCGTCCTGCAAGATGTTATCAGTGGCTTTTGAGAATGGAATGAGTTAACACATATCAGATGCTGGCTCAGTGCATGGTAGCTCTAGTGAAAGAACCAGGCCCCCAGTCTGCTGGTAGCAGGAAATAGCAATGCTGGGCTGGGTGAAGGCAGGAGTGAGAGATGGGCAGTTGGCTTCCTGACTGGTCCACCTGCCAAGTCTCCAGCACACTGGGCGGGGCATGGGGGTTGGGAGTTGGGGATGCTGAAGTAACTAACCATAGGCTAAAGTGGTGGTCATGCTGGAAGTGACTGTTTATTGAGCACCAACTATGTGTTGTTTGTTTTTTTGTTTTTGTTTTCGTGAAACAGAGTCTTACTCTGTTGCCCAGACCGGAGTGCAGTGGTGCAATCTCAGCTCACTGCAAACTCTGCCTCCTGGGTTCAAGCGATTCTCCTGTCTCAGCCTCCCAAGTAGCTGGGAATACAGGCGTGTGCCACCACGCCCGGCTAATTTTTGTATTTTTAGTAGAGATTGGGGTTTCGCCATGTTGGCCAGGCTGGTCTTGAACTCCTGACCTCAGGTGATCCACCCACCTCAGCCTACCAAAGTGCTGGGATTACAGGCGTGAGCCACCATGACTGGCCGAAAATCATTACTTTAAAAAATGCATTGTAGCCATATCATTTGGCGATGCAGAAGTACACATGAGAAGAACTCAAAGCGCTTGTCTCTGCAGGTGGATGGCAAAAGGAGACACGTGAGGGGATGACACATGTATGTGTTATTTTGGTTAAAAAAATAAAAACATTAAAAATACAAAGAGGAGACATTTGAAGAAGAAGGTTTTGAGCCGGGCGTGGTGGTTCACACCTGTAATCCCAGCACTTTGGGAGGCCGAGGCGGGTGGTTCACTTGTGGTCAGGAACTCGAGACCAGCCTGGCCAACATGGTGAAACCCGGTCTCTACTAAAAATACAAAAATTAGCCAGGTGTGGTGGCGGGTGCCTGTAGTCCCAGCAACTCAGGAGGCTGAGGCAGGAGAATCACTTGAACTGAGGAGGTGGAGGTTGCAGTGAGCCGAGATTTCGCCACTGCACTCCAGCCTGGATAACAGAGTGAGACTCTGTCCAAAAACAACAACAAAAAAAGAAGGTTTTGATATATGTGCTTAATGTCCTACTGTTTTCCCCCTGGGGATGGAGCTGGGTCATCCCTCCATCCATCACTCTCATTCGAATTCTCTTGATTAGAAAGAAGCTGGCCAGGCACAGTGGTGTACACCTGTAATCCCAGCATTTTGGGAGGCCAAGGCGGGCAGATCACTTGAGATCAGGAGTTCGAGACCAGCTTGGCCAACATGGTGAAAACTCATCTCTACTAAAAGTACAAAAAGTAGCCAGGCATGGTGGCAGGTGCCTGTGATCCCAGCTACTTGGGAGGCTGAAACACAAGAATCACTTGAACCTGGGAGGTGGAGGTTGCAGTGAGCCAAGAACGCACCACTGCACTCCAGCCTGGGTGCCAGGCTGCCTCAAAAAAATAAAATAAAATAAAATAATTGAAAAAAAGCAAAGAATCAAGAGTAGGAAGGGGAGAATTGCTGACATGCCAAGAGGGCGTAGGCGTGAGGACCCCACACCCCCCATGAGGTCCACACTCCCACTGGCCTGCAGAGGCCAGGCCAACACCCCCAGGCAGACACCCTGTGGCTCCACCTTTCCCACCCTGAGCCCCTTACCCAGCCTGATGTCTCCCTCGAGGGTCATCAGCACGTTGCCAGCTTTCAGATCTCGGTGGATGATCCTCTTGCTGTGCAGGAAATTGAGGGCTTCTAGCATCTGGCGGCAAACCACCTGTATCTGGGGCTCCGTGAGGCCTCTGTCCAGCTCTGGAAATGGAGGAGAATGGCTGTCAATTCAGTAAGCCCTCGACACAGGAAACTGAAATGTCAGGCCCACGCCAGGGAGAAATATAAAAGCCACCAATATTAGGTCAGGCGTGGTGGCTCACGCCTGTAATCCCAGCACTTTGAGAGGCCGAGGCAGGTGGATTACGAGGTCAGGGGTTCAAGGCCAGCCTAGCCAAGATGTTGAAATCCCACCTCTACTAAAAATACAAAAATTAGCTGGGCACGGTGGCAGGCAGCTCTAATCCCAGCTACTCAGGAGGATGAGGCAGGAGAATTGCTTGAACCCGGGCAGCAGAGGTTGCAGTGAGCTGAGATCGTACCACTGCACTCCAGCCTGTGCGACAGCGATACTCCATCTCAAAAAAAAAAAAAAAAAAAAGCCACCAATATTAAGGAGTGCTCACCGTGTACTGGATTCATTTCTAAGCACATCATGTGCACTGACCCATTTTGTCTTCATAACAGTCCTATGAAGCAGGCACAATTATTGTCCCCATTTTACAGATGAGGAAATTGAGGCTTGGAAAGGTTAAGCCACTCGCTCAAGGTCATGCAGGTGGGAAGACACAGATCTGAGATTCAAACCAGGGTCTGGCTTTAGAGTTCAGGTTTGTAAACATAAGCCCGACTGAGACATAGAGATCTGTTGTGTCTGCAGACACTGAGAGGGCACTTACTATGTGTCTGGCTCTGTGCTTGGAGCAGGAAGGCAGACGGGACATGGAAACGGTGAGTGACACTTGGAACAGAGTGAGGTGCAGGCATGTGGGATGTCAGAATGGGCAGGAACCCCTTATAGCTGGGGGAACTGGAAGGCTGCCCAGAGGAAATGACATTTGGGCTATGTCTTAAAGGAAGAGCATAGGTGGGAGGAGGGCACTCTAGGTCAAGGAGCCAGCAGAGGCAACAGCTGACATGAGCTGGTGTCTCCAAAATGTCCACTGGGGCCGGACGCAGTGGCTCATGCCTGTAATCCCAGCACTTTGGGAAGCAGAGGCCAGGGGGATCACGAGGTCAGGAGTTCAAGACCATCCTGGCCAACATGATGAAACCTTGTCTCTACTAAAAATACAAAAACTAGCTGGGCATGGTGGTGCGCGCATGTGATCACAGCTACTCAGGAGGCTGAGGCAGGAGAATCGCTTGACCCCAGGAGGCAGAGGTTGCAGTGAGCCGAGATCGCGCCACTGCACTCCAGCCTGGGTGACAGAGCGAGACTCAGTCTCAAAAAAAAAAAAAAAAAAAGTGTCCACTGGGGAGACCCTCTCTTGGGTGACCCATTTTCTCAGCATGAAGAAGCTTTTTCTCTCTCTCTTCTTTTTTGCCTATTAAACTTTCCACTGGCTGTTGGTGGTGGCACCAGGGGATGTGGATGCGGAAGGGCCAGAGAGGCCGGAGGGCTGGTTGCCAAGAACCTTTTGTTCTTTGTGGGGAGACACAGCGCCCACGTGCGCACACTGCAGACCGCTCAGTGTCCACCGAGAGACGGCCAGGGCCCTTCTTCCCTGAGGTTCACAGGTTGAGTAGGTCTGAGCAGGCAGGGAGCGGGAAGGTGGGCAGCAGGAAGAATATTCCTGGAAAGGGGAACAGACTTGTGTGGTGGGAGGGGGCAAATGAAGGGAAAGTGACTCGAGGTCAGAGGTCAGCAGGCCTTGACTCTGCAGGACCTTTGGGCCACGCTGTGGAGGCTGCATTGTATTTGAAATGCAGTGGGCAGTCCATGAGAAGTTCTGAGTGGGCCAGACACAGTCTGATTTTTGCATTAAAAAAAAAATTCCCATGGCTGAGAGCAGTGGCTCAATGCCTGTAGTGCCAGCTACTTAGGATGCAAAGGTTGGAGAATCACTTGAGGCCAGGAGTTCAAGGCCAGCCTGGGCCACATAGCGAGACCCAGCTATGCTTGTAACATTTATTATATTATAAACAAAATAGGCCAGGCGCGGTGGCTCATGCCTGTAATCCCAGCATTTTGGGAGGCCGAGGTGGGAGGATCACGAGGTCAGGAGATCGAGACCATCCTGGCTAACATGGTGAAACCCCATCTCTACTAAAAATACAAAAAATTAGCCAGGCATGGTGGCAGGCGCCTGTAGTCCCAGCTACTCGGGAGGCTGAGGCAGGAGAATGGCATGAACCCAGGAGGCAGAGCTTGCAGTGAGTGGAGATCGCGCCACTGTACTCCATCCTGGGCGACAGAGCGAGACTCCATCTCAAAAAATAAATAAATAAATAATAAAATAAAATAAACAAATAATTCCCTCTAGCGCAGCAAAGAGCTTGCTGGGCAGCAGGGGCAGGGGCTCAGCTGGAGGTCATCACAGTGGTCCAGATAGGCACCAAAGCAGAGAGGAGGAAAGCTGCTCAATGGACGGATTAGGGAGGTGAAGCTGGTAGAATGTGGAGGTGGTGGGAGGAAGGGAGTGAGAAGATTCCAAGGTGACAGCCTTGTGCTCTGCATCCCACAGGACTGTCCTGATTGAGTCAATGTTGCTACCCAAGACCCCTGTGACCAGGGGAGCCACCTCCCTTGGCCTGCCAGGTTCCCAGGCTGTCGGCTTCTAAGCCTGGTCACCAAAGGGCACTGCTCCGAGTCTTCCCTCTGCCTACAACAGCACTGCTGTGTCCGGCTTGCCCAGTGGTGCCTGGACAGGAATCCACAAGGCTCAGCTCTCCCAGCCAGGCCCTCAGGAGTGGTATAATAGACATGCCAGCCAGGAATGTAGGTACCAACTGCCCTGCTCTGGGAAGCCAGGCCCCAGACCAGGGCTCCTGGACCAGGGACCCTTCTCTCTGGAGTCCGCAAGCTGCCTGCCCCCTGTCCCTGTGGCCTCATCCTGAACCTCTGTGTCTCCAGCCAGGGGCCAGGATCAGAGCCTGCATGGGCTTCAGGACCACACAGACCGAGGCCGTACCCAGGTGCTGCCTCTCACTAGCTGTGTGGTTACTGGCAAGTCGCCCAAGCTCTCTGGCCCTTCATTTCCTGGTCTGTGAAATGGGATGATTATAATCGACATAAGCAGGGCTCCAGCCATCAGCCATGTTCAGTTCTCAGTGTGGAAAATAGGCAATAAAGGGGGATTATTGCTATGTTGGTTCTAAGATGAGTCCAGGGCTGGAATATGTGCCGCAATCTTTTTAATGGCAAAAATGTGTCTTGCTCATGTCTAATTTACTGATATAAATGAAATAGGAATGACGAAAATACTAATGATGATGATGAAGATAATTATGATCTAATCACCATTTTTGGAGCCCTTATAATGTGTCAGGCATGAGGATAAGGACACGGTGCATACTGTCATTTAATCCTCGCAGTAACCCAGTGAGGTGGGAAGGAGACACTCTTTAATTTTGTTTTTGTTGTTGTTGTTGGGTTTCTTTCCTTTTTTTTTTTTTGAGATGGAGTCTTGCTCTCTTGCCCAGGCTGGAGTGCAATGGTGTGGTCTCGGCTCACTGCAACCTCCACCTCCTAGGTTCAAGCAATTCTCCTGCCTCAGCCTCCCGAGTAGCTGGGATGACAGGCATGTGCCACGACGCCCGGCTAATTTTTTTGTACTGTTAGTAGAGACGGGGTTTCGCCATGTTGGCCAAGCTGATCTTGAACTCCTGACCTCAGGTGATCCACCCGCCTCGGCCTCCCAAAGTGCTGGGATTATATGCATGAGCCCCTGCGCCCAGCCTAATTTTTTGTTTGTTTTTGTTTGTTTGTTTTAGACAGGGTCCCACTCTGTTGCTCAGGCTGGAGGGCAGTGGATCACGGCCCACTGCAGCCTCGATCTCCCAGGCTCATGCAATCTTCCCACCTCAGCCTCCTGACTAGCTGGAACCACCGGTGTGTGCCACCACAGTCAGCTAGTTTATAAAAAAAATTTTTTGGCAGGGCGCGGTGGCTCACGCCTGTAATCCCAGCACTTTGGGAGGCGGAGGTGGGTGGATCACCTGAGGTTAGGAGTTCAAGACCAGCCTGATCAACATGGAGAAACCCCGTCTCTACTAAAAATACGAAATTAGCAGGGCGTGGTTGCACTCCAGCCTGGGCAACAAGAGCAAAACTCTGTCTCTAAATAAATAAATAAATAAATAATTTTTTTGTTTTGTGGAGACAGAGTCTTACTACGTTGTCCAAGCTGGTAGTCTTGGACTCCCAGCCGCAAGCAATCTCCTACCTTGGTTTCCCAAAGTGTTGGGATTACAGGCATGGGCCACTATGCCTAGCTAATATATATATATATATATATATTTTTTTTTTTTTTTTTTTGAGACGAAGTCTCTGTCACCCAGGCTGGAATGCAGTGGCGTGATCTTGGCTCACTGCAACCTCTGCCACCTGGGTTCAAGTGATTCTCCTGCCTCTCAGCCTCCCGAGTAGCTGGGATTACGGGCACCTGCCACTGTACCTGGCTAATTTTTGTATTTTTAGTAGAGATGGGCTTTCACCATCTTGGCCAGGCTGGTCTTCAACTCCTGACCTTGTGATCCACCTGCCGCAGCCTTCCTAAGTGCTGGGATCACAGGTGTGACCAACCATGCCCGGCCTGATACACTTTTTAAAGTCAGGATTATTGAGGTATAATTTACATATATAAAAAATTCACTTTTTTAAGATATACAGTTTTATAAATTTTGATAAACATATTCAGTCATGGAACCCCCATCACAATTTAGATACAAAATCCATCCACCATCCTCCAAGATTCCCCTGGGACCTTTGAAGTAAACTCTTCTCGTTTCCAGTCCCTGTGTAATCACTAATTTGTTTTCTGTGCCTATAGTCTTGCCTTTTTCTAAAGTGTCATATAATTAGAATCATACAATATGCAGCCTTTTGAGTCCAATACATTTTTAGAAATAGTTTTCAATTACACAGCAATGCATGAATACCTTCTCCTTATTAAAAAAACTACAACATTGCAAAGTCCCCTTTGACACCACATCTAATCCTAGCCTCTCATCCTTTCCACGATAAGAGGGTGGAGACCCAAGATGTTTGTTTGTTTGTTTGTTTTGTTTTGTTTTGTTTTGAGATGGAGTCTCACTCTGTCGCCCAGGCTGGAGTGCAGTGGCACAATCTAGGCTCACTGCAAGCTCCGCCTCCCAGGTTCACGCCATTCTCCTGCCTCAGCCTCCCAAGTAGGTGGGACTACAGGCACCCGCCACCATGCTCGGCTAATTTTTTGTATTTTCAGTAGAGACGAGGTTTCACCATGTTAGCCAGGATGGTCTCGATCTCCTGACCTCATGATCCACCCGCCTCGGCCTCCCAAAGTGCTGGGATTACAGGCGTGAGCCACCGCGCCCGGCCAAGACCCAAGATGTTTAATAGCCAGCAAGGCACGGCCAACCATATCTATTCCAATCAGAACAGGCCCTGGGTGTTACATAGAATGGCCCCACAGTGACATACCACGTGGGTATTCTCTCTATCTCACAAAAGGGCCAGTCCTGTGCCCCAAAGCCTCCAAAAAGAGAAACCTGGAATGGACCTCAGGGAATGGACTCCTGGGCCCCAAGCTCAGGCCAGTAATGCTTCCCAGCCATGCGGGGCAAAGGGGAGATGGATGGAGGGGCAGAAACCCCTCTAAGCAGGGCAGGCATCTGCAGGAAGGTCAACCCTAAACAGAGAGCTGCAACGAGGACCTGGCTCTGAACTTGTCAGCTGTCCCCATTTCAGCTTCTCTTCGCACATCATCATTCCCAAAATGTTCCTTTCACTGCTGCCACCAACAGGGGGAAAGCTGCCTAGGGCTGGAGCAGTCAGGACCACGAGGAGAACTGGGACGGGAGCCAGAGCCGGGTTTGTCCGCTGGCTGAGCTGTAGCCTAGGGCACGCCCTAGCTGTGAATGAGGTCGAGGACACCAAACACTTCCATGCCTTTCCATCTCTGATACTCCCCTCCAGCTAAGCTCATTCAGTTAAGCTGCATACCAGGGGACACAGACGGTGCTAGCTGGCTTCCATTTTCCCCTTCTTTTTTTAGTATCAGCACATATGGCTACCCAGCTAGAAAACCACATTCCCCAGCCTCCATTCCAGCTGTGTGTGATATGCTACAGCCAATGAGACATAAATCAAGGTGCCATGTGGGGCTTTTCTGAAGTCTCTTTAAAAGAGTCTTCAGTGTGGGATGAGTGGTTATTCCACCCTCTTGTCTACCCTGCTGCTTGGAATTCAGATGTGATGGCTGGAGCTCCCACACCATCTTGTTGTCAAGATGCATGCAGAAAACCAGCATGAGAATGGGGCTAACACAGAGGACAGTGGGGCCAAGAGTTGGAGAAAGAAATCAAGTCCATATCATAACTCTTTATTATTTTATTTTTTTGAGACAGGGTCTCACTCTGTCACCTGGGCTGAGTGCACTGGCATGATCTTAGCTCAATGCAACCTCTTCTTCCTGGGCTCAAGCAATCCTCCAGCCTCAGCCTCCCAAGTAGCTGGGATTACAGGTGCAAACCACTAACGCCCAGCTCACTTTTGTACTTTTTGTAGAGACGGGGTTTTGCCCTGTTGCCCAGGCTGGTCTCAAACTCCTGAGCTCAAAGTGATCCACCTGCCTCGGCCTCCCAAAGGGCTGGGATTACAGGCTTGAGCCGCTGCACTTCAACTCTTATCGTAACTCTTTAAAACTCCTGGAACAAGCTGTGCCTGAAGCTAGCCATCCCTGAAGTCTTCAGTTATTTGTGCAAATAAATTCCACCTCCCACATCCCAGACCTTTCCCCCACCTAAAAAAGTTTGAGTATTCTGGCTCCTCATAACCTAAAGTCTCAATTCATACCAGACTATCACTTTTATACTGTTAGATTCTATCCCCCCAAATGATAATCTTCAAAGGCAGTGCCTGCTGAGAGAAGGCACACCCAAGAGCCATATAACATGTGCCATGTATCCTCCCCGCTACTATCATCTACCTGGGAACTCCATGGGGCAGTAAGTGGCTCTGTAACGAAGGCTTGTGGGTCCTACATTTCTACAGCCCGGGATGGGGATGGACTAGTGTAAATTTCACACATTCCTGAGATGGGTTTGGATCATAATCCTAAAAGAGACCATCTCAAATACCATAATCCCAAATATTGAAATCCCCAAAGATCAAAATCCCTAAAGTCTAAAATCCTAAAAATCTCAGTCACAGGATAGTTGTATCCTGTGAGGTCAACTCTTATGAACGGTCTCTGTGCAACTGCCCATAATCTCTCCCTGTAATACACTTGGTCATATGTTAAATTTGAAAAAACTAAATGGTCTTTAGTATATATACATATTTTTTCCCCACTATTTTAAATAGCATTACTTTTTGCAATTCACTATGCTATGTATTTCATCTTCACATCATTTTCAATACTGGAGGTATAAATGGTGTAGAGACTTTGAGAGAGTTCTAATTCCTTTTATGCGTTTGTTGCAAATTTGACTCCCTGAAAGTGTATTATCTCAGCATTGCTGGTGTGTAAGCATTGTGCATGTATGGAAAAATGCTGAAAGTTCCTCAGTAAACATAGGGATGTCCTTTTGGTACATCCGCATTTGTGGAAGATAAACTTTCACCAGATCCTGGCTCTTTCGGCATCTGCATATGCCCTAGTGACCCATTGAGGGTTTTGATCAATCTCGTCAACAGGCTTTGGTTGTTCATTACAGTATTTCAGACAACAGCTATAAAGCTGTGTGTACACAACCACCAATCCTGGTGATATGCACTTATACATCTCCCTTTTTGACCTATCTCTTTATGGGTACAAGTCATCTGCTCATGACTTTTTTCATTTTTTTTTTTTGAGATGGAGTCTCACTCTGTCGCCCAGGCTGGAATGCAGTGGCATCACCTTGGCTCGCTGCAACCTCTACCGCCTGGGTTCAAGTGATTCTCCTGCCTCAGCCTCCCAAGTAGCTGGGATTACAGGCGCCTGCCATCACGCCCAGCTAATTTTCATATATTTTGTAGAGATGGGTTTTTGCCATGTTGGCCAGGCTGGTTTCAAACTCGTGGCCTCAGGTGATCCGCCCACCTCGGCCTCCCAAAGTGCTGGGACTACAGGCGTGAGCCACCGCACCCAGCCAATCTGCTCATAATTGTTACAGCTGTGCCACCATCTTTGGTATAGCTGTTTATGCTTGCAAAATATGTACGTTACTACTGCCTATTTGATTGTGTAAAGTGGCCTATGAAGCGCCTTGAAGTTTTTATATTTCTCAAATTCCCCTTTAAAATATAAGTAAATATCAAGAATTTAGAAAAAAATTTTAGCATTATATTTTTGGGATTTTGATCTTTCGGGATTGTACTTGACAGGATTTGAGACTTTAGGCATTTTGCTCTTTTGGGATTTCAACATTCAGGTTTATGGCATTCAAGACTATGTCAGGACTACGGTTGGCTCCCTCCTGAGGTAAACTCAGGGAAAATACCTTGAATGGTGTGACATTATCCTAAGCGCCTCTCCTCTTCTGGGCCATCCCAGAATCCTGGACATGTCACTCAACCTTCCAGGCCTCTCCTCAGCCTCTCTGCACTCACTGCCCTGAAGGGTGGCATGAGCCGGGGATGCTGCAGGACGGGCCATGGTCCATGGTTAGGAGCGGGTCACCCAGACCTGGGTTCACAGCTCTCCTGTGTGATCTGGGTGAGTCCCTTAACCTTTCAAGTGTCAGCCCAATCAAAAATAAAAGTGATACTTGCCTGTAATCCCAGCGCTTTGGGAGGCCGAGGCAGGTGGATCACCCAAGGTCAGGAGTTCGAGACCAGCCTGGCCAACATGGTGAAACCCCATCACTACTAACACACAAAAATTAGCCGGGCGTGGTGATGGGCACCTGTAGTCCCAGCTACTCGGGAGGCTGGGGCAGAAGAATCACCTGAACCCAGGAGGTGGAGGTTACAGTAAGCTGAGATTGCGCCACTGCACTCCAGCCTGGGCAACAGAGTGAGACTCCATCTCAATAAATAAATAAATAAATAAATAAATAAAATACTCTTCCTGATTTTATACCTGAGGATTAGAGGAGGACCGCATATGGGAACGTGGTTACCACACTCTCTGGCATATAGTGTCTATTCACAAAGGAATGGCCACTACTAACATTTCACTGTGATCATCATCGTCATTATTGCTCAAGCTTGCCCAGGACACTGAGACCTGACACCGTCCCCACAGAGCATTTACTGAATGTGTGGGTATCCCCACTTTTCAAAGACCTTCCTCGGGTATCTCGGTTTCACCTCCTGAGAGTGTGTGGGGTCCCGCAAAGAAGGCATCACACCCATCTTAGATCAAGAGGCCTCAAGAGGGAGAGTGGCCAGTTCAAGGACACACGGCTTCTGGAACAGGGAGTGATGGTCTTCCAGCAAATGTCCTGCATTCTCTTCAAGAACCCAACCCCTCCATCTCTACTAAAAATACAAAAACAAGCCGTGTGTGGTGGCACGGACCTGTAATCCCAGGCTACTCAGGAGGCTGAGGCAGGAGAGTCATTTGAACCCGGGAGGCGGAGGCTGCAGTGAGTGAGCTGAGATCACACCACTGCATTCCAGCCTGGGCAACAGAGCAAGACTCTGTCTCAAAAAGAGAAAGAGAGAAAAAAAGAACCCACACCCTGCTCCCAAAAGCAGACATAGTAGAGAGGTGCTCAAAGAGGCCATGGGAACTGATGGAATGGGAGAGTGGAGGTCCCAGTCCTAGACAGAGTTGTCCAGCAGTCAAGCTTAGGACTCCAAACGAGTCATCTGGTCCCGGCAATGCACCGAATCAAGTAAGACTCACCCAGCATGATGGCGTCCACGGCTCCCCCTGGACAGAACTCAATCATGATCTGCAGAAAACACAGGGCAAAGTGACAATGAGTGGGGCTGCCCAGCTGTCCAGACGGGAACCCCACAGGCCCATTGGGCAGGGTCCACCCGTGCCCAATGCCTGGGTGCCCCTGCTCTCCAGCCCTTCCTCCTCCTGCCTTGGGAGCCCGTCCCCCTCCCCCAGTGGGCCTCAAACCTCACTGGAGGTTCTGACATCCAGAGGAGCCACTTGGCTGCTTCATTTTCTGAAGAAGGAAAACTAAGTTGCTACGAAGACCTGAAGCTTCAGCAAACAGCCTCTTCAGCCAAGCCCACACCCTCCCTCCTCGCTCCCGCCTATGTGCCTGGTGCCCACCTGCCAGCTGCCCTGTTTCCTATGCTCCACAGCCAAGAACCTCAGGACGCCTTCCCCCGGCCAAGCTGGCCAAGTCCTCTCAGAATCCCAGCACCTGTCTCAGGCTCTCTCCATCTTCCAGAACCCTGGACCTTGCTGGCTCAGAACATCAGGGCCTTGAAGATCAGCTCAGATGGAGAAACTGAGGCCAAAAAAGGGATGTAACTGACCAAGGCCACAGAGATTGTTCCTGGACTGGAAGCAGAGCTCCAAACCCTCAGGTCATTCATTCATTCATCATATACCTACTCCACACTGACAGGCTGCAGGCCCCGGGAGTACAACCAGGTCTGGGCCCTCAAGGGGCTCCCAGCCTAGTGGAGGGGCAGAAAGGACGATTACAGTAGAAAGGTCCTTCCTGACCTCGTGATCCACCCACTGCACTCCAGCCTGGGTAATAGAGCAATAGAGGGAGACTCCGTCTCAAAAAAAAAAAAAAAAAAAAAAAAAAGAAAGGCTCTTCCAGCCCTGGTTCACTCCCATTCTCACTCTTTCTGGCCCACTCCGGGCTCTTTGCATAGATGCTTTTTCTTTTCTTTCTTCTTTCTTTTCTTTTTTTTTTTTTTTAGACAGAGTCTCGCTCTTGTCGCCCAGGCTAGCGTGCAATGGCGCAATCTTGGCTCCACCTCTGGGGTTCAAGTGATTCTCCTGCCTCAGCCTCCTGAGTAGCTGGGATTAAAGACACCTGCCACCACGCCTGGCTAATGTTTGTGTTTTTAGTAGAGATGGGGTTTCACCATGTTGGCCAGGCTGGTCTCGAACATCTGACCTCAGGTGATCCACCCGCCCTGGCCTCCCAAAGTGCTGGGATTACAGGCGTGAGCCACCCTGCCTGACCTCTTTTTTCTTAAAGTAGGGCTACAGGTGGTTGAGGAAGAGGGATGGCGTCACAAACTTCAGGACAGGCAGAATCACCTCTTAGCTTCCAGCTCCTGGCCCCTGCTTGTTGTGAAGTTCCTTCAACTCAGCTCAGTAGAGGCCCTGGAGAGTGGGGCAGTCAGGAAGACCCACGCTCTCTCTAAACAGGAAAGAAACCCTCAGCCATGGTCTAGCTGGACCAGAGACAGCTCTCCAGCCAGAGGAGGGTGGAGCAGCCTCAGGAATTTGATGAGGCCTCCAGTTTGTGGCTTACCTTCCAGGGGCCTCCTGGCAATGTAAATATGACCCTGAGGTCATGTGGGTCCTATGAGGATGTGGTGATGCGTGGCTTTGGAGCCAGTCACGGCTGGGCTCATGGCCCAGGTCCACCGCTCACTAGTGTGGCCTTGGACAGGTCACTTCAATCCTCTGAGACTGTATCCTCAGCTGTAAAATGGGGCTGCTGATGCTGTTGCTCTGAACTGGGACCCCATGGCTGGGCTACACTAGGGGTATAAGCCGGGCTGGGATGCACGAAACCACAGCAGATAAAACAGGGGACTTTAACGTGGGCCAGGGATACTAGAGATACTAGGTTCCAGGGGTAGCAACCATTCCAGGCCCTGCCAGGCTTGCTACATGCTGTGGAGGGCTGTGTGCCATGGCAGAGAGCTGTGGAAGGCGGCACGGCCCACTTCCACACCACTCCCTGCTGAGGAGGAAGGAGGCCTTCTGGGTCACTCTGGTCCTGCCTGGTCATCAACAACGGGCCTGACCTCAGCTTCCCCAAGACTTCTCTCTAACACTACAGTGACCTGTCACCCTTGAATAAAAGTCATCAGAAACGGATCCATGCATGCTGATACCGAACGCCAAGGAAGAGGTACTTCCTCCATCCACTTGTTCATTCATTCATTCGTCCATTCATTTGTTCCCTCTTACCCAACCATCACCTAACCAGCTTGTTCCCAGTGGCAACAAGCTTGGAAACAGGCTTGGAAACAGGCAATGACCTTTTGAAGCACAGCATATCATTCTGCCTTGTAGTAATTCTCAGCTCCACGAAAGAGGAAGAAAAATTCTACTAACTGCTAGAAAAAAAACAAGCCACAAGAGGTGATGATGGAAAAGAAGCAAAACTCAGTGACCATGCAAGGCCACTTACTAGCTGGGCGACCTGTGAGATGGGGATGATACACCCTAACCCTCATGGGAATGATAAGCTCATCCAGGCCTTGACACGTGCCTGGCCCCAGGTTGGGACTCAGTTATGTGAGCTGTCACTATGATTCTTTCCTTGAGTTCATGGGTCTGTTTTTCTCATTTATTTTTGTTTGGGTTTTTTGAGGCTCTGTGAAAGTCATCCTCTCCCCTCTCACCCAGAAATGTTCCTGTGCCATTCTATTGAATCCTTGCACATCCTGAAGTTCCATCACCAAACCCTGGCTGGGAACCCCTGGTTAGCCTCCCTAACACCTACTATCTGTATGGCCTTGGACAACCGCCAATCCTCTCCGTAAAATAGGCTAATATTACGTGGCTCTAGGATTTACTGTAAGGAACAGATGAGGTGGTACTTATAAAGACCTAGTCCTAGGCTGGGGGCAGTGGCTCACTCTTGTAATCCCAGCATATTGGGAAGATGAGGCAGGCAGATCACCTGAGGTCAGGAGTTCGAGACCAGCCTGGCCAAAATGGCAAAACCCCGTCTCCACTAAAAATACAAAAAGTAGCCAGGCGTGGTGGCGGGCGCCTGTAATCCCAGCTACTCGGGAGGCTGAGGCAGGAGAATCACTTGAACCCAGGAGGCGGAGGCTGCAGTGAGCGGAGATCGCACCACGGCATTCCAGTCTGGGTGACAGAGCAAGACTCTGTCTCCAAAAAAAAAAACCGAAAAACCCAGTCCTAATACACCGTGGATATGTAACAAGGTCAGACACTTCCCGCTTCTCCAACAAGGTGCCAACACAGAGGAAAAGGTTGTAAACCTGGGGTCGAATCCTGGTGTGCCACTTAATTGACTATGTGACCCTGGATAAGTCAATCTCCCTGAGCCTCCATTTCCCCATCTGTAAAATGGCCTAATCATCTCTTGCCTCCAACTTCATTGAGAAAGTTAAATGAGATTCCTTACATGAAAGAACAGCACGAAAGCCACACAGTTAATATGTGTTTGTTAAATCTCTACCAAATGAAATCACCAGTATGTTTCATGCTTAGATCACGTCACTTAGGATTCCTACAAAAATATGCCTTCCTCTCAGTCTGATTCCTAGGGAAAACAAAACAAAACAAAGAAATGCCTTCCCAGAACTACAATTTCTTTATGTATTTATTTATTTTTGAGAACTAAAATTTATGGACATGCCATCAGCTGTTCTTTTTTTTTTTTTTTTTTTGACAGAGTCTCACTCTGTTGCCCAGGCTGGAGTGCAGTGGCGCGATCTTGGCTCACTGCAAGCTCCGCCTCCCGGGTTCATGCCATTCTCCTGCCTCAGCCTCCCGAGTAGCTGGGACTACAGGCGCCCGCCACCACATCCGGCTAATTTTTTGTATTTTTTGGTAGAGGCAGGGTTTCACCGTGTTAGCCAGGATGGTCTCAATCTCCTGACCTCGCGATCTGCCTGCCTCAGCCTCCCAAAGTGCTGGGATTACAGGCGTGAGCCACCGCGCCTGGCCTGTCATCAGCTATTCTTAAGAGTCAGTATGAGAAGTGACCAAACCCAGGCAGTTCCTGCATCTTTCAGTGAAATTGTCCCTTACACAACACTCTTACACAACGTCCCTGTGCCCTCTCCAGAGGTCAGCACTAGGAAAGCTCGTGTATTCTGACAACCTGGCTTGCTTCCTCTTCTTTAGTTCAAGAGCTCCACAACCCCTTGAGCTTCCCTTTTATTTATTTATTTTTTTGCCTTGGCTGCTGGGAAGCTCTGGGTTAAGTTCCTCAGCTTTGGTTTGACTCCCAGGCCTTACTTGCTTTTTTTAGTATCTGGGTCTTAACATTTTTACCTTCAGCTTATCAGTGGCAGGAGGGCTACAGGGGATTGGTATTATAAACTTGTCAGGGCTTTTTGCAGAAATACATGGGGTTTAATTAATAAAACAACAGTCTCAACAGTAACAGATAAAATAATAGTTGAATGTATCTCCCAAAAGGCATGTGTTGGAAACTTAATCCCCAATGTAACAGTGTTGGGAGGTGGGACCAACAGTAATGGGAGGTGTTTAGACCATGAGGGCTCCACCCTCATGAATGAATCGGTGCTGATTATAAAAGGGCTAGAGGCTGTGAGTTCAGTTGCTGGCTCTCTCCTGCATGCCCTCTTGCTCTTTCCACCTTCCACAATGGCAAGAAGGCCCTCGCCAGATGCAGGGCCCTCAACCTTGGACTTCCCAGCCTCCAGAGCCATGAGCTAGATAAATTTCTATTGTTTACAAATTACCCAGTGTCAGGTATTCTGTTATAGCAGCATAAAATGCACTGAGACGATGGTAATAAATATGAATAAAATAATAATCTCAATGCTTTAGGAAATTACTACATATGCATGCTTAGAAAAAAGACTGGAAGCACAAAACCCATAGGAGGATTACAGGTAGTTTGTACTTTTATGTATTATATTCAATAAATATGTATTATCAAATTGTATATTAGAAATAAACATGACTTTTAAATTTTTAATTTTTAAAATTTTTTTAATTCAACCTAGGGGCTTTAGTTTTTTTTTAATGGAAAGAACTGGCTTAGAATAACCTACTGCTACAGATACAGCTATTCTTCTGATTGGGATGGGGAATCCGTGCCCACCCGTGATGAAGGTCCCAGTGGTCCAGTCCCCTGCTTCCTGGATAAAGGGAGGCTCCTCAGGATCGGAAAGCTAAAGGCCTCTAAGCCCTGATCAAGTCCAAAGTGAAACCGCCCCAGTGCTAAAAGGACGGATTCCCCGAACCTGTCAAGGGCATAAGCAGCCTATATTTGCAGGTGGCTCACGGTTTTCCTAGGACCTGAAGAACTGAGATTTGTGGTCAGTTTAATGCATTGATCATTATAAACTGAGTGTCTACCAGGGGCCCTACTTTGCTAGGCAACAGTAGGGGCCACAAAAGTAGTATATGATCAACAAACACTATCTGAGCTCCTAGTGCATGGCAAGCCTGGGGACTGAGGACCCAGGGAGAATCAAACAGGTCCCTGCCCCAAGATCACCAGCTGAGGGAGATGTAGAAATGAGTGGTGCAGGCACACGGTGACTGTGTAACCCAGAAGCCTGTGGACACGGTCATTAACCTGCCTTAGAGCTATCCCAGAGGAAGCAGATATCCAGGCTGAGTTTTGAAGGGTGAATTTACCACGTGGGGAAGGGTAAAGGCATTCCTGGCAGAACACAGAAGCAGAGGTGGGGCAGCAGGGAAAAGCGTGGAAGCGGGTAATGGCGGAGCATTCCATGGGGTTCCAAAGGATGGGAATCCAGCAGGCTGGAGGTCAATTAGAACTAGAACTTGAACATCTCAAAGTATGAACCTGATCTGGAGAGCTGTGTGTGCGTGTGTGTGTGTGTGTCTGGGGAGATACACCAAAGGGTTTAAGCAAGGGGTGTTGTAGACAGGCTTTTGCTTTGGAAAGATCCCTCTAGATGCATTATTAAGGAAAAAACAGTGGGTTGGGGACAAACAGCGAAGAGGCCATTTCATGAGTCCTGATGTCCTGGGCACCATGGCTACCTCCCCCTCCACATACACCATGTCTTCCTTCCCCTTTGTGAAATAGCCATGAGAACTGGGTAGGACTTACTCATCCCCTGTAAGGGAGGGGTAGAAGCAGGGTGCTAAGCCAGTCAGGAAAATTTTCTGCCTCTTGCTCTGACTCAGGGCTGGTGTCATCAGAGCTAAGCTGGTGAGTTGTGCTTGATGGTGTGGAATGCCATGTCGTCTCACTCTGGAGCTAATTAGGAAGCACACAACTCTGATGGTTGCAGGAAACCATGTTGCAACCACGAGAGAAGTGGGTGTGAAGACAAAGCTAATACACAGAGGAAGACAGAGAGAATCACAGGAAAACGGAGAACAAGCCTGCTCCCTACTGACTTTTTAGGCAGAATATGCAAACGAATTAATTTCTGCAGCTGTTTAGTAGGTTAGTTTAAGGTTTGCTGTCACTTGTTACCAAAAGTACCTGATCCCACGCTTGGCAGGAGATGATGAGTAACCACACTCTCCAGGTGGCAGACTCCAGGTTGTACCAGCTGAAAATGCTACACCAACGGCTCTCCAACTTGAACGTTCAGCAGAGTGCTTGTTAAAACAGATCACTGGGTCCCACTCCAGAGCTTCTGATTCAGCGGGTCTAAAGCAAGGTCCAAGAATCTGGTTTCCAACAAGTGCTCAGATGCTGCTGCTGTTGCTGGATCCCTGGTCACACTTTGAGAACTACTGCTCAATGGGAATTTATAAGAGCAAGAGGCCTGGACCCTGGGACCACATCTCTCCTCCCCTTAACAAAAGGCACTGTAAGATGTTGGTAGAGAAACTTGGGGGCAAACTGGCAGAAGTACTGCCTCTTTTATGCTCCTTGTTATCCTAAATTTCATCACCAGTGTTCCTTTTTCTCTTGCCTCAAACCAAAGAGTGAGGGGCTTTGGTAGGATGTATGATCATCCTCATCAGCCTTTACCAAGAGATGGTTTGAGAAGCCCTGAGTATTCACACAGAAGCTTTGGGGATCTTCATTATTAAAGACAGTACTGCAGTCTGTTTCAATGAGTGTTTTTTAAAAAAATATTTCCATATCCTCCCATCTTTAAATAAAAATTTTGAGGACCTCTAAATATGTGTCAAAGGGTATATGGGGGTTAGTAAAAGACCAGATGGATAAAAATGACACCAAAAGCACAAGCAACCAAAGAAAAAATAGATACACTGGACTTGACTTCATAAACATTAAACATATTTGTGCATCAAAGGACAGTATCAAGAAAGTAAAGGCTGGATGCAATGGCTCACGCTCTCAGCATTCTGGGAGGCTGAGGTGGGAGGATCACTTGAGCCCAGGAGTTTGAGACCAGCCTAGGCAACATAGGGAGACCTCATCTTTACAAAAAAAAAAAAAAAAAGGAAAAAAATTTCAATTAGCGGGGCATGGTGGCACACACCTGTGGTCCCAGATACTTGGGGGGCTGAGGTGGAAGGATCGTTTGAGCTTGGGAGGTCGAGAATGCAGTGTGCAATGATTGTGACACTGCACGCCAGCCTGGGAGAAAGAACAAGACTCTATCTCAAAAAAAAAGAAAAAGTAACCCACAAATGGAAAATATTTGCAAATCATATATCTGATAAAGGACTAATATCCAGAATACATAAAGAACTCATAGCACTCAACAATAAAAGAGCAAATAACCCAATCTTAAAATAGGCAAAAGATTTGAATAGATGTTTTTCCAAAGAAGATGTACAAATGGCCACTAAGCATATGAAAAGATGCTCAACATTACTAGTCATCAGGGAAACACTAATCAAAACCAAAATGAGATACCACTTCACACATGCTAGAATGCTCAGAATTAAAAACATGAACAAGGCCGGGCACAGTGGCTCACGTCTGTAATCCCAGCACTTTGGGAGGCTGAGGTGTGTGGATCACCTGGGGTCAGGAGTTCGAGACAGCCTGGCCAACATAGTGAAACCCTGTCTCTAATAAAAATACAAAAATTAGCCAGGTGTGGTGGCGCACGCCTGTAGTCCCAGTTACTTAGGAGGCTGAGACAAAAGAATCATTGGAACCCAGGAGGCGGAGGTTGCAGTGAGCCAAGATCAGGTCACTGCACTCCAGCCTGGGAGACAGAGTGAGACTCCATCTCAAAAAACAAAAGATAAACAACAGTAAGTGTTGGCAGGAATATGGAGAAATCAGAACCTTCATACACTGATGGTGGTAACGTAAAATGTGCAGTCCAGGCACTTTGGGAGAGTCCGGCAGTTCCTCAATATGTTAAACGTAGCATTACCATTGATCCAAATGGCAATTCCCTCCTACATATAGATCCAAAAGAATTTTTAAAATATGTTCATTAGATAAACAGACTAAAATAAAAACTCAAATTATGGCCAGGCCTGGTGGCTCATGCCTGTAATCCCAGCACTTTGGGAGGCCGAGGAGGGTGGATCACCTGAGGTCAAGCATTCGAGACCAGCCTGGCCAACATACAGAAACCCTGTCTCTACTAAAAATACAAAAATTTGCCAGGCTTGGTGGCGCACGCCTGTAATCCCAGCTACTTGGGTGGCTGAGGTATGAGAATCACTTGAACCCAGGAGGCGGAGGTTGCAGTGAGCCGAGATCACACCACTGCACTCCAGCCTAGGCAACAGAGTGAGACTCTGTCTCAAAATAAATAAATAAATAAACAAAAGAAAGAAAAAGAAAAAGAAAAAGAAAAAAACCCTCAAATTACTACAATCAGAAATGAAAGAGGGGACACATTACTAATGATTTGACAGAAAGGACTATCAGAGAGTACTATGAACAACTGTATGACAACAAATTGGATAAACTAGATGAAATAGAAAAATTCCTAGAAACACAACCTGGCAAGCCTGAATCATGAAGAAATAGAAGACCTGAATAGATGTAACTTCTAAGGAGACTGAACAGTAATTTAAAACCTCCAAACAGGCTGGGCGCGGTGGCTCATGCCTGTCATCCCAGCACTTTGGAAGGCTGAGGCGGGTGGATCACGTGAGGTCAGGAGTTCAAGACCAGCCTGGCCAACATGGTGAAACCCCATCTCCATTAAAATTACAAAAACTTAGCTGGGCTTGGTGGCAGGCACCTGTAGTCCCAGCTACTCGGGAGGCTGAGGCAGGAGAATGGCGTGAACCCAGGAGGCGGAGCTTGCAGTGAGCCGAGATCGCGCCACTGCACTCCAGCCTGGGTGACAGAGCGAGACTCCGTCTCAAAATAAATAAATAAATAAATAAAGTAAAGAAGTGAAAGAATAGCTATTCCATAGGCAGAGCATGGCATTCCAAAAAATAAGAGGAGGAACGTGCCCACCTAGGTACAATGCTTGCTTATATATAACAAAAATCATGGAGGAGATGTGCTCTACTACAAGGGTTTGTGATAAAGGATTGCTAATCTTTGTGTAACTACTGTCTTTCACAAGAGGCTTTATTATTTTTTTTTATACGTTAAGTTCTGGGATACACGTGCAGAACATGCAGGTTTGTTACATAGGTATACACGTGCCATGATGGTTTGCTGCACCCATCAACCCATCATCTACATTAAATATTTCTCCTAATGCTATCCCTCCCCTAGCCCCCCACCCCCCAACAGGCCCTGGTGTGTGATGTTCCCCTCCCAGTGTCCACGTGTTCTCACTGTTCATATATTATTATCTTTTAAGTGAGACTTATTTTAAACCTAGGAATGTTTTTGTTCTTAAGATATAAGGACATCAGGA
The DNA here is from genome assembly GCF_029281585.2 of Gorilla gorilla gorilla. Classification (NCBI taxonomy): domain Eukaryota; kingdom Metazoa; phylum Chordata; class Mammalia; order Primates; family Hominidae; genus Gorilla; species Gorilla gorilla. Next base: position 175,947,716 of record NC_073228.2, read on the forward strand.
CAGTTCCTGGGTCTGTTATATCCTGGGTCTGTTTCTGTTCCCTTAATTATAAACGTCTTAGGGCTAAGAATACCTAACCTCTTGAGAATGTGGCCCAGCAGGTCTCAGCCTCATTTTACCCAGCCCCTATTCAAGATGAAGTTACTCTGGTTTGAATGCCTCTGACATTCTGATGCAAAGATACTCAACAAAATACTTGCAAATCATATTCAAATATTAAAAGAGAGATTACACCATGACCAAGTGGGATTTATTCCTGGAATGTAAGGATGGCTCAACATACAAAAATCTATCAATGTAATATACCACATTAACACAATGAAAGGAGATAAAAAACCACATGATCATCTCAATTAAAGCAGAAAAAGCATTTGGCACAGTTAAACACCACTTCATGAGAAATACTCAACAAACAAAATAGAAGAAAACAACCTCAACATATATAAAGTTCATATATTAAAAGGCCATATATTGGGCCAGGCGCAGTGGCTCACGCCTGTAATCTCAGCACTTTGGGAGGCCGAGGTGGGCGGATCACAAGGTCAGGAGATCGAGACCATCCTGGCTAACACGGTGAAATCCCATCTCTACTAAAAATACAAAAAAAAAAAAAAATTAGCCGGGCGTGGTGGCGGGCGCCTGTAGTCCTAGCTACTCGGGAGGCTGAGGCAGGAGAATGGCATGAACCTGGAGGCGGAGCTTGCAGTGAGCCAAGATCACGCCACTGCACTCCAGCCTGGGCGACAGAGCAAGACTCTGTCTCAAAAAAAAAAAAAAAAAAAGCCATATATTAAAGGCCACATATTAAAAATGCACAGTTAACATCGCACTTAATGGTGAAAGACTGAAAGCTTTTCCTCCAAGATCACGAACAAGGCAAAAATGCCCACGCTCACCACTCCTATACAGCATAGCACTGGGAGTCCTAGCCAGTGCACTTAGGCAACAAAATGAAATAAAAGACATCTAAATTGGAAAAGAGAAATAAAATTATTATTTTTTTTTATTGAGATGGAGTCTCACTCTGTCACCCAGGCTGGAGTGCAGTGGCACAATCTTGGCTCACTGCAACTTCCACCTCCCGGGTTCAAGCAATTCTCCTGCTTCAGCCTCCCGAGTAGCTGGAATTACAGGCATGTGCCACCACGCCTGGCTAATTTTTTTGTATTTTTAGTAGAGAGGGGGTTTCACCATATTGGCCAGGCTGGTCTTGAATTCTTGACCTTGTGATCCGCCCACCTTGGCCTCCCAAAGTGCTGGGATTACAGGCGTGAGCCACTGCGCCCAGCCAATAAAATTATTTCTGTTGGTATACAACATAATCTTATATGTATAAAATGCTAAAGATTATGCAAGAAAGTTAGAATTAATAAACACATTTAGTTGCAGGTATAAGATAAGCACACAAAAATCAACTGTGTTTCTACATACTACCAATGAATAAACAAAAAATTCAATTTACGACAGCATCAAAAAAATAAATATACTTAGGAATGTTTATATAGTATTCCTAAAAACTTAAGAAGAAATAAACTTTAAAAGGAGGCAAAAGTCCTGTGCACTGAAAACTATAAATTGTTGCAAAAAAAAATTAAAGATTGGCCGGGCGCAGTGGCTCACACCTGTAATCCCAGCACTTTGGGAGGCCGAGGTGGGCGGATCACGAGGTCAGGAGATCGAGACCATCCTGGCTAACACAGTGAAACCCCGTCTCTACTAAAAAAATACCAAAAATCAGCCAGACGTGGTGGCAGGTGCCTGTAGTCCCAGCTACTCAGGAGGCTGAGGCAGGAGAATGGTGTGAACCCGGGAGGCGGAGCTTGCAGTGAGCCGAGATCACACCACTGCACTCCAGCCTGGGCGACAGAGCAAGACTCCGTCTCAAAATAAAATAAAAAATAAAAATTAAAGATGACACATATAAATGGAAGACATCCCAGGTTTATGGACCGGAAGACTTAATATTGTTAAGATGTCAATACTACCCAACATGATCTACAGATTCAGTGTAATCCCTGTCAAATCCTGATGGCATCTTTTACAGAAATAGAAAAATCTATCCTAAAATATTATGGAATCTCAAGGGACCCTAAATAGCCAAAACAATTTTGAAAAAGAAAAACAAAGGTGAAGGTCGCACACTTCCAGATTTCAAAATGTACTACAATGCTGCAGTAACCAATACGGTGTGGTACTGGCATAAAGACAGACATATCGATCAAGAGAACAGAATAGAGTCCAGAAATAAGGCTGGGCATGGTGGCTCACACTTGTAATCTCAGCACCTTGGGAGGTGAGAGGACTGCTTGAGTCCAGGAATTCAAGACCAGCCTGGGCAATACAGTGAGACCCCATCTCTGGAAAAAAAAAAAAAAGAAAAGAGAGAGGGAGTCCAGAAATAAAACCTTCACATATATAATCAAATGGGTTTTGGCAAGGATGCCAACAAGACCAATCAGTAAGGAAGGAAGAGTCTTTTTGATAAATGGAGCTGGGAAAACTGGATATACATGAAAGAGAGAGAAGCTGGAGCCCTACCTTACACCATATACAAAAACCAACTCAAAATGAATTAAAAAGTGAAGTGTTAAACTTAAAAACTTAAACTTAAGTTAAACTTAAAAAAGGAGGCAAAAGACCTGTGCACTGAAAACTACAAATTGTTGCCAAAAGAAATTAAAGATGACACATATAAATGTGTCATAAAACTCCTAGAAGAAATCATAGGGGAAAAGCTTCCTAACATTGATCTTGGCAATGATTTCATGGATATTACACCAAAAGCACAGCCAAAAAAAAAAAAAAACCCCAAAAATAAACAAGTGGGATACATCAAACTAAAAAGTACTGCACAGCAAAGGAGACAATCAGTAGAATGAAAAGGCAGCCTACAAAATGGGGAGAAATATTTGCAAACCATATATTTAACATGGTTAAATCTCCAAAATATATAATCTACAAAATATATAAGGAACTCCTGCAACTCGATTGCAAAAAAAACCCTAATATCCCAATTAAAAAATGAATGAAGGACTTGAATGGACACCTCTTCAAAGACGACATACAAATGTCCAACAGGTAAATAAAAAGATGCTCAACATCACTAATCATCACGGAAAGGCAAATCAAAACCACAGTGAGATATGTATCATCTTACACCTGTAAAAATGGCTATCATCAAGAAGACAAAAGATGACACGTGTTGATGAGGATGTGGAGAAGGGAGCACTTGCACACTGTTGGTGGGTATACAAAACGGTGCAGCTGCTACAGAAAATAGTATGGAAGTTTCTCAAAAATTAAAAACAGAACTACTTGGCCAGGTGTGGTGGTGCATGCCTGTAATCCCGTCACTTTGGGAGGCCGAGGCATGTGGATCACCTGGGGTCAGGAGTTCGAGACCAGCCTGGCCAACATGGCAAAACCTCGTCTCTACTAAAAATACAAAAATTAGCCTGGTGTGGTGGCACATGCCTGTAATCCCAGCTACTCAGGAGGCTGAGGCGGGAGAATCGCTTGAATCCGGGAGGCGGAGGTTGCAGTGAGCCAAGATTGTGCCACTGCACTCCAGCCTGGGCAACTGAGCAAGACTCTGTCTCAAAAATAAATAAATAAATAAATAATAAAAATAAAAATAGAACTACTATATGATCCAGCAATCCCACTTCTGGGTATTTATCCAAAAGCATTAAAAGCAGGATCCTGAAGAGATACCTGCACCCCCATGTTCATCGCAGCACTATTCATAAAAGCCGAGATGTAGAAACAACCTAAATGTCCACCGACAGATGAATGGATAAAGAAAATGTAGTATATACACACAATGGATCCCTATTCTGCCTTAAGAAGGAAATTCCGCAAAGTGAGACAATATGGATGAACCCTGAGGACATTATGCTACATGGAATAAGCCAGTCACGGAAAGGCAAGTACTGCAGATTCCACTTATATGAGGAATCTGGTAAAATAGTCAAAATCCTAGAATCAAGAGTGGAATGGTGGGTGCCATGGGCTGATGGTAGAGGAAATGGGGAGTTACTCATTACTGGGCATAAAGTTTCAGTTAAGCCAGATGAATAAGCTCTGGAGATCTGTTGGACAACGCTATACCTATGGTCTGTACCAATGTGCTGTACACGTTACAATGTGTTTAAAGGGTAGTCTCACGCTAAGTGTTCTTATCACAAGAAAATACAATTTAGGGCCAGGCGCGGTGGCTCATGCCTGTAATCCCAGCACTTTGGGAGGCCGAGGCGGGAAGATTGCTTGAGCTCAGGAGTTCGAGACCAGCCTGGGCAACAAAGTGAGACCTCGTATCTACAAAAAATACAAAAAACAATTAGCCAGGCATAGTGGTGCGTGCCTGTGGGTCCCAGCTACTCAGGAGGCTGACATGGGAGGATGGCTTGTGCCCAGGAATCAGAGGTTGCAGTGAGCCGATTGTGCCACTACATACACTCCAGCCTGTGCGTCAGAGCCAGACCCTGTCTCAAAAAAAAAAAAAAAAAAAAAATTTTAAAAGAGAGAAAAATAAGGTGGTCCTGCATGGGCTTAGATACAGGTAATACACTCTGGTAAGGGAGGTGCCTGCTCTATCTGGGCCCTCTTGTCAGAGGTGTGGTCTCTGCACCCAGGAACTCCTTGTTTCCCTGGCAACCTCAGCCTATATGCGCTCTCAGAGGGTGTCGGATGGGGGATGTCACAGCAGCCTGTAATCGCCGGCTTTCTTCTCTGGCTGAGGGCCAAAGGAAACTGGACACCTGTGTTCCATGACCCCCATCAGTTTAGATCGAGCAGCTGTCGTGGTGCCGTGTAAGGGTTGGGGCCCTGCTACGGGATCCTGGCAGGCCGCAACACCTCTAAGGTAACTCGTCCATTCATTCATAAATTTATCAGGCACCTGCCCTGTACCAGGCATTGTTTTAGCCACTGGGAATACAGCAGTGAAAAAACAGTTTCCATCTCCTGGGAGTTCACATTCAGGAGGCCAATCTATGGGTCTGGATGGTTATCTCCACCTGCCAGGCGGGGATAAATGAGACAGCACACGTCACGCACCCAGCATTAGACCTGCACACCTCAATTTAAGTAATTATTTGCCTTCTTGGCCCAGTGTCCACTTAGAGTTGCCGTGGGACTGATTACTACACAAACGTCTTTAGAGCTGTGCAAATTAGGAATCAGCTCAATATTGCTTAGGACTGACAGAGCTAGGATTTTAAAATCTCTCTTCTCCACCAGACCAACCCTCTGGGAATAAATATTGACACCAAAGTGCTGTGCCAAGTTGATTTCCACCCTTCTAAGTAATGCGCACAAAGAAAATCCGACATGTGCAGGTGTTCTAAGGTTTTACATCATGTCCTCAAAATCCCCACAAGGCAGGCAGTTAGCAGTTTAACCTGGGCCAACCTCGGTATCCCTATCTACAACACCTAATGCAATTTGAGAGCTTACTCTGTGCCGGGCCGTATGCTAAGTGCTTTCCATGGATTATCTCACACTCACTATTTGAGGTAGGTATCCTAAAAAATGCCTGGACCTCATAAGATTTATTGTGAGGATTAAGTAGGATAATGTATGTCAGAACAAAAGACATTGCCTGGTACACAGTAAGGCAATGCTTGATAAATGTTATCGAGTATTACCAGCACTAGGTATTATTGTATTCCCATTTTACATATGGGGAAACTGAGGCTCAGGAAGATTAAGGTCACAGATAAGTGGCAGAGATCTAAGCACCCCATCCCTCCTCATGCCTCAAGGAGGAAGCCACAAACAGGCTGGGTCACAGCCCCTGGGTGGGTGGGGGGAAAGGCCCCTCTGCTTCTTTGCTCCAGCCCTCTCTGGGCCCTACTGGTCAGCACACACATACCAAGTGAGCTTGCTCACCAGAGATAAGGAAGCCAGGATATCCCAGCCCAGATAAGGGTGAGCCTGGACCACCCACAGGGTTTAGACATTAACTTTTATAGCGTATAGGCAGTAGGACCAGCAGGAATTGGGTTAGCACTGTCACAGCCCCAGCTGTCCTCAAGAAAAAACCGAGTGCTAGGCGCAGTGGTTCACGAGTTCAGGAGTTTGAGACCAGCCTGGGCAACAAGGCCAAACCCTGTCTCTAGTAAAAATACAAAAGTCAACCAGGTGTGGTGGCACATGTCTATAATCCCAGCTACTCGGGAGGCTGAGGCAGGAGAATAGCTTAAACCGGGAGGCAGAGGCTGCAGTGAGCCGAGATCGTGCCACTGCACTCCAGGCTAAGCAACACAGCAAGACACTGTCTCAAAAACAAAAAAAAAAAAAAAGGAAAGAAAAAAGAAAGAAAGAAAATTAAGGCACTTTGACTCCAGAGGTAAGGCATCAACACACAGTGACCACACCGTGCTCTGGGCCTGGATCCCTTCACCTCCCTGGGCTTTCCTGAGGCCAAGAGCATGTCCTGGGTACACAGAGGTGCTCAATAAATAAATGTTAGCAAAACTCCTAGAACTCAAATTAAATAAGCCACAGCCAGGAGATGTGGACATGGTCCTGGGTCTGCCACCGTCCTTCTGTGGGGCTGTCCTGACCTCTTTCCTGCTCTGAGCCTCCGCTGTTTTGCCATCTGGAAAATGAAGCTCTCAACAGCGATAAGGTCATTTGCAACATGGACTATGTAGGTTCAAAGTGACCAAAGTCACTTTATCCATGAAGAAGCAGTTTACATCTGAAAAAATTCCCTTCATACGATCCAATATCAAAGTCCGGGACCTAGTACATCATCATAAGTGTTTGTTGAATAAATGAATGAATAAACATGAATGAAAAAATTCAGTAGCCTTAAGATGCCCAGAAATCAGGGGCAGAACAGCCAAAAGATGGCTAACAGAGATGACAGCCAGATTGTGCAAACGAAGCAGGACAAAGGCAAGCCAGTCCCTCCCTCTACTGCCAACCAAGAGAGAAGAGATGATGGCTGCCATTACTGAGCCGCTAGTGCATACATGGCATGGTGCTAAGTGTTTGATAAGCATTCCTTCACTTAATTTCATGAGCAATACACATATTCCTGTTTTACAGATGGGGAAACTGAGGTTTGGTAGGGAAGGGGCTTCCCCAAAGCCACTCAGCTAGTAAGTGACAGAACCAGAGTATAGACCAAGGTCAGTCTGACTCCAAGACACACGGACAGCCTAGCTGTGTAGCCACGGGCAAGCTGCTTTCCCTCTCTAGGCTTGTTTCTTCCCGCGGAAGCAGAGGTAGGCATGACCATCAGCCCCCCAGGCCTCCCCGCACTGAGAGATGCTGTCAGCGGGGCGGTGCTGGGAACCTCCTTAGCCTCTCCAATACAGCACGGAAGACAAAAGTTATCCAACCAAGGCCTGTGCCTGAGAAGCAAGTCCCTGGAGGCAGACACCAAAAAACGCAACAGTCAACGCTGAAATGTCCTTAGCATATCAGCAGCCAGCTGCTGTGGGTGGAGTCCCAGAATCTCCCCATCTCTGAGCTCCAGGCCAAACAATGCTGCCATTGACTAGGCAGCCTACAGCCCCAGGCCTCCCAGGAACGCTGGGCCAGGCGTGTTCCTCCACCCCCAGCCTCACCCACCACATTTGAAGGAAGCCTGGGGAAGGAATTAGGACTGCCCTTGAGCAGGGTGAACTGAGTTCACCCATGGGCAAGGGCATCTGGAACAGAGGGAGTGACCTTGAAGTTCCTAAGCGTGTACGTGCCATGGGGCCGGGTGGAGGGAGTCCTGCCGAGGCAAAGGGGAGGGAACATCTAAGGGATGACTTAGATACACCCCACCCCCTTTTACAGATGAGGAGACTCAGGTGGCTGCACACCTAACTACGCGTGTCCAAGTCCCAAGGCACCTCAGGATGGAACCGAGGCGACTCAATTTCAGGGGGCCTAACTCCCTGGGGTACTATCTGGCCCACAGGTCGCAAGCACTGGCTCTGGGGTCAAAGTCCCCTGAGCTTGAGTCCATCCCATCTTCCAGAAATGCCAAGATCAGGGCTAAGATCAGACTCTGTGCAGATGCTAACCGGACTTCAGCCCTAGCGGACAGACAAAGGCAGTTCTGTGTCTGCAGGGACATTTTTCATCCATTTGACCGTCTGTCTCTCTGGCCACTGTTCTCTAAAGCCAGCTCTGCTAAGGACAGTGCTGGACACAAAGGGGAAGGAGCCAGGCCCATGCCCCTGCCCTGAGGAAAGTGACCCCCAAGGAGGAGGTCAGGAGATGGACTCACAAATCCCAGGACAAGGGTAAGAAGGGACAAGGAAAAGCACACCAGCTGTTGGAAGGCGGCACATTCAACTCAAATTGCTAAAGGTTTTGTAACCTTTGAGTTACAGGTAGGACTCAAACCAAGAGAGGGGGGGCAGTGTGGGGCAGTGGCCACTGCAGGCAGAGCACGCGCTGGCCTGCTCAGAGCCTGCTCAGAAAGCCAGGGAAGAACCACTTCCCTAAGGGCAACCCCCAGCCTTCCCGGATTCATTATTCAAGGGACATATGTCTCCGAAGAACCAAAGCTCCCACGTGAACCAAGGTGAGCACTGGGTTTCCACTCTGGAGCCAGACACACCTGGGTCCCAATTATGGCCGGACACTAACAGAATGACCTTGGGACAAGTAACTTCAGAGATCCAAGCCTCAGTATGCTTATCTGTAAAGTGGGGGTGATGGTAGAGGCTGCCTCCCTGGTTGTGATCACATGGGATCACACAGGGAAAGCCTGTAGCTCAGAACCTGGCGTCCAGTGAGTACAGCACAGCCATTAGTAGCACGTCCATGCTGTGTCCATGCTGGAAACCGAAATCATCATGCATAGAGACAGCCCTGCACCAGCGCCTGCCCCGTGCAAGGCTGGAGAAACAACAGGTGTCCTGGGCAAGCTCACACCTCCCACAGGACAGTACAACACTGCGCGCACACACACACTGTGTGGCGTCCATCTGTTGTCCACAGCACACGTCACCAACTCACATACTATACGCCTTGCTTTTATTGTCTGTTGTCTGCCTCCCCCTCCTCCCTGCCCCCTGTAGAATGTAAATTTCTAGAGGGCAGGCCTTTGTGTCTGTGCCCCAGCACCTAAACTGCCGGGCCCACAGCCGGTGCTCCCCGGGGAAGCATGTGTCGGTGAATGAATGAATGACTGAGTGAATCATTGCTACCCTGTCTACCCAAGGGAGGTGGGAGGCCAATCACATGAGATCATGCATGTGGAATGCCAGACACAGGTAGGTGTTATCATGATGGGGACAGAGGCCACGACAGCTGCAACTGCTAAAGGTTCCACCAGAGACAACCCATTCCCAAGGCCAGGAAGAAGGAAGCAGCTCAAGAAACACAAGGAAAACGGAACACAGCCCCACAGCCCCCTGCACCTCCTTTGTCTCCACACTCCTTCCCACAGCACTGGAATCATCTGCTCCTATCTCATAATACCAGGAAGGAGCATGAATCCAGAGCGGTCACCTGGCCGGGGCAGGACAAACCAGGGAGCATGTACCTATGTAGAGGGGCAGCCACACCCAGCCTGGCGCACAGAGCCTGCGAGGGAATAGGGCCCATGGGGCCAAGTCAGATGTCTGGATTCTTATATGAAAGGTGTGGATATATAAAGGGCCACACCAATTCAAATAGTACAAAAAGCTTGCTGTTGAGGAATAACTTTCAAACCTTGTTTTTCCTCTGTTCTCACACCACAATCAACAACACAGAAGACATCTGTGACCAAATGTGGGGGTTTTCCCCACACACACGCAGTGGACACCAGCTGTGTGTATTCCGATTCAATTCCGACACTATCTACCGGGAGACAGCATCAGATCTCACAGGCTGAGGGCTCAGGCCCCGAGACTGCGCCCTCCACCCCACATAACAGTTGCACGTCGAGGCCTCTGGACCTTCTGAGATACTGGCTTCCAGTTGGGGTTCCCACGACCCCTGCTTTGAATTTGGTTAATTTGCTGGAACTGGCTCACAGAACTCATGGAAACATTTACTTATGTTTACTGATTCATTATAGAAGATATTACAAAAGATACAGATAAAGGGATGTGTATGGTGAGGCTGGGGGAAGGGGCACGGGGCTTCCATGCCCTCCCTGGGTACACCACCCTCCAGGAAGCTCCACCTGGTCAGCTGTCCAGAGGTTCCCTGAACCCTATCCTCTTGGGATTTTATGGAGACTTCGTTACACCGGCATGACTGACAACCTTGTACAGAGACGTGATTGGAAAAAAAAGTGCACGGTCTAAACCCAGCAAGGCCTGCTGCTCAGACTTTTCTTTCTTTCTTTTTTTTCTTTTTTTGAGACAGATTCTTGCTCTGTCATCCAGGCTGGAGGGCAGTGGCACAATCTCGGCTCACTGCAACCTCTGCCTCCCGGGTTCACGCCATTCTCCTGCCTCAGCCTCCCGAATAGCTGGGACCACAGGCACATGTCACCATGCCCAGCTAATTTTTTTGTATTTTTAGTAGAGATGGGGTTTCACCATATTGGCCAGGGTGGTCTCGAACTTCTGACCTCATGATCTGCCCGCCTCGGCCTCCCAAAGTGCTGGGATTACAGGCGTGAGCCACTGTGCCCAGCCTCAGACTTTTCTTGGCCTCTCTGTGTGGTATTCCTTCCTATAAGACCCCTCTGGAATCAGTCTCTTGACCCACAATCAGATTAGAGTCCTGCCTTAGGCAGGTGACAGGAGGACAGAAGAAGGTCAGAGAGAGAGACTGTTTCCTGGGGCCTGCTCCTGAGGCCTAACTCACCCAACATGATAACAAAACATTGTAATAAGGGCTATGGGAGTTATGAGCCAGGAATTGCGGATGAAAACCAATATACACGTGATCATATCACACCTGCCATCTGCGTAGCCTGTGGGCGTGGTTCACACATCTGTTGGCTGATGTGGACTATGAGCAACACGCCTGTCCTGCTAGTTAAGATGCCTGGCTTGGAGTCACACCATGAAAGCCACGAGCAGGTCTGGGACCCTCCTACACTGCTACTGTCTGCCAGCTGGGTTTCCAAGCCTGGACACACTGTGGTGGTCAGCACTATCATCCCCGACGTCCACATGAGGAGCCTGGAGCTCAGAGGCATGAAGAGGCATGTCTGGGGTCACACAGCAGGACAGGGTGCAGGCAGATTCCAATCCCACTCTGTGCATGATCAGCTGAAGGAATGAGGGTGTGAGTGACAGGGTGGGGGGCGGAGGGAAGGAGGGCTGGGAGGTGCCCGGAGAGTACTAATGCAGGGGAAGGACAAGGTCAGATGGTGCACTGACCTGACAGGAAGGGCTACATGGACAGGCTTGGTGACATGGTGGGCGAATCCTGGAATGACCATCACCCTTGCTCCTCTGCATGTGAGATAGACAGCCCAGGCCGGCTATTCCAACAGCGGGATCCCAGCAAAGCCCTCAGTTATCCACCTGCTGCTTCACAGCTCCATCTACTCTGGACCACCAACTGCACCCAGAGGGTCATTGCCCAAGGGAGCAGCTGGACAGGTCCCCCGGCACAGGCCTCCTCACCACCAAGCCCTGCCAAAAAACATTCTGCCGGACGATGGCTCCTCAAGTGGAAGGGTGGGGGTCACAGATTGCATCCTTTGAACTGTTCCCAGTGATGTCCAGAGCCTGGCACCCAGAGAGGGGCACTCCAGGGGGCAGGAGAGAAGGCTTTGGAGCTAGGCAGACCTGGGCTGGAGCCTGGCTCTGACAAGTGGGACGAGCCTCTCCACTCCAACGTTCTAACCCTTGGTCTTCACATCTGTAAAATGGGGGTGACAACATCTCAATCTCGGGCCAGGCGCGGTGGCTCACGCCTATAATCCCAGCACTTTGGGAGGCGGAGGCAGGCAAATCGCTTGAGTCCAGTAGTTGGAGACCAGCCCTGTCTCTACAAAAAATACAAAAATTGTCTGGGTGTGGTGGCACATGCTTGTAATCCCAGCTACTTGGGAGGCTAAGGATGGAGGATTGCTTGAGCCTGGGAGGCAGAGGTTGCAGTGAGCTGAGATCATGCCACTCCACTCCAGCCTGGGTGACAGAGCAATACAAAAGCAAACAAACAAAACTCAGTCCCACAGAACTGTAAGGATTTGGTGAGATAGTCAGGAAACAGCCCACCCGGCACAGGCCCAGCACAGAAAACATTCCTGACGAGGCCAACTATCCACATCATCATGTTGCTGCCTCCTTCCTTTTGTCACCAACCCCTGCCTCCTGATTCACCCTCTAGGCCAAGGAGCTGCCAGCCTCCTCCCCCACTTTCCCTCCCTGAGCCTTAGGGTGTCTGTCCCCTCTGTAAAATGGGCATGTCGATACAGTAATAATACACCCACCTCCAGGGCTGCAGAGCCTGTACAGACTTTAAAGTGCTTTACAAAGTGCTCGTGTGTGTGTGTGTGTGTGTCCCAACAACCGGGTGCCCCAAAGGCCCAATCCAGAGAGAGGGCAGGGGTTGGTGAGTGCCAGGGAGCCCGAGGAAGACCAGGTCCCCACAGCAAATGGAAAGGGTCCTGGCACCCAAAACTGCCAAAAAGGGCTGCCCCGGGCCAGGTGACCACAGATCCAAACTTCAGAACTGCAGAGATACAAGGGCCAGGATAAAATGGGCAGACTCCGTTGAAAGACCTCCTTGGGATCCTCCCTTCCAAGCCCCTAGAGTTATGGATTAGGAAACAGAGGCCCAGGAAAGGATGCTTATCTTGGGTCACACAGCTAGTTGGTCCCAGGCAGAACTCAGGTCTCCTAGGCTGGGCATGGTGGCTCACGCCTGTAATCCCAGCACTTTGGGAGGCTGAGGAGGGTGGATCACCTGTGGTCAGGAGTTCAAGAACAGCCTGGCCAACATGGCGAAACCCCGTCTCTACTAAAAATACAAAAATTAGCCGGGTGTGGTGGTGCATGCCTGTAATCCCAGCTAGTCGGGAAGCTGAGGCAGGAGAATCGCTTGAACCTGGGAGGCAGAGGTTGCAATGAGCCGAGATCACGCCACTGCACTCCAGCCTGGGCAACAAGAGCGAAACAACACCTCAAAAAAAAAAAAAAAGAAAGAAATAAGAACTCAGGTCTCCTGACTCCAGCCCCAGATCCCTTCTGCCACACTGAGCAACTTTCTAAAGTACACGGCACTGTCAGCTACTTCCGGGTGTCACATTCTCTTTACAGTTTTGGCTGTTTTGAGGTCAGATATGCAATCTCTGTCAATGACCAAGGGCTGGCCTCTGAGCCCAGGACGACAAGCCACAGAAACCCTGGCCGGCAACGTGTGGTCATATGGGGACACATGTGGACAGCAGGCTCATCCCATCCATGCCCTGCTCTTGATCCTGGGACCAGTACTTCCTCTTTACAGAATGCTCAGTTTGAGGCAAGAAGCCACACTGAGAAAGGCCCACAGTCACTCCTTCAGGGAGGGTAACCACGGCGCCAGCCAACTTCCTCATCAGGAAGTCTTAGGGAGCGTTCTTGGGCTGGGCCACCCCAAAGGGACTTTGGCTGCTCTCGACAGACCCCTGCCCCACTAAGTGCAGGCACGTCCTGTCTCCTTTCATCTCCCCAATGCATATCTACCATGGACAGATTTCACACCAGGCCCCGTGCCAGGGACCAAAGAGAACAGAAAGTGAAGGAGAGGCACGATGAAGGTGACAGCTGATACTTACCGAAGTTTCTGCGTACCCAGCCCTGTTATAGACCTTTTCTATTTGTAAACAACTATTAGCTCAATTATTCCTACAGGCACTACTGTGAAGATCCCCATTTTACAGTTGAGAAAACTGAGGCACAAGGACAGAAGGAATTGGCTCTGGTCTCACAGTAAGTGGCAGGCAGGAGACAGATTGCGAACCTGCAGGCTTCAGAGGCCGACCTTTGCGTTTTTCTTTTTTTTCTTTTTCTTTTTTTTTTTTTAATTGAGTCAGAGTCTCACTCTTGTCACCCAGGCTGGAGTGCAATGGCACAATCTTTGGCTCATTGCAACCTCCACCTCCCAGGTTCAAGTAATTCTCCTGCCTCACCCTCCTGAGTAGCTGGGATTACAGGCACACGCCACCACGCCCGGCTAACTTTTGTATTTTTAGTAGAGACGGGGTTTCACCATATTGGCCAGGCTGGTCTCAAACGCCTGATTCGTGATCCACCCACCTCGGCCTCCCAAAGTGCTGAGATTACAGGCGTGAGCCACCGCGCCCAGCCCACTTCCCAATTTTATATCCATCCTGATCGCTGCTGGAGTTATGTGTTCATGCGCTGTTAGTTGTCTCCCACATGTAGACTGGAGGCTCCATGAGGATGAGGACCGTTTCCCTCTTGCTCACTGATGAATCCCCAGCCCCCACCATGGGGCCTTCCACTTAGTAGCTGCTCAGCAGCGTGTGCCGCAGACAGTCTAGCCTCGGTTCACGTTACTCTGCCGCTCTCCCTCCACCATGCGCCAGCCGCAACACCTTCTGTGGGATCCTCTGCAGACTCCTGCCTCAGGGCCTGTGCACTTCTGATTCCCTCTACCTGGCACTTTCTGCCCCCACACACCTGGAGGTCTGCCTCCAACTGGTCTTTTGGCTCTCAGCTAAAATGTCATCTCATGAGCGAGGCTTTCTCTGTCCATCGTGTTTACAGCACCTGCTCCTGACCCTACCCAGGAATGCCTACTGCATTTCCCCACTGATTTTTCTTCCACTCACTTGTCACTTGCCCAAGTCCTCTCATCTACTTCTTCACTGGCTTTCATACCGTCTGTTTCTGCCACTAGACTTTGAGCTCCGTGAGGCCAGAGGCCTTCCCAACTCTGTTAATGACATCGAGTTGGTAGCTTGAAACTGATCAGGTGGAGATATGTGCATTCAGAAATGGGCCAAATGCCAGACACCAGAGCTTTTCTTCCCAAAGAACTCACTCTTGCTCCTGTAATACATGTTGGAAAAGAGACCCCCCGGCCATTGAAAGATTTGCCCAGAGACCAAAATCTGGCTCAGGGCTGGGGGTGGAGGATGGGGGTAGCTATTAGCAGAGGACATTCACGAGGTCAGCCCAGGCCTTCTTGCAGTCACTCATTTTGGGCCCTGGGAGTCATCTAGAGCTTCACTGTCTATGCCGTCCAATATGGGAGACACTAACACACGTGCTACTGAGTGTTCGAAATGTGGCGAGGGTAGAGACCTAAATGTATTATTCCATTCTCTTCTAATTCATTTAAATTTGAAAACTAAGACTTGGTTCAGTTATTGGGAAACGTTTAAGAATGTTGGAACAACTTGGGTGTGTGAATCTACCTTTCTCAACTGTAAATTTTATGACATCTAAACACAGATCAAGGACTTCTGATGAAAATTTAGCTCCCAAATTGAGATATGCTAAAAGTGTAAAATACACACTGGACTTGAAGACTTAGAATGAAAAAAAGTAAAATAGCTCAACAACTCTTTCAATAGATCACATATCAAAATGATCATATTTTTATACACTGGGTTAAATCAATTATATTATTGAAACTAATTTCATCTGTTTCTTTTTGCTCTTTTGGATGTGGCTGTTAGAAATGTAAAATGATACATATAGGCCAGGTGCAGCGACTCATGCCTGTAATCCCAGCACTTTGGGAGGCCGAGGCAGGCAGATCACCTGAGGTCGGGAGTTCAAGACCAGCCTGACCAACATGGAGAAACCCCATCTCTACTAAAAATACAAAATTAGCCAGGGGTAGTGGTGCATGCCTGTAATCCCAGCTACTCAGGAGGCTGAGGCAAGAGAATCTCTTGAACACAGGAAATAGAGGTTGTGGTGAGCTGAAATCGCGCCATTGCACTCCAGCCTGGGCAACAGGAGCAAAACTCCATCTCAAAAAGAAAGAAAGAAAGAAAGAAAGAAATGTAAAATGATGCATGTGGCTCACATTATAGTTCTACGGGTCTAGAGCATCTTGGCTTGTTTTTCTCCAACTTGCACCATTTGATATTCAAAAGCAGAAGTAGTGATAAGGAAGCACAGATGGATTTTGCCATGATTACAAATTCTGAACAAAAATGAGCTAATCTCGTCAAATTGCACATGGAGTGGTGTGGTGAATGACCTCCACCCCACTCGGGGGAAAATCTGTCCCTGTCTGCCATGGCTACAGAAGGGACCTAAGACACTTGGAGAACAGCCAGTTTCTCATCCCAAAGTCCCTGAGAGCAGACCCCAGGTCCAGAACTGGTTTTGTCAAAGATATCCACATGAAAAAGTGGGCTCCTAAAGCCACAGAGGCCCAGGCCTGGTCACAAGATGGGCCTGAGAACCATCACACAGAAGGAAATATCAAAGGGTTGGTGCATCCTTCAACCTGTATCTCTGGACTTCTCCCTTCTACACTTTTGCCCATTTGCTGGTCCCTCTACTTTGACTGTTCTTCCTTCTCTTATCTCCCCAGAGGACTCCTATGCATCCTGCAAGACCCCGTTCAAATGTCCCTTCCTCTGAAGCCTCCCCTGACCAGATGATGTTCCACATCACATCCTTGGGCTTCTGGCCTAGTCTATTCTTACCACTTCTCAAACTGCCTCCATGTTTTTCTCTTGTCCTCTCAAACCTGACTTCTTTCTGTAACACAGAATATGCCTCTCCCCTGCAAAAAAGTACCACTGGGTCTCCATTACCTAAAACAGTGATTCTCAAGCTTAAACGAGCATCAGAGTCACTTAGATTGCTGGGCCCTATCTTAAAACGCCAATTGCTGGGCCTCACCTCAAAGTTACTGACTCAATGGGCCTCAGGAGGGGCCTGATAACCTGCATGTCTAACAAAGATCCAGGGTGTGCTGATGCAAGGGCTGTACTTTGAGAACCACTGCAGTAAAAGATTGAGGGAAAAGTCTTCACCTTGGCATGCAGGGCCTCCTACAACATGGCCCCCAATTACTTTACCACCCTCATCTTTCACCACATGCTGCCCTGGCCCTAGACTAGCCATCTCCCACACAGGCTGTACCTTTCATGCCTCCACACCGCTGCCCACGCTGTCTCTCCTGCCTGCCATCCTTTCCCCCTCTTTATCTACCCAGCTCCAGGGCCACCTTCCTTGATCTCATAGTGTCTAAAAGGCAAATCGGAGGAGCTGGGGCCTTCTACAAAGTCACAAATGTAGGCTGTCAGGGCAGCTACAATAGAGGAGGGAAAGAAATGGTCTTGGCCACAGCAGTGGGCCTGGAGGAGAAAGCACCAGCCTAAATGACAACTTAGGGACAGAAAAGTCTAGCGTATTTATTTAAACAACAGCATGACAGTCGCAGTCTAGTTACTAACTGTGTTTGGCTCTACCTGGTTTTCCAGCTCTGCCACTTGCTAGCTGTGTGGCCTGGGGAGCAGCTCACACAGCTTTTTGGTTTCTCATTTTCTTTTGTAAGATGGGATAAAGCAACAACCTCACAGAATGAAGATTAAACCACATAATGCAAGTGAAACTCACAGCAAAAGGCCGAGCACACAGTAAACTCAATAAATGCTAGCTACTATGAGTAGTATCTTTGGACCTGGGAAAGTTATGAACTTGGTACCCAGCCACAATCAATAACGGGAATAGAAACATAATAGCTATTTTTCTTAATGGGTACGTAGTCAGCAGGCCAACAAATGTTGTAGGCACAGAGAGGAAGATGAATGGACAGAAAGTGGGTGGCTGGGTGGGTGGGTGGGTCAATGGGAGATCTCCTTTGGTTAATATCAAAAGTGGCTCTGTGAGGCCAGTTTGGCAATAGACATTTAAGAATCTTAAAA
Organism: Gorilla gorilla gorilla; assembly: GCF_029281585.2. Taxonomy (NCBI): domain Eukaryota; kingdom Metazoa; phylum Chordata; class Mammalia; order Primates; family Hominidae; genus Gorilla; species Gorilla gorilla. Next base: position 175,965,471 of record NC_073228.2, read on the forward strand.
ATTCTCGCTGGGCACAGTGCCTCACGCCTGTAATCCCAGCATTTTGGGCAGCCGAGGCAGGTGGATCTCCTGAGGTCAGGAGTTCAAGAAGAGCCTGACCAAGACGGTGAAACCCCGTCTGTACTAAAAATATAAAAATCAGCCGGGCGTGGTGGCATGCACCTGTAATCCCAGCTGCTTAGGAGGCTGAGGCAGGAGAATTGCTTGAACCCAGGAGGCGGAGGTTGCAGTCAGCCGAGATCGCGCCACTACACTCCAGCCTGGAAAACAGAGTGAGACTCCATCTCAAAAAAAAAAAAAAATTCTCATAAAAAAGCTCTCAGACGACACAAAAAAAGGACACAAAAAAAATCCAAAGATGTCCATCACAGAGTTGTTTATAAGAGCAAAATAAAAATAAAAATAAAAGAAAGAAAGAAAAGGAAATAGCCTAAATGCCCAACAGTAGAGAAGGGCACAGTCAGAAGATGGATTTCTTTGTAAGAATAAAAAAAAAAAAAAAATGAAGAGGACTGGGCATGGTAGCTAACACCAGTAATCCCAGCACTTTGGGAGGCCGAGGCCGGCAGATCACCTGAGGTCGGGAGTTCGAGACCAGCCTGGCCAACACGGCAAAACCCCATCTCTACTAAAAACACAAAAATTAGCTGGGCATGGTGGCACATGCCTATAATCCCAGCTACTCAGGAGGCTGAGGCAGGAGAATTGCTTGAAGTCGGGAGGCGGAGGGTGCAGTGAGCCAAGATCACACCACTGCATTCCAGCCTGGGCAACAGAGCAAGGCTCCATCTCAAAAAAAAAAAAAGAAGTTGAGGGGTGTTGCTGAGTTTGGAAGATGGGGCTTCAAGCTACAACCACACTGTGAGGATGCTGATGGAGAATAGGGGGCTGGTAAAGAGCCCCCTTCTTTAGTGCAGCCATCGAGAAGGATCTGCATGTAACAGCTGTAGCAGTGGCAGGAGAGGGGCTACTATGACAAATAATAAAACAGCCAACGCTTACCGGGCTCTTACGTGTGCCCAGCACTCTTCTAAGCACCCGTCATGAATTAACTCACTTAATCGCAGTAATCACTCTATGAGCTAGGTACTATTATTAGCCCCACCTTACAGATGGAGAAACTAAGGCATGGAGAGGTTAGGAACTTGGTTAGGATTATTCAGCTTGTAAACAGCAGGGCTGGGATTCGAGGCCAGGCAATAGCACTTTCTGTTCCAAATCACTGGTTCTACTCCCAAGGGGGAGGCACCACAGGAAAGGGTGGGTAAGTGGCCAGGAGCTCCCTACTTCACCATCTCCTTGCCCTAGCCCTCGTCCTCAGAGCAGATGCTGAGAAAGAGCTGAAGACTTCAGGACCAGGCTAGCTCCAGAGCACCAGGCCATGGGGGCTGAGCTGGGGCAGGCAGGGCGGCAGCCTTACCCACAGCTTCGCGTCGTGATAGTAGGCTCCCAGGAGCTTCACAATGTAGGGGTGGTCGCAGGTGGCCAGGATCTCAATCTCCACGATGTAGTCCTCCAGCTCCTCCTCACTCTTGGTTTCAATGACTTTGGCCGCAGCCAAAGCACCCGTCTCCTTATTCTTGGCCTGCAAAGAGGAGATACAGGAGGTCAACAAGGCATGCTCCGCAGGAAACTGACCTCTGGACGTGAGCCCGCAGTCCTGCATGAGTGTGAAAACAGAGGCCGGATGTCCAGATGCTGAACCGGAATGTACATTGTTCTTAACAATAGCCACACATCATGTCTGTACTTAAGAGTAAGTACCATACACCCCTACAACACTATGGAATAAACAAAAATACAAGAATGACACAACTCTACAAATACCAACATGGAAAGACTGTTGATTTGTTCAGTAAAAAACAAAGAAAAAAACCCAAGTCATTGAACAATAAAAATGGCACAATACTTTTTGCATAAAAAATGGAAAACTACGCCTTCATACACGCTCACAAGCATCTGTGAATGTATGGAAAACTCAGGAAAGATACTGCCTGACAGCAGGCTGGGGAGGGGCCAGAAATAGGGAGGCATTCAAAGGGTACTTTCACTCTGTTTAAAATTTAAAATCTAGGCTGGGTGCGGTGGCTCACACCTGTAATCCCAGCACTTTGAGAGGCCAAGGCAGGGAGATCACAAGGTGAGGAGTTCGAGACAAGCCTGGCCAACATAGTGAAACCCCATCTCTACCAAAAATACAAAAATTAGCCAGTGTGGTGGCATGCACCTGTAGTCCCAGCTATTGGGGAGGCTGAAGCAGGAGAATGGCTTGAACCCGGGAGGCAGAGGTTGCAGTGAGCAGAGACCACACCATTGCACTCCAGCCTGGGTGACAGAGTGAGACTCCATCCCAAAAGAAAAAAAACATTTTTTTAAATCTGTTTAAAAATTTTTTTTGTTGTTTTTTGAGATGGAGTCTCACTCTGTCACCCAGGCTGATGTGCAGTGGTGTGATCACTGTTTACGGCAGCCTCTGCCTTCCAGGTTCAAGCTAATTCTCCTGCCTCAGCCTCCCGAGAACTGGAACTACAGATGTGCACCACCACGCCTGGCTAAATTTTGTGTTTTTAGTAGAGACAGCGTTTCACCATATCGGCTGGGCTGGTCTCGAACTCCTGGCCTCAAGTGATCCGCCCATCTCGGCCTCCCAAAGTGTTGGGATTACAGGTGTGAGCCACTGTGTCTGGCCTAAAATTTGTTTAAAATTTGTGATAGGAATGTTTGATGCGTTTATTTGCAACATTTCACATGCACTAACAGTAGAATGAAAAGGCAGTCGGCGTAAGTGCCCACCAGTTACAGCGGAACTGTTTCGTACATGCATGTCACCTAGGCAAAACAAGTCTTCCTTATGTGAGGAATAAGAGGGTAAGAAAACTCCACACACACTAAGATGGCTATAATTTTAAAAAATGGAAAATAACAAGTGTTGGTGAGGACTGGAGAAGTTAGAACCCTTGCGCATTGCTGGTGGGAATGTAAAATGGTGCAGCCAGTGTGGAAAACAGTTTGCCAGTTTCTCGAAAAGTTAAACATAGACCTATCCTAGGACCTAGCAATTCTGCTCATAGGTATATACCCAAAAAAAAAAAGCTCAAAGCAAGGACTCAAGGAGATATTTATATACTCATAGCAGCCAAAGTGTGGAAACAATCCAAGTGTCCATCAATAGATGAAGAATATTTGGGAGGCCGAGGCAGGCAGATCACTTGAGGTCAGGAGTTCGAGACCAGCCTGGCCAACATGGTGAAACCCCATCTCACTAAAAACACAAAAATTAGCTGGGCGTGGTGGTGGGCGCCTGTAATCCCAGCTACTCAGGAGGCGGAGGCAGGAGAATCACTTGAACCCAGGAGGCAGGGGTTGCAGTGAGCCAAGATCATGCGACTGCACTCCAGCCTGGATGACAGAGCAAGACTCCATCTCAAAACAAACAAACAAACAAAAAAGATGAATGAATAAACAAAATGCGGTATATCCACACACTAAAATATTCTGTCATAAAAAGGAACAAAAAGGAAGGCAATTCTGACACAAACTACATGGATGAATCCTGAAAACCTTATGTAAAGTGAAATAAGCCAGACACAGGAAACATAGTGTATAATTCCACTTACCTGAAGTACCCAGAGTAGCTGAAATCATAGAAGTGGAAAGTAGAATAGAGGTTTCCAGGGGTTAGAAAGGGGAAATGGGGAGTTATTGTTTAGCGGGTACAGAGTTTCTGTAGAGGATGATGAAAATTTTGAAGTGTAGACAGCGGTGATGGCTACACAGTTGTGAACTGATTTAATGCCACTAAATTTACACTTACAATTGGCCAAAATGATAAATATGATGTTCTGTATATTTTACCACAATTCAAAAGAGAGAGAAATAATCATGTAAATGGAGCAAGCAATCCCACCCCATTGCACACAAGGAGCTGGTGTCTGGGAAATGGGAGGTGAGGACCCACAGCTCCCCAAGGATCCTGCGAGGACGTTGGTGGGGAATGCTGCAGCAAGCATCTCACCCACCCTGCTGCATGGGGTTCCGGTGTTGAACAAGTACACATGGCCGGGCACGGTGGCTCACGCCTACAATCCCAGCATTTGGGAATCCGAGGCGGGTGGCTTGCTTGAGTCCATGAGTTTAAGAATAGCCCAGGCAACAGAGCGAAATCCCGCCTCTACAAAAAAAAAAAAAAATGCAAAAACTAGCCAGGCATGATGGCCTGCACCTGCAGTCCCAGCTGCTTGAGAGGCTGAGGCGGGAGGATCACTTGAGCCCAGGAGACGGAGGCTGCAGTGAGCTGAGATCTTGCCACTGCACTCCAGCCTGGGTGACAGGAAAAAAAAGAAAACAGCCGGGCACAGTGGCTCATGCCTGTAATCCTAGCACTTTGGGAGGCCGAGACAGGCGGATTGCCTGAGCTCAGAAGTTCGAGACCAGCCTAGGCAAGATGGTGAAACCTCATTTCTACTAAAATACAAAAAAATCAGCTGGGCATGGTGGTAAGCACCTGTAATCCCAGCTACTCAGGAGGCTGAGGCACAAGAATTGCTTGAACCCGGGAGGCAGAGGTTGCAGTGAGCCAAGATGGCACCACTGCACCCCAGACTGGACAACAAAGCAAAACTCTGTCTCAAAAAAAATAAATAAATAAAAAAGAAAGAAAAAGGCCGGGCGCGGTGGCTCATGCCTGTAATCACAGCACTTTGGGAGGCCAAGGTGGGCGGATCACAAGGTCAGGAGTTTGAGACCACCCTGACCAACATGGTGAAACCCCATCTCTACTAAAAATACAAAAATTAGCTAGGCGTGGCGGCAGACGCCTGTAATCCCAGCTACTTAGGAGGCTGAGGCAGGAGAACTGCTTGAACTCGGGAGACGGAGATTGCAGTAAGCCGAGATTGCACCACGGCACTCCAGCTTGGGAGACAGAGTAAGGCTCTGTCTCAAAAAAAAAAGAAAGAAAAAAAAAACACAAACACATTTCCCTACAAAATGGCCCCTAGCCAGGTGCGGTGGTTCATGCCTGTAATCCCAGCATTTTGGGAGGCCAAGGTAGGTGGATCACCTGAAGTCAGGAGTTCGAGACCAGCCTGGCCAACATGGTGAAACCCTGTCTCTACTAAAAAGTACAAAAATTAGCCAAGTGTGGTGGCGCATGCCTGTAATCTCAGCTACTCAAGAGGCTGAGGTAGGAGAACTGCTTGAACCTGGGAGGTGGAGGTTGCAGTGAGCCGAGATCGCACCACTGCACTCCAGCCTGGGTGACAGAGTGAGATGCCATCTCAAAAAAAAAAAGGCCCCTAAAAGCATGCTGCTCATCTGGAGACCTTAAACAGCAATCTATTGCAAAGCACAGGGAAAACGAGCTCCTCTGGACTGAATGAACATATTATAGCTTAGTCTCCACCGTGGCACCTTCCTAAGGATAATATTGATCACGCTCCACCCTTGCCTTCCATAACAACTCTGGAACCTGACTGCACTGGAAATTCCGGCTGGCCAAGTTATTCCTGCACATCTAGCGCCCTATGGATGACAATGAGCATTCATTCCTGTCATCACAGGGACCCGAGGCTTGGAGTTTCCCCCATTCCACAGACGGACGTGCAAGTCCAGGTTTAGAGGGGAAATGTGATTGGAACTAGGGGAGTGGCACCAGAATTTGCATCAGGATCCTCTAACGTCAAAATTTTCTGCACTTTCCACCACTGTACAAGGTCTCCCTACAATCCCCACCACTTAGAAGTCTCTAAGACCAGATGCCAACAGACACTTAACAGAGCACTACTGGGCCAGCCCTGCACAGGGCGCCCACAATACAGACACAGAGCAACCCTCTCCCTGGCCAGCTCAAAGTCTAGCTAGAGAGACACAGCCCGCTACTGAAAGTGACGAGACAGCATGCTTATGATGGGGTGTGGGAGAGGGCACCTAACCCCACCAAGGAGCCTTCTGGAAGGAAGCAATACTAAGGGGTGGGCCGGGCGTGGTGGCGCATGCCTGTAATCCTAGCACTTTGGGAAGCCGAGGTGGGTGGATTGCTTGAGGTCAGGAGTTTGAGACCAGCCTGGCCAAACTGGTGAAACCTTGTCACTACTAAAAATACAAAAAATTAGCCGGGCGTGGTGGTGACCGCCTGTAGTCCTAACTACTCGGGAGGCTGAAGCAGGAGAATCGCTTGAACCCAGGAGGCGGAGCTTGCAGTGAGCCGAGATCACGCCACTGCACTCCAGCCTGGGTGACAGAGTGAGACTCCGTCTCAAAAAAAAAATAAAAAAATACTGAGGAGTGGTGCAAGCAGGCAATTTCTCTCCACATTTGCTTTCTGTACACTCATTCTCAGTTTAGATAAATATTTCTTTCATCAACTGAGCTGCAAAGTCCCCAGGATCCCATGCAGTGTTAATAATATGCCATTTGTCATATTATGTAATTGATAATAATATGTTGAAGTGGACCCTTGGTCCACTCTGCACGCAGCACTAGTCAGTGCTGCTTATATGTGTCAGTGCATTTATCTCCTGGATCACCCTACAATGTGGTGCTGTCAATATCTCATAGACAGATGAGGAGACCGATCCGAGGCAGAGTACCCTAGGAATGAGGCGGCAGAGTGGGCTTGGAACTAAGGCAGTCCCATGCCCAGGTGTGCACACTCTTGGTGGCCACATTCTTCCTCCGTCCAAGTCCCTTGCAGGCCAGAGCCTGGGATGCCTCCACACTGGGCCCAGGAGCCCAGTTCAGGGAAGGACATTTCATGATGGGCCATTTTCCAGAGCCAGTCGTTGTCCTAGAATTTACCAGCTCATGTGGCTCTAACTCTGTGGGGACTTCTCCCCTAAACTCAATTTTGAAAGCTTGTTTAGGCCGGGCGCAGTGGCTCACGATTGTAATCCCAGCACTTTGGGAGGTCGAGGCAGGTGGCTCACCTGAAGTCAAGAGTTGGTGACCAGCCTGACCAACATGGTAAAACCCCATCTCTACTAAAAATACAAAAATTAGCCAGGCAGGGTGGTGGGTGCCTGTAATCCCAGCTACTCGGGAGGCTGGGGCAGGAGAATTGCTTGAACCCGGAAGGTGGAGGTGCAGTGAGCCGACTGCGCCACTGCACTCCAGCCTGGACAACAGAGCGAGACTCCGTCTCAAAAAATAAATAAATTAAAATTAAAATTAAAAAAAGCTTGTTTAGAATGCCTTAGCCACCCATCATTTAAGTTATCTGGTACTCGCTCGCTCACTTGCTCTCTCTCTCTCTCTCACACACACACACACAGTCTTAACTGATTGTGTCCCTGCCTTTTCATTCCTTGTAAAGCTGATTTCTGTACATCCCCACCAGAGGGCTGGAAAGAATCCTTTCCTTCTGCACACATTCCTCTTTCTCTTCCTACTCCTCCCCTTCCTCCTCTCCAAACCCAGAAGAGAGGTTACACCAGCTCTGCTCCTTTCCCGAGAGGAAGGTTGAAGGCTTAGTGGAGTGGCTAGAGCCAGGGCCAGTGACCAAGGCAACCACCTTGACCATGCTGAGCTGGCCAAGGGCCCCCCTTCAATCACTCATCTTTCAGTCCTGAAAGCTGGCAAAGAAGGCCGCATGTCACCTTTACCTGGGTTTCCTGAAAAGGGATGTTGTCTCCTGATGGTGGAGGAGGCCCAGGTGGGGACCATTTTCCAGGAGTGCACAAACCTTGCCTTGCCCACCATCCTGAAAGGCAGCATTGACCAGACAGCCAGGCCCCAGCCAGTGCCAGTGTCAACACAAGGCACACCCGCTACCCAGCACCTCACTCAGATTCCATGGAGACCAGAACCTGCCAGACAGAGGTTAGTAGGAACCACGGACCAAAAAGTGACTTGGCCAAAATTAAATTCTTTCAAAGCCTCGTTGAGGCAGCAATCCATCACCTTGAGGCCACAGGGGATGTAATACGGCTGATGATAAAAACAGCTAACACTGACTGAGCACTCTCTGTGTTCCAGGACAGGACTTAAATGGAATTTCTCACTTCATCCTCCATCCAGCCCTTAAAGACAAATATTATTGCCAGTTTACAGATGAGGAAAAAGATTCAGAGAGGTGGGGTGATGTGCCTCAGGTCACACAGCGAGTGGGGGTGGAGGGTAAAGGCTGGATCCAATTCAAGCCTTCCTTACCTCCAAAACATTTTCCCCAAAGACCTTTCCTGATGACTATCCAGAGCTCCCTGTTCTATCTCCCTTTGCTAAAGATGAATGACAATCACAGCCAATAGCAACCACTCACAGCAAGGGAGTGCCTGGCAGCTGAGGAGTGCTCAGGCAGCCAGAATGTCATCCGCCAACAAACCGTTAAGGCCAGTGTTAGCCTTGGTGCCCATTTCCCAAGCGAGCATACTGAGGCTTGGGAATCCAGCAGGACTGTGAGCTGTCACAGTGGCCTCCTGACTCCCGGCCTAGTGTTCACTACACCACACTGCCAGGAAGCAGCTTATTCCCTAGTCATTCATTCAACCATTATTTACTTGGCTAAATTCTAGTGAACAAGACAAGCAATTTTCTGCCTAGGAAAATTTGCATGAGGGAATCGCTGCCCTCCCATATCATAATTCACCCTTCCCTGATTTTTCTTCAGCAGGGGCCAACCTGCCCTCATTTCCAGTCCCTAAAATACAATATCTAGAAGTGGGTAGGGACTCATCTTGGCCAATCAGAATACTGCGCTCCCTCTGGCCACAGTGATTGGCTCAAGAATAGGCACGTGGCCAGGCGCGGTGGCTGACCCCTGCGATCCCAGCACTTTGGGAAGCCTAGGCAGGTGGATCACCTGAGGTCAGGAGTTTGAGACCAGCCTGGCCAACATGGTGAAACCCCACCTCTATTAAAAATACAAAAATTAGCTGTGCGTGATGGTGCATGCCTGTAATCCCAGCTACTCGGGAGGCTGAGGCAGGAGAATCACTTGAACCCGGGAGGCGGAGGTTGCAGTGAGCCAAGATAGCGCCATTGCACTCCAGCCCGGGCAACAAGAGCGAAACTCCATCTAAAAAAAAAAAGAAAATTGGCATGTGATCAAGTCAGCCAATGAAATGCATTCTCAGAACAACTGCTGAGCCAGCTGAGACTGCTGCAAGCTCTCCTTGACTTCTAGCCTCCAGCCTAAAGCCATCCTGCCCCTAAGGAGGCCTGAAAATCAAACTAGGTCTGAGGCACTAAAGCTGAGAGAGGGCATGAGAAGACCGTTGATCCCTTCAATTAACTTTTACAACTCTCTATTAAGGGCTTCATTTTATATATAAGAAAACCGATGCTTAGAGAGATGAAGTCACCGGCCCAAGGTCACACAGCAGGTTCAAAGGATTAGGAATTGAATTCCGGCCAATGTGGGTTCAAATTCCATGTATCTGACAGCTTTGCCAGAGATGCCTGTATATTCTGCAAAAGTCTCATCTGGGCCTCAGTCTCCCCCCTACATGGGGGAGGATGGATGGTGAAATGATGTCCAACTCTCTCCACGCTCTGATGAGAGCCGTCTTAGGGAGTGGGTGAGTCTTGGAAAGCTAAGGGTGGTCCAAGTAGATGAGGCCCACGTGGGAGTTGGCAGGCAAGGAATAGCATAAAGAACAAGCGGCTGTCTGTGGCCTCCGATGTCCCTCTCTCCCAGCGGCTGAAGCAAGGCCGGGTTCCAGCGCACGATGAGGGGAGCCTCGGCCCGGCCTTCCACTGCTGGCTGGCAGTGACTAACGCCTCAGCCCACACCCTTGCGAGCAGATACACAGTGGCCACTTGTGTTTTCTGGCCCAAGCACCTCTGTGGGAACAATCCTCCCCCTTGTGCCTGCAAGGGGCCCAGCCTGGAGGAGGTGGGGACAACCCTCTCAGCCGGGGACACTGCTTCACCCAAGGGGCCCAGCCAGCCCAGTCAGGGGCTGGGGGCTTCCTGAGAGTCAGCTGCACAAAGGCCAGCAGGGGACCCACCCCCAGGCCCTCCCCTTCCCTCCCGGCTGCCCACTGATCAGTGTGTTGCTCCCACCGCTTCCCGGGAAATAGCTGATATCACAGACCTCAGGACAGTGAGAAAACATTAGCCACCCCTCCTTAACTCCAGCTCCCCAACCCCCCTCTGCAGATGAGGAAGCTGAGTCCACCAAGACAAATGCAGAGACCAGGGTCCCATCTGTGACACTTGTCTCATCTGTGACACAGGTGTGCCTCAAGAAGAGTAAATGAGAACACAAGAGTAAAGAGCCTAGAGGGGCCTGTTCCTGGGGGCACCCCTAACCTCAGGTCTGGGAGCCACCGGAGCTGCTAGGAAATTGACCCTGGGGCTGGGGAGCAGTGGGGGACTTGGCCAGCATCCATTCCCTCTTGTGGATTCAAAACTCTAGTTGCCTTTGGACACTGCCTCTCCCTCGCTCTGAGTCCAAGGGATTCATAGCGGGTTGACCTCACCCGCTGGGCATACCCCAGGCCCAGCTAATCAGAGGACTGAACCAAGGGCACCTGAAAATGAAACTTGTCACAGTCATTGGTTCAGAGATGCCTGGGCATGGTCCCAAGGCAGGCCAACAGGGTCATGCCTGGGTGGCTCTTTAAATTTGTTTTTGGTTGTTTGCTTTTTTTTTTTTTTTTTTTGAGATGGAGTTTCCCTCTTTGTTGCGCAGGCTGGAGTGCAATGGTGCGATCTCAGCTCACTGCAACCTCCACCTCCTGGATTCAAGTGATTCTCCTGCCTCAGCCTCCCGAGTAGCTGAGATTACAGGCATGCACCACCACGCCCGGCTGTTTTTGTATTTTTAGTGGCGACGGGGTTTCTCCATGTTGGTCAGGCTGGTCTCGAACTCCCGACCTCACGTGATCCACCCGCCTTGGCCTCCCAAAGCGCTGGGATTACAGGCGTGAGCCACTGCGCTCGGCCAGTTGTTTGCATTTTTGCTGAAGTTATCAGGAAAGCAGCTTTTTCTTTCTCTGGCGCTGCTAAATCGGTAGAATGAAAGGCTGAAGGGTCTTGTAGCCGATCTTGCCACTCCTTCAGAGTGGCTGCCGGAGGGTGAGGCCAAGATGGCAGAAGCAGGGCTCATAAATGGAGTGCTACTGGCTCTGTGGAACACCTGGAGACAGCTGTACCTGAACGCGGACTCTACCCGTAGACTTCTCAGTTACATGAGCCAATAAATTCCCTTTTGGATTCCTGCCATTGGCCACCAAGAAGGAGATGAGTTCCCTCTCTCTGGGGGTGTTCCAGCAAGGAACAGATAACTAGAGGAGTGCCTCACCACACAACACGTGTGTATCAAGGGCCACCTTCATTCCTAAGCCCACCATAATCTATAAGGTGACATTCACTGAGACCTCACCAAAAAGCTGACTGATAATCTAGGATTTGGAGACCTACATGGAAAACACGTAGGACAGAGGCCAACAGCAACTATGGAATTCTTCTGCCAAAAGAATCTTCCTCCAAAAAAGTGGAAAGGATCATTTTACACTTAATAAATCAGCAAAAACATGCAATTGTGACAACCCAGCACTGGAGACAATGTAGTAAAATGGGTGAACCCATTACTGACAAGAATAGAAACTGATTCAATCTTTCAAAGACAACAATTGGCAATAGGTTTTAAAAGCCATGAAAATACCTTTTCAGCCTATTATCCCTCATTCCTGGGAATTTAAGGCCAGGAAATACTTTTAAAAAGACAACAGGCCAGGCACAGTGGCTCATGCCTGTAATCCCGGCACTTTGAGGGGCTGGGGTGGGCGGATCAGAAGGTCAGAAGTTC